>NC_140607.1:32773741-33373741 GCF_057381915.1 Diplotaxodon limnothrissa
AAAACGTAATAATTAAATTCAAAGAATGTTTTGAAAATTTTCACACTACTTAATCTTTTTACTAATTTAAACATTTTGGTTTACAATAGCACACAGCAGGAGAATTTTCACACCAAATGCATTCTCTGAAAATAGTCAATTTGGCTAAGGCAGGGGTGCTTCATGGGGAGACAATTACACTAGACAGCTACTTGCTCTCATGGGATCAATCACGCATTGCATAAACTTTGCAACTGGGAGCCAGAGGAGTAAAGACATCTACACTTTTACATAAAGCTCTGACAGATGATGTACCGCATGTGTGAAAATGACCTTCCTGTCTTTATCAGGCAAGGTAATCTTTCAATGAGTGCTTAAACACGAAAATTATAAAGTAGCTAATTTTGAAGGAAAAGGTGATTCATGAATAGTGAAAAGTTAAAAAGAAAAAAAAGAAGCTCTTACTAATATCTCCTTCCCCATGCCAGTTTGTGCAAGATTGGGTTTCATCCCACTGCCGATCTGCCATATGATCACCTCTGCTGGTTGACTCTTGTAAGGCCATTCACGTGCGTGTAATTCGTACCAGATGGTGCTGAGAAGACAAAGAAGCAAAGTAGATCAGTGTTTTAAACTATCTGGTCATAAGAATAACAGCGTCTTCGAAAAACACCTATGGAGGATTCTTATCCAGGCAAGAGTAAGGACAACTATAAACTGACAAACTTTATTTTTGCAGTTGAATAAGCAGCTGTAGATGATGCATAATTGGATCGTGGTATGTGCAAAAGCATGATTTTGTGGATGACTTTTTGTCAGTTTAAATTTTTGAAAAACAATTAAGCTAAAAAAAACAGTACATTTTTAATTACTACTCATGGAAAATTAGCATTCACTACCTTCCCTGTGCAAATAAGGTGTTTTCATTCTGCTCCTGCGTGTTGAGTTTGAGTAGAATAAAAATAGCTCTTTGCCAGGAGTAAGGGGGAAAAGATGATGGCTGATTGGTGATGAATATGCAAAAAAGCCACGAGGGTCACCTCTAGGTAACACAAATGCTAACAGAGCAGCTGGACATGGTGCACCAGTGTTGCACTCTTCTTCCCTTTAGAATAATATAGTGATGAGACCTCCATATGGGGAACCATCTGAGAAAGCAATTGTGTTAGGAGTCAACAGAGCAGGGTCCACCCCCTCAAATGAAGCAGTAATGTCACTGGAGAAAGAACAGGAGCCAGGGGGGCTTTTTTAATCAAGTTAGGATGAATTTAAAATTGGGCTTCAGAGGAGGAGCTGGAGGACACCTTGGCTTGAGAAATCAGAGTGACACTCAGACAGGAAATCTGTATGTAATAATGGAAAAAAATCAGTGAGATGTTTTCGACCAAAAGGAGCGCATGGAAAAATACATCATGCGTCTGAGCACACCTTCAGTCACAAAACTTGTTTAGTTTCTCTTCTATTCAGTCCTCCTGCTTAGACGACGCCTTTCGTTTCTCACCATCACTATTGCAATTATTCAACCTGCAATTATTCAATCACTTTTGCACATTTGCAAAGGCAACCCCCTCTTGGTTCGCATTATTTGCTCAAATAAGATTTTAACACACACGGATGCACCAGTCGCTAATCAGTGTGCATTTTATACTTCAATTCGTTTTCCCAGTGTTCTGCTGTCTTTCAGCTGCTATTGCTTATTTGTGCATTACCCTAGCCCATCTTTATCATAAATATAGATCCAATCACTCAGTATTTCAGTCAAATCACGTAGATTAAGTGTTTATTAATCAGGTGAGCAATGCCAAGTGGAGTCTATGCCAAAATCATAATTTTACATAATTAGGTTTTAACACTGTTAATCCCATTTTCAGTAAATGCTTATGAAATGGATGTATAAAGACTGGAAATAGCATAAAAAAAATTCATTTATTATATCAGATTACTATATTATACATGTCTTTGTACACTAGTCTTTGTACAGCAGTAAAAAATCTCTATCTATAATGAGATCTTAAAAGTGTTAATGAGAGTTGCCTCATGTGGTGCAGAGTATTTATTAAGTTCACACACATATTTGGAGTTTGTAAACCCTCTTTGTCAACAGTCTGCTATAATCCTCCAGGCTCGGATGCCGTCTGGACAAACAAACTAGGGGGCATCTGGCAAGAGGACTCTCACCCAAAAGCAAAGACATCTGACTGCTTGGAGAAAGGAAGCTTGTCCTCTTCTGTTTCTGGAGAGAGCTGCTGGATGATTTCAGGGGCTAGGTGGCACAACCAGCCGTTGGGGATCCTCAGTTTATCTTCTCTGCGGCTGTAGAGAGAGAAAATGTGCAGATGGAGACTTGTCAGGGCTTATTGATCTACTGTATCATGCTGCCAAGCTATTACACTGATTCATTTTCATTATAGAACACTGTAGATACAAAAACCACCAATAAGATGAATCTGTAATGCTTTTCAATTACTGTTTCATATAGCTGAGCGTCATTGTTGCTGTTGCATTACTGGTAAGTTGGTGTAATTGCCATTCTATTTTATAAACATCATCTTTTACTTTTCTGTTTAACTGTTACAGTGGTTTTATCTTTGAAATAAATTGGTGATGTGTAAATGACAGTTTTCAAAGTTTTTGCAAGTCACACTGCAGGAAATTAAGTCTTGATCACAATCTGTGTTAAAGTTTTGAAGCGCATCAGATTGTGGATTTAAAATCCACTGAATTGCAACGCTACAACATAAAAACAAGAAAAGGAGATAAACAAAGACTTATCATTGTCTTACTCTCAATGTACAGTTCTTATGTTTTAACAACACAACCAAAATATGCACAGCTCTTACCTTATTGGCGTCACTTGAATTCGTGAAACTTGTTATGATTAGTGTGTGCGTTACCCATGCTAAGATGGCACACTTATGTTACGCTGATAATGGCAATATATCCAAATGTCAGCAGATGTTGTTAGAATGCTAGTGGGTGAAATTTGATCATTATTCATAGTCACAGTGGTCAAAACTACATAAAGTGCTCTGGCTAGTATTTATCATAATTGTCCAAACAGATCAGCCAGCTGTGAGGGTGACAATTTAATAAAATCACTGCTTCAAAACAAGTGACAGGGAAATAATCTTACTTCTTTTCACCAGTATTTAACTGAGAGCCATGCTAGGCTCAGTGAGACTCTGCTGACCCTGCCGCGCGGTCATGTAGGCTCTCCACAAGCTTGGTTTTCTGTTCTTTGTGTGTTTGGATTAAAAAATGTTAGCTACCGCTCACCGCTCGTCTGCAGGCTTTATTTAAATGGAAAACTTCCACAACACCATGAAGATCTTTCATCACAAAAAAGCTCTAATTACCTTCTATAAAACAAGATTAGAGGTATTTGGGGGGTTTTGTTAACTTTGGGAATGACCAGCTTTCTCCAGTTTATGCCAAACTAAGCAGCTACAGATCATAGCTTCATATTTATAATGCAGATGTCATAATGACATCATTTTGCTTCAAATGAGATGCCAAATAAGCTTATTTTTTCAAACAGAAAATGCTGATGTTGTTGCTGTTAATATATTGGCATTTGGTCTGCTTTTAAAAACACTAAATGTAACCACAGATTAAAAATGACTTATCCCTTTCAACGAGTGCAATTACTACAAGTGCAAGTACATCGTCGAAGTTTTGAACACCATATCTGTTTTAATGATAATATCTCGCAGTAAGTTTCCAGTGTTTATGCTATACAAAACTCATTAACACTTGGCTCTAGTGTCATGATGAATTGCAGATTTGAGAGAGATGAACATGCAAAAATCAATATGAATAAAATGCTTTCGTACACTCAGGTGTACGAGGTGGACTGGGAAGTTTTGCATAAACTTCTCCATAAACTCTGCTGTGATCTTATTCATAGCCTTTTCCTTTTTTTTTTGCTTTAGGTCACGAGCAGTTGTCTAAGCATTTCACTGCATATCGTACTCTGTATGACTGTGTACGTGACAAATAAAATTCTTCTGGACAGAGATCTCAGATGTCATTCCTGATACCTGTGTGAGCCACTTGCCCAGTTTGGAGGCCACTGCTTTGGGTGTTCTGAGTACCACGAATACCACTGTTGATTTTACCCTCCTCATTTCCTCTAGCTCCTCTCTGTTTTATTTCTCAAGCTTCTTGTTGATTTTATGTTCCTTCTTCCTGGTACAGTAATCATTTGGTATAGCAATATCTATCTACCATGTCCAGTTCGTTAGTATCACCTGTTTGTCCGTCTGTATCTGGAAGTCCCACAAGATTTTAGCTCAGACATTCTTAACTACCCTAGGGGGCATATCACATTTTGATTTAGGAACTTGTCACAGATGTTCTTGTATAATATTCCAGCCTGGTGGTCTTGCCTGGTGTGGTAGACCCCAGCCTTTATTGATCTAGTGCTTAGAGCTTGTTCCTGCACTGCAATAATTATTTTTCTCAATTTTCTGCTGGGTGAGGTATTCACTAGGCACATAATCAGGTGTGGCCATCTTCCTGATTAACTCATAGATATATGTTGTTTCATCATGGATAGTGGCCCTAAGACTTTCTCTAGTCCTTGGCCTTCTTCTTTCTGCTTAGCCTTAGTCTCAGAGTTGAGGGGTGACAGCTTCCTTGGAGTTTTCTTGTCTTGATGTCAGTGGCTTCTATCTGCTGCTTTGGCTAGCAGGGTATCTGATCACTGGCACTGCTGATTGCCCAAATCTTGTTCTTCCCATTCAGCTAACTCCTTAGGACTTGCCTTACTCATGGGAGATATTTGGTAATTGCGGCTTTCCTAGCAGGCTCTTCATGACTCCCATTTGCTTGTGGGATTCCCAGGTACTTGTAGCTGTCTTCAGTGTCTGCAATGTTCCCTTCTGGTAGTGCAATCGCCTCCATTCTGATTGCATTTCCTCTTTTTGTTACCATCCAACTACACTTCTCCAGTTCAACTGTAGATAAAGTATTGCAATTTCAGGAGCAGGAGCACGCCTCCAAACATGCTCCTTCCAGTTCTCATCTATATAGGCTCCCTCAGTTCTACAAGCTGTTCATTCTCGTTTACGTGCCTCACCCTCCCTCCCCTTTTCAATCCTTTAACTTCTTCACTTCTATTTAGTACATGGGGATCTGCCAGGCCCTGGAGCCGCCGTCAGTCCACTTCAAGGCCTTCCCCAAACTGCAGCTCAATTCATGCCCAAGCCATTCAACTCTACCCACTCAAACGTTATCAAACCTAAAATGAGGACATGGGTCCAGCTAGTGAAATGGCAGCCCGAATTCTGTAGATCCTAGTCGTGTGCATCGGTGGTATAGAGCTTGATGTCATTGATATAGAGGAGAAGGCTGACATTTGCTCTATGCTGTAGTCAGTATCCTAGTTAATGATTTATCTGAGGTTATTTAAATCTATGCAGAACAACAATGGTGACAAAATATAAACACACTTATGCAACTAGCTTAAGGTTTACCTCCAGTGTTTTTCACCACATCCCCCACTGAATTCCTGTTGAAGGCTCTTAGGGTCCTGTTGATCAGTTCTAAGCATTCCAGGATCCATGTGTGAGACACTGAGTCATAGGCATTCTTGTAGTCAATCAGTCTGGTCTTACAGTCTCAGATGACTGATCTGCTACCAGTAGTTGGTGCTATGCTGATTCCTTTCCAGGCCAAACTGAGAAACTGAGCCATGTGCTTGTTCATCTCAGCCACTATGATGCCTGAAAAGGCACTAATGCAGATTATCGGCTAGTAGTTGGATGGAACTAGGCCCTTCTGGGGATCTTTGACTATCAGGACTGGTTTTCAGTTAGCCATTCCAGGTGGGTCTCATCCATTAGCAGCGGCCAGATGTTCATGGACCACAGTTAGTTTCTTTAGTCAGTAGGTGTGAATCATATCAGGTCCCAGTACTATCCAGCTTCACACTTGAAGTTGTTTCTTTTATATCTGCCACTCTCATGGTTACTGGGTCCTGTTCAAGGAAGTTGCTGTGACCTTCTCTTAGATTTGCAAGCCACTGAGCATTGTTGTGTTGCAATATTCTCCCATATGCTCTTCCAGTATTGCTCTGTGTTCAGCCTTGGTGGGGTTGCTCTCCTATTGTCCTCCACCTTTGAGAGTACACCTTGGATGGTTCAATGGAAAACAGCTAGTTTATTCTTCCGGCTTCTATCCCTCTGGTATAACTGAAGATGTGCAGAGGTCAGTCTTTGGTTGGGCTTTTCTAAGGCCTAGGGTATGAGCAGGTTGTTGCACTTTCTTCATCACACTTTTACTATAGTTTTAATAATTTTGCTAACTTTCCTTTACTACCTTGAGCTTATAGCAAAGCATCTAAAGGATCACTGTTGGGCTCTGTACCTAATTTTGGAGGGTGGTAATGATGATATCTCCCCCTGGATCTGATGTCCTGGCTCACCATTGCTGTAGTATAGTATGTGTAGTAGTATGTGTTGTACCTTGTCAATCTCTAGTTACAATGCAATTGTTTCTTACAGATGTTAAAACACTGAGCTACTAGTTGTTTCGATGTTAGTCTAGATGTTGGGTGTCATACATATATATTTTTTCATTGGCATGGGAAATAATTTTGAGCATTTTAACCATTGCTGATGATTCACAGAACAAATAGTTCTGCTGTACTGTTTGTAAGGGCAAATTTATCCAGCCATTATTGAATTTATTTGCTCCTCCTTGACCTGGTTACTCATGTTTTCTTTATATCTTGGACATTTCTGTTTAACACTGTTTGAGTTCTTGAGGGGACAAGTGTGAAGCTTTTATGGGAACTGTAATTACTTCCAGAAAAAAAACAGTTTTCAATTATTTGCGCATGAATGTAATCTTAATGGCAACCGTTATGTAAATTAGACATGTTGGAACAGAGGTTTTCAAAAACAGAAAAGGAAGCATCACCATTCATTATAATTGAACAGTGTTAAAAAATGTATGCAGTAATAATAAAAAAGTAGGGTTTAAATACATAACAAGATGACATTTTCATCACACAAATGTGCAGCGTATCCACTGCATGGACCAAAGGTTTTGTTGTCTCTGCACTACACGTGTCAGAACTTTCAGTTTCTCTCCAAGACTAATTCATGTATTGCAAATGCTAACGAAAGCATTCCTGTCCCATAAGTGTATTGAACATAATTACCTGCCAGCCTGCAGAACTCCAGATATGGTGAAGAGCCCAAAGTCAGTGATGACGACTTTGCCATTGTCATAAAACACATTCTTGGACTTCATGTCTTTGTGTAAGATCCCCTTTGCGTGGAGGTAGCCCATCCCCTGAGGACAGAGAGAGGGAGGGAGGGTGGGACACCTTGTAATACGTGGCATTCTGCTGAAGTGTTTTGGAGAAATCAGTGCCGAGTTATTTTACCTTGACCATCTCTTGCGCAATCTGTCGTGTCTTGTTAACATCCAGGACAACTTTGGCATCTCGCACTACAGAATAAAGTGTCCTGCCTTTACAAAAGCTGGAAAAGACAGTAAAATTCAGGGTTTACATCAATGCCAATAGGTAATACAAATTTGATAAAATCACTACATTATTTAGATGTTACAAGTCAATCTTAAAAAATTCCTTTCGAAACTTTTAAATGAGTATTTTCAGCTTAGTTTGTCACTGGTTTCCTGTCATTCCAATATGTCTCAATCATGCTTTGTACATCAACGTTGCAAAGAGAAGTGATTCATTAAGCTTGTAGAAAGCAACTGATAAGTGCAGGGCTAAAACCTCGTATACAAAGAAGTTAAAATAAAGGACTCCTGTACTGCTCTCCTAAGAATAAAAGAAAAAAATTCATACAAGATAAGTGAATATGGTAAATGGACTGATACTTATATATTGCTTCTAACAGAGAATTCAAAATTGTTTTGAAATCATATTTTAAATGAAATGGAGCAAAGAAGCAGAAGAAGCAGGGAACTCGAGCTGCACTATTTTACACACATATCGTGCCTTTCTGTCCTCATTTCATATACCAAACATGGCCTCCCATTTTGGTGGTCTAGTTAAGCTACAAAAAATCTCCAATGTGTCCCTCTTACATGTCAGTGTCCACTACCCAGCATTGCAGCCTACTATTTAAACCCCTCCACTGCCCCAGTATCCACCTGTAAACTCAGGGGAATAGTTAATTATAAACCCCCAATTTTACTTACATATTGATGAGTGGTGAGCTGGGTGCCTAGACTGTGAACACACACTATGCTGTGCTGCTGTAATTAATCATCAAAGTATCAACAAGCGCCTGACATGTTTATAGTCTGAACAATGTGATGTAAACTTAACTGCATGCTTGAATGAGTCTCTTTGTCATCCCTAATAAAAACAAATACATAAGAAATGAGACTAATACTGAAACAGTCCACAAAATGGTTAACTGTTAGAGTGTTCAATTTTCACCTCTCTCCACTTCATCTAATCCTCATCTTTTAAATGTTCAGTGTTACATAAACAGAAAAAATATTTGTCTAGAAGTTCACGAGTGTGCATTACTGGAGTTTGAGACACTGTTAGAGGATAAAATGCCATCCTATGAACTAAAAGCGAAGTTTTTTTTTTTTTTTTTTTTTTTTTTGGCCTGTCCCGTTTGGCTCTTTTGCCATCAGAATTGTTGTCTAAAGGCAAAGAAAGATGCCCAACGGATTTACTTTACCAAACTGACCATCCCAGCCTTGCCGTAATGGTCCATTTGATTCACCTTTTATTGTTTATTTTATTTTCACTTACTGAATACGGGACAGACTTGACTGGGGGAAAGAAGGGGAGAAAGAAAGAGGGAAAGAGAAACAGCTAAGAAGAGGGACGGGGGAGAAGGGCAAAAGACAAAAACCAACAGAACGGGCAGAGAAAAAAAAATGCATATATCAATCACCTGGATCACCTGCTGAGAAAGAAAGCGAAGTTCACTGTAAGCCAGAATGGAGCTAGACTGTATTTCAGCTAGACAATGTGATATTTCTGGAGGGGTGCCATCAAAATGGCATTTTAATAGGCAGCTCAACAAACACCCCCTGCCTCACACTTGAAGCCCTCAACCCCGACTGTGCCATGCAGGTGACCAACAAAGGACCCGAAGCTAACAGCTCATACATATTCATTCCTGAAACAATCTCATGACAGCCTCATTTTTTATATTTAAAACCTCTCTTTACACGTCTTTTATTAAACACAGAAATCTAACTAACAAATGCTGGCTGGTTAAATCTAAAGCCAGTTGAAATTTTTATGCAGACATTATGTTTTATGACAGTTATTTTTATACCTACGGCAAATATGATATGGATAATCTAGTCTAAGAAGAAAGGGTGTATTTAATGGAAGACAAGATGATGGAGAACTAATGAGTCCACCTTAACATTCTGAAAATCACCTTTGTGCTTCAAAATGAATTATGCAATTTACATGAATAAAATCCAGCAGTAATATCACTGTATCCTCTATGCCCAACAAAATCAACCAACATAAAGGAAAAAGTTAAAGGAAAACGTTTCAATCAATATTTATGTTCCTATTAATGCAGCCTGAAATCTTTAATAAACCAGTGTGCTTCGTTTTGCACTTTGGTCTACATGATTAATATGAAGACTATTTTGTAGTAACTTTTTTTATCCTTGTGGTGTGAGAAGCAGAGTATTAGTGGATAACAAAGCCACCTGTTGCACTGACATTCGCTATTATTTTCAGCAATCACCAGCGAGGATTTCTGAGAAGCAGCCAGCTCACCTGTTAGCTCCCCTGTGCATACAGCAATTTCAACTGGCATCAGATGCAATATCTCAGAAATCATACAACTGGTCATTTAAAACAGTAAATATGATGGAAGGGATTAGTGCATTTGTGCTAAAGCATATTTAAAGTTGTACATTTAGTAAGAGATGGACAGTCCCTTCAAAACAAATATATGCAGAGACAATGTATAAAAATTGCAAGACTTCCTTGTTGTTCACAGCCTATGTAGATGACAATAGGACGGGCAATAATTTCTTTCTGAACGTCATTAGCTCTGCTAATTAATTAAATGAGAGTACTTCTCGTGATGTTCTTTAACAAGAAAACAACCTTTCTCTTAATTGTTATAAGTGGCAAAATACTTACAGTACTTAAATCTGCCTAAAAGTAAACACTAATACATGAAATAATTAAAGAGAGAGAAATCTTCACGTCCACTCTAACCTCATATTATCTGCTGTTGCACTGTAGTGAAGACAAATGCACTATTGCTATGGTGAGTGGTTGGTTCATCTATTCAGCAACAGCAGCAGCCTGCTCTAATCATAACCTCTCCACATCCCATTGTCAGACACTCTAAACTCATATTTCTAAAGAAGGGAAGGTCTGTGGCTGATCTAGAATGAATGCTAGGTGACCAGGACTGACTGTCAAAGCCATAAAATGGTCATTCTCTCAAGTTCAGAAGCAGACCAAACTACACATTTTAGAGCTGTGAAAATGATGAACGGATGGATGGATGGACGGACGGACAGACAGACAGTTACCCTGGTTAGAGTTGTATAATTTTTTTTCCTACAGATAACCCATATGAACATTTCTGCATTTTATCTGCGATGATCCATTTATGGAGTCTCATTATATTGCTTTTTATAATTGCACTGTACTTTCATTTGTTTTATGGTCAGCATTCTTTTCATTGCCATCTGTATATTATTTTTGCAGCCTGCTCAAACATGAAAGCTCAAATGAACCATTGTGTACTATAACATATTCTAATATAGGGCTATTGATGGACACCATTATGACTGCAATTATAAAGAACAATAGAGGTCGTTTTAAAAAGTTCTTCAAACTCAACTTGTATTATTTTAAAGTGGCACTTTAACTAACCTTTTAGGCCATGCAAATATTGTAGTTTCCTTATTATTCAATATTATTTCTGGACATTAAACTATAAGACATGACATGTTTACAAGTTAATTCTTTAAGGTACTCAGATTACTTTCTCGTTAATTCTGAAATTCAAGTCATTTTTTATTTAGTTTCTAAATTAAGTAATCTGTTGCTGGTAAACTGTTTGCTTGTATCCCTTTTTCTTTGCTGCCACGTAACAAAACAAAATATAAAATCCTCAGTGCATTTGTTCATGTTTCTCTCCTAGTCCTTAACAGGTAGCTACATTCAAGTGTTCATTAGCTGCTTTTTGTAGTGAAGCTCAGCTTGTGAGCCGGTAGAGAGGACAATCACACAATATAGCAAACAGTACTTAAGTGTGATCAATGTCTGTCAGAGGTGTAGAGCTTTATCAAGAACACCTTAATTCAAACTTATAGATCTTTATCCTTACCTGGTAATGATGGCCAGATGTGGTGGGCTCATGCAGGCCCCCATAAAGAGCACCACATTTTCATGGCGAGTGTTTCGGTAGGCCATCACCTCACGTTTGAAGGCCTTCAGCTGGTCTTCGTTATCACGCTCAATGTCAATTAAGCGAATGGCGACCTCGCCATGCCATCGTCCATGGAAAACCTTTCCAAAGCGACCCTTACCAATCATCTCCCCAATCTCTAGTTGCTCAAAGGGGATGTCCCATTCCTGCAGGAAGATACTGGTCTGACTGGCCTTACGTGGGAAGTTTCGAGCCGACAGGAGCGACAAGTTCATCTCCTCAAACTCATCACCAGAGTCCTCATCATTGCCTTCCTCATTCTGTGATAAAGCAAAATTGAACTGTGGGTAGCTTGAATTTCCTACACATGTATGGAATCAAAATGCCATTATACACAAAAAGATAGTGTTAAATCATTCCAGCAAGATAGCAGATGGATGTTTTATTATTTTTTTTATACAAATGCCATTTAAGAGAAGCATAATTATCGGCAAAAAGCTTCTCCAACCCACCAAGCTTTAGATGTAGCAAAAGCTCTGTATTCCCAGGATGAACAGTTTTTATCAGATGGTAATGTCAATTTTTCATTTTATACATACATACATACATAAATAAATCATCTTTCCTTGTAACAATATATATTTTACAATGAGTATAGCATATGATGTGATATATTTTAGCTTATAAGTAAATGTATTGAGTACTATTTTACTTATAAACAGGATTGTATATGAAAAAAAACAAACACATACTGTATGTCTGTGTTGCCTCTATATATAATGATTTTTCTGTGGCTGTTTGCACTTGAAATACTGACTGTTTAGACTGTTACCAATAAAAAATAGACTGATAAAAAAAAGGGAAAATAACCACAGGGAAAAGTGGTTGATTTACTCTGATTTGATTTTAAATATAATGCACCGCAAGAGAGAAAATGACCTACTCCAAGGCACCTGCTGGAATATCATTCAACGCAATCTGCATCACATTTTCTCAAATTATATCATTGTTATAGAAATAGCAATGACGAGGAGCGAAGATGTCTTTTCCTTCTTGTTGCTTTTGACGCATAACTTACCTAAAGGCTCCTCACAGAGCTGAGACAAATTATGCTAAATGAGAGAACAACGCAAATGACTGTGACAAGTGTTGGTGAGAGTGGTATTTAGTCTTCATTCGCATTCACCAGCAATTACACACTGATATTACTGGCATAATTGTCAGTACTATCAGCAATGCAAGGACTGAACAAAGCTAGATCCGCACACGCTGAAAGCACAACAAAGGTCATACTCACGTCTGATGTAGGTTCAACTTCGATTTGAAGCAAAGGGTTGCCCTCATTGCTAAAATAAAAAGGAGGAAGAGAAGAAATATATTCATAAGGAAAAATATCTTTGCAGGTTTTAAATTC
Organism: Diplotaxodon limnothrissa; assembly: GCF_057381915.1. NCBI lineage: Eukaryota > Metazoa > Chordata > Actinopteri > Cichliformes > Cichlidae > Diplotaxodon > Diplotaxodon limnothrissa. The sequence goes on from NC_140607.1 coordinate 32,786,501, forward strand.
TTTATTGAGTGTATACGTTGATTGTGGAGTATTAGTATTAGTATAAGCATGTTCTAAAGCCATCTATATGTATGTGCATCTGAAACCAAAGTATTTCCATGTAAAACGCTTTGAGATTCAGTGCTATATAAATAAAACTGAACTGAACTGAGTTAGTATTGCTGTAATATTTGTATGTTTCAAATAGTTATTATATTAAATAGTTTTCATGTGTGCTGAGAGCAGAGATGGTTTTGCGGTAGATATCAGTAATGTAGCCTCTACACAGAGATGTGGTACTCACACGTATGATCAGACAGGCTGATTTTTATCTGGACGACTATTGTGTGTGCACTGATGTGTGTCATTCCATATGATGTGTCACCACTACAACCTCTAAATCATTTCACAAACAGATAATGAATATGTCTGAATACCATCTGTGGATGGCAATATACTAACGCCTGTGTCATATTAAGTCATGACAAATGTTTAGGTTCTCACAATAGTTTCCAACTATTGAGGAAGCAGAAAAGTAAACACAAAAAAGAATCAAAGATCACTACAAAAACTACAACAAGAACTGCTGTTGCAGTTTTTTGTCTCTATACCCAGATGAACTGATTGCACCTGCACCTGATATATTCTAATTGGCAATAGATAACTTCTCTTGACACCCTTTCCCCTGTGTGTCTGTCACAAAGAGTGAATTGCGCTCTGTTTTACAACACCTGGTTGTCTCTGACTAAAAAGTAGGAATTTTCTTTGTTTTGTTTTTTGCTTTTTGTTTTTAAAGTTGCTATTAAAGTAGAAATGACTGAATGTCATTTGTGATGCCTTTTGGGTGCTGGAGCCCTCTCCATCAATTAAAATGCTTGTCCAGGGTTCACTGCTGTTTTGTTTTGTTTGTACTTCTTTGTACCACTTTCACAACATTTTTTTTCTTTTACAAAATGTGTTACTTTGCTGTCAGTCGATTCAACTTCCTACAGAATAACAGCAATAGATCAGTCTCGTGTTCCTGAGAGATTTTGTAGAGGCAAATGTGCATATCAGAACCAGTGATTTTGGCCAGTGTTAAACCGATCTCGGTACTTAGCATGAGAATGGCACATGAATATTTTTAAAAAGGTCTGAACCCAGAATCATTAAGCACCAATGAAGCTCTGAAGGTCTGAAATATTTGGTTTTAGTGATACTTTTTGTGCACTTTTAAACAATGCAATAAATATCTGCAGGCAGCTCTGAGACCTGCAATTTAAAAGCTGCATGCCACCTTATTTTCTGAGCCGGTAACCTTTCTATTGTGCTTTTACCTAGACACCAAAGAAGAGACATGCTGTAGATTCAGAATCCCATTATAACACATAAGGTCTTTTATAGAGGCCATTTCAATGACTATGAGATGAGCTGGTCTTTGTGAATAGATATTTTGTTATTAGATTTGTCTTATTTTAAACATTAAAAACCAATATTTCTTTTCTGATATTTCTAAATACTAGATACAGATCTTTTTTTTTTTTTTCACCTCTCGCAACTAGTCTATCTCCAGTGTTTACTTTATTATTAATTGTGTTTCCTTTTGTCAGTGTGTTTTTCAGGAGTTGCATTTATTTTCATTCATGCACAATTTTTCTTAGCAATGTGTCTTTTTTTTTTTTTTTTTTACCTAAAAAAGCTATTATTTTTTTTGCACACATTACAATAAAAAGAATTACTGAACCACAGGCTGTGAATCATCTGCAATGTCTCAGGTGGCAAAAAGACAATGATACTGTGACCATTTAATAGATAAATAACTACAATGTGAACAGGGGGAAATGTAAGAGAGAGGTCTTCTCATTAGTGGCAGCCTTTTTCTGACCCTAATTTTTTAAGTGCATTTGCACCCTGTGCCCTTATTAATTTCTGACCCAGGCGTGTCCATTGTCACCTACAGCCACTCACATGACATAAATGAACCCGTTTCCCTTATTCCACTCAACCCCCACTGTCCACATAATCGTCTGTGTAACATCAGTGTATAACTCCCCACATTCTATGGTATATTAACACTTGTTCGCAGAGCAACCCTTGACTGAAAAGACCATAGGTGAGGCAGCATATAAAATAATGTGATTCCTGTGGCGCCAAGGGCTGCTACCACCGGTTCGATCTCTGCTCTAATGAGGGAATCCTGCAGGGCGTTCGGGTCTAAAACAGGCCCTCATTAACCCTGAGATGAAGCTATTAAGGGCAAAGAAATCTGCCAGCTGCCACTGTAAGAGCATACAAAGAAGGGACAGGAGGGGCGATAGCATTAATTAAATCAGAAGAATGTGGGTTTTTTAACCATGCTTATGCATTCCCATTTGTCAAAAAGGCAGGGAACGATGAACGGGAGTGAGAAAGGGGAAAAATGGAGAAAAGGTTGCCAAAGATATGGGTTTTTAAATGAGTTTTCTCTTGCTCTTTTCTCAAGAGATTCATGATTCCTAAATATTTAGCTGTATGTGAATCATGAATCAAGAATAAATACAGATATATTATATGTTAAGAATCTAAGGTAAATTATGATGCATTTATTGACTGAAACTAATGGAGAATTTTTTTGGGGGGCATTCAGGTCAGAGTGTGCAGCCTTATGAGTCAGCTAGCATTTCTCAGTAGTAGTTGTACATTTTGTTTTCTTAATTTACTGTGGTTCATGCCTTTTCATAACTTCCTACAAGCTGGCTCTGGTAGAATTTGTTCCCAAGTTATGAACATATTTCTATGGAAAGCAAAAATAAAATACAATGTCTCAAACCTTGAATGGTTAATATTGGGGGAACAGGTAATGACTCTTATCTATTTCCCCAAGAGAGAGTACAAGGGGCTTTTCTTTGTCATTTAATTAGTGTTTTATATACAGTCTCCTGCTGCTCTGATTTCAATAAATGTTAAAACCCCGTTTTTCTTGTTGACAAACTAATATCAAGTCTTTTAGTTCTTAGCTGTCACAGTCACATGGGTGTTGTTAATTGTTAAAAGCCTAATAACAAAATAGTTGGCTTTTCATTGTGGGCTGTACACACTTTCCTTTCCTGTATACCCTTTTGGCTGTGAATAAATTCAGTCTATTAGTCTCAATAAAAATGAATATTTTGTCCTCAGTGAGATGACAAAATTTGCCAGCTGCAACTCATTCACAATCAGCCCCGGAGTGTACACAGAGACCAGTATAACAACAAAACAAAACTCATATGCATGCATTTGGAGCACCTTGTGAAAAACTGACAGTGAAGCTTTACAGCTCAACGCCTGAATGTGGTTTCAAGATACAGAAAACAATATTTTGCATCACATTATAATGATTATGGTAATGAATGTAATGCTAAATGCTAAACTATCCCAAACATGGAGTCTATTGTTATGTATGCATGCCATTATTTTTGTATGATTCCTATTATTTCCAGACTTTGCCTTCCTGTTTTTTAATCTCAAATCTGGCAGCTGCTATATAAATGAGGCATGATGACATCAAAGACAGCTTGTACATGTACAGCCCCGTACCTCAGTGTAAAAGTCATACTTTCGATTTTTTCCCAGTCTTACTACCATGTTGATTTTTTTTTTAAATATAATTATTTGTTCTTGATGAATCTACTCCAGTCTTTCAGCATGACCTGTATTTCATCACAACGGATCATCTTCCTATAGATTCTTGCCCCGTTTCATGCGATATATTGAGATCTGATTTAATTAACATCTGGGTCGAGAGGCATCTCATCACTAATCCTTCTCTTCCGGTTGTCTTCCTATGACCACTGGCTTCCTCAAAGAGCTAGTGAAAATCCACTTGGCATCCCAAGTGTAGCGTGAACTAAAGGCCATGCTAACATTAGTCTCTGAGTAATCATCATGTCGTCCCTCGCATTGAAATTGCCACCCAAATATCTGTGCTCCAATAAGTTCAACTTGGCCTCTGACCAACTACCCCAGAGAGAAAGGGGGAAGAGGGGAGGAGGAGAAGGAGAGAAAGCATGCAGATGAGGAAAAGGCTGACTGACAGAGAGAAAAGATGATCGGTAGTACTTTCTTTCTTTAAATGTATTCATGCGGTTCTACTGAACTATTTCTGTCATTGATTTTACTTACCCTGGTTCAGAAAGAACGGGATGCAGAATGACCTGCGGAGCTCGGCTGGGAGGAGCCTCGGGAGCAACATCTGGAAGCATTCGAGTTACAACACATCAAATTAATGAATTGAAACAAAACTGCATTCATTAAAAGTCATTATTAACATTGGTGGTGCTGCTTATCATGTAATAGAAAAGCTAGGGAACACCAGCTACAACAGAGCCACAGTGGTGACCGAAATACCAGCTGTGTCAAAACGGTGATACTATTAAACAAGGCAAGAGTTTTTCTTTCCCAGTAAAATGCAGTAGTAGCAATGCTATCATCATTGTAAGCCTTCTGTTTTCAGCTATCATTGCTAACTATCATAATGGAAGAAGGAATACTATTATTCCAACTGTTGTTGTGATTTGGCGCTATATAAATAAAACTGAATTGAATTGAATTATGGTGTAATATCCTACTTAATGACACAAGGTAACTCTTCCTACTATACTTTGGAAAAAATAATTAAAGCATGATGTCATCTACCATAGGGCTAATCCTGTGGCATTGCTATGAATAGGTGAAATCTGATGCCAAATTATAAATTAACTCCCATTAACCTCTCCCATTAAACAGGATTTGAAGACTTCCAGGGTGCCTGTGAGTACATGGAAATTTTCAAACACACTTGGCATCTACAATACTTATTCACACAATGAAATTATGATCTTCATTATGTCAACAAAGAGACAGACTGCCATTCTGTTTAAAGAGCACCTAAAAAAACTATGACTTTATAGATTCTAAATGTTTACACAGAATTTTTTCTTTGTGTGTAAAAGCTGTCTATAATGATATGCAGTGAATTGTGACACAAATTATGAAAGGCAACACGAATTCTGAAACTCTCACATAAATACATTCTCCTTTTACATGCTCGCACTGTCATTTTTATATCATTTTCTTTTTAATTCTCACATTCACCCCTTTTACTTATATATTTCAATGCACATATTCATACATTTTTATTCTGACATTTTTATATTTTTCCTCATATGTAGTTCTCATGCACATTAATTTAATATGCATTTAATTCTATAAAGGATATGTGGACGTAAGAAGAAAAAGTGTAATTTATTTGTGTCTAACAAAAGAATACACTAGATGCTTAAAAGCACTGGACCACCTACATATGACATCGACAGGAATTGTCTAGTCATGCAAATGCATATTTAGTCAGCAGAGCTTGACGAGATTGGAATGTAACTTTACGTGATCTATCACTTCTTGGCTAGGTTCCTATAGTTCCTAAATGCTTTGCAATAATACCACTTATAGTTCCAAATGGAAGAAATTTCATGAACTGACTTCTTGCTCAAATTCAACACAATCTTTAGAATCTTTATTAGACCCATTCTTCTGTTTGCAAAGGCAGATTGTATGACTAGGTGCTCGGTTTTATACACCTGTGGAAACTGGGGACTCCAAACACAAGAAACAAGGAATACAGTGGAAATGGCATGCAGGTCATCCAATAAGAATTTACAGATTAAAAGATGAGCTGAGTATAGATCGGTTATCACGTTGAGTTATTTTTTTACTCTAGGTGATTGGTTGCTACATTGGCCTAAGCAAAGCTGACTTATTTTATTTTAGGTTCTTCATATATAAGATGTATTTTTTTGCAGGCATATGTTTGTCCTCCTACAATAAGAAAAAAAACTATGTGATCAGCTAATGAAAATTACATGTTCTCTAACTATGGCTAAATAAGCAATACTGTGATAAACAAAACAGCAGTAAAGACATTTTTTAACATTTACACTTACATTTTATTATATCCAGGCTACTGACTATAAGGACAACACAGGTTCAGTGGGGCATGTGCAGAAGATTGACACTCATATCCATCTTCAGACAGTTTCACCAGTTCAACAGCTGCCTTCCTACCAGACTGTACTCCAGATTGTGGTTACTCCTCATCACTTGAGTGTGAGAGTTATTCATTCAAACTTCTGCCTTGAACCATCAAAGCTGTATCTCACCCAAATACAGCAGCACTTACAAAGCAGGTTCCTTTAGCCAGCAGCTAGTATGCTCATTGGAAATCAGCCCTTCTAGTTTCCAGCCTTCGATGTCATCATTTGGATGTACAACTTCAGTAGTTTTAACTCTGGCACTCACATCTCAAACTAGCTCAAGTTCACACTGCCAGACTCCATTAAATAAAATTGCTTTGACAGTTTGATTTTTAAAATCAAGGATAATTTTTTAAGATGCATTATTAAACTTCATTGCAGTATTTTTCATCATAAAAAAGCTTCCCACCATAAATTTGTAGGAAATTTGCATGTATTTATTGTTAACATATGACTACAGGAATAAAATTATTTTTCCCCACATTAATGGTGTAGATTTAATTGCAATGTTTGATTTGTCATCATTATGCTGTAATGTTTAGCAGTCAAATATGACTATTTTACTGCTGCAAAAGCCTTTAGGCAGATACTTCATGATACTGAAAACCATAATCAAAGGCATTAGAATATTTTTGGAGGAAGCAGTATACTTACGATAAACACAAATAGAACAACAAAAAATACATTTGTGTATAAAATAAAATGAAGCCATAAATGGCTTACAGAATTAAAAAGATAAATCCCCAAACATATATTCCTATCACAACTTTAAAGTACCGTGAAATTGATGACAATCTTTGAAAAATGAAAAATCAAGCTGCATCTAAGATCTGGATCTTTGTCTGGTTTTCAGAAGTCACTAGAAAATGAATTCATCTAAGCATAGGGCCCTAATGTATTGATAGCGTCTGTATTTCTTGAACCATGAGATTCTCTGGGAATATGTAGCACCTATCTGCTCAATACATTTTAATACATGAATGTAATTTCAGTTGCTACTTAATTCTTGTCAGAGACCTGTATTCGTTAAATTGAATGTGTGTATCTGAGAACAAAGAATGTATAAGCATGGGAGTCCAAAGACTCATACGTAAGAGGTAAAACTATGTATGTATTGAAATGAGAAATATATATATATATATATATATATGTAATTATGAGTCAAAATATATGCATGTGAAAGGAGATTGAAAGTAGCTACAAGCAGAATCTACACATACAATATGTAAACGGAGAATGTGTGTATGTAAGTGTGACAATTTATAAATATGAAAGGGAAATGGAAATATGTGCGAGTGAAGATTTATGCATGTGAAAAGAGAATATCTTGATGTGAGAGCATCAGAATGGCTTATATGGGCTCTTGTATCAAATGCTATATCTAAAGTTATATCCAGCATTTATTTTTCAACTCATCTGCTGTTTTCACTTAAATGCTTCGAAGATAGCTCTACAACCAAACTTTCTGACATTCTAATAGTGGTGATAACACCATATTCTGCTGTATGAAGCACATAGAAAATAGTTTGCATAACGTGTTATACTGGTGGAGATGTGAACAGGTTGGATTCTCCCAACTATTTTTTGCAAGCATTGATCTTCAACATGCAAGACAGAGTAAGGTCAGCTGTGCTGTTGTATCCACCTCTGAAAGACATCAGAGGATTCACTGCTAGACTTGTTGTCTGTATTGGCACACTTTGACATTTTTTTTTAATGCAAAAACACAAAGAGTGAGCCACAGAAACTGTTCTCTTTGTAGCATGGTGCATTATAAGCTGGCACCATCTCCTCACAGCGAGGGACATGTTTTTATTTTCTGTGTGGAGTCTGCACTGATGTTGTTGTGGATTTGCTCCAAAGACCTGCAAGCCAACAGGGCTGAAAGCTCTAAACTGTCCAGTGTTGGGAATCGGAGGCCCTCATATAATGATATCGGTGATCCATTTGATATAATGTCAAATTTTGTGTATCCCATGCCAGCAGAATCTCTGCAGATATATACTCAACCCCACCAAAGTGAACACTTGTATGAAGACCACATATTACTACATTTTTGTAGTCTTTTCAGAATAAGAGAGAGCAGTAAATTTGAGATGACTAAGACATTACATCCATGTATAGATTTTTTTGATTGATGGTGAACAGTAAGAAGTAGATGTGTTGTTACATAGTTTATAAAGGTAGCTGAAGTAAAGAGCATGTGTGGCAACAATAATCAGAACATGCTGCAGCTTGCTGAGCACTATAATTATGCATTTCCAAAAATCTGTCTCTTCAGATTTCACTCTTTACCTAACACCACTCCAGCTTGTCTCAGCTATAATAACCTGCCAAATGAGCAAAGACTGTATGGTACCAGTGTGGGCAAGAGCAAAGCGTCTGGATATTGACAAATCATTAGGAAGCCCAAATGAGACAGCATGAGTGGGTGTAGAGATTTTTCAAGCAGGCCAAGGTGAGGGGATGAAAACCACCAACAACATCAAAAGGGCCCTCCTTACTCATCCTTGGCTAGATGCAATGCATTATAGGAAGGGGAAATAATCAATTTTGAGGTACTTACCGGGGAATATGAACTGTTGCTTGTATTTGAAATAACTGGAGGCTGTGGAAGGCAACAAGAAGAGCTAGAGTTTGATAAAAGTTGGGTAGACTGTCCAAGTTCACATGGCAATTTGTTAGTTTAGTATTCAAAGTCAAATTAGTTTGAACCAATCTATGTTGCAATATCTATTTATTTGAGTTCATAATTTCAACTCAAGGTTCGGTTCTCAATCCCTTCTTTGGCATTTTATTTACTTTTAGCAAAGGAAAATGCTTCTATGAGAAAAAGAAATCAGCTCACAGTTGCAATTACTTAATTTTGCTTCAGCTCTGACATTCACTTCAGTCATTAGCATAATTCTTGCATTGCCAAATGCTAAGCTAAAACAGCCAACATACCTTCTTTTAGCATTGTTATTGTGGGCATGCACCAAATGCACCAAACTTTTAGAGGGGAATAGGAATTATATGTGTATTAAATAAAATACCTGTTAAGTTGAACTGTTTCTGTTGCCTTGCTGACTGTGGGGAGGGGTGCAGAGGGGAGGGTGGCGTGGCACTGCTGGGCAATGGAGGAGCTGGGGAGGAAGGAGTGGAGGAGGTGGTGGATGAGGGGTTACTGCTGGAGTCCGGTTGGTATGGGACTGGGATGTGATCCTGAGAAGAGACAGAACAGATAAAGATAAGCATAGGCTTTATTCAGACTTAAGTATTTGTAATTTTAAGGTGAATTTATAGAGTCAAATTTACTAAGTGGGGGCAAATTAGCGTGAGGCTGCAATCGCTAAAAATGCCCCCATGAGAGACGATAGCTCTGTGGTTGCTCTACGAACAATGAGCTCATTTAAACCACAGTTGAGGTAATGACCAATGTAATCTACCAAGAGCAGCAAAAATTAATGGAACAAAAATAAGCAGAGCCGATGAGGGAAAGAGTAATGTACTAACCAAAATAATATAGTGTGAGTGCAGGTTGCACACGTGTTTCTCTCTGGAAACAGCATGGCAATTAAGATAAACAAGAGGCAGTTGAAGAGGAATCAATGTTTTTGGCAAACTCTGTGGTTAGAAGTTTCCAGGGACAGTATGAGTGTATATATGTGTGTCATCGCTGGGTAAATCTGACAACTCGGGTGAAGCACACGATTTATCAAGTGCATCGCTACCTTACCGCAAACTCTTCTACTTAAAACAATTGAAATGTGTGTGTTTGTGTGTGCGTGACTTGGGTGCATATTAAAGAAGTTGCTGTTTCATGCATCGTTTTTGTTTTCTCTACACAGCCAACTTAAAATTTTGTAAGATTAGACATTCATATAACACACGTAAGTCCCTTTCAGCCCCATTAACTGTTGTTTGGCATTAATTGTAGACATGCAATAGATCCCATGAAGATCTAAAACAACACGTGGCTATAAGTGTGTGCGATGCAGAGAAATACAACACACACAGAAACTGTTTTTATTGTGAGTTTCTCTCCAGAAATGTGACCTAAATCTCCAAAACTGCAATGTACAATGTTGCAATCTGCAATGAGGCTGTCCACACCTTTCAGTTGCACAATTGACACTGCACATATTTAATAAACACCAACTGTAGCTTTTAAAATCACTAAAAGAGAGTTTTATACTGACACAGTTACCAAATCTGGCCCTCAGTTTGTTAATTGTAAAAGGCTCTCACTCTGCTTTATTGTTGAACTCTCTCTCCGTCTAACTTGGAGCCTCTAGACTGATTTTCTACCTTCAAGGCAGAACTTTTTATTCATTTCAGTACAAAGTAAACATCAGAGACTTGGAACTTGCCTGGCAGATGTAATCCATCACAATGAGAAATGTAGTCAACTTTACTTTTCTGTAAAATGTTTCTCATCTTCTCATCTTATTCTCATCACATCTGATCAGTTCTTCAGCCGAAGATTTTGCAAAAATCATTTCAGATCTAGATGACAGCCCCTGACTAGACTCCATCTAGTTTAAATTCAAATAGTTACTTAATATAATCATTTCATACTGACGTCTAGTCATCAAATCAAATCAAATCACTTTTTATTGTCACATCACATGTGCAGGCACACTGGCACAGCACATGCGAGTGAAATTCTTGTGTGCGAGCCCCACAAGCAACAGAGATGTGCAAACACAACAACACAAACGAGCAAAATACAAGAATGGCCAACCTGAAACTAATAAATATATGTACAATATATAATAGTGTATGCATTTCTGGATGTGTATACTAAATATTTTCCTACGTGTGTGTGTGTGTGTGTGTGTGTGTGTGTGTGTGTGTATACACATTTTTACAAATTAAATAGTAAAAAAATAAAATAAAATAATAATAATAATAATAATAATAAAATATATAAAATATACAGAGTTGAATATGTGCAAAACAAGTGGCATTTATATACAGTGTGGAGTGCATAATGACTTGGGTGTAGACTTGGGTGTAGCATTTTATTCATTCAAATAATTCAATTCATTTAATTTTCAGTGAAGTTCTTCCTGACTTTACAGACTTAAAATCAATTTATAAATTAAACAATTTAGAAATTTTATCCAGAAAGCAAGCAAAAAAAAAAAGAAGTACCTGATATTGATGAAAAATAGACAATATTTTTTTGTTCAGCAGCCAACTGTTAAATCTCAGGTGCCCTTGAAATGCACCAACACGTAGAGATTTCAAACTGTTATCCAAAGAGAAAACACCAGACAAAAATTAGGCTTTTCAATATGATGGATCATCTTCCTCAAGCAAATTTATATAATTTCTGCTACTTGATTTTGAAAGCGCACTGGATAGAGAGAAATCAATGGCTGCCTGGAAGGTGGTAAAGCAACCTGAAGAGTTAGGGAATACTTTGTAAAAACAAAAAGAAAAATAAATCAGAGCATCTGTAGTTTGTAACAAATGATCAAAGTCTATTGTATAAGCAATATAACAATCAATCAAATGCAAGTTAGATTTTAGGAAGATATCATCATCTCCTGCAGAAAAAGATTAACTCTGAAAAATTATATTAAAAAGTAAAGATAGTATCAATGTGGTATGTGCAGCTCAACTGGTGCACAGCAGATTGTGCACTGCCATATATTTTGATACCTAACGTCATTAATTTAAATTATGATAGAACCACAGTTTGAATTTGCAATTTGAAAGAAACATACAAACACAAGAAAACTAAATGAATTTAGTTTCTAATTCTTTAAGTAATTATGATACGAACATGAAATAAAATCCAGGGGTTAAATGGTTATTTTTTAATTATAATCACTCCACAAGATAATTGTTCCTAATAAACTTTAAATTACATTTATCACATCTGAAGAAATTAACAGAATTTAGTGATACCACCATTTTACTTTACTTAAGAATATTTCAAAGTTTATAACCAAGATTTGAGTTTTGGAAAAGTGAATCCATGAGAAACACAAAAAATATGTGTGTTGACAAAACTAACACACTCCAGTTTCTGAAAACCTCAAACTGTTAGACAAAGGCATACATAAAAGCTGTGGCTTACTCACATGTTCACACCTGCCCATTATTTCCTAACAAGCGTGTTTGTTTCACAGTCTTTCCAGCATGGTGTTACCACCATGGGAATTTAGTGATAAACTTTTTTCTCTGGAACTGAGCTGAATTTGATAGATGTGCTGGCTGTAAAATATCCAGTGTAGGAAAACAAATCCATCTGTGTAAACATCAATATTGCTGAAGATATTTTCGTATGGTTTCCTGATTCCAAATACACAGTGACTCACAAAGCTCCCAAAAATAAATGAAAGCGATATGTAGGACAAGAAATACGCAGATTGTAATACACGGTTTATTTTTTACCCTTACCTTGTTGATTTTGTTGGTTTTGGGGAGCGTCTGACTGATGTGCAGGTCTGTGTACCTGAGCGGGTTGTTGATGTCACATGGCACTGATTCAGTCCGTACCAGACGAGCTACTGCAGAAAGAAAAAAGCATAAAGGAACAATGAAGCACTACGGGAGATTGACATTAAACAATAATTGCCTAACAGCTTTAGGAAAATTAGACAAATTCTTTATCAGACACAGCTTTTAATGTGAAAAAAATGAACAAACTGCCTCTCCTTTAACACCATCCATCTTTTATCACACACACACACACACACACACACACACACACACACACTGTTAAAACAAATTTCCTTGAGCAAACTATGTCATTAATAAACTGTCATTTTCTCTTACGAAGGCAGAGAAGACATCTAATTAATGCTCTTTACCTTGAGTTGTTCCTTGATGATCTTATTTTGAGAAGAAGGAAGGCAGAGAGAGGACAAAAGAAAAAAAGAATCTTAATTCTCATTGCAGATAATAGGAATTTCTGTGTCAGTATAAACAGCTTATGATGCACATTTGTCAAACCTATATGGCTTAATTAATCAGGAGATAGCCTATACCTGCAGAAGCAGTTTCACTTTTACAAATGAAAGCTGAAAAAAAATATAACTTCATTTGCTCAGTGGAATCAGATATGTCCAAATTTAGTTAATCACAAGAGCTGTAGAGCCATGCCTTTGGGTTGCCTAAAACAAATGAGAGCTAGATAGCTTCACAAGGCTTGACAAAGGCATTAATCCTGGCTGAGCTGGCTAATAGTTAGGCCTCCCGTACTCTCACACAACGGTTTTAGAAGTCTTGTTAACCATTTATTTATTGCTTAATTATCTGTTAAACATAATAAAATAAAAACTAATAGTCAACAAGTGTAAAATAACGTCTTGATGCATGCTCAATCATCCAGATAAGTAAATCCCAAAAGGTTGATTCTGTTCATCTGGACGTCACGTTTTCAGTGGGACAAATGTTTCGTCACTCATCCAAGTGACTGACTTTACAACAATGGGCTGTAAAGTCAGTTCCTTGATCATTAATATGCAAATTCTCATGGCCATTGATCAACAACTACTGATCAAAGCCCATTGATCAATGGCCATGAGTACCATTCACAGAGAGTTGGGGAATGGCTGCAATCACAGCATTGTAAGATGGCAAAAGATGTACCCTTAGGCCCCCTCCTGGATTCAGAGATGGCCCTTCCTTTTTCACATAAATGGCCTCCTTGACTCCACGCTCAAACCTGGAATGCTTTCGCCATCTTACAATGCTGACAACTCTCTTTAAATGGTACTCATTGCCATTGATCAGTGGTTTTTGATCAATGATCAACAAAATGTGAAAGTCCGTCAATTTTGTATAAACATAATATCAACATTGGAAATTACATCAAAAAATACCTTTGAGGGATTCCCGTCCGCCTCGCTGAATGATCAGTAAATGGCAAGGTGGGGCTTCTTTGGTGCATTTGTTGTGGCACTTCAGCCTGAGTATGCACGAAACAGAAACTTGATTAGTGTGTGTTTTGTTGTTATGTGGTGTTTATTACACAGCAATAACATCTATGCAAAGTGGGTGGAAAAAGAGACAGATGCAAATTGGAAATTTATTCAAGTAAGCTGAAAACTGATGTGTGTCATGTCGAAAAACAATCAAAAGAGACAAAGAGATATAATTGAAAAACAAGCGGGATGGCACACTAATTAAACAAAGTAATGACAGGAATATAAGCGAATGTGTGCGATTAGATATTAATTACTAATGTGGACACTGACAACAATGGGTACTCAGCACTGACCAGTACTGATACCTACTTGCAGTTTTTACATTTCAGTCCAAACAACATTCCCTTTCCACATACTATGCATGTCTGGGACATCCAGTATTTCGTGGAAAACCTACAAGCCAAAAGAAGAGAAAGTGAGATTCCGAAAAAGGGCATCGATTTTTCACTTGTTGCACATCTATATGACATGAAGGAGCTGAGGATTACAATGAGAGGAACACGGGTTCTGACCTTTTGCCTTTCATAACGTTCTCTCATTCTGACAGAAGGCTTTTGGCAAACATATCTCATTCCCTGCCTAACCTTTCTGCAAGGATAATAGATGCCTGAAGAAGCTACTCCTCTGAAAGTGTTTACCTTCCTAATCTCCCTCACCTCCTGATTTAATTTGTGGCCATTTCATTTTCATCTTCCAGTAACACTGTGCGAACGAATAGGCTGTATGGTTTTTACATCAATATAACAATCAGTTTGAGTAACGGGGGTTCACAGGCCTGTGTCGCTGCTGAGGATTCCAACACAGTCTCTTCTACAATAAACAAATCCACAATGTACTTTGGTACCAACAACCAATTCCCTTCACACACTAAGTGGTCTGAGCACATATGTGACTATTGGCTGATGCAATGCCAGCAGTGTGGCTGGCTAATGGCAGGTGACTAATGTAGTCTGACAGAATCAAAATCTCTTTATTATGCCAATCTTTTTCATCAACTGAAAGGCACAACTTACTCCAACCAACTCCACCTGACTGATTTCTTTAGTAGGCTGTCAACTATGAGTGATAATATGAAATTAAGAGCCGATTCTGCTTTAAAAAATTTATCTTTCAGCACAGGAGAGGCTCTAAAGTGGTGGGTTATTCACTACTTTCCTAAATACATTTATCATAACATGCCAACAATATGATCAAGGGCACACTTCTGAAAACTGCAAACTGACATCAAGGAGGCTGCTGGATGGAATAATGGTATTTCTTAAAACCATTAATCACCTTAATCTTCAAATAACAGCTATATACATTACATTTGTGCTCAGTTTGGCTCCGTATAAAGATGCTTAGAGCTCCTCTTTCCACCTCACAGACTTTCAACAGGAAAAACACCCACGATCTCGAGGTTGCTAAAATCCTCCAACTAATACTGTAGCTATTGTTTTACTTTTTAGATCATAAGCACCCTGCTTGGAGTCAAGCAGGGTGAGAGTGAGAAAGAAAACTGAGTAAGTTACACAAGAAGCCCTTTTTAATTGGACTGCCATTCTATCACAGATGTGAGCATATGCACAGAAGGAACCTCATCCACACTCACCCACATATTTTCCTTTAGGCCTACCTGTGTTTTATTGAGTTTCCCAGATCTCGTCGGGGAATCTGTGGGGACCAGCGAGGCACTGAGAGAGTGTCTGGAGATAGAGTGGAAAGGAGAGGGCAGAGGCATGGTTTTTACTTTTTTAAGTCTGTCAGTATGTCTTTCAGAATTGACTAAATGTCTGGTATTGTGTATCACATTTAGCATGTATGGCATTTCAAGGAATAGACTGTTTTTGTAGCAACAAACTGATATTTTGGTGTCAGCTTTAATTAGCTGTAGAGAGTCAGGTTTAACAAAATGCTGTCCTTGTTATCAAGATAGAGTAGGTAGGTAGGTAGTAGAGGCAGAGGGAAAAAATCAATAGAGTATAGCGTCATGATATTTTGCATGGCAATATCTTATCGATATACTGACACAAAAAAATCCATATCTTATTATATAAATTGCAAATACAATTTGTTAGTACAAATGCTACAGAATGCTACTCTTGGCTGCTCCCTTATTCACAAGGGGTTATCACAGCAGGTAGTGATGCATGTTTGATTTAACAGAGTTTTACAATGGATGCTCTTAATGACACAATCCCAAATAAATTTGTGTCTCTTCCTGGGGGGTGTTCGCTTGTTAGGATAAATATAGTATTTAAACCACTACACCATAGATTAATAAAATCAATTAAAGTCCACCGGATGGCACTGTTAACTTTTTTCTATTAAGGTTAGCAGAGGTGACAATGTGCTGGATGAAGTTGGTAAAACAATATTATAGATTGGAGAAAGCCAAGGAAGCACCATCCGTGCTTTAACAGGGACGAGACAAAGACGATGGATGTGACACATCGCATTTACAAAGTCAAATCTCCCACACCACCATCATATGATAACAATAGCCAAGGACACCAAAGCAAACTTTAAATCAGCTCAAGAAATATGCAGTGAGTATTAAATGAAAACTAGTTTCTACAAAACCTCCTTAGTCTAATAAGGATCTCACTTTTTCCATAAAAAAGGAAAACCTTATTGTATCAGTGGATAATTAGCGGGAAAACCTGGATTCAAAGCAGAAGAACAGCTGTGTAAATAAATGATAATCTGATTGTTCTACCAGTTTTCCAGACAATTTAAAAACAGGCAGAATGCTGATGGGGCACCATCTTTGTGTATGGGTGTAACAACAACTGATTTCCAAATACCTGTGTCTCTCAGATCCTTCATCATTATTGTGCCTATACCAAAAAACATCACTAACTCTGGAACGTTGCAATAATTTAATAATTTTGAGAACCTCTAATCCTGAAAAATACCCAAATTTAAAGTCTGTTTGATCTGAGCGCATACTGATGTCACTGACTGAAAATCCCTGAACAATCGTGGCTACTGAAATAGAGGTTAATAGACTGCATTACTTTTACCAAACTATGTATTAAGTTTCCATTTATTTGAATTTTGAAGGGTTTTTTTCTTGACAATATCATCCTGTCATTTTATTTAACTGATCCCAATTTTACTTTGAGTTGCCTTCTCCTTTTTTTTTTTTAATTAAAGAAATCGGGCTTTTCCTTGCAACTCCTTTCTCTCTCCTGTAGCTGTTGTAACCAGCCACATTTATTGCAGCACTGGCGCTATTTTCATTAATCCAGGTCTCATATAAACATAGGAAGTCCAAATAGGGGCTGGGGATGATAAACTCCCCCACTTTTACACTTTATGCTAGTTATATTCAGATTCTTCCTGAAAGATCCTGCGGCTTAGCTTTAGAGCCGCAAATAACTTTGGAAAAATTTTCTACTAGCAGTATTAACAGTCCATGGTTTACTGATGCCTGGAGCTGGCTTTGAATCTTGACTTCTGAAACCAGAAAAAGTTGAACAATGATGTTTTAACATCATCTTCAAATTCACTGGAGTCTGCAATTGGCATTTGAACACTGTTTGACACCGTGCTGACCTCCTTATTTTTGAGTGGCTGCTTTTCACTGGAAATTCTTCATCCTCAAAGGCCACCTCCAGTCCTGCCACAGAGTTAATCAAGTCAACACCACACAGGTGAGCCAGGTTATACGGCGGCCGCTCCATTTGTGCTCCCTCTTCTCCAATAGCTTATTCTTAAGCGGTCCAGGAGATGGATAGATATCCCCAGGAAATAGCAAGCAGATTGTAATGATCAGCACATTGCTCTGATGCACTTTGTGTTATATTTTAGCATATTACTTTTTCCCGTTGTTTATGGAAAACAAAGGTTTGTGGCCAAGGCATGCTCTCCATATCCAACACTCTTAGCTCCTTTTAATTGATGGCCGACTGTACTAAGTATATAACAGCTGTAACCACATGAAACAGTATTACCGCAAACTTGAAATTGTTGTAATAGATTAAAACATACTGATGATTAAAAATAAACCAGTAGAATCACAACCAGAACTGATCCCCCTGTAACAATCTTAGCATCTGTACTGCACTGTGCTGAGATTTTTAACTGTCTTGAATGTTTTCCATGTGTGAATAATCTCTTGTAGAGGGGTGGACTTCAAATTGCTTGGTTTTATAATCCTTCTCAGACTGAGAAGCAGCAATAATTGCTTCATTGATCAGAAACCATTGCTGATACAGTTCCTCCTTAGCTTCACAGGCATCTGAATGCTCCTCGACATCCTCCAGCAGTGCCTCCACAGGTCTGCATTCAGTGAAATTAGACTAGACTAATGCAAACACTTTAGTTTGTCAGGTGCATGCCAAATTTATGACATGTTTTATCAACAGCGTTATTCAGTTGGTCTGTTTGATAGACTGATAAAACAGGTACTGACAAAGTCTGCTTTTGGAGATACAATTTCCAATTGAAAAAGCAATAAATTGCAATATATGTTATTTCAATACTTAGTATATTGCAAAAAATTTTAAACTGCAATAATATTTTATTGTGCATTAATGATAAAACCATATTGTGGAGTCTCTGGTGATTCCCACTTTAAGCTCGATTGGTATCTATGTAGGCAGGTAAAGTAAATAAACAGATGAGTATATGAATAGGTATAAATAATAAGTATTGTATGAAACGAGCGAGACTACACAATGTAATACATAATAAAAAACTTCTCTCTAATGCCCGTTGCAACCTTTTGGGATGAAAACAGAATAAGCTGAATCAGTACCACCTGTTTGAATTGTTTGCTGTAGATATCCCTTGATAGCCAAGCTACTTTAGTGTTATCTGTAATCTATTATAAAGAATTCTGGCTTAAAAAAGATTTTTACCACGAAAACCTTTCACATGGTCCATTAGTGCTTTCAGTAACTGAGCAGCCCGATTCATTCATAAGCCACCTCTTAATACCAGGTGAAAACAGCATCCAACACTGAATTGCCTGTGAAGGCGGCTGGATGTGGTAGATATGCATTGAGATGATATCACACTCTAAAGATGTGCTGGCTGCAATAATTCAGTAAGAAAAGAGCAATGCTGAAAAATGCTGACATAGTCAAGGGTCATGGTGGAAAAACCCATAATAAAAGCTCATTTTTGGGTGTTATTTCAATTTCTGCAGAAACTGCACTACCACAAGTCCACAGGTAATTTTCAGTTACACTTTTACCAAAAAAATTAAGAGGAAAACATATCAAAAAAGCCATTATAACACTTACATATTTCTCAGAAGAGTCTATTTTTTTTTATTAAAGATGTTATGTATGTTATGATAGGAATGCTAGCTAGAGCAGTCTAAAGCTGACAATAAGGAGCAGGCTGCAGATAGAAAGATGCATTTCTAATAATTATTTCTAATTTTCAATATTATTTTCACACTTGGCTCTAATAATTCAGCAATTATAAACAGAAATCTGTCATAATGTGTCACAAATGTACATGTCCCACATTGGGAGAATAAATTTGTTTCATGAAAACACCACAACTGTATATATGCAGTATTTTGAGATTGTCAGTATACACAGTTTTATTTAAAATGACTCCCAGAAACTTTTGCACAACTGCAAATGCTTGTGCCACCAGAGCACGATGAATGCGAGTTTCAAAGCACTTCCATCTTTTATACTATTTATAGTTTCAATGCTCAACTTTTTATGCTCAACTGACTACCAGAATACACATAGTATTTATAGTTTCATAAAGATTTGGGTATCTACTATATAGCTAAGTTCATCCAGTCTTGCTAATAACACTTGCTAGCATTAGCGGATAACATAGCCCTACACCATCTCAGTCAAATACGGTCACTTTTGGCTTAAATAAAACCAACGTGGTGGTGATCAAATTTCTAACATTAAGGCATCCACATGGAGTTTTACAAAACTCTGTCCTTATCCATTCAAATCTAGTAAGGGTTTAAACATATTGGCATAAGCCTGATACCCAAGTCATTGGCATTGAAGCAAATTAAAGTAAAAAGAAGAAGAAAGTTTTATATTATGTTATTTTTTATAATGATTTATATTTACTAAATTACTAGGTTTTCTTTAAGTACATTAACAATTTTCTTAGATTTTTGTTACTCGAACAAGGCGTTTATCACACACGTTTCTAAATGGCCTAATGTACTTTTAGTAACACTTTTTCAGCACGAGCGACTGGTGTTTGAAGTTTTAATAACTGCAAGTAAGAAAGATAAGGAATCTTATTTTTTTCATCTGTTGAAAGGCACAGTCAGTTCTATTAATTCATTACAAGGCAGCAAGTAATCAGCAGCTGTCGACAGTGCTAATGTCATGGCCCTGGTGCCTTGAGCATTTCCTGGTTCCTGAAACACCCTTCCTCCACTCCTCCTCCACTCTCTCCAGGGGCTTGGTGTCTTCTCTCCACACTCCGATGCATTGCTCAATTACACTCAACTGACATCATCTGCTTCTTGTCCCCTTTGTTGGCAACTGGCAGATGATTGGGCTTGTCAGTGGTGGGACCAGAGAGGTTTGTGTGTGGTTTTAACAGCGATGATTTTCTTTACCAAAAATCATCTATGATCCTGGGACTCCTACAAGAGCAGGTAATGAGCATTTATGTCAAGAGAACACAATGAAGGCAGTCAAGTAAAAGCATAAGCTTAAGACATGACAGAATATTCTGTTTCGAATATGCTTTGCCCTCAACAAGCTGGTGCAGTTGGCTTGTGTCTACTAATGTTTTAATTTTTCAGTTTCACATTTGATTGTGATAAAATTAGGTATATATTAGATACAGATGAACTACATTAGCTTGAAATCCACAGGAACTGTCTCATGATAACAGCCCCCCTTTTACTGTTCAGAAGCTGATCATTTTAAAGGCAGATGCCCTGTTGGTGCTGCTTCAAATTCAACAAAATCTTTAATTACACAAAAATCAGTGGAAAAGCTTGACTCTTATATTCATTTTTGTTTTTTATGTTAAGAAATACATGGAATAAACATGACATGAGCCTCAGCAATGAACTACAGGTGGTTGGGTACACACCTTCATCTCTTTAACAAGGTAAACAGCTTTACTGACCCCTGCTGCTGGGTGGAATCGACAGGTGGCATGTGCAGCATGAGGTCGTTGTGTGGCTGCTATCACTTGTCTGGCTTCTTTCATACGACAATATGAGGTTGCTTGACTGTACTGTTATATATCAAATATATCAGCTGCTCTTGTATTGCTCCATAAGAACTTGCTATACCATTAAGTGTACTAACTTGCACCATGCCTGAGAACCATTATCTGCAACACTACTCCCCTGCTGCAGTTACAATGTCCTAATGATCCAGGTCGTAATAACCTAAAGTTTGTTTCAGCATTACAGTTTTTGTCCTGGTCTAATGTCACAACTAAACACGCATTTGTTACACTTAGAAGTAGTCGTGTTATCTCACTACGAATGAAGGTGAAATAAATGCAGTGGAGTTTTAAAGACTCACACACAAACAGAACATTTGATCAGTAAACAGAAAATTAAACTAATTAAAAACTGAAATTGAGCATCTGCGGAGGTGCCACCATATCGGTTTAACAGTCCGGGGAGGAACAACAAAGTTGAAGCAATTTGACAGGGGTAAAAGAGCACATGTCTGCGTACGTGGTCACACATGGGTGACATCTAGTCACCTGCCGAAACTATCAAAACTTTGAAAAATCCAAAACCATCATAGAAATATAAACTAGGGTCCATTCTTTCTAAGTGTTTGCTTGTGTGTGCTTGTGTGTGTGACAGATGAGCCTCCAGGAGCTGACAAACCCCAAGGCGCCAGACAACAGTGTCCTCCTCCATCTTCTCTTATTGGCCTCAGCCTAATTAAGCTGAGGCCTTCCGTCCCCCTCCTCCACTTGCTTGTCATATGACACGCGTCAGGCCATGGGGTTGAGCATGTGTGTGTGTGTGAGAGAGAGAGAGCCGATGTGTATGTGTGTGTCTATTTTTATGAAAGTTAAAAAGAAAAATCTAACTACACAGAATCGCAGGGATACGCGTTTCTCTTTGTCCGTGGGTTAAACAGATGGGGCGGGTGTGTGCATGTGTGCAGAGATAAAGAGACTGCTCAAGTCTAGGAGCCTACTTACAGCCAAATATAGTTTATTTGACGTTAGACTGAGATGCCTCTCTACCTGATTGACTGAACGCTAAACACTATTCTCCATAGAGAAGAAATTTGTACTGCGGGTAGAGGAGAGAAAAGTGAAGCGAGCGACAATTGAAAAACACAGAACACAAACAACATGAAAAAAAAAATCAGACACAAATTCTAATCATTCTCATTGTCAATGCTATTACCAAATCATCTCACCCACACCTACTCTCATCATTTTCAGAATTATCAAGGTCGAAGAGCTCAATGGACAGATTGCAGCACTTTGGCAGTTTGGATAAAAGCTTCAATCAAATGGTTGAATGCAATCAACGGCACACATAACTGGCACAGTACAATCAAGAGATAATCAATAGCTTACGTCTGGAATACCAAACAAATACAGCAGAACACACCATTAGAACAGACAGTTTCTATGAGAATGTGAAGCATGTTTAACAAGATAAGGGTCTGACATGAGGGTATACATACAACGGACTGGGCAGAGCAGCAGAAAAAGTCAACGGGACTGTAAAACTGTGTGGGTGTTTGCTGCATAATGTGCTGCATTATTGTACATGAGTGTTATAGGAGTGACATGTTGCACACTCCATCTTATTATTCTTATTGTTCCCCAAAAATTACACAGTTGAACAAAGTATTGTATTTGTTTGTGGAATAGCACAAGACATAAATGAAGGAAGGGGTGATATTTTTTTTTCCTTTTCTATTCCCATGTGACAAAAAAAAAACAAAAAACGAGGAACAGGAGAAAAGCAAGGTTGCACAGTTGCTATGACAACAGCAACACGCCGATCTGGCTTTTTTTTTCTTTGCAAATATACATATATATATATATATATGAGTGTGTGTGTTAACATCTTTGATAAACAAGAACACATAGATACATAACTGCAAATAGCATATATGCACATGCACAAAAGCTGTGATACACTGACAATAGCAATCACAACGCTGGAAAAACAGCAATTATCTTGAATGAAACAAGTATCTCAACACTGCCTTATAGATGGTGGGAGTCTTTTAAGATTGCCGGTTTAAGCATGCCAGTGAGGCAGAGGGAGGAGGGATGGGAGAACAGATGATGCCTGGAGGTCTTATGGCTCGGTAAAGACTTCCTCAGTTGGAGAACTCGAGCTTCTTGGAGCATGCAGACAAGCAACCCAACCAACAGGCACAGCATGTTTTAGTAGTGAGGCAAATCTTAGCCAACAAAAGGCTTTCAGGTTCCACCTTATGTCCCTATGTACACATGTTAAGGCCCATTGCTTTTGGAAAACACTGACAGCAACAGCTATTTATTGGAGTAAATACAAAAATTTGCTGAGCAAAGTGAGCCCTTATGCCCCCCCACGTGCCACTCCATCTTATATAAAACTGAATAAACAAAGTAAATTAGGGGAATGCTTCTGTGGTGCACATATCACTCTGTAACTTAGGATAACTTTAGAGGCTTTTGTCAATTTCTCAAAATCGGTTGTTTTTGTTACATTATCCTGCTGGCTAGTTGTCTATTAAACCATTTTGTTTAGATTAGCTGAGCTGTCAGTGGGATCTTTTGTACACACAGTGTTAAGAAAGACTCCTCTGACTTGTGGCATTTCTTTCTAACACCTTTGAGCTAATATAAAGCAAGGATCAGTCTGACACTAACTAACCAGTGTTTATGGACCCATCTTCAGAGTTTCAGGGTAAGACCTCGATGAGAAAGTTTTAAGCCAGATTGAAAGTAAATTAGGTCCTGCTAACAAACTTTTACAGTCTGGAAAGCAGTTTTTACTTAGTAGTCTGATGGTACAGGACAAGACAATTAAATGAAAAGTTATTATATAGTCTTAAACAACAAACAAACAAATAACAACAAACAGTAGGGGAGCATTGGTTGAGAGGCCAAAAACAGATACACATCCACACTTACAGCAAATTTTAGAATTGCCAGTTAACCTTGCATGTCTGCAGACTGTCAAAGAGAACATACACATGCAAAAAAAAAAAAAATTGCAGTCAGGGAAACAAATATGTATTAGGGCAAAGGACAGTGCACTACTCTACCTTCTTTCAATGCTGTATTTATTTTTTTTATTAAAGTATTCTGATTTTGTGGTTTTGATCAAGAATAAGAACAATTGTTATAAAAATGTGGTTTAGTAAGTTTTACTAGCCACAAAGCAACAAAGTGATGACTCTCCAAGCCTGAGTCATCATGTCAACATCTGTCTTTTCAGTTTTATGTACTAATAGCTGTGTATCTTTCCTAGAATACTGAACTGAGACCGACTAAACCGTTCTTCTTAGATAGCCAGTTTTCCTCACGCTGTTTTAATTTCAGTGGTTATTTAGAGCCCTTATCTATTTGCCAATTCTCAAAGGGACCTCCATTGTGGTACCACATTTGGTTGCTAGGAGATCTGTGACGCAACACGCAACTGCAAAGCATCTATGCAAGGTTAGGCAGAGTGGGTGACGTCACTGGCAAACATGTAGAATTAAAAAGAGTGAGTTGTGTACCAAGCACATGAACATTTAAGCCATTTATATCCACAAGCACACACTCTCAGACTCCCACACTCTCCATCCCTCCCTCTCTCGTTCTATCTTACTCACGCACAAATACACACATCAGTTTTGCAGCAGGCGTGTGTTTTGGTCCGTTGCCAGCGCTTGTACTGGATCTTCAAGTGGACACAAGGCATCATCACAAGCTAGGGAGTCTATCTAAGCCAACTGTGTGAACTCAAAACAGCCTGAGGCACTAGAGGTGAGCTGCCCATACAAAAATGTCCCTCTGTGGCTATCATAACTTTTCAGATTGGACAAACAATGACTTATCATACCACCTGGAGCGAGAACGAGAGCTCAAGAAAATGAACTCTCACTGGCATAGCCATTCTAATGTTTATTGCGTGTAGGTGTTTGGTTATATGTGGTGTACGTGTCAAAACGTCAGTAAATAGTTTCACTTTTTAGAAGCAAGAATTTTCCCCTTTTTTTCTTGTTTCTCTGTTTTTTTGAAGGGGCATCGGTGGATAATGAAGTTGCAGAAACCTGGGCACAAATGTTTGCTTGGCAAGAGCCACTTGCTTTTCAGTAATTAGACATAATTTCGAACGGGATAAACTAGTTCATCATCAAATCATTATAGAGAGCAATTTACCTCACTGGATAATGAAAAGAACCCATCACAATACAACTTCAAATGAAAAATAAAGCAGACTTTTATCTTTTTTTTTTCCCCATCAGGAAAACTTTCTGCAACAAGATAAAAAAAATAAAGTTCTTTAAACCAGCAATCACACTTACACTGCGCTCTCCGGGTCCAAAGAAGCAACATTACACTTTCACAGCTGTTTGTTATGTTGGCAGTTCAGCTATCCTGGCGATAATGTGAGGTTAAAGGAGTTTATGCGCTAATAGAGCTTTTTCACAGCAGACATTTTGGCATACCATAGCATGAAAAGCACAGCTGTGATTAATACTATAAATGATGAGTGCCTTCCATTTAGGTGAGCCAATTCCAGAGTCCTAATAATGACCATGTTGGCATTGCTTTCTGACTCAGTTACTAAAACCCGACTGCTTTAAAAAAAAACATTTCACCTGCCATATTCATGCTCTGATGAGTCAAAATAGCTCCTCTTAGAGTACTGTGCAGTATCAAGCCATCCCTCATTTCTTTATGTTTTACATAAATATAAATACAGTATATAAGGCAAAAACAGTTTGCACAATTAAAAAAAGCTTGAATGTCATTATTTAATTCTTCAACAAAGCCTGAACTCTCTTAGGTAAGCCGGTTTGTAATTTCTTTAAGTCGTCTTCGGGACTAGTTCTCCAGGCTTCTACAAAGCTATTCTTTGCATGTTGGCTGCCTTTTGTTCTGTTCTCTGTCAAGGTGATCCCACATTGCTTCAGTGTTGATGTCCAGGCTGTGAGGAGGCCAGTCCATGACTGATAGTGTTCCATTGTGTGTTTGTCTGACTAGGTATGCTATTACTGTATTGGCAGTCTGTTTGGGATCCTTGTCATGCTAAAAAAAATGAAGCCGCTGCCAATCAGATGCTTTCCAGATGTTATTGCATGGCAGGAGAAAATATGATGGTACTTTTCTGTGTTTATAGTCCCATAAACTTTGATGAGATCTCAGCACCGCTGGCTGAAATTCAGGCACAAACCATTACAGAGCCTCAACCGATGGTGGTAGACTCACACTATTATACTCCCTCCTTGCTAGATTTTTGCCTTTTTTTATTATGTGACTTTTAGATACTGTATATTTACTCTAGATCATGTTTATGCCTCTTACTTCTTCTTTATCCTCCACTTAGTCAGTTTCCAAAAGTGTTTTAACCTCCTAAGACCCGAACTCTTCCACAGCATGCATTTTAAATTTTTCTTTGATATTTGGGCTGATTGGGGCCCGATGAGTGTAAAAACAAAGAATTACCAGATTTTTTTTAACCTGATTTTTGTTTCTAAGAAAAATAAGAGCCACATATGAGGATATTCATTTAAAATTTTGATAGAACAGTAGCAGTATAATGTCCTCGTAAGTGGATATCAGGCCCTTGTAGAGCAAAATTCAGTATTTTGGTCTAAATAACCCAAAATGTGATGTCCACATATGTGGACACCAGGTCCTAGGCGGTTAAGGACATACCACATGCTATACTGAGATGCCACGATTTTTTCTAATAGTTCTTTGGGAATCAACCTTTTTGTGCAAAAATACTGTGTTATCTTTGGCATTTTTCCGAGATTCAACTGAAGAAACTAGAGCATATTATGTGTTTATTATGTGCTTTTGTGACAGGCTGCTAGGAAACAAAAACAAATCCTAAAATTAAGTTCAAACAAATTTCTCTAAAAATGCACACGTACAAGGACCACACTAAAAATAAATGAAAAAGCTGCCAATGTCTGAAGAAAAGGTCCTTCAGAAGAACTATTGCTCAAGGCCTCCTAAAAATGAGAAGGAAAGTCCAGCACCTAGGAAGCAAAATATAAAGAAATTAGGTCTGACTGAAGATTTTTGCACAGTTCTGCATGCGATACACCAACGTGTACATGTAAGATAAATCAATTTTATCGCATTTAGGACAGTCATTTAATTTCCCAGCCAAGTGTGGATTTACCATGTGCAGTGCATTTGAAGTGCATAGCATGATGGTATTATTTTTACTGGGGCTTTTTAACTCAAATAGCTCCATTAAAAACTCAGCTTACAAATATCCTCCCTTAGATGTGATGCATCGATTGGAATCACCCAGTAGGAATGGTAGAAATGTCAAAATGCAAGCGACAGATGATTAATAGATATAATATGATAGAATAATAGACTTATTATTTTAAATTGAATAAAGATCAACACACACAATAACCAGTAGCTGCAGATTAAATGAGAAACTATCTGCAGCTTGTCTCCAGAACCTAACAATGTGCCAAGGAGTGCCTGAGCCGAAATACACCACTGTAATGGAATTATATTTGTAATCATAACCAGCTTCTCAAGGTGGAAAGCCAAACAAACTGCTGACGTCTCAGCTTCAACTGGGCACTGACTCATCCCTGGCAGACAGCGTTTGGTCCTGGTTACCTCAGCCAGTCTCGTAGCTCCTCCGCATGTTTTGATTCAAACGACTTGCAAGATAAGTAATAACACTGCTGGCTGGAGGGCCCTGACGTATGAGATGGCTGTGATACCATAAACCCAAACATAGACACGGGATGGATGTTTAGCCTGGCTGACCTGGCAGTTGCATACTTGCCCAAATGCTCACACAAGCGTTCACACACACAAACAGATTGCTGAACTACTATTCCTCTGGGCAACTTTGTAAACATTGTTTTTTCTCTGCTCTGTTATTTATAATGAAACACATGAGCAAATAGTGATCTGATGATTCACGCTGTCTTTTTTCGTTAAGCACAATTTTGCCATGCCGGTCATTGTGTCAGCTATTGTGTAAAATTTTGTTTGTTATTTTATCAAACAAGTACATTTTTCCACCTGGTTATCAATATGATAAAATAGATTAAGCAGATTTTGTAAAAGCTTACAGTTAATTTAACACAGATAGACGTACTCCCTTTTTTTCTTTTGCAGTCAGTGCTCGAGTTGTAAATAAATAAATAAAGTTCCACATAAAAACAGAACTTGGATGTTGCCCTTCAGCATTTAGTGTAATTGACACCGGCACAAACAGTCTTTCTAACAGTCAGCTGTACTGAGGAAAACTGCAAAGCACGCCTCAAGGAAATAGCTCACATTAAAGTGAGAAATCACAGGTGATATTTCAGAGCGAGCAAGCTCAATGACTCCTCCCAAAGAGCCTTAAGGGTGTATGAAGCTGTACGACTCCTTCAAACTTGTCCACAGTAGAGCGCTTATTTTGGATTGCGGGTATAAAGGCAGGTTTCCAAACCAAGCTGTGATACCCACCGTGTCTAATAATGCTTTCTAGTACAACAGGATAAAAAAAGGCAATGTGTACTTCCTCCAACTCCAAAACTCTTTATCTACGTAAGAAGTTTATTTGTGCTATAGCCTAGAGCAGACCGTGTTAACTTGGACGATGCAGTTTGGTGGTTTTTCAGTTCGCACTCCCACGACACATACGGGAGGGGACATATAGAAGTATTTTCAATGAGAATAAAACAGTAAATCCATTCTCTGATCGATTTATGTTGTGTTTTTACAAACCGTGCTCACCTCACAGAAGCCACCACTTCTTATTTGGTCAAGCTTAAAGCTCACGTTGCAAGTTCTGATTTGCACAGTGTGAAAAAAGATACTTTTATTGTGGGTATTCACAGTCGTTTACAGCATGCTCACTTTAATGTTCTCCAGCTGCATAAAAGGATGTGCTGTGAGAGCAGATCTGTTGCTCAGGTAGCATGATGAGTTGACTAGAATCATCATCAGGACAAACCTACTCTTCAACATGGTGAGATAATTACTTATTTACTTAAAAAGAAACACTGCATCTTTTATATATTATCTGTGGGTATAAGCCAGCATCTCTGGCTTAAAATATCTGTAAATAACTCACAATGGAGGCACCAGGTTTTCCATCTCTTATTAAGCTAATGGAAAAACAAATCTGAATTAGAAATAATAATTCATACATCACTGTTTTTCCTTATAACATACTTATTAATATTTTATTACCGGTAATAATTTTCTATCAGAAATCAAGTATGAACCTCCTTAAACCAGAGATTTTTACAAGCTTCGTCCTTTTTATGTTATTAAATAACTGATAGTTTTGGTCCAAACCTTGGACATCTGTACCCGTTTTGCCATACTAAATGCATTAGCATTTGAGACTATGCCATTAAATTCACATATATCAATTTCACCTTTCACCTCCTTTTTTTCTTTTTCTAAATGTGTGATTATTCCATGTCATGCCTCAACCAACAAGTATGCACAGCTTTGTCCCTTATACCAGTTAGTGAAGTTTTGCATGGATTCCGAACACTGAGTGTTATCCATTCATCACCCGTTTCATTGACAAGACTTCCATTACTTTGTTTCCCTGCATTTCCCCCATCCCCATCTCCTCAATCTAATGGCTTCCGCAGAATGTCTTAATGTATCAGCCAATAAGGCTGCCAGTGTGCAGCAACACACAACCTCCGGTCATTATTGTCACGACCTGATTGTCTATTTATTGCATTTACCAGCAGAGCTGTACTAAAGCATTTTTTAACAAAAATAATTACTTTCAGCAGTTAAGTAAGAGCAGTTAAAGCAAGTGGTTTTTGCAGGTGGCAAGGCATAGTGACAAAAAACTGATGAACCAACTGAGACTTGACCCAACTAAAAGCAGAGCAACATCCCAGGAATGAAACATTGCCAGAGAACTAAATAATCAGAGTAGCAGTAGAGTAGATTATGAAAGGGATACGTTCAAAGTATTAAGAAAAATGTAATTTCATTTTAAAAAATCAGTGTGCGATATTTAAAAAAAAGATGTTCACTTACTTGCAGAGGGTGTTTCGGCATGAACAGGTGGTGTAGAAGGGATGAAAGAGGGGAAGAAGAAGGATCGCAGAGATCGTTCAGTGTGGAGGGGTGAGCGCTGTGTGGGCAGGTTCTCACAGCTGCCCACACTGCTGTGGATCTTAAGGTTCAAGGGCTTGGTCTTCTTCTTGGCTCTGGTGGACAACAGACAAGAGAAAAATATAAAATTGAGACATTAGAGGTGAGTGCAGCAAAACTAAACAAGAAACCAACATGTTCAAATGATATTTACTATAATTAAACAGTCTGGACTATTTGTTTTTGCAAAGACGCACAACTTCAAAGCTGGACAGGAAGGCTGCACAGTTTTTGGGGTATAGCTATTCCTGTAGTCACAACCAAGGTACAAACACTGCAGTCACCATCACATAGAAGAGAAAACAGAATTCTACACCAGAATAGTTCACATATGGAGAACATAATACAGTTTAGTGGCAAGAAATATTGCATATTAAGTAAGGGAAATGAAATGTACCTATCAGTCACCATCATTATTATTCTCACACCTATATATAATGTACACCCTACACCTGAACGTAACAAGAATGCAGGTGGACAAGTACAAATAAGGCATATATATTAGTTTACGTTGCATATTGTGTATTATGCATTAGAGTAATATCAATAATGTACTTATAACACCGAATAACAAACACTTAGAACTTCACTGTATGTTCATTGTACTCCAGAATTTGGAGAATATTTTTTCTCCGCATCACAAATCTGCTAACTTAACAGAACTCAGTGCAAAGTACCAAATATATGTATTTTCTGCACAATCACATAAACAAACAAAGAGGTGCGACAACATCTTGAGCCACAGCAAGTATGGTGTACCGAAATACCAGATCAGCAACATTAAGGGCTCTAGTATTAATGATAAAGTCAGGAAAGCTGGGAGTCATTTTCATAGCATGATAGCACAGCCATCGCTGTCATGCTAGAAGAAAACACACTGCTGTCGGGGTCAGAAAAGCAAGTAGGATCGAGGAACAGAAGATTAAACAAGACACTAATAAGAAAAAGAAAAACAGCTTTTTTTACTGCGATTTTATTCCAAAGTTTGGCTCCGACTCAACCATTTGTGGATGTTGGAAAACCCTATGGTACTGCTTTTTAAAGTTGCACACCTCCATATGGACACTTGCCACGTAAGTATGTAAGTGTGTTCAAACTGATGTGAAGTATCTTCATGCAATGCAATAAAAGTTACCATCTTGGCTATAGCAGAAGGGGTGGGAAGAACCGATAAATATAGGTTACAGATAGAAACCTGTAAGGTGCTTGAAAGACATCCTTTTTTAATTGACTAGTATTGAGTATCAAGTCAAAGTGAAAATCACCAAAATTTTCCCATGATCACTTCTGTTTGCCAGCCTGCTTCCACTGTGGAAGCTTGTCATTTCAGAGCTGAGGTCTGAATAATTAAGCTTGTAGAGCAATTTGTCTTTGTCAGCTGTCAATATGATTTTTTTTCTAACAAAACTTTTGTGTATTTCAATAAGGTATTCCTTGTAAGTACACAATTCCCTGAAATATGAAAGACAGACAGCTGTGAACTGAGTAAACTAAGAGACAAGCTACACAGTTTGGGCTAATTACAAGAAAAGTGTGTAATTTAACTAAAAATATCTCAAGTGACTTGCAAAACAGACTTTTCTAGCTACTGGTATATCTGGGTTCTAAAGTGGAGCCACTGGAAAGTCTGGAGCCATTGCTCATATTAAAGCATGGTTCACGGTTAACCTGCACTAGAACTTCAAACGATCACATTAGCCTCTTATCTAATGTACTCAGTCAGGCTGATAAAATGAACCATTATTCCTACAGGATCCTAAATACACTAACTTATGTTATTATTGCAGCTCAGGAGAACACGAGGTGACTTTGTGGGGATAATTGGAAATAAAAGTCGTCCTTCATTAGAGAAAATAATCCACAGACTGTTAATTCCCTGTAAATTAGAAATGCAAACATTCGCTGTGATAGACGTTATCGGCCATATTTTCTCATTTTAATTTCTCTACTTTTTTTGATGTGAGGCTAAATTTACTCAGGCTATGGAAAAGATTTTGCCCGTTTTGCAAGAATGTACTGTACTGTGCAAATGTCTTTACATTTTTGTTCAGTGAGCCAGGAATTCTTGTACTTTCTCCAAATGGTATTGAGCAATAGTTGTGAAACTATTTGTGAAAGTCTTTCATAGTTTTTCTTTGGGCACTGGCTACTTTTTCCACCTAAACTCTTAGACAAGTCTGTTTACCTGACCATTTTTAGAGACACGTGTTTGGAGTTTATTTAGTTTGCTTGTTTGTTAATGCTGACCTATGAATCATTCATGTGTCATAACAGAACAGACAACTTAACAGAAAACCAATTTTATATTGTATATTTGTCACAGAAATAGCAGAAATACACGTTTTAACGATGGTAGAAAAGTCTTTTTAAAAGTACAAAGTGGATGAAGCAAAACAACAAAGAAAATCCAACTCCAAATGGCAGGCAGTCACAAGGGAAGCATTCAGACAAAGACCAAAAGACTAGAGCAAGTCTATAAACACACACTTGAACAGACTGAGGGCTAATCGGAGGAATGAGACACAGCAGGGGAAATGAAGCACAGGTGAAACTAATTAAGCCAATGACAGGAAATAAAATTAAATGCAAGACCCAGAAGATACATGATTACCAAAACAATACAGGAAAATAATAACTGGAAGACTGGACACAGGAGAACTTGACACAGTAGGAAAAGGGGGGAGGGGGGGGATCCAAAAACCCTGACAAAAGAACCGAGAGGTAAATCAGGCCCTTTAAGCTTCTGATCTTTCTGAGTTAGCTTTGATATTTTGATACTTCCAAACCATCAACATGTCTGTTAGACCTCATTCTTAAAAGACTGCTCAAAGAAGTCATGCTATTAATAATTATTTGATCTTAGGTATGATCAAACCATATGTCTTTGAGGTGGTGGTAATTAAACCATTACTTAGAAACCATCACTTGACCCAACTGTCTTAGCCAATTATTGACCAATCATCACATTTTTTTAATTTCTGAAAGAGTAGTAGTAAAACAGCTAACAAGTCATCTTCATACGAATGTTTTATTTCCATCATCACATCATAGAAACAGTAAATATAAAGCAAAATGAAGAATTTTGCACAGACTTTCAATATTTGGGATTACTATACAGCAGCTTTAGAATTTCTTGGTCTACTTTATTTGTTTAGTCATATTATATAAAAAAGTCATTATACTACATATTCCATTTACCTTAATATAACAGCTGCCTTTAGGCAACTGTTGTGATTCCATGCTATATAAATGAAACTGAACTTAATTTAAGTGAACTGAAATGCAAATGTTTGTTACTGAATTAGTCAAATTTCTTCATAGTTCATCTCATATTATGAAAGAACGAGAACTTTTCACTTTCATATGAACAACCTCATTGGTGTACAGTAAAGCAAGCCATATGTTAATGCCAGGTACCTGCTAACATAAGAAGGCAGAGTAACACCCCCACCCCCTGGGACCCCACTGTGCCCCCTCCAAAAGGAGTGCACAATGTCCCCTCGTTGCTAATTTTGGAGTAATAATTACTGCTCCAGTTTCAATTACTCTTTTTCCTGTTTTTCCCCCCAATCTGTAATTTAAATATTGTCTAGTAGACATTCTTATATTTGTAGGTGGGTCAAAAAAAAATAGCAGAAAATTAGAAAAAGACAAAAATGATTCTGAAAATGCCAACACTGGCATGTAGGTGTGTTTGGGAAACCACTCTTGTTATAATTAAAGCCAGCAGAAGCAGAGACATCTTTGGTGCTACTATTCTTTTAAGTACTGAGTCTAACTAGTGAGAGTTTTTTAATAAGCACCATTAAAAGAATGCCATATTAGCTATTAGCAGTTCCTGACTGCAAAGTACTCACTGCTGTACAAACAACAATCCCTGGATTACTTTAACAATGTGACAAGTGCCAGGCAGGTTCAACAAAGACTTTTTTCCCCTAAAATTCTTAAGCCGATTTATCGGTCACAATGAAGTTTGGAGATAATGATATCCAAAGGAAGAGGAAATAACACCAAATGGCATGAATATGAGATTTATGTTTGTGTGTCAGGGCTTAAGAACTGTGGGTTAAAGACTGCACCAGTCCTTCTCTATGTAGATGTAATTTACTTTAATTTACTGCCAATACTCTTAAGCCCCTTGATGCTATGTACCACAGTTCTCTTCAATGTATCACTGAGGACAGTTTCAGCACCCTTCATTGTATTCTCCATGCAACAAGAACTGTCTTTTTTTTAATTTACTAGGCTATTTTAAATAAACTGTCATGTTATTCATCATCCACCCTGTATGGGTTGCAGAATATACAAAAATGCATTATCTTTAATGGCCAATTTATTACAAAAAAAAAAAAAAACAAGGGAAACTGCAGTCTGCTGTTATGCATCTCATAGGATGAAGTGTTAGTTTAAAAACGTATTACTCCAGGGCAATTTCAGCTTCTGTTGGTTGATGTTTTATATAATAAATGTCCCTGCTTTTTGTAACTGTTTTTACTCTAGTATCCATCCATTCATTCATCCAAAGAACAAGGGAAATATGTGATTCTTTATATCCTCAAGTAATGTTAATCCTGTTTTAGAACTGCAGAACTTGAGCTGACGTAAATGAAACAGTCATGTAAAAATAAACAACTAATCTCCATCCATATAAATCCCTGCAGAAACATAAATAACCACACTGTAACCGGACATATCCTCAGGAATTTTACTTTAGCGACATTGGATTCACAATTGTAAAAATTTGATGTAAGACTGAAATTTAGGATTTTAAGTGACACCGAGACTGAAGTTGCAGACTGATGAGCAAACGCAACCAACAAAAACAAAACAAAAGAGTTGCACTTGCACATAGAAGACAATGAATTTTAAGTGTCCAAACAAACACAGACCATAAGGAGACAGGTGAGAAAAGGAGACATGAGGAGAGTCTATCTGTGAAAAACTGACTTGTAAAAGTAGTAAAATGAATGCTGAGTTCTGACTTATCATGGAAAGTGTTAAATCCCACAGGAATATTTCCTCCCATGTCAGTCTCCCACTCCCTACACTGAGTCATGCAATTAGACCTGTAAACCAGCCCGGCACTTCACTCCCATCTCCTGCAATAAGGAAGCAGCCTGCAGGTTATCACTTCTTCGTCACAGAGCTTTTGTCAGCTATTCCGATTAGCCCACTTTATGAAATTTGAATCTAAATTAAACCATTCATCTCCCTGCATGCATGCCTTTATCCTCTCCCCGAAGATGTAGATGTTCAGTGAGGGAAAAGTGAAAATGAATGTGAAGAGTAGGGAGAGGATTCCCAATTTTCATTTTGAAAATGTTTGTCAGTGAAGGCAGGCGGGCGAGAAGGAGGGGGAGGAATTTAACTCTACGGTGGTTAATGCATCTATTCAGATGCCTCACATATGAAAAGTTCAAGAAAGGAGAAACTTAAAGAAAGAATACACAAAACAGAGAAGAAGGAGGAGGTGGGTTACTTGTCAACTGTCAAGAGAAATCAGCCACAGTGTGAATAGTTGAGATGTCTTTTGATCTTCTCGACAATTGTACATAGTGACGCATAACTCACAGATGGAAATCACTGCGTGTTTGTGTCACATTTCAGGTAGCATTTCTGAGTCTCTTAATCCTCCTAGATGCTCTGTACTGACAAAACAGGAATGCCAAAGCTTTTTTTTTCCAAGTACCATTCAGTCAATTCGCCTAAAATATTGTAGTGAATAAGTTATCGTCTGTGTCATGTTTATTACCTGCTAATTTCTTATTCACACACTTTTTTCCAGTTACATCCTGTTATTATCCATCCCTGGGATCATTAAAAGGTCATTTGCATGTGTTTTGAAGTGAGTGAAAG
Source organism: Diplotaxodon limnothrissa (assembly GCF_057381915.1). Taxonomy (NCBI): domain Eukaryota; kingdom Metazoa; phylum Chordata; class Actinopteri; order Cichliformes; family Cichlidae; genus Diplotaxodon; species Diplotaxodon limnothrissa. The sequence continues at coordinate 32,822,514 of NC_140607.1, forward strand.
CGCAATCGTAAGCTTCCCTAACATATTAATAAAGACATCACAAATTATGATACTGAAATTGTACGCAATGGGGTTTTTTTTTGCTTATACTATGCATGGAATGGACTTTGTCATCATATCTATAAAGGGAGTTAAAGTGATCAAGTAACATTTGGAGTACACAGAGTAAAAAAGAAAGTAAATTCATCAGTACAACATATCCAATGTACTTTGGCCATACTTTAACTTTTTGTTTTTATGAAATTCACTTTAAATTTCCCTGATTGCTTACACGTTTTAGAAATGTGATTTGCTCTTCATAATATGAAAGCTATGGAAAAAAAAATCTGACATTCATGCACACGCATTCATCCACCCACACCCTCCACAGTCCCTTTCCCCACACTTGCAGAGATGCTAATTACAGTGACACCTTTAAGCAAAAGTTCCATTTGATCAAGGACAGAGGTGAGAGCAGGAGAGCAGTGATCCATCAAATGGCACGTTTCCTTTATATTCTGACATATCAAGAGGGCTTTAAAAATGCAGAATATTGCAGAGCTATCTGCCTAACTAGCTAGCAGTTGTTCACTATACAAATTATATATCTAAGTGATGCTGTGATCCTGCAATTCATTTGAGCTCTATCTAATTAACACTTGTGTCCATCTAGAGGGGTAATTTACTTGCAGGGTTCCATCTGCATACCTACACTTTATTCATCAGAAATATGCAAGGGAGCTCTGCCGAGACTCATACGACACCCTGTTGCTTTTTATGCAAATGGAGCTGTGGAATAATATCTGTGGCAACCACTGCTCTTTGCTGCTTTAATAAAGTTGGTGGAAAATGAAATAAAGGTGGCTAGAATAATGATTGCAACAGAGAATTACTGTGAGCCCTTAGAGTCATCCTAAGAAGGCCGTATTGTTTTCAGACGTCTGCAGAGTCAGGCTTGTGTGGAATAAAAGCAGGCAGTCTGGCATGATATTTTTTAAAAGAAATGTTGCAAAGCCAATGTCCAAACTTAGCAGAACAAAGATTTACAGTTATTATACAACAAAGGAAACATTCTATTATAATAATGCATTTTGAAAACAGTAAAGACTTAAATTCGTGTGATTAAACACCACGTACACGAAGGATTTAAATGATCTCAACACCAAAAGACACAAAATGATGCACAAATTTCAGTTACACTTTAAAGTATGCATGTTACTTATTTTGTATATTAGGGATTTATTTGATTTTAGAGTAAGTACAGGGGAAACAAAACAGCCTTCGTGATATTCAACACAGACTTTGTTTTGCTTTTTCGAAAGGGAGGAGGTAGGATTTCACATCAACAAGAGTTCACAAAGTTTAAGCTGTGCGAATGTAACAAACAGCTAAAAATAACTGAGATAATGAAAAAAAAAAATCAAGCGGTGAAATGATCAGATGGGTGGTAAATAATATCCCCAGGTTAGCTAAACTTATGTGGAAGAGAAAACAAAAGTGAACTGCATTACTACATTATTATCCAAACTCTTGCACTGTTATTGAACATACCCTGTGTGCATACCCAAAAAGTTTTACTACAACAGTTCCAAGAGAACCGTGTTCAATTTTAATAACCCAAAATCAATGCTAGTGAGAACAAGTGGACATGTTCTTAATATACAATTAGAAAAGAACAACACTAAATGATAATTGTTTTCCAAATTCACAATATTGGTTGGTTATTAAAGCAGAAGCTGGACGTAAGACACTGATGTTACAGTAATTTAAAGTAATTTAAAGAAAACTCTCCTTAAGAACAATCTCAGCTTCAAATGTGAGGTGGCAAAACCTTCTCCCAAAGATGATCAACAACTGTGCTACCACTATTGAAGAAATCACTAGACACTCATGTGGTCTCATTTCAGACATTATTATTAAACTTAACAAATGTTAAGACAAGTCTTTCAAGGACAAAAAGAAGCTATGAGTGTGTTTGTGTGTGTGCACGGATGCGTGTAGTTGTGCATGACCACAAATTATGTTCTAGTTACCTGATAATATCTGTTGAAATGGTTGGATGATGATAGCGCACAAGTGTTTGAAATCCCTCTCTTGTTATGTCCACATTAACTGCCAGCATCTCCTGCTAAGATATGGGAGGGGGTGTCATTTCACTGTCAAAGGCCAGGGAAAGCACAGTGCTCTCAGGACAGAAAGGTCATGTGTGTGGTCTGGGTTGGAACGTGAACATGAAGCTGAAGAGACAGCAAGAAACCCAAGGCGAAAAAGCCGGAAAGAAACAAGGGGTCGTAAAAAGAGCAAGCCCGTGTGAAGGACAGAAAATGAGCAGGAGGAAGAGAGAATTCAGGAGCCAGTTGCCAAATGACAAGAGAGAAAAGCTGACAGGAAGGTGGACCGTGAGATTGTCTTCTCAGCAGCTCATCAGGAATGCATTTTGGTACACAATGACAGAGCAGATATTTTCTGGTTAAAATGTGCTATTTCTGCATGTGGTAGTATCACGTGTTACGTTCCCCTGGGGGGGGGGGGGGGTCTAGGCGTTAAGGGGGAAGCAACAAAAGTGACCGGGTCAGAAAAAGGAGTCAGGGAGGCAAAACAGTTAAATAAAACAGTTTTATTGAAGTTATTCAACTAAAAGAGACGGACAAGCCGTTATCACCATAAAAGAAACACAAACAAAACTCAGGCGTTGGTCAAATAAAGCAAAAAGTCAAAAGGAAAGCACAGCTCACCAGCTGGAAACCACAAACACAGCTCACCAGCTGGAAACACCACAAGACACAGCTCACCAGCTGGAAACACCACAAGACACAGCTCACCAGCTGGAAACACCACAAGACACAGCTCACCAGCTGGAAACACCACAAGACACAGCTCACCAGCTGGAAACACCACAAGACACAGCTCACCAGCTGGAAACACCGCAAAAACACTCAGCTCACTAGCTGTACCCACACAAATGGCACTCTGGCCCAGAGCTCACCCTGCTCTGGGCTTAAATACCTTTAATTGCTGATGGGAGTCAGCTGTACAGGAGGGAAAGGTGGCATCACAGGTAGGAGGTAGTGGGACACGCCCACACAGGCACCTTCAGGAGGAGGCCCTGCTAGGGCCGTAACACCCCCTCCCATAAATGCAAACCCATGGTTTGTCAAATTTATGATAACACAAAGTGAGTCCATAGCCGTTTCATGAAGAAATTGCAGGCTTTCCACCTACCAAACCCCATAGCACCGGTTAGGCATTGCCTGCGGAAACTGCCAATCCCATCTCAGTGGGTTCACAACATTCCCAGAGAGTGGCCCCAAACCCTCGAAACAGTGTCCCATGGGATAGCCAGGGCTTCGAACTATCACGTGTTGAGAACCCAGCAGGCAGCTAGCGGGCTTCACTGAAACACAGACATACTTGTTAGCAAGGGGTGCAGATCTGAAGGGTGGTTTTGAACATGAACCGGAGAAAGGATCAACCAGCGGCAGCTCAGGGTTAGTTGGCCTCGTACACTGATTACGGGGTGCTACCGAGCAACTGTGCTCCAGGTTTAGCCTTTTAGTAGGCCTGGCAAGCTTGTCAGTTTGAGAGCCACGACTGACTGTTCTCAAAACAGGCCCCTTTCGTGTTGAGTGGGCTTTCTGTTTGAGTGCCAGTTTGACACAATTGGCAACCACATGGCCAGGCTTGTGACAGAAAAAACACAGTTTGGGCCTAGGTCTTAAAACCATAACTGCATTTTCCTTATTAGCTGGCCCACTCTTACCTGTCCAGGATGCGCTATAGTGCAGATGGATATCCTGTCCGACAGCACTTGCTTTATGAGTCAGCTTAAACTCATCTGCCAGGGTGGCAGCTTGCTGTAAAGTTGTAGCCCTCTGTTCACTTAAATAAAGGGCCACAGATTTAGGAACAGAGTTTTTAAAATCCTCCACCAGCATAAGCTCACGTATGGACCCCACATCATTAACCTGGCTTGCTGCACACCACCTATCAAAGAGCCTCGCCTTCTCCCTGGCGAAGTCAAGATAGGACTGTCCCTGCGCCAACTCCAACCCTCGAAAATGCTGCCTATAGGCCTCAGGTACCAGTTCATAGGCTTGGAGGACGGCACTTTTGATCTTTCCATAAACCAGGCCGTCCTGCCTAGACAGACCAGAACAAGCTTCTTGAGCCTTACCTGTCAACCGACACAGCAACATCACCCCCCACACATCTTGAGGCCACTGCAGTGCAGTTGCCAGGCGTTCGAACACACTGAAAAAGCTGTGAACACTGGATTCACAGAAGTCTGGAACCAGGTGAATGTTATTGCTCACAAACGAGCCTCTAGACAGAACAGAGGGCTACAACTTTACAGCAAGCTGCCACCCTGGCAGATGAGTTTAAGCTGACTCATAAAGCAAGTGCTGTCGGACAGGATATCCATCTGCACTATAGCGCATCCTGGACAGGTAAGAGTGGGCCAGCTAATAAGGAAAATGCAGTTATGGTTTTAAGACCTAGGCCCAAACTGTGTTTTTTCTGTCACAAGCCTGGCCATGTGGTTGCCAATTGTGTCAAACTGGCACTCAAACAGAAAGCCCACTCAACACGAAAGGGGCCTGTTTTGAGAACAGTCAGTCGTGGCTCTCAAACTGACAAGCTTGCCAGGCCTACTAAAAGGCTAAACCTGGAGCACAGTTGCTCGGTAGCACCCCGTAATCAGTGTACGAGGCCAACTAACCCTGAGCTGCCGCTGGTTGATCCTTTCTCCGGTTCATGTTCAAAACCACCCTTCAGATCTGCACCCCTTGCTAACAAGTATGTCTGTGTTTCAGTGAATCCCGCTAGCTGCCTGCTGGGTTCTCAACACGTGATAGTTCGAAGCCCTGGCTATCCCATGGGACACTGTTTCGAGGGTTTGGGGCCACTCTCTGGGAATGTTGTGAACCCACTGAGATGGGATTGGCAGTTTCCGCAGGCAATGCCTAACCGGTGCTATGGGGTTTGGTAGGTGGAAAGCCTGCAATTTCTTCATGAAACGGCTATGGACTCACTTTGTGTTATCGTAAATTTGACAAACCATGGGTTTGCATTTATGGGAGGGGGTGTTACGGCCCTAGCAGGGCCTCCTCCTGAAGGTGCCTGTGTGGGCGTGTCCCACTACCTCCTACCTGAGATGCCACCTTTCCCTCCTGTACAGCTGACTCCCATCAGCAATTAAAGGTATTTAAGCCCAGAGCAGGGTGAGCTCTGGGCCAGAGTGCCATTTGTGTGGGTACAGCTAGTGAGCTGAGTGTTTTTGCGGTGTTTCCAGCTGGTGAGCTGTGTCTTGTGGTGTTTCCAGCTAGTGAGCTGTGTTTGTGGTTTCCAGCTGGTGAGCTGTGCTTTCCTTTTGACTTTTTGCTTTATTTGACCAACGCCTGAGTTTTGTTTGTGTTTCTTTTATGGTGATAACGGCTTGTCCGTCTCTTTTAGTTGAATAACTTCAATAAAACTGTTTTATTTAACTGTTTTGCCTCCCTGACTCCTTTTTCTGACCCGGTCACTTTTGTTGCTTCCCCCTTAACGCCTAGACCCCCCCCCCCAGGGGAACGTAACAAGTGGGGGCTCGTCCGGGATATTTGAAAAGGGAGTTCTGTGTCCATCTAGAGGGGTAATTTACTTGCAGGGTTCCATCTGCATACCTACACTTTATTCATCAGAAATATGCAAGGGAGCTCTGCCGAGACTCATACGACACCCTGTTGCTTTTTATGCAAATGGAGCTGTGGAATAATATCTGTGGCAACCACTGCTCTTTGCTGCTTTAATAAAGTTGGTGGAAAATGAAATAAAGGTGGCTAGAATAATGATTGCAACAGAGAATTACTGTGAGCCCTTAGAGTCATCCTAAGAAGGCTGTATTGTTTTCAGACGTCTGCAGAGTCAGGCTTGTGTGGAATAAAAGCAGGCAGTCTGGCATGATATTTTTTAAAAGAAATGTTGCAAAGCCAATGTCCAAACTTAGCAGAACAAAGATTTACAGTTATTATACAACAAAGTGTGACGTAGGAAACATTCTATTATAATAATGCATTTTGAAAACAGTAAAGACTTAAATTCGTGTGATTAAACACCACGTACACGAAGGATTTAAATGATCTCAACACCAAAAGACACAAAATGATGCACAAATTTCAGTTACACTTTAAAGTATGCATGTTACTTATTTTGTATATTAGGGATTTATTTGATTTTAGAGTAAGTACAGGGGAAACAAAACAGCCTTCGTGATATTCAACACAGACTTTGTTTTGCTTTTTCGAAAGGGAGGAGGTAGGATTTCACATCAACAAGAGTTCACAAAGTTTAAGCTGTGCGAATGTAACAAACAGCTAAAAATAACTGAGATAATGAAAAAAAAAATCAAGCGGTGAAATGATCAGATGGGTGGTAAATAATATCCCCAGGTTAGCTAAACTTATGTGGAAGAGAAAACAAAAGTGAACTGCATTACTACATTATTATCCAAACTCTTGCACTGTTATTGAACATACCCTGTGTGCATACCCAAAAAGTTTTACTACAACAGTTCCAAGAGAACCGTGTTCAATTTTAATAACCCAAAATCAATGCTAGTGAGAACAAGTGGACATGTTCTTAATATACAATTAGAAAAGAACAACACTAAATGATAATTGTTTTCCAAATTCACAATATTGGTTGGTTATTAAAGCAGAAGCTGGACGTAAGACACTGATGTTACAGTAATTTAAAGTAATTTAAAGAAAACTCTCCTTAAGAACAATCTCAGCTTCAAATGTGAGGTGGCAAAACCTTCTCCCAAAGATGATCAACAACTGTGCTACCACTATTGAAGAAATCACTAGACACTCATGTGGTCTCATTTCAGACATTATTATTAAACTTAACAAATGTTAAGACAAGTCTTTCAAGGACAAAAAGAAGCTATGAGTGTGTTTGTGTGTGTGCACGGATGCGTGTAGTTGTGCATGACCACAAATTATGTTCTAGTTACCTGATAATATCTGTTGAAATGGTTGGATGATGATAGCGCACAAGTGTTTGAAATCCCTCTCTTGTTATGTCCACATTAACTGCCAGCATCTCCTGCTAAGATATGGGAGGGGGTGTCATTTCACTGTCAAAGGCCAGGGAAAGCACAGTGCTCTCAGGACAGAAAGGTCATGTGTGTGGTCTGGGTTGGAACGTGAACATGAAGCTGAAGAGACAGCAAGAAACCCAAGGCGAAAAAGGCGGAAAGAAACAAGGGGTCGTAAAAAGAGCAAGCCCGTGTGAAGGACAGAAAATGAGCAGGAGGAAGAGAGAATTCAGGAGCCAGTTGCCAAATGACAAGAGAGAAAAGCTGACAGGAAGGTGGACCGTGAGATTGTCTTCTCAGCAGCTCATCAGGAATGCATTTTGGTACACAATGACAGAGCAGATATTTTCTGGTTAAAATGTGCTATTTCTGCATGTGGTAGTATCACGTGTTACGTTCCCCTGGGGGGGGTCTAGGCGTTAAGGGGGAAGCAACAAAAGTGACCGGGTCAGAAAAAGGAGTCAGGGAGGCAAAACAGTTAAATAAAACAGTTTTATTGAAGTTATTCAACTAAAAGAGACGGACAAGCCGTTATCACCATAAAAGAAACACAAACAAAACTCAGGCGTTGGTCAAATAAAGCAAAAAGTCAAAAGGAAAGCACAGCTCACCAGCTGGAAACCACAAACACAGCTCACTAGCTGGAAACACCACAAGACACAGCTCACCAGCTGGAAACACCGCAAAAACACTCAGCTCACTAGCTGTACCCACACAAATGGCACTCTGGCCCAGAGCTCACCCTGCTCTGGGCTTAAATACCTTTAATTGCTGATGGGAGTCAGCTGTACAGGAGGGAAAGGTGGCATCTCAGGTAGGAGGTAGTGGGACACGCCCACACAGGCACCTTCAGGAGGAGGCCCTGCTAGGGCCGTAACACACGAAAGCATGATATTAAATGTTGCTTATTTTTCCTTATACAAGCTTATCTGCTGCCATACCAGTTAAACAAAAGTTTGTCTGCATTAATAATCTAACATCTCTGTAAGCATAACAGATGGTCATGGCATGATGCTTCTTTCTTCTTTCTGCTGGTTCTTTTAGGGATCACCACAGTGGATCATTTGTCTCCATCTCACCCTATTCATGCATCTTCCTCAGTCACACCAACCCTCCTTCACTACATCCATAAATCTTCTCTGTGGTCCACCTCATTTCCTCCAGCGTGGTAGCTTCATATTCAGCATCCATTGATGAATATATGAACTATCCTTCCTCTACACATGTCCAGACTATATCAGCCTTGCCTCTCTAAGTTTGCCTCCAGACTGTTGTCCATATAGTTGTTTCAAAGTGGCTCGCTGTTCCTTTTTCTAAGCTAGGGGCAGGATATTTTCCCTAAACCTGGCATCTTTCATTCCATTTAATTTCTGCAATCTTCAATCCCTTTCTTTTAACATTACTAGTACTCTATAACATCCATTTTTCAAGGCCAAGTCTTAGCAGTGTCATCCTGTCTCTATAACAATAGAAAAAAGCCTCTCGATCTTACTGTAACACTCATTGTTGCTCTTTGTAGGATGCACTAAAATACAGTTCCAACTAATGGAACAGAAGACCAAGCATAAAAATACAGGAAGGAGAAGAAGAGACAAAGAACATAGGTGATCACAGTGGACAAAGTTTTTCAATAAGATGAAACTGAGAGACTTTCAGTTTTCTAGTTGTGAAGTTATTTTTTTTTCTCAAAACAGCTACGTGGCAATAGTACGTGATGTACAAATTATTTAAATCTTCAATTTAGCATTACTTTTTCAACCATCGCTTGTCTGACACCTGGAAATAATTTGCTGCTTCAAGAGACATTTTGTGGTTCTACAAAAGAGCCTATATTGAACAGATAGAACAGCTCAGAATGACAAAAACCAAATAGTAATTCTCATGTGCTGAAAGTTTCAAGATTCAATTCTAATTAAATATTCCTGGCGCTCAACTTTTGGATGTTTTCCACTAATGGCCTGGATTCAAAAACTGTCCTCCTGTCTTTTGTACATCCAAATTCTCTCTAAGTGTGTCTCATTTGCCACCAAATTGTTTGGGATAAATAGGAATTAAATGCAACTTTATTCTCTGGAGCTGTAAGATGTAAACAGGTGTACAAGCTGTCCTCAAAAAGTAATCACAGTTTTATATTGCTGGAATATTTCCTGTCTGATTTGCAAGCACGTCTTTGATTTGCACACAACAGAAATTACAACACTTTCTGTGTATCCTGCATTTTCACAACTCAAAGAAACTGCAATCTTATGTAATTAGAATTGTCCATAGCACTGTTGTAGTATGTCATATTTCCCTGAGGTAATATATTTAAAAAGAACTGCATACATGTCTATTAGCCATTATGCAGATGACAATCAGCTATAATTATCTATGCAGCCGGATGAAACAAATGAGTTGTTTGAACTTAAAGCCTTAAAACCCTTAAGTTGGATTTGGCTATGAAAACCTCAGAAACAAATTGAATAGACCTACAAGAATCTTTGAGTAATTTTAGTGTACACTATCATTAAAATCACACATTCTCCTCATGCAGGTGAAAGCCTGCCTTCTTTCACCTAGTCTAGTTTTAAAAACTCTAAGGTGATGGCAATAAAGACTAGGAGGAGTTCTTATTTTTGTCTTCATTGTCTCCCTATTAAATTCCTAATCCTTCACATGTAAAGCCTTAAACAATCATGCCCTATCATATCTTAAAGACCTCATAGTGCCTTTCATCATATGTTAGAAGTACAATAGGAGGCAGAGCCTTCAGCATAGACACCTTTAAACTTTAGCTTAAAATATGCATTTCTTTTTATAGCTAGGTCTGGCTCTGAAATATAATTTTAATGCTATGGACTTGTGATGCACTGATCACCTCTCTTTCAATCTTCTCCCTTTCCCCCTCACTTATATGCCAATCGGTTCTCACTTTGTCTTTTCTTAAAAGGGAGGGTTTTTTCCTATTGTCCATGTAGTAAGCAAATTTTGGGTTTCTGTTTAAAATATAGTAAGGAGCTTTTCTGTGAATTGGCACATAAAAAGTTGATCTGAACAAATTTTTAGAATTCAAATGCACAGAATGACTGATTGAAAAATAACATCAGTAAATAATTTTATGATTAATAACTAGAGATGGCACGATACCACTTTTTTATGTCCGATACCGATACCGATATCATAAATTTGGATATCTGCCGATACCGATATGAATCCGATATAGTGTTTTTTAATCAACAAAACTGTTTTTTAAATATCTTGCTGCATTTTGTATAAGTTCATACTCAAGTGTAAAACAACAACTACACTAAAGCTATTCTGTTATACCTGTATGCAAAAAAAAAATTTCATAGTTCAGCAATACTGATCAATCTAATAAACTTAAACCTACACCATCCTCCCTATTCTGGTATTTTAAAGAGTACTTAGCGTAAATATTAAGCAACCTAACTAATAGGGTTCCAACTCCCAGCAACAACAAAAATAAATAAATAAAAAATAGGGAACCACCCCTCACGCGCCACCTCATGATGCTTAATCGACGTAATCAACCTTAATTTGATGCAGTGTGAAAAAAAATGCACAGAAATCAATTATTTTTCAAGAAATATTAAATAGATTCAACATCTTTCTTCAACAAAATTGCAGACTGCACAGATGGTACCTTCCCAAAGGAAAAAGTACTATAGCTTACTAGGGTATATATATTAGACTTAATAGTTACTATATACAGTAATTGACTTCTATTCATTTTACATCAAATTAAAACTTTGGGTGTAAGATTTGGATAATTATTTATTAAAAGCTAGACATTTTAAATGAGAATAAGAAAGAAAAGTATGTCTTTGTGCCCCCTTTTCCCTGTTAATGCCCTATCGGCCCCCCTGGCTAAACTTTGCTAGATCCGCCCCTGCACAGTTACCAGCGTCAGCTACGTAGAAAAGGATCCTGGTGTAGAAAGTAATATTAAATAAATTCTAACAACAGCTTATCAAGCTTAAACATGCTGCTGTTGTTCAGCCGCTGGTTTCCTCTTTCTGGTGCAAAGTGGGCCAAAAACAAACAAGAGAGACGGACTCGCGACAGAAAAGCCGATCAGCTGATCGTTAAGCAGTTTCATGATTGAAGTAGCAGCAAGAAGAGGCAGTCGCTTGTTAAGCTTAAAGCAGGAATGCTTTACAAACATTCAGAGATGGACTTACACACTTGCTTTACTTCTCTCGGGATAACTTTGTCGGAGATGAAATGCCAGGTTGCTAGCGAAGCTCCACATGCTATCCAGACCACCGACAGGTCCCGAATTTGCGTGTCATCCTTGCGCAGGGGCCATGCTAATCTTCTCTGTATCGTATCCAATTTAGCGTACGCGCTTGCCGAAGCAGGTCCCCATGCCGCAGCTGCTCTATCACGTGATGCCTACTGCTCCGAGTGCTAACGTTCTGAGGCGAGTTACGGCGTGTTGCAAGTTTTGTGAGGTGCTTTCGTGATATTTAATGGATCGGATTACATTTTTTATTTTTCCCCGATATCCGATCCAGTAATTTAGGTCAGTATCGGACCGATACCGATACGTAATATCGGATCGGTCCATCTCTATTAATAACATTTTTCATTAATGCAATGCAATTAGATCACTTTGTTGTTAGCAGTTTATGAAGCCTTTTAAAGTATACTCATTTTCATGTCAGTGGTGGCAGAGCAGCCGGGCAGTATCTCTCATTGCACTGTGCTTCCTGAGATGTAATGGAAGAAATATAGACATAATTTCCTCGCAGAACTTCAGAGTTTAATTCTGTTAATGATTACTATAACAGTTTCACCTCATTTTTCATCTTGGGAGAACAGTCTTGACATATTTTTCATTGCTCACACATTCAGAAAACTTACAGTCAACTGCTTTATTTCATCTAACTTGGGTCTGAACTTTAAATAACTTTAATAAAGTGTAAATGTTTTGTTTTTTAATATAGTGAAAACTACTGACATGACACCTACAAAAAGGCAAAACTTTTCCGTGAGAAGTCAGGACAGTGTTCTGTTCTCCTCCTCATTACCTGCTCGCCAACAGGGCTGTGTGTGTAAGCATGCTGTGTATATTTATTTCAGCTTTGAATTTAATCAGAATTTATTTTCTTAATTCAGACAAAATGAAACCATAGATCAAACTCTAAACTTTGTGATACAGGTATGAAAGAAACAGTGCAAGATGCACGACAGCTGGACGACAGCTGGACAACAGCTGTGCAGGTTAAGTGGTATTTCTGAAAAACAGAGAGCTGTAAAGGGCAGCAACACTAAAAAGTAAGAGGGGTCAAGGGCAATGTGGGACCTGCAGCAGATATTATCAGTTTCGTCTTTAACATCAGAGAGCAAAACTGATATGAAAGCCTTCACTTGATGGTTAGAATGATAAATGATGGTAATAACTTCCTTTATGGTTGTTGGGCACTAAAGCAGTCATACTCTGCTATTTAATAAATCAGAAAGCAGCTGTCAATTCACCCTGCACTAGTTGCTTTGTCTCTGTCAGAGTGATGTTTGACATAATTTCCGCACAACAAACTTAGTATTAGATCTTCCCATATAACAGATTGAAATGAGACTTTAATGATCATGTCAGGAAACTTCATGTAATGAAAGGAAAAGCGAAACAAGATTCCCACAAAATTAACTAAATGCCTTGAGCACAGCGCAACTGCAATAAATCTTTCCTTTGTTACAATGAGGTAATTTCTCACATATGATTTTTCCTCATCTTAGAAAAGAATTACTTTTAAGGATAACTTCTAATCGCCTACTTCAATCCTGTTATCCGCCCCAACAAGCTCCCACACGTTCACAAATTGCCACAGAAAAACTATCAGCCTAAATAAATCCATTTTCCACAAGCAACGGTGGCATTTAGGCTCACCTCCACTCCTAAACACTCATATAAATTCATAATCATGACTCCAATTTCTGGCCGCTGGGCGAGGCTGGGGTGAGCACTCATTATTGCCAATAGACGTGCGAATGGATGGAAGGGATGGGTGGGGGCGTCTAGCTTTTAACAGCTTGGTGGTGACATCCCCTCTCACCTGAATTATCATTAATGGCCAAGGGGCCAAAGACCTGATTAACATGGATGAGGTTTTGTCCACAGAGAAAAGCATCTTCACCCTTATTCCACACACATATATATTTTATTTCACAGCAGTGACATATATATAGCCTTGTGGAGTACACTTGACACCACAGTGAACGTCACTCGCCGGAGAAAATGCAGGGCCAATAATCCTCCGGGGTCAGAGGTAATTGGCTATTGCTGTGTTCTGGATTTCTTATTGGATCATGTGGAGACCAGCTGCATTGATTCGATCTGAGCTTAAGTTTCAGGGAACACTCCAAAATGTATTCTTAAAGTAAAAGCAATAAAATTGTCTTCATTGTAACAGATCGACCCATGAAACAAAGCAGTAACAGGGGATAATTTCACTTCAATTACCAAAGCAGTAAGGTTTCTGCCTTAATTGTGAGGTGCTGTACTTTTTGTACCACTGGAGTTGCTGCTGCAGTAAGAGTGTTGTGGTTTAACATGTGAACAGACAAATCCAAAATTCCTAACAGACCATATAATTACATCATAGCTACATACCATACACTTTTGTTCCTGATTGGTTGTCTAATCCCATATTGGACAGTTCAAGCACAGTTCTAGTCAGTGGTATAACCTCCATTTCAGATCAGTGCACAAGATGTATTAAACTACAGGTAACCATAAAAAGTGGCACTTCTGCCTCAATCTGTATTACCAGATTAGCCTGGTTCCAGACCTCTGAACCATCACCCACATTTACGGTTCGTGTAGCAGCTCTGATGTTGTGCCCAATGACGGCTCTTTCATTCGGAGAATCAGCTGACCAGTCACAGCTTAGCAGGCAAAGATTGCGAATGGAAGTGTCACTTTGCTGGGTAGCAAGCAAGAGATTAACAAAGCAATATAAATTGGCTTTGTTAATCCAACTTCCAGGTATACCAACTCTGGAAACTTAGTTGATTTTGTTTTTTAATGACTGAACTCATGGAGTGTTCCTATTTAATTGACAATGGTTTATATGAACTCTCAGCATGAAAGCAGATCTGAGATTTTAGATTTGTTGTCATTGTATTTCAGAGAATTCAGCTGAGCAAAACTTAAATTTGGGGACGGATGCTATAAAAAAGACAAAAACAATCACTATATTAACATCAAAGTTCATGCACTGGCACGTTCCAGCTGTTTTAATGGTAAACGACAAAGGCAGGGTGCAATTTGTGGGGAGAAAAAAAGCATCAGAGACGGGAATATTTTTAAAACTTTCCTCCATCAGAACAATTCAGGAACCATAGTGGTCCTACAGATTACGATGCCTGCAAGTGGGATGAATAATGTTGCTCCTGTCATTAAAAGAATTTAGATATAAAAGTCAAGGCACTATTACCGAAAAAAGGTGAAGCAAACAAAAAGCAAGTAAAATAGCTAAGCTGGGTTAGAACAGACTAACAGAACAGCCTGATGGAGGCTACAAGCACCATGTGGGAGCACACAGAGATAGAACAGAGGGAGATATACACAAGAGGAGATACGGCAGAATGGACACAACTGGGGAACACAGCACAACACACAAAACACACATTCTGAGGAATAGAATTTGACGGACGAGACAGGGGAAGCAAAACTGAACATCGCACGCATGAAACAGACTATCAAAATAAAATGGGAAGTAACACATTCACTGAGGCCCACACTAAGACATGTCAGGATAAAAAACAGAAGGAATAAACACAGGGACCAGAACTAGAGATGACTGAATTTGACAAGACAGGGAAACCGGACAACCACGGAAACAGAGACAGAAGGTAAACAAATATGGAGACACTGATGACAGGACATGGAAATGAAACAATGGCAACAAAACACCATATCATAATCAAGCAATAAACCAAGAACTATATATATCAATAATAAAACTACATGGCTCTAAAAAATACTAAACTCAAGCAACTACATAACATAAACACTTAAATCCAAAAGAACGAAACATTACCAAAAACAAAATTCAAAATACAGGATCAGAGAGCTTGGAGCATGACAATTTCTGTAAAAGTATTTTAAATGTAATAATTTAATTTGCAAGAATATTTGACCTCTTTTAAATGTAACTAATTAATTTCTGCACTATTCTCAGTCCAGTTTGTCATTTCCTCTTAATGTGGGTACAAGGAAACACATCAATTTAAAAGTTTTAATGCAATTTCAACCCTTGGTTTTCCACTGCACCTTTCCATAATGTAAGCCACTTAACTTCAATATTATAAAATAATCTCAAAATCCAATAGCGCATGATGTTGGCCTGACTTCATAAATAATAAATGAATTAATAAAGAGTGTAGGTTTTCTGTCAATGAAGTTCCATTCTATGAATATCATTCTGACTTTAAATCCATTAAATTGCAACCACACCAGAGGAGATCATAATGTTTTGGCTCAGGTAATACAATTGAGGTTCACGCAGTTGTATAACCTGAGCCTGACCTGAATATCAGTTTGAAAGAAAGATTATATTTGAGCCCTCTGCAGGGGTTATTTGTTCACAGAGCTGGTGGTGCCGCAAAAGGGAGCTTAAATGTCCAACTCAGCTGCTCTGGACATTAAAAAATCCTACCAGTTTACCAGAATAGAGTCTGTGAAATGCCCAGTATAGAAGCCAGGGTAGAATATAACAGTTACGTGAGTGAGTGAGTGAGTGAGTGAGTGAGTGAGTAGTACATGTCTTTTCTCCTGCATGCCTTACCTAGGTGGCATCTTCATGTACATTAGGCTTTCTAGATCTCATCTCTGCCGTTACCCAAGGTAGTGTGCAACAAGTGAGAAAGGACAACTTTGGACACATCCCCTCCTAATTCTCATAACATTTTCAGGAGTTCATGAATGAAAAAAGCTTTTAATGTTCAACACTTGATCATCACAACTATACTGCAGTTTCCTTTGAACTGCAGATAGAACTCAACCCAATAAAACATTATTTTGTGACAGGATTGGTACATGTTATGGATGGCTGAAAAATAACACATTGACAGCGGTTCAAAAGGGAACCATAATGAAAGGGGTGAAGAGAGAAAGAAAAGGAAACAGAGAACGAAAGGGGAAAGGAAAGGGGAGCGAAATATATGGTGTGTACACCAGTTCAGTGAAAGCAAACAGCTAAATTAGTCATGGAAAGGATGCAAATTTGCTTCCCCTGAGTGTTGCATGGTAGAATTACCCTGAGAGAAGCAGAGGGTGAATCATGCCAACCCCCGGCACCATGTGATTTATTAGCAAACATCCAATTCAATAAGAAAGTGCTTAACATTCAAAAAGCTGTGGAAGTCTCATAAGGTGGCATTAACTATAGGATATTACCATTTCTACTGGCAGTGGGAAGGCAAGACAAGAGACATTGGAAAAAACAAACACACCCACTTTCCAGAGTGATCTTAGTATGACGCGCCAAGTGGGACTGTGACAGACGAACAACTCACTTGGCCTTTTCCACGCACGAATGTTACTACTCATTAACATAGACAACGAGGTTCATTAATTGACACTCCAGCCCAAAGAGCCTCTCTGCTTTGAAAGGGCATGGAGAGGGGGGGGAGAGAGGGAGAGGGGGGATGCTGTAAAATAACTGTGAGGAGAGGAAGAGAGATAGACAGGGTGCTACATAAGCAAAATGAAATTGCTGTTGCACTCCTGCATAGAAATTAAAGTTTAAGTGGTCCTGGATATCCGGCACACTTATGTTTTCTAAGTAAAACTATTAACAAGTCTCAAAGAACTCTCAAAAAAGTATTCCACGAGCACGTACATTTACGTGGTGAGATATAAACAATTTCTTTCAGGAGGTGTTTTGTAAGAAAGTGTATTTTCCTCTCAACTGGTACTTTCATTGTTTACCAAAGGATTTGCAGACATGAATAATTAGAACCCTAGACAAAAAAAACCAACATAATTTGGCAAAAAGTAAGAAACTAATTTTTAAAAGTGTTTTGTAATCTCTCAAGTCTCTCTCAATGCTCCCAAGACACTATCTTTTCAAAAAAAAAAAAACCCTGTCAGAGCAGGAACCCAAGAACTCTTACAGAATCTCAGAAACTTTTTATATGTATTTCACAAACAGTAAGGGAGATAAATAAGAATAAATAAGAATAAGTCATTTGCTCTTGGACCCAAAATAATTCCTGTTCTGGCCTTAATGATTGAAACAACACTATTAAAGTGCTCAAACATCGGCATCAAGACTGTTGAAACCTTCATACAGTAGAAGCAAAATACTTTAGTCGACTTACTCAATAGCTGAAAAAGACTTTTAAAAAAGCTCAAGCAAAACTGTAATGATCTTCACATAACATTTTAGCAGAAATTTAGGTCAGGCTCTAATAACAGCTCATGGTCATACACTCGACAACAAACTTTGTTAGGTACAACGACCTCCTGAACTTCAAATCAAGTATCAGAATAGGTAAGAGGTTTATTTCAGTTACTTTGAACGTGGTGTGCTTGACGTGCTGCTCTGAGTAGCTGCTCTGAGTAGCTACTCAGTAGCTGAGTAGAAGCCGCTGAGGTTGTGGGATTTGTCCACACAACTGTCATACTGGTCGCTGAACCTAAAGAACAAAAACAGACTTCAAGATATAGTTACAATGTATCGTAAAATCGCACATGTGAACCTGAATGATCTTCCTCATCTGTACAAGGCTGACACCTTGAAGAAGGTCCATTGTTTCTGGCTTTCCTAGGCACCCTTATAAAAAAACAAACAAACAAACAAACAAACAAAAAAACCTTTTCCTTCCACCTTGTTGCAGATACTTGTATGCCAATGCACAGGACAGACTCAAAAGCTCATTTGTCCCAACTTCCAAAGTTACTTGAATAACTCATTATGTTCTCAATATTAATGTTGTTTTTTGGTCTATATTTACCACTTGTTTATTGCATTTTGCTTGATGTGTGTGTGATCTGGCTGTATAAAGAATTCCTCCTTGACAGATATCCTTGAACCATCTCTAGGGTTTACAGAGAATGGTCTAAAAAAGCGAAAGCATCCAGTGAGCAGCAGTACTCTGGGCAAAAATGTGTCTGTTGATGCCAGACACTAGGGAGAAATGGTCAAACTGCTTCAAGCTGATAGGTAGGCGACAGCAAATCAACTAGCCACTTAATGTAAAACCAAGGTTTGCAGAAGAGGATCTGTGAATGCACGACACATGGGGCTACAGCAGTAGAATATCACATGAGTTCAGCTAACAGCAGGAAACTAGGCTACAATTCATAATAATCAAAACTGGACAATACACATGGGAAAAAATTGATGAGTCTCAATTTCTGCTGCAAAATTCATATGGTAGGTTCAATATTTGTGTGTGTGTATCTATCCTGCCTTGCTCAAGCTGCTGATGGTGGAGTATTGTTGTGGGAGATGTTTTCTTGGCACACTTTGGGACCCTTAATGCCAACAGAACACTGGTTAAATGCCAGAGTCTTCAGGAATATTGTTATAGACCAGTTCCATCATTTTATGACCACAGTGGACCCAACCAATGTACCACATCACAAAGCTTAAATCATCTCTGAGTCATTTCACTATATTGAATAGTGACAATTTAGTTTACTGTAGTCAAATGGCCTCTACAGTCACTAGATGTCAGTCCAGTAAAGCAGCGGTCCCCAACCACTTTTGCGCCACAGACCATTTTATGTCCGAGAATATTTTCACAGATCAGCCTTTAAGGTGTCGCGGATTAATGCAACAAAGTAAAACTACCAAAAAAAGAAGATTTATTCATAACACACGGGAAAAGACCCAAGGAAACCGAGTTAACGATAAAACACGATAACAAAATAACGATACAAACCCTGAAAACCATAAATTTCACACCGAAGCCTCAACTCTCGTGACCCAGTACCAAATGATTCACGGACCGGTACCGGTCCATGGGCCGGGGGGTGGGGTCTGCTGCAGCAACACACCTTTGGAAACAGGAGACTGGCATCATGGATGCACAGCCAAAAACATATCAATCAACTCTGTGATGTTAACATACCAGTATGGATGAAAATCTCTGAGAACTGTTTACTGTGACTTGTTGAATCTCTGTCACAAAGAACTGAGCAGTTCTGAAGGCAAAAAAGGGTATTTTCCCACATTCCCCCTTTTATCCAGTATCTCTTTGTAATAAATGCAAAGATACTATAAAATATAATCTATATTATCTTTAAATCATTATTATTTGATAGCGGTAACAATTTAGGTGTCTCAATTTAACAGTGACAACAAGAAGATCCAGGTAAAAGACATTAAATAGTGATTAGAACACTTGAGATGTGTGTGTGTAAGCATCACCTACAATGTTTGTGGAAGTCTGTGTTTTCAGTCAGGTCAGTAGAAACTGATTGTAAAAACCAGCTCTCACATTTCAAAGTCAGATTTGTATATGAAGGGGCAAATGATGGAGTCATTAAAAATGATTACCTAGCTGACAAGATGTTAAGTATGCTAACACGAAAAATGTAATTATCTATGTCTGTCTCTCAAGGATATATGTGCACGACGAGGCCGATTGAAAAAGAAAATTCAGAAACTTCTGGTGAGCCACTCTTTTTGATATGTAATTTAAAATTGATTTTGATGCTGCACATATTCAATCATGTCACGTAAGGTTAACAGTGGTTTGATGGCAATTTACCAGCAACACTAGGAGTCATTTCAGTTATCACAGCAAAACAAACAGTAATATTGCCACTGTATTGATACAGCGGTGCTCTTTAACCCTCTCCGTGGAAAATTCTGTCTTGAAAAATGGGTTTCCAAGCTGCATGTGTTGACATCAAGTACACATTATTTGACACAGGCAGCATATTATGGTTTCTACAACCCCAAAGCTAAAAAAAAAAAAAAAAAAGAAGTTAGGGCATGAAGAACAATGTCAATAAAAACAGAATGAAATGATTTACAAACCTCATAAACTCATATTTTAAACATAAAGGAACACAGAATACATTAAATGTTTAAACTGAGACATTTTACTCTTTCATTAAAAATATTAGCACATATTGAATTTGAAGAGAGCAATACGTCTCAAACAACACATTGGGGCCCTCAGGCTGCACTGCATAAAAATGGGCACGGTTCTGTCATGGAAATCAGTGGATAGGCTCAGGAGCTCTTCCAAAAATCACCACTGCTGAAAGTTATATACAGGTTTTACAGCAACATATGCTTTAATCCAGATAGTAGGGGGAAGGCCTTGCATAACATATACTATATGTCTTGCATGTTTCAGCAAGACAATGCTAAACCACATACTACATCTATTACAACAGCATGGCTTAATAGTGGAAGGGTCCACATGCTAAAATGGTCTGCTTGCAGTCCAAACCTTTTACCAAATTAAAACTGTTTGCACATCACAAAACAAAAAATACAGCAAAGAAGACTCAGGACTGAGCAGTGAAAATTCTCTATCAGTAAAGAATGGGATAATATTCCTTTCGCAAAAGTCCACTGGTCTCTTCATATCCCAGATGTTCAAACAATCTGAAAGAACAGAGGATGCTACATAGGTGTAAATATGGCCATGACCCAACTTTTTGCAGATGTGTTACTTCCATTGATTTCAAAATGTCTTGCTGGACTGTCTCACTGACATAAAATTGTGGATGCTGTTACATTTTTTAAATGTGAATCAGTGAAAAACAGAAGGGGTACTCTATTCAGACCTTCTGAACTTCACTCTGGAAAATTCCCAAACATCCTTGCAAGGGTGTGAGGCTGCTTTTTCACAGCTGTTTCACATTTGAAAAACAAAGAAATGCTGTTTAATATAAATTGTGAAGGATAAGAAGTTTCTCTCCTCTGCTTACTTCACTTCATCCACCCTTGCTTATTGGAATAGCCTCTTGTCCACAGTTTGTTCAAAATGTGGCAGCTCGACTCCTGACAGCCACAGGCAAACAATACAATATTTTGGCCCTTTTACACTGGCTCCCAGTGTGTTTTTGAATAGATTTTAACATTTTTAAGTGACTAAATGGGTTAGCATCTCCCTATCATTCTGATCTTTTAACCAAGTGTGCTCCTTTAAATTAGGACCTTACATCTTCAAAACTATTTTTTTGAACATAGAACATGGGTTTATGAGATATGCAAATCATTGCATTGTTCAGTTTTTATTTACATTTTACACAAGTCCCAAAGTTTTTAAACTGGTAATGTATCTAGCTGGGAGGTTAATTCATTTTGTATTTTGATCATTTATTTATTTATGTCATGTCTAAAGCAAGAAACTTGCAAGGAAACATCTGCTCGTGATGATAAAAAGCAGCATAACAAATGAAAATTAATATTAGCACTGTATTCTTCTACTCTATATGCATATTTATTGTACACTGTTGTACATAGTGTACACTGAATGACTCCGACAAATTTCAAACTAATTACTTCCCTAATTCCCCTAAACTTGGCACCATCCCTGGACTCAGCATATTTTTTTATGCTAAGAATAAACTCATTAATTATTGGAGAGGGAATACCTTTTGCTACTTTGTAGTCATCACAAATTAATATAGAAGAGAAAAAAAAGCTGTAAACAGGAGAGTTTACTGTAAAACTAATATATCTACTTGAACTCTTCTTGCTTCGGGCGATTGTTTTCAGCTTGAACAACTGTTTTGGTTTGCTCACTAAGATATCTGTTTTCAAAAAGTGAAACAAATGCAAAAAATGTTTTAGGGCTAAATATGATGTCAATGTAGATCTGAACTTTTTCACGGTAATAGAAAGGTCACTTCTTTTTAAGTACCATGCTTATCATGCATTAACTGTCATGATTATTCTACTTGTTAAATTCATGCCTGAAGATCTATTTGTACATTACACTGATAAAACAGAGCCGTAGCCGTAGATACAAAAGAAGAAAAGGTATCTGTTCAACATCTGTCTCCAAAGATGTGAAGAGACATTACATGATTTTCATTGTGTCTTCATTTTCCATTAAAACAGTGTTTCTCAAATGGGAGTAACATACAGTCTATTTGGGCTGCTGGTACCACTCAGCACCCCCTATTTTATGATAAATACTGAAAAAAAATCAAACATACATAGTCCTAAAATATTCAAACTTTAATTTGTTCAACCAGTCCCTGGTTTCAATTCAACTCTTAGGTCTCATAATCTGTCATTTACTAAAAAACCTCGAAGAAGAAAAACATGAGCAAGTCACTTTTTAGTATTTAATCACCACAGTAATTGAATTTTCATTCAAACGAAGCAGCAATACAGGTGAAAATACAAAGAAGTAATCCACATCTGTGTCCTTTTCTCTACCCTGTGCCTGGAAAAGAGTTTGATCGCTCAGTTACCTCCCTGCCGTAGACTGTGACAAAATTAGTTTGAAACATGGGCTTTTGCTTCACTGCAGATCTGATACAAAATCTTTGGGCACCTGACTGAAGGTCAGACAGACCGAAACGTAATTTAATTAATACTCTAGCAGTAAGCGAGACAGTGTGTGGGAGTTCCATTTGATTGCTTTTATGAAGTGCAACTTATCGGAAAGACTTATTTAAATGCAACTACAATGTCATCTTAGTGTCACTGCATGATGCCAAAAGACTGGTTTGAACTGAATTTAGTGATGTATTTTAAACATTTTCAATGCAGCATTTAATTGGGGGGTTTTTTGTGCTTGTTTGTTTGTTTTTTTTAAATAAATAATATAAAGGCTTTTTTTTCTCAAAAAAGCTTTAGTAGTTGGAGGAAGTTCTTTGTATTCACAGAACAATTATTAAATGTCTTTTATTTGCATAATGAAATTATTACCTTAATTAAGACGTGTTTCTATTTAGCTTGATATCATTTACACATTAACACATCTGCCTGTTTTTGATACACACTTTTTCATTTTGTGGCTTCCTTTTGCAAAACAAAAGTCTCTTCTTGGAGACAACAGCTGCAGCCATATTTAAACATTGTTGTTTGTCCATGAACGGCACACATTTTTTGATCTAATGGCCTATTAGCTGAAAAACTGTCTGCGGAATGCAAAAGTGTTGAATCTGTTAAAATGCAAAACACTTATTTTCCATCCTTAATTCTTCTTGGAAGGTAATGTTTATATCACTGTTGAGCCATACCTCTTAGCAAAACGATTCTCTGTAATGTTAATGAGTTGGTTTTCTAATAATTCTGTTTTTTAAGCTGCCAAAAATGACCTTATTACCAGTTGAAAACGCCTACAAGTAAAGGCAGTGAGCAGCTAGCAAGCTATCTGCATCAAGAGACACAGGACAAAATCACTTCTACACAAGACTGAATATATTTGGACTAGCACTTGACAGGTGGTGAGAAAGAAGACTCCAATTTCCCCAAAAGGAGAAAGTTTCCCTCTCTCATGCATTATGACTTGCAAAATTGGCAGCGGTTTCATTCCAGGGTGAGAGTTTCTTGAATTCATAGATACACATCGGTAAGGAGGCAATTTGCTCATTATTTCTATGGAGGGATAGAAACCATCCTGTGGTTCACTGCAAGCTGAAAGGAAAACACATTATCACACAGACAAACACATTAAACCAAGAAGGACAAAGCTATCAAGCAGAAGACGAGCGTCCACACCAGCAGACCACAGTATTTGCTGAGCTTTTCGATGAAAAAAAGCATTCGGAATCAATTTTCAAGCCATGATTGCAAAAATGTCAGTATCTCAAACCTATCGTGTGAAAAAATAAAAAACGTAGAAATGGAGGCTAATATACATTAGAAAGGATATGAAGATGCTTCGAAAGCCAACTTTAGAGAACGTGTACAATGCAAAAACATTTCTAAATGATTTTAGATGATATATATGCCAAAAAAGAATAACACTAAACATATCTTGAAATTGAAAGCACTCAGATATTAATATAACTTTGCTTTCACACTGTGATGACGACAACACACCATGAACATGAGTGGAAAAATGCTGAAAGCCGAATATGATTACTTTCCATTCATATCCATGTTTTATCTCCTTTTTAAAATCTTTATCTCTGAGTTAATGGTTATAGTTGATTGCATCCAAGATAAAAAATTAAAAAAAAGATAGCAAGAGGAACTCTTCACATTTTCACACATTGAAACCCCCCTTATCTATCATATCGTATCTGTCAAAACCAAACTCGAGTTTTCTTTCAACAAAGTATGGGGGGGGCAGTCTTGCACATTCAGCTGCACTGTCTTTGTGCAGTGATAATCAGAAATTAGATAATGAGAAATTAGCCCATATCTCATTAAGATAAAGGGAGAATAATGTCTCTTGGGGTCAGAGGGTAATCCCTGCCTATTGCGTCCTGGCCACATTGCCAGGCAATTAAGCACAAGAAAATGAGAACCCAAGGAGCACTATGCACTTATTAAAATCCTAGTAACAGGGGGCAATGTGGGAAGTATGGAAAGAGCATAGCAAAAAGCTTTTTATTTAGCTTAAAAAAAAACCAAAAAAACTTGTGTGATATTTTACGTATTTTTATCAAGGTTTTTCCCTCTGGTGGAATATTTGTAAGATTCTCATCTTCCCAAATCTTTAAGTGAAAAACCACATGACGAATCGTGATGCAGCATTTAAGAAATAATCAAACTGTATGATTCAGTCTTCAGTCTCCTTTGCATCAAGGAAGAGAAAAACAAACTGACACCTACTACTTCCTTGCACAGACATAAAAGAAACAAGAGACGCCAGAGACGAAAAACCAACCTGATGCTTGCCAGCACCATTCTGCATCCAATTATGATGTATTAGGAGAGGTACTAAGCTATCAGAGAAGCCAGCAAATCTGCCCTGTCTCAATGAGTTGCAACATTTCCAGGCATACATTTTCCATTGATTAGAGTGGCTCAATTCACAGTCTGCAGTTTATCACTGCTTTGGGACCGGTAATCAATTCTCTAATGCCGTTTGAGCCTATTCACTGGAGCTATGATCCAGTCGTCACCAAGCAGATACACACATACACACAGCCATGCCCACTGATATTGTGGATGTAGCCCTGTGTACATCCAGGCCCACACCACATATAACCCAGATGGCCATCATAAAAGCAGAGGACAGCTCTAAAATATTAACTTACCAAGTGTAGCAGTGATGGGGCACTGTCATCTAATGGTATTATCAAAATGAGTGCAGCTCTCCTGAGGCAGACTCTGGTTCCTGATTACCAAGCAGTGGTGGACCCTGTTTGTGACCAAATCTGATCAGCATAGCACCAGACATAGGGAAGGCCAGTCAGGAACTCAGCCCGAAGGCCCCTTATCTCTACCGACAGGCCGGTGGTCCTTTATAGGCAATGATGTCCTCCCAGGAATTAATCTGATTGGGGTCTGGTGGAAGATTAAGTTCCAGTAAAACTGCTAAAGGAAAGGTATGGTCCTAACCTCCCTTCTAAGCCATTCCTTTCTTGGATCAGAATGAATTACATTTTGAGACTTTGTACAGAGCAGAGGGAGGACAGGACTGCATCTCTGAATGTTTGCTTCAGGCAGGGCTTCAACTGAAATTAACTGACCACCGCTACCTTAGACTATTATCACTGAGATCATTTTTACACTGAAACAATTTGGTGAAATAGAAGCCATGAAGCTTCAAACCTAAATTAAAACAAAGCCTTACCTAATTCTGCATTTGATCCATCATCATCTGCCTTGCAAACAAAATATAATATTAACATTCCTCTCCTGGTACTGATTAAATCCCTAAAACCCTATCACAGGTTTTCACATTTGTGAAAATAAATACTTTTAAATGGCTTAGATGTAACACTGCCCCTCTGCCTTTATCAGTTTAAGTAGATGTGTGAATATGCAACATTATCAATTCTTTTATCTCCTATGGTATCATACAGCTTCAAATTTTGACTGTCTATAAAACAGCATAATATAGTTTTGAAACCCATATCATTTGTATCTGTGAATTATATCTGACAATCAAGAAATCATTGAAATAGGACCAAGTGAAGTAGACTAAAAGATACTCAAAAGCCAGACATTATGGCGGGGTCAAAGGAAATTCAGGAAGAAATGAGAGATACAATAATTTACAGCAATTCTGCAAAGATGAGTGGGCCAAAATTCCTCCACAGCGCTGTAAAAGACTCATTGTCAGTTCTTGCAAACAAAGGGCCATGTAGGTTTGGATTTATTTCCCCCCTTACTAAATAAACGTCTTCATTTAGAAACTGCATTTTGTGTTTACTCGTGTTATCTTTGTATAATATTTACATTTGTTTGATTATCTGAAACATTTAAGTCTGACAAACATACAAAAAAAAATACTGAAAACACTTCAGGTGCCATATAATGACACATGTAGGATCTTGGTCAGACTTTCAAGATAGACAGCTGCAATCCATATGTTTTTGACTAGTAAGCTTAGTATATAGGTTTGGATGCGCCAACTGTGACTTCACCACAGCCTCATAAGCATTTAAACTGGCGCACAGGGCACACTGGACTCTTCCCCTGAATGATAGGTGTTGCTACTCGGAAACAAAAAATAGCAGCAGAAGAAGTCAACACAAAGCAAAGCAAGTCATAGACTCATATTGCTTCATGAAGGTAACAAAAATCAAGAAGTGCATGACAAACCAAAACAACACCAAAATGCAGTGTGCACCAGCTGCAAGTGTATACTAGGTGTAAAGTCCCTTCTTTTCATGCTGTGCTGAAAACTGTTGTGTAAAAGTTTCAATTACCGTATTTTCCGCACTATAAGGCGCACTTAAAATCCTTTAATTTTCTCAACAACAAAAGATCGACAGTGCACCTTATAATCCGGTGAGCCTTATGTATGAATTCTATGCTTACAGACCTCGAACCGATTTTATGTGGTACACATTCTGTCAAAAAATGTTTTAGTATGACTTTGGGAAGTTACGAAGCTGCACCGCTTGATGGATTGTCGGAGCATTACGGCTCCATAGTCAAGAGCCTCGCAGAGTAATCTGGGTCCAAAACTCAGTCTGCTTCAGGTCCCAAAGTTAAACGAGCAGTGGCATCACTGAGAGTTAAATACTGTCTAAATTATTTCATCTTTAATAAAATGATCAGTGTTGCTGCTTTACCAGGTGTAACAATGAAGTTTAACATCCAGGCATCCATGAAAACAGAATTTATTAAATTTAACGGAGTTAGAAGTTAGCAGAAAGTTAACTCGCTAGTTTCCATACAGCAAAATCTCCAGTGTTAAATTAACACTGGAGAGTGTCTATATGGGTCCACACCTCTGAGTGTTAAATACAACACTGTTGAGTGTTAAATTAACACTTTTGACAGTGTTATATGTTTAAAAGTAACCTAGTCAGTTTTGAGGATTAGCAAAGACTAACACTGAGCAGTGCTGATTTTCTAACACTGGAATATTTCTAACATTTTGAGTTATTTTCCAGTGTTAGAAAATCAGCACTGCTCAGTGTTAGTCTTTGCTAATCTTCAAAACTGACTAGGTTACTTTTAAACATATAACACTGTCAAAAGTGTTAATTTAACACTCAACAGTGTTGTATTTAACACTCAGAGGTGTGGACCCATATAGACACTCTCCAGTGTTAATTTAACACTGGAGATTTTGCTGTGCACCTAAACATGATCTGACTGAGAGATTTCTGAAAAAATTAAAACGTACAGCTCTGCTATCACTTCCAACATAAATGAAGACAGAAAACTAAACAGCAGTGATGTTTGTAGGGTTACTGAAATTGGACTAGCTGGTATATAATGATGTGCTACATGATCGCTCGCACACAGCTATGTTAGCATAACATAAACAGTGAAGCTGGAGGAATAATGCTAACTTTTTTCCACTCAATAAAAGTTAACGTGAGGGTTCCCGATGGTCAGGAACAAATGCAATCGCATGGCAGGATGCTGTAAACGGACCAAACTTCAGTCAAGAGAACAAGTGAGATAATCCATCCACAATACGAGGTTAGTCATTAATATACTGCAACAACATGGGAATATAGCAGCTGCGAGAGAATTCAACATTAATGAATCAATGGTACGGAAGTGGAGGGAGCAAGAAGAATGAGTTGAGTAAAATTTGACTTATCTGACTGTTTTGTTTCGCTTAATGTGCCTTATAATGCGGTGCGCCTTATGTATGAAAACAGTGCGTCTTCTAATCCAGTGCGCCTTATGGTCCGAAAAATACAGTGATTCATTCCATAAATGTGGTAATAATAACTCATAAAGGAATTGCCTATTTGTGTTTTAATCACAGATGGTTACATTTTGTTATTGTCTTTATGTTGTTTCTGCTACTTTCTTATTTTTATTAGGGTAAACTATAGTGTCTAAAGTAAAGTCACAGGCAAAAATTATATATTTAATAATACTTTCATTCAGTGGATT
This sequence comes from Diplotaxodon limnothrissa, assembly GCF_057381915.1. NCBI lineage: Eukaryota > Metazoa > Chordata > Actinopteri > Cichliformes > Cichlidae > Diplotaxodon > Diplotaxodon limnothrissa. Next base: position 32,850,999 of record NC_140607.1, read on the forward strand.
AACTTGACATAAATCAGCCCTTAATTGTTTATTGTTTAGTCACAGAATTCTTTAAATGATATTTAATCCTTGGTTCTAATGCCCAAAACTTCCATATAGAGGCTCATTTGCAAACATTCCAAAAAAACACTTTGGAATACATTAATAACATTTAATTTGTTTTTTCCCATGGTTTGGGAATGATAAACGTAAATACCAACTTCTGAAGCCTAGAAGTAAAATAACCTCTGTATTCACTCAAAAACACACACAGTGCTCCAAAATGGCTGCCACTATTTGCCATTAAAAATTCAGAGAAGCACAAAACTTACTTTGGTGTCTGTGTGTCATCCAAGCGGTTCCCCAGCTGGAACTCATGGGATTTGCTGCGGTGCAGAGCGGTGAAGCCTGGCAAAAGATGGATAAGTTTGCGGCTTGGCGGAGGTGGTGTTCCTGGGGCCTTCACCTTATTCCTTCGCCGCATGGGAGGAGTGCCAGGTGGGGTCATGGTGTTGACCACCAAATGAGTCCGAGGAGGGGTGTGACCAAAATGCCTCTGGCGGGGTGATGGGGGCAGGGAGCGATGACCAGAGTCCAAGGGAGGGAAGAGCCCTGAAGAGGGGCTGTCGACAGTGAGTCGATCGGCATACAAAGGGGGGGCCAGGGCCTGTGGGCTGTGGCACATGTGCTGGTTGTACTTGGACTGGACTTTGGGGCTTTGAGAGAGCTGGAACCGAATCCACTGACTGGCCTCTGGCTGGCACACCGGAGTGTTTTCTTTGCCAGATTCTGATGTGGGCCACTGAATGGACCAGTCCTGTTTGGTCTGGCTCCCTGTTGAAAGTCCACAAAGACAGAGACAAACATCTGGTTGTAACATGTTGCTAAAATACATTTTTCACAATTTTACAAAAATAACAAAATAACATATTTTAGCTGCACGTAGTGGTTTCAACTCATGCAAATAGTTTTGGTTTCGTTTGTCCAGGTGTGGAGATATCCGTCTACAATTCAATATCCACCTACAGTACTGTACGAAAGTCTTGAGCCGTCCCTCAATTCTTTATTTTTTGCTGGGAAAAAGTGGAATAGGTGCAGTGATTCATTGACTCATCCAACAACGAACATCAAAAGATATAAGGCAAAAACAGAGTTTGTACAAATAAAACAAGCTTCATGTTCATTCTTCAACCCAGCCTGAACTCTCTTAAGCAGTTAGTCTTCAGGAATAGTTCTCCAGGCTTCTTGAAGGACATTCAAAGCTCTTCTGTGGATGGTGACTGCTTTTTGCTCCACTCTCACACTTCTTCAGTAATGTTGAGCTCTGGGCTCTGGAGAGGCCAATCCATGTCTGATAATGTTCCATTGTGTGTATTTCTATCCAGGTATGCTTTTACTGCTTCGGCAGTATGTTTGGGATCACTGTTATGATGAAAAATAAAGCTGATATATAACAGCTCTAAGGCCATGTTCAGAAGGTACTGCATGTTGGCTCAAAATCTGAATGTACTTTCCGCATTCATAATTCCAAAAAACATTAAATACACCACTGGCTGAAACGCAGCCCCAAACCATGACAGAGTCTCCAACATGTTTATAGACGGCTGTAGACACTCACTCTTGTACCTCTTTCTTGACTCGCTCTGTACCTCTAACAATTTGAGTTAACGTGTTCAAATTCTGTTGCCACTGAACTGATGACTCTGTCAGGTCTTGTGCTTTCCTGGATTTTTTCCTATTTCCTTACATGACTGTATGTACTTTTGTGTACTTAAGTACAAGAACTTCGCTGAAAATGAGTGAAAAAAACAGCCAATTTAAAGATCTTCAAAAAAAAAAAAACCCTGAATAACTATAGCTTAAGACCATTCTTAAAAATCACTAAAAACTCCATGGAAAAAACAAAGGTTTGAGGGGTGACTCATGACTTTTGCATAGTACTGTGTGCAATATATTTTACATGGAATAATAAATGGAATTCTGTTCATGTTTCTCACAGCTTTGTAAAAGACTACCCATGAAAAACTAAAATGCAACATTGCTCTGCAAAACAAAAAATACTTACATTTTTTTTAAATGAACCCAAAACTAAAACTGTCTGTATATCAAGACACAACTTAGATTAAAGGAAGAAGTTATTTTTTTGTAATTTGAGCATTTTGCAATAAAATGGTGCAGTTAAACTAAGCACGTTCTTCGTGTGTGTGTAATACTAAAATATCCATAAGCATTTTTTGTCTTAATTGAAGCATTTGATGAAGTCCTAGGGCAAAGAATATATTTACAACAAGTTAACTGCATTAATCTGAGCAATGAAAAATACATTTTTTCCATTATCTGATGTGAGCACACGAGCAGCAGTGGTGTTCAAATATGCTGGCGTGGAGCAGATTAAGCATCGCTTGATGGAGGAAGAGAATGAGAAATGGAAAAGTGCTCAAGAACAGAACAGGGCAAAGCTGCATGAGTTAAAACACAAGCTGACTTTTACTAAAACTAAACTTTCAGCTGAATGACAGAGAAAGATCAACAGAGAAAAAAATACTTGAAAGTGAGCAGCCAAAATGAGTGTTTTTGAGTTCAGATGACAATACTTTACCTCCATTATTGTGCAATTTATCCTCCTCAAGTTGTTCTTCAGAAAGAAACAAAAAAGGAATGTGTTTATTGATCTGGAAGAGAAACGACTGAAATAGTGTGCAGTATTCTATCCGTCTATCTACACAACCAAATGCACAACCAAAAGGCTATTTAGAAAAACAAAACATAAAGTACAATTGATCTTGGGTACATCGAAGCAGATGCAGCATCTCATGCATGACTGAGTGTGCACAAACTTGACCTCACAGTTTTAAAAAAATGTTTTTGACCGTCAAGCCACCATTAATGCAAATTTTCTGTCAACAACCCCATACTCTCTTCTTTTTGTGTGCCTTTTTTTTTTTTTCTTCCATCTGACATTGTCTCTAAGGAACTATAAGCAATGCAAATGCACACACTTTCACAATGGCAACATCAAATGAACCACGAAAATATCAGCAATAAAAAGTCCCAGAAGAATTGCAAAAGTTAGAGGAGGGTGGGGGCGATGGGGGTAGTGAGCAGCTTTTCTATAATGTTATGAAGAAGATGCTGGAAGAAATGATGAGTTATGGGAAGAGACAACTGAAGACACAAGAGTCCTGATATATGGCAAGTTTCAAGGGTGTCATTTTTTTTCTTTAAATATTTTCATTTGTTCTGCATCTGAGAATTTTTAATAGTTGCTAACACATCACCACCCTACAGAGAGCTGGTTCCACAGGAGAGGGATCTGGAAGATAAAGGCTCTTCCTCCTATTCAACTCTTAAATACCAGTACCCAAGAAACGGCAAGTAAACCAGCAGCGATCCAGAGTAAAAATCTGGTTAGATAAGATTTTTAGGGGTGAGTACAATAACCTCAGTTTTATCTAAATTTAGAAGCAGAAAAATTAGAGGTCATCCAGGTCCTCATGTCTTTAAGACATCCCTGCAGTTTAATAAATTGAGGTGTGTTATCTGGCTTCATAGATAGATAAAGTTAGATGTCATCTGCATAGCAGTGAAAATGTATGCTATGGCTTTTAATGACGGTATCAAAGGAAAGCATGTATGATGTAAAAAGAATAGGTCCCAGTACAGAACCCTATGGAGCTCTATAGTTAACCTTTGTGTGTGAAGAGTGTGTTAGATAGATATGATTCAAACCACAGCATCACTGTGCCTATAATCCCCATGGCGTTAATGCCGTTTCCCTATTGTAATGAGCTGTGAACCCTGATTGAAACTCCCCCCCCCCAAAAAAACTCCCCTGCTAATGATTTGTTCGATGCTTTAATGATTACTTAGATGCTTTAATGATTACCAGTTGTTTTTTTTTATGGTTAAAACCTTATTTGTGAAAAAATTCATGAGGTCATTACTAGTTAACGTTAAAGGAATGGTTGGCTCAACTGTGCTCTGACCTTTTGTCAGCCTGGCTAAAGAGAAACCTGGAGTTGTTCTTTTTTCTTCAATCAATGATGAATAGTGAGATGTTCTGGCTTTACACGTGGCTTTTTTATAGAGCAACAAACTATTTTTGTCACGGGAGTGGAACGGACTCAGGCGCAGACTGAGGTAGCACAGTTCAACGACACTTTATTAATCACACTGGTGCACTATATACACGTGAAGGGGGGGGAAACACCAGGGTCCCGGGGATCACTTGGCTGGGGAGACACACTTCTTCGCACTCGCTCTGCTCCTCGTCCAAACAGTCTCCACACAAGCAGCTCAGCTCACTCTCCTACTCACGGGGTCCAGGGGTCACAAAAGGGCTGATCCAGGTAAACCTGTTTACACAGACGAGGGTAAGTCGAAGGCAAACACGGGAACAGTAGAATCGCAAGGAAGCCAGGCAATACTAACGAGAGTTACTCAATATTCCAGCGACGAACAGCTCAGAGCCCCAGCCTTAAGAGCCAGAGAACTGCAATCCGCTCGAGATCAGCTGCAGGTGCGTGGGCCAAGGGCAGGAGCCCAATCAGAGCTCCGCCCAGGCAGACAGGTAGGAGAGACAGAGTGAGAGAAAAACAACAAACACTTGTGGCCACACTGGGCTGGCCGGGGAGGCACAGGGACCATGACAATTTTACCAGGCTTAATGGAGATCTTCTAAAATAGTGAGACACCATTTCCTCTCCAGATTATGAGTTATCTGCTTTAAGGTGTGTGTTTGAGAATTATATGTTTGAAGGAAATTATATCTATAAACTTAGTTACACACTTTAAGAAACATCTGCTGTGGCGAAATTTATATCCCATTGCTGAGTAATCCATTATTGTAAATGTACATGTTATTAGGAAATGATCAGACAAAAGCAGATTTTCTGGGAATACTGTTAACTTTTCAGTTTCTATGCCATATCTCAGAACAAGATCTAGAGCGGGATTAAAGTTATGGGTGGCTTCTTTTAAATTTTGAAAGATGACTATCTAGATGGATGTTAAAATCACAGACAATAATGTGTTTATCTGAGCTGACCCCTAAATCAGATAAAAACTCTGAGAAATCAGATAAAAACTCTGAGTAAGCACCAGGTCAACAATACATAACAACAAATAAAACTGTTTTTTAAGTTTTCCAGTTACAGTGGACAAGGCTCAAAGTCAGGCTTTCAAATGAATTAAAACTCTGTCTGGGTCTTTGGTTGATTAATAAGTTAGAGTGAATGATTGTTGCCATGCCTCTGGTATGAAAACTTTTGGACCAAAAGTCCAGTTAATTACATTTTGAGCATGATTATCTTCTAGATTAGTGACCAACAGGTATTAAATCGCTGACCAATCAAATCGCTGTAAAATAGCTTCACCATTCGAGGAAAATCCCTTGGACTTCTGTGTATGGACAGCCGGAAAGTTTTTTAATAGCACCCAAAGTCTTTATGTTTCCCTAATGAACTTTGGTGATAAATATAGCTGAAACTGTTTTTTACTGTTAACTGTAAACAACTTTATAAAAATTGTATTGTTCTATAAAGATTCATCTTTGGTCCTAAAACAGGACACCTATATGTACTTGCTGATCTTACATCAAATTTACATTGAGACTAAGGAAACATTTGAATTCTGTTTTTTAGATTTATTGTTTTACTTTCTCTCAAACTGTTAAACACCACCAAAGCTGCAGGTGAAAAAAAACAAAACAATTTTCTCCTGTGTTTGAATGATAATACTGTGATAGACTTTACTATAGTAGATCTTTAGCGGTCGTACTGAAGAAAACACATTCTTGCAGCACTTTTAACAGTAAACTGCTGCACACATTCATGCCACTGCTTTGTCTGCAGGAGCTGTGTTGGTGTTGCTTTCCATCTATATTATTTGTGTTATCTTTTCATACAATATAGTTTTATCTTCTTCTGCAAAATCAGCTGATTTGATAAAAATATAGATCTACATTTGTATGGATTGGTCAGATGCCACCAGTGCCACTTCTTTCATGTTACCACGCACTGAGGTCCCTTTTTAGAAATATAACTACATGTCATGGAGAGGCGGATGGAAATAACAGTTATTGGTTGTATCTTGCTTGTTCACAATACAAAGTTCAAGGTTCTTTATTTGCCATTTGTGCATAAAACCCTCAGTCAAGGCAAATGGAATTCTTGTGTAGATCGCTCTCAGTCTGTATACTATAAACACAATAGCCATGTTACACATATATAGTTTTCTTTTTCACAGTTTCAGAGTTCTGACAATCCTTGCATAGACTGAATCAGTTCTAAAGATCTCTCTTTTACTTTTTATTGGTCAATATTTTTTTAGCCGTTGCGTGCTTTACTACTACTGCTATTTAGACTCTCAGCATAGTGCTTTAAATCAAAAGAACTAAAATTCTGCACAGAAAAAATAACCTGGATTGTTACTGTTCTCGTTCATTCATAGTTATTTTAACCAATTAAACTGGAGATAACAGAAGGTAAAGGCTAAACAACCAGTAATATGAATATATATATATATAATAAATAATAATTTTATATTATATTTAAAAAAACAGTGTCCCTGATTAGTTCCTGCTCTCTGGCTGACAATTATAATCAGGGAACCTGGTATTGTCTTGGTTGTCATAGAAACCAATTGGTTGTCAGCACTGCCTGGCACGTGGTTATGCATCTCCTGCACAGAATATGTTTCCGAGAACAATGGCAAATCCAAAACTATGATCAGAATATTTATCATGCTGTAGCTGCCTTTCTGCCCTCAGTGAGGCTGCCTGAAGATCACGCTTACATATATCTAAAGCCAGAATTCATAGCTGCAAAATCCTTTAGAAAGACAGGCTGTAAAGGAGTGCTCATCCACAGATGTTCCTCAATCATCCCTTCTTTATTAGCAGAAATAAAACCATGACAAGCCACTGAGAAGTGTAAAAATTCTGCTTGACCCAACATGAATAATCAAAGACCACCGATAGGTTTTATAGCTTACGGGTGAGAGACATTAGATAGCAGACTGGGGCTGATTGAAGGGTGTTTAATACCTTCGGGCTGTCCAATTACCAAATAGGTAGCTTTTGGATATGCCAACATCGATGATTTAAATTACAATATTCCTTTTGGCAGTTATACTCTTGTGTAAGCCTGCCTCACTTAAAAAATACTTTTGACAGTGTTTATTAAGCTGATACCCAAGTGAAATTTCTCTGCATGAGAAGCAATGAACTTGAATCACACTAATAAAACTGTTGCTTCAAGTCCTGATTCAGTCCATGAAGCACACTAGTATCTTAGCAACAGCTTTAGCAAAATAGTAACAGGAGCTGACTGATGAATTTCTTGTTTCAGATCATCTCACCTAAGCAAAAGCCTGAGGCAAATCAAAAACAGCTCGCTGCTAAATTAGATGAAGAACACATACTGAGCGTAACCCCTTTGAGATCTGTGATTTAAGTTAATTTGTGTGTCTTGTGCTCGTTAGACAGTACATTTTTGAAGTTGCATTTCATGGAGAGTTTTGATATTAAAAATGCTCTTTATATAATGTGTAATTAATAATTTAAATAACCCTAACTTCATGGGGCAAAAGGCATATCAACAAGACAATAACCTGCTGACATCAATGTTTTGCTATTCAATCGTTTTTCTGCTGAGGCTTTCTTCCAGTGCCCTTAAAACTGCATTATTTTATGGGTTTTTTATTATTTTATTACTAAACAAAACTATATTAACTGTGTGAAACTGTAAAATGATCAAAATATACTTTGAGCCACTTTTGATTCCCAATTGATGAAAATGAATTGATGATGATGATCTGAGCAATAAATCAGTGTCCAATTCTTAAGCCATCTTATAATATGAGAGACAGTCCTGGTTGATTTCTGCTTTCATTAGCTCTGAATGTCATAATGAGATCAGATATTCTCTTTCATTTGAGGCAAACAAAACCAGGGTAAGTTTTAAATGTGATTTGATTGGAAACTCTAAAGCTAATTAATAATTCTCTTCCTGGTTCTTTTGTTTTTACATGGTGCACATTCTCGCACTGTAATAATACTAAGGAGAGTATAGACTTATAAGTGCAGGTTGTTAGTGGCACTAGATGATAAGATTATACAGTGTGAGTAAAAAAATGTTTTACCATAGAATAAAAAGGTTTTTTTTTTATTTTAAGAATTATAGCAATTTCTAGTACACGTGGCCCCATTTTCATGAGCTCAAAATTAACTGGACAAGCTTACTGGACAAATTTAAACTCAAGAATTGTCTTTGATATATGGATGAAAATCCCTAGCAATCCATGGACACCCCTAAATGCTCTGTTTCATTTCTTGAGATGCTGCTCTCTTCCCCTCATTCTGGTACAAGTCAATCTTGGTCCTTCAAATTATTTTTTCAAAACTGTGCAGGTCTTTTTCGATGCTTTCTGATAAAATCTGATCTTTTTCTTGGGTGGTCTTCTTGTTCTTTGCACCTTGTAGCAAACTATTTGTAATTACATTCATGAAGACATCTCTTGATTGTAGATTGTGATAGTAACAAGCCAGCCTCTTCAAGCATGTGCTTTACTTGGTTAGACGTTGTGAATAATTCTGTCATTATGCACTTTAGCTGTCTTTTCAATGGTCTTTCAGGCCTTTCACTGTTGTAGAGTTGGCCAGTTTATTATTTTTTAAGACTGTCTTATACTGTTGATTTGGCCACTGCTTTGATACATCTGACAGGTTTATTTTGTTTTATCAGCCTCTGACTCTTTATATCTTATATTTAAAATTCCAATGAAAAGCTACAGATTAAAGTCTTTAAATCAAGCTCAGATTTTGTTAATTGAACACTGCCAATCGGCCAGTGCTCATCAGACCCAATACCTGTCATGATGCTGGATCTGTAACCCAGTGGTTCAGTATTTGGACAGTTTGAATCTGGTTGAAGTTCTGAATTCTGAGTTTAGTTATACTCTGAGTGACTTATGTTTAGTTTTCTTGTGCTTACAAGCTCTGATTAGATCGTTTAGGTCCTTTTGCATTTCCACTTTTGATGTCTCTCTGTCTCCTTCCTGCGTTCTTTGTATTTGGTCTGTCATGTCTATCACGTAGGATAAGTTCTGTCTGAATGTTTATTCATCCGTGTTCCAGTCGTGTCTCTCACTCCCTCTATTCCTTGTATTCTGTCAGGTCGTGTCTCATGTTTCCGGTTTTATTTTGATAGTCCCTTGTCTCGTGTTCAGTGTATTCAGTTTTTCTTCCTCCCTTTCTCGTTATATCTTGCCTCAGAATTGCTATTTATAGATAACAAATTCCTAAAAGGTGTATGTAAATGCATAAAAAGACAAAAGGCTCTTCCATAAGATTCCATAACCTTCTCGGGTTTAAAAAAAAACAAACAAACAAAAACAAAACTTTCTTTATGGTCAGGCCTTTAGTTTAATGAGCCCTTTCTGTGTTTCACCCCTTTTATTAGCAGATGTTGGCCATGTTTATGCATAACTTCAGATGTAATTCTGGAGCCACATCATCATCAATCTTCCATTCTCTGCTCTCACCTGAATAACCCTGCATCTCCACATCAACTGTCGAGAAACTGCAGTGATTAATGCAAATAGCACGCCCCAACACCATTAATGGTGCGAGCTTAACACGTGGCGAGGCTTTGAGAAATGCAGATAACAGCCTCATAATTGGACTAATTACCTCTAAATGTGTTGCTTCTTTAGGCTAAATGGCAATGAAATGCCACTGGGACAGTAGCTGGTCTATCTCACCGCCACTGTAAACAGGATTTGGTGAAAAGGGCAATGGCTGAGTTCAATATATGCAGTCTCCCTTTTTAATCTTGACTCTTTTGAATTGGGGGTTTGTGGATGTTCTTGCAGTGTAATCAGTGGGACTCAAAGTTAGAGTCTGCTAATTAGTTAACAGCCAATAGGGACCACCTATGGGTGTGCAGGAAGACAGGTGTTGGGGGTGGGGGGTTGCATCTTCTGGTCGCTTTCCTTTCCCGATGCGTCTGCTTTTTTTCTTCGCAACATGAAGACGCTTCTTCTTCACCTCCCGTTGTCATCACCTATGTCTCGCCCTAATTTTCTCTCCTGATATTGCACGCGCACCCCCATCCCCATACATACCCTCTTCACTTTCCTGTCCACCTCCGATTCCTTATCTCGCATCTTCTGTGCCTCCCTATCCACTGCTTTTACTCATCTCTTTTTCTTGCTGATGGCATTTGAAGCCAATTAGGTGTTTTTATGCATGTAAAGCTGTCTGAAGACAGGGCATGAGGACATTCCTTTCAGATGTCAAAGATTACAGAGAAAAAGCACAGAGGAAACCTGTCGTGCTGAGCAAAGATCAGCAGTATAGCTGCTCAACACAAGGACACGAATTCAAAAAAAAATTCTTCACGTGTACGAGAGTTTGTGTGTGTGTGTGGACTTGTCTGGAGGGGTGGGCTGGATAATGTGTGTATATTGCAGCACAAACGACTGACCGGCTGCCTTCAAATTGTATGACTCATCCTCATTGCAGCTCGTGGACTGCAATCCCAAGAGCCAGTAGTGAAATATTCTATTAACTTGCATTAGTTTCCTTCCTTCAACACCACATTGCAGAGGAACATACATTCACTTGGTATGTTTTGTACTTGTCTGGTTATGTGATATATAAGCTGGCAAGACTGTAAAGTATATTAATGTCCGTGCCTGCCAATTTTAACATAATTCCTGATGACTCACAAACTGGAGCAACATATTTTTTTTTTCTGCTTTCATTCATGGCAGTTGAATAAATATATATATTTATATGGATTTTTGCAACAGCCTACAGATTTTTAGAAGAAATATATAACTATTAAAAAACACTTAAGAGCATCCTCCACTTCTTGCCTCGTGTGCTAAATGTTCTCATGGGGCTCATTAACCCTTAAAAAGCTTTTGCATGTGCTCTATTTATACAGATGTTCTGACAAACAGGTACTTGCACAATACCATTAAAATACAGAAACAAATACAGATGTGCAAATGTGGCAGTGTTCTGAAGCTATGACACATCTCCTTCTCTCAGCTCGTATTCTCAGCAAGAATATGAAGAACGCTTGTGTAAAACCAGGTTTTTCTCTCAGCCCAAAGTGCCTCTCACCACTTTGTGTGGTAGTGGTGGTGGAGTTGCTGCTGCGCATTCACACATCTTTAGCTTGCCCCCCTGTTAGAGAGTCCATTAGTGGCTCTGTGTGGCCAGAGCTTGTCTTTGGAGAGCCAGGGAGAGGCAGTGGGGGAAGTGGAGGGAGGTGGAAGCAATGGACCAAATGAAAAAAAAGAAAAAGGCAAAGAAAAGAATGAGGATAAAATATGGAAGACAAAGGAAAAGATGTTGACGATATAAACAAAGATCATCTAAATCGTCATAATAGACTTTGGTCATGTGACATCTGGTGGGGAAATTTCTATCAGTGCTCAAAGATTTGCTCGGGTTTTCAGGTTTAGTGCTTCTGCTTTTGAAACTGGTATTACATTTTATATGAGAAAAATAAGACTGAACCTATCATACCATTTTTTAAAGTTATGCACCAATTTTATTTTCTCTGCTGAAATAATATTAGTCGGATAAAGTTAAATCAATGACATTCCTGGTTTCATTTTTTTAAGCTGTAAAAAAAAAAAAAAGAAAGAAAGAAAGAAAGAAAGAAAGAAAGAAAGAAAAAGCTACATCCAGATGAACAGAATCAACTTTTTGAGGTGTTTTTTGTTATCATTTAGTGGAACTCCCAGTTTTAGGTTTGTTTGGGTAAAACAAATAAAAAAAGTTGGAGACAAGTTTCCTGTGAAAGAGTTCCAAAACACAAAAAGAAAGGCCAGAAGAGATACTGATAAATCAGTGGGAAACACTATAATTATCCCAGCGACACCAGGGTGTTTTAGTCAAACTTTGTACAAACCATTTAAGACATTAAGGGGACTACTGGTACAAAGCAACACCCTCAGTAGAGAGGAGCAGCAGCTGTACTGAATACTTCATGTGTGACCAGACAAAGAAGACAGCCGACCTTCAATTAAGGATGTTTTCTGTTATGGCTTCGTTTGATTTTTATCAAAAGCAGGTTTTTATTCAAAGATTTCTCAAAGAAAGTAAATGTGTAAAAACATTGCTGAGCTTTATTTGTGTGTCCCCCCCCCCCCCCCCCTTTTTTTTTTTTAAATAATCAAATAATTGTTTATTTTTAGGACAGAAGATATTTGCAGCCAGACAAACATCTCCTGCCTGGCAATAGTCATCTTGTAATGGATGACACTAAACAAAGGTCAGGAAATGCTTTTCACACAGTGGACTAACACTTGGATCTATGCCATCTGTTTCAAAAGTATGTGTACTTTGTAGCCTTCATATGTACTTTTACACAGCTATTGTTAGGTTACACTATTCCCCAGTTATAACATTTTATGTGGAAATCGTCATTAAATTGTGTTATCATCAATGTTCCACATGTATCCTGGCTATGAATGCAGCCCAGCTTCCTCAACTTTTGCATTTATTCAAAATCAGATTGAAGGAAGTGTCATAGACAGTTATGACAAAGGTGAGTTGGTCTCCATGGTCTCCAGTGATGTTTAAAGCCTTGTCGGTGTGAACCGTGAAGGACTGAGGCATCGCTGAGTGGAACCCCCTGATGGATTCTGCCATCAGGCGGTTCCACTGCTCTGAAACTGGAGTTGACAGTCTTCAAGTAAAATATGTAATGGTCTACAGCACAAACTCTAGTTTTGGTGCCAACCTAAATGAAGAAAGAGTTCAAATCAAAGTCGGCATAAACATACCAAAAAGAAAAAGGCAAAAAAAATTGACATAGCTAATAAAAACTAATTTAAACACATAAAAACGAAGCAACATCTAGTAATGGGACTTTAAATGTAACACTCGGGAATCATGTGACACTGCAACCAGCTAATAGAAAACAACAGGCCAGAAAACACAAGTTACAATTTATCAGCCTTTATGGAAAATTCACGTGTTTTGCAGTGTGGTACAGCATAGGCATTACTGCTTGCTATGAGACGGGGTTGGCCTGTTTGCCTTTCTGGATATTATCTTTCCCGGTACCCAGTCGAACTGATGAGGGAAAAAGAGAAGTTTGAGAAGCACACAGGAAGGTGGGCAAGAGCAGCAGACTGACTGAAAAACAAGCAGAGAGCATGAATATTTCGAGAGGACAGCCGAGCACCAGCAGCCTAACAAAGAGCCTGATTTTCAGACTGTGCTGTGAAAGACCTGTTCGTCTGAATGTCAACAGCAACTGAATGTTACACCTCCTCTAATAAAACACTCTTTTAATGAAGTACAGTTTTGCTTAGGGCACACTGAAGTAAAACTACTCATCAAGTTAATTTGCTTAATTATTCAGCAGAGTCTTCTGTCTGAAAGGACATCTGTTACAAAACAGAGTGTGTGTGTGTGTGTGTGTGTGTGTGTGTGTGTGTGTGCGTGCGTGCGTATGTTCTTACTGGTATGTGGGTGTATGTGTGGGTGTGTGTGGCTCTGTGTGTGAGTGGGAGTCGAAGAGAACCAGATATGCTATGTTAACGGGTGTACTAAAGGTTGTTACTAAAACGTCCACCCTAATTTTAGTGATACTCTACTGCCCCCTTCTGGTTCAGCTGAATCATTGCAAAAGTCATAGTTATGACTGAAAACAAAATGTGGTCCGTTTATGCCATCTGGGGGCCAACCATGTAACAAACCAAACACACTTGTTGCATCACAGCACATACCTATGCATGTAATTCTGTTACCAACAGCCACATTTGATTTTAAAATTAATAAATAAATAAATAAATAAATAAAAAGGGGGAAAAAAATATAGAATCAGTTTATATTACTGAGACAACTACAATTTTTACAAAATGTCTCTCCAAAATGGGAGATTAAAAAAATATTCTTTTAAAAATATCTTTATAATTTTAACCATAATTGCATAGATTTATCATTGTTAAAGGTATGTGAGGCCGCAGTAATAATGTAATGCACAAAATGACATTTAATACAAGGGTTTGACTTTGAGATTTCATTTTTCTATTGCTCAGCTGGAGGCAATATGCTATCACAATATGCTCTGCTAAGAAATATGCACTTCCATTTCTAATAACAAATTAGAACAAGTGGATGAACCATGGGAACCAGTTCTTAAAAACAGCTATTTTAAACAAATGCATCAGTGCAGTAATTTTGCATATTTACCGACAGTGTATGATATGTTAATACCACAAAGCAATGATACACATCTGACTTCCTGTTTCATTTTTGACAGTCTGGCCCCGCTGAGAACAGAAAATAAAGACATAAGCATTTTACCAAATTAATGTTGCACATGACTAAAGGACAAGAACACACTGTCCATATTGTTTATACATTTCAGAAAAATTGTTATTCTAAATATTTTGAGTCAGAATGTCTTATCATGTTATCTATCATATCTATCATGTCTTTCTGAAAACAGTTGTAAATGGTAAATGGCCTGTATTTGTATAGCGCTTTACTAGTCCCTAAGGACTAAGGACCCAAAGCGCTTTACACATCCAGTCACACACACATTCACTCACTGGATGTAGCATAGAAGCAGGGATGGTGTTGTATTGTATATGTAGTGTTTTAGTTCATTGTGCTATGAATAAATTAAGAAGAGGCTGAGAGGAAAGGCAGATCTGTTGGTAGTGAACAAAAGAAAACAGCACCACCTATAGAAACAACAGCAATTTCACTAAATATATTGAGGCTTGAATGTCACTTCATAAGTGAGTTTACTTTTAATAAGTAATACGTTTCCCATTCACAAAAACAGCTTTTCATCATCACCCCATGAAACACCTCACTACCCAGGATATTAAGTTCAATACAAATAAACTAAATTAAAACGATATGTGAAAATGTATTATATTCAATGGAAATACTAATAAAAACTATACTTAAAAATGAAATAATACTGGGTGTTGGCAAAAATAAAACATACAGTAAACCTTTCCATTGTTATTTAAGTGAAATTTGTCAACACAACCAATCTGAGGAAGCTTTGGTGAATATTTTTACTGTCTTAATAATGTTTGTATTATAATACCTGTTCTGACCTTCTTATGTTTTG
The DNA here is from genome assembly GCF_057381915.1 of Diplotaxodon limnothrissa. Classification (NCBI taxonomy): domain Eukaryota; kingdom Metazoa; phylum Chordata; class Actinopteri; order Cichliformes; family Cichlidae; genus Diplotaxodon; species Diplotaxodon limnothrissa. Next base: position 32,866,100 of record NC_140607.1, read on the forward strand.
CTGCTTGACAGTTAACATACAAAAACTAACGTTTGAAACTGATGACAACTGAAAATATGGAATGAAAGATTTAAAAAAATTAATGTGAAAATCTGTTTTGGAAAAAAATATATACAGTGGGGCAAAAAAGTATTTAGTCAGCCACCGATTGTGCAAGTTCCCCCACCTAAAATGATGACAGAGGTCAGTAATTTGCACCAGAGGTACACTTCAACTGTGAGAGACAGAATGTGAAAAAAAAAAATCCATGAATCCACATGGTAGGATTTGTAAAGAATTTATTCGTAAATCAGGGTGGAAAATAAGTATTTGGTCAATAACAAAAATACAACTCAATACTTTGTAACATAACCTTTGTTGGCAATAACAGAGGTCAAACGTTTACTATAGGTCTTTTCCAGGTTTGCACACACAGTAGCTGGTATTTTGGCCCATTCCTCCATGCAGATCTTCTCGAGAGCAGTGATGTTTTGGGGCTGTCGCCGAGCAACACGGACTTTCAACTCCCGCCACAGATTTTCTATGGGGTTGAGGTCTGGAGACTGGCTAGGCCACTCCAGGACTTTCAAATGCTTCTTACGGAGCCACTCCTTTGTTGCCCGGGCGGTGTGTTTTGGATCATTGTCATGTTGGAAGACCCAGCCTCGTTTCATCTTCAAAGTTCTCACTGATGGAAGGAGGTTTTGGCTCAAAATCTCACGATACATGGCCCCATTCATTCTGTCCTTAACACGGATCAGTCGTCCTGTCCCCTTGGCAGAAAAACAGCCCCATAGCATGATGTTTCCACCCCCATGCTTCACAGTAGGTATGGTGTTCTTGGGATGCAACTCAGTATTCTTCTTCCTCCAAACACGACGAGTTGAGTTTATACCAAAAAGTTCTACTTTGGTTTCATCTGACCACATGACATTCTCCCAATCCTCTGCTGTATCATCCATGTGCTCTCTGGCAAACTTCAGACGGGCCTGGACATGCACTGGCTTCAGCAGCGGAACACGTCTGGCACTGCAGGATTTGATTCCCTGCCGTTGTAGTGTGTTACTGATGGTGACCTTTGTTACTTTGGTCCCAGCTCTCTGCAGGTCATTCACCAGGTCCCCCCGTGTGGTTCTGGGATCTTTGCTCACCGTTCTCATGATCATTTTGACCCCACGGGATGAGATCTTGCGTGGAGCCCCAGATGGAGGGAGATTATCAGTGGTCTTGTATGTCTTCCATTTTCTGATGATTGCTCCCACAGTTGATTTTTTCACACCAAGCTGCTTGCCTATTGTAGATTCACTCTTCCCAGTCTGGTGCAGGTCTACAATACTTTTCCTGGTGTCCTTCGAAAGCTCTTTGGTCTTGGCCATGGCGGAGTTTGGAGTCTGACTGTTTGAGGTTGTGGACAGGTGTCTTTTATACAGATGATGAGTTCAAACAGGTGCCATTCATACAGGTAACGAGTGGGGGACAGAAAAGCTTCTTACAGAAGACGTTACAGGTCTGTGAGAGCCAGAGATTTTCCTTGTTTGAGGTGACCAAATACTTATTTTCCACCCTAATTTACAAATAAATTCTTTACAAATCCTACCATGTGGATTCATGGATTTTTTTTTTCACATTCTGTCTCTCACAGTTGAAGTGTACCTCTGGTGCAAATTACTGACCTCTGTCATCATTTTAAGTGGGGGAACTTGCACAATCGGTGGCTGACTAAATACTTTTTTGCCCCACTGTAGATGGGAAAAAATATAAAAACAAATCTTAAAAAACAACAACAACAACAAAAACTGTAACAGATTTTTTTTTTTATTCAGTGAATAAATGATTACAAATTACCATATTGTCTTATCTTTATCTCATGTAATTTGCAATCATTTAATTAATTCATTAAAATCTCTTAATATTTAACCCCATAAATCCTAAATGTCAGTAAAAGCATCAGAATTTTATGGTCAGCGTGAACAACATTTGCATTCTTTGGATAAATGTCCTCATCATTATCAGTCCAAAGTGAGATTTGAAATAAATAACTCCTAATCTACACTGCAAATAAAAGCGTAAATTGCAGCCATGAGCCATTTAGTCAGCAAATGCTGATTATAATAACATTGCTCTAATAATTGTGCACAAAAGCTCTGGTTTGTCACTTCAGGCATTGCCCCTATCCTTGATAACCTTAAAAACAATGGGACCTCCAGGGTGGAACAGATTGACCTAATAACACCAGTATAGGTTTATAGATCAATATCAATAATTTTAGAAGTCAGCAATTCAGTACTGTAAGTGATATGTCGTAATTTGTGTAGTGAGAGCACATTAAAAGTAGTTTTTATTGATCTGTTATATGTCTGAGAAAAGTCATGAATTTACTGTAAAATCAGCAGTCTATTGTGAATGTGGACAAGTATTATTATGTATGTCACCCCCTCTCTATGTGCCTAACGCCCTCTATAATGCACGAGTTCCTAACAAACCAATCAACAAGCAATTCAACATAACTAAAGGTGAACATTTGCTCCCCAAGATGTATCATCCAACTCAAGCAAATCACAAATCAAGTTCTCCAGACAACTCCTTTTGTCTGGAAAACTGGAAAACAGAAATATATGCTCGGAGAGTATATAAAAAGAATATTTAATCTGGGTGTAGCTATAAAAGCTATAAAAGAAAAATTGAAAATTTTTAAAAATACCATATATTCAGTATGCACCCATACAGTCTGAACGCACTATAAGTGAACTTTCTTAGTGTGCACAGAAAATAATTCATAGTTTATTTCATTGGTTAGACACAAATATCCTAATTTCTAGTGAACACAAACAGTGATAACGTTATATAAAGATTAGTATTTTCCATGTGTGTGAGCGTATGAGCTCATCTGTGAGTGTTTTGAGTGGACTCTCACCGAGCTGGTGGGCCTTTCTGAGGCAGGAGAGGGAAGCGTTGAGACGGGCACACTCCTCTTCACTGGCACCAAACTTTTGCAGCAGCTCACACACCTGCTCCTCGCTCATCTCCAGCAAGCCCTCCAGGGTCACCTCACCTGGACTCATTTCCTATCAAATATACACATGCAACATGCATGCAGCTTAAAGACCACCACAAATACACATCTAGCTCAAAAACCTAGATATTTAGATATACATTTAATGGAATAAGTTACCGTAATAGATAATTTTCTTTATTATACAGTGTAACAACATTAAGGATGATCAGGATTTCCTATAATGAGGCCATCAAACTTACAAGTAATCCCTGTAAACCAAATCCTCATGAAACAATTGATCTATATCAGCTCAACATCAGTTGTTTCCACTCATGACTCTCCACGATGTCAATCACAGTGCATATGTTTATATGGACATCTCCGACACCGCACATACTGCTAAAACCTCCTGCTTAAAGCAATAAAGAAAGGGGCTAAAATAGTGCCAGTGGGTGAGCTGAGGTGATACACAAAGGCCCAGTATGAGATGCATAGAGACTCCACTAGTACACGAAAACTTCGAAACTCAGTGCTATGGCATTTACAGCATTTTAGTAAGCTTTTAGCCAGAGGGTGATATGAGCTGTCAGATTTCGCTCTCAGTCACCAGTATGGAAACCTCAACTGCTAAAAGCTACAATCTGATAGTGACAGTGAAATGTTTAAATGTTAAGTATAAAAACTTTATTCAAATCTGTACAAAACATATTTTTTTTAAAATGAGAGAAGGCAGAAAAAGGCAATGTGTTAAAAAGTTCTTGGAACAGTTTGTCAAATACACAAATCAGAAAAATATCATCTGAAATTTTGACTTTGAAGCAATGATCATGAGATGTATTTTGAGTGTAAAAAATGGCTACTACGTGGTATCACGGCTTACCTGTGTGACCTCTTTCCTCAAGTTGACAATGCGGAACCAGTGGCCGAGGCGAGGAAAGTCCTCCAGCTCGGCACTGCGTTCCTCTAAGGCCACTTTGCACTTACAGGACAGCTGGCGGCTGAAGTACTTTACCAACTTCCCCTAGGAGGAAGAAAGACAAAAACAGTGAGACGATGCTTCTCCTGACCAAACTACTTTCACATTTTTAACATATCTACATACAAAAGTAATTCTCTGTGCTGAAAAAGTACGTTTCACCTCTCGGTTTCTCTTTCCTTTGTTTTCTATAAAATTCCTTTAAAACTAAAGCACAAATAAAACAATGGAAATTGTTTTAATATTACTCCGAAACCACTGGAAGAGTGGAACCTACCTCAGCTGTAATGGGTTAAAGGCAAGGTATATCCTGAACAGGTCAACAGTTTGTGTCAGTTTTGCAAAAATCCTGCCCGGTGTAGTGCTTTATAAAACAAAAGCAAACTTTACATTTTAAAAATAAATCATGTGTTTTTAAATCCTATTAAATAATCCTAATATGTTTAAATGTGCAGGAAAAAAAGATTTTAATTATATTTTTAGCCTGTTGTTGAAAAATCCCAGAAATCAAAGCAGTCACATAAGGTCATGCCAGTACCATAGTCATGGTAATATCCTATCAGTCAGTTAGGAAGAGCCTCTGGTGTCACAGAAATTCCAGGACAGCCTGGTTAATCAGCTCAGGCAAAGCAAATGAAACACTGTTTCATCATTTAACCCCTCTTCAACTCGCTGCTGAGTGATTATTGGTTGAAAGCTGTGATTATATCAGAAACCTCCTCTAAACTGAAAAATGGTGCTGATACAAAGACACATACAAGTGGGCAGATGCATGCAGGCTTTTCCTTTGTTAGAAGTCATTCTTCCTGCCACAGACACGTGGCTTGTTAGTGAAGGAGGATGTCATTTGCAAAAATAATAAATCATCAATTGGCGATAGCGCTGCAATAAATTGTAATAACTTTGCATGTGATGTTGTATATTTTTGTAAGACAACATACAGCAAAAAAAACAAAAAAATAATACAGTTCGTTTTTTTAAATTGTATAATTTAAATTGACTGTTTATCAAAATAGAAGTCTGCATTTTCTCCCTGTGCTTGTGTGGGATCTCTCCGGGTACTCCCGCTTCCTCCCACAGACCAAAGATATGTAATTGGTGGTGTTAGGTTAATTGGAGAATCTACATTGCCCATAAGTGTGAATGTGAGTGATTGTCTGCCTCTCTGTGTCAGGCTGGCGACCTGTCCGGGGTGTGCCCCACCTCTTGCCTTATGGTATCTGGGATGGGCTCCAGCCCCCCGCAACCCCGAAAAGGATAAGCGGAAGAGAATGGTTGGATGGATGTTTATCAAATTTATTTACAGTTTGATTCCAAGTGAATTCTGTAGCTCACTCTCACACCATAAATTTATATCAATATCTACACAAATCTAAATCTAAAATAGCTATAAATAAATAAGTAAATATTATACTGGTTGATTTTTAATTGTTACATTTTTAGCTGTGTAGTTTTTAGCCAATTTTACAGGTTCACCTAACATATCAAATGCACCTGATGACAAACAGGTAGCTCTATTCACACCTTGCTCCTGATTTCATATTACGCCACTCAAAACCAGTGGTCAACACCAAACAGCCAACAAAGAAGTTGTGGCAATGTAAAGAACAGCAGTGCCAGTGTTATATTTGCCATGTCTGCCAGTATACCACAATCCACTTGGGTCCGAGTGACCTACAATTTGTCATCAAATGGTGAGCCAAAAGGCTCTGTGCAAACATTCACACACATAAAACACTATAACATGCTAACCACGTATATAGGCTCCAAGCAGGCTCTAAGCAAACTTGGGGGGGGGGGGGGGGGTTAAATAAATGCAGCTACTTGTCTGTGGTCTCATTAATCCAACTTACAGTAAATAACACTAAAAAGCAAAATTTTGACTGAACTATTCTATTTTTCTAAAAATGTTTTACAAATGCTCAATCAAGAAGCAGTTTTATATTTAAGAGCCTATGTATTTGCAAGTAAGCATAACATTTATTCAATACATTGGTGACAGTATTCACTTTAAAACATCCTTATTTACTTACTTATTATTAACTAAACTACACTGCTAAGTTGAGTGCTTGTCCAAATTAAAGCAGTTTACAGTCATGTATAAAGAGTGCCCTCTCCCTGCAGGGAACTCTACACTGAAAATATTATTTAACACAAGTTCACTCATGGGTCAGATGCAAGCATGTTATTTAGCGACAGCAAGAAATTTGCATCCATAGTGAGTTCCGTCTGTCATTTTGAAAGTTGTGTGATTTATCACAGTTAGATCACTACACTTTTATTTTAGCTGTGCACACAAATCTCTAAGATATACAGGCAACTATTCAAAAAGCTGGCTCTATAGTTTTGTGGTTTACTCGGGGTTTTTTTTGGGGGGTTTTTTTGCTTTCTCTTTTCTTTTTTCCTTTCTTTTTTAAAAACCAGCAAAAATATAAATACATTTTTTCAAATGTAACAGCATAAAAGCGCAGTCGAAGGAAGCATTGCATAATTCTTGTAAAAAAATCGGAATACATATTTGATAAACTATTTGTCAAATACATGCTTTTTCTTCATATATGACAGATATGTTCAAATGTTCTAATATTATTTCTGGTTTTCAATCAATTTTACATTAAAAAAATGAACAAAACAACATTCATTTAGATACTTAAAACTAAAGTTCTGTATAATATACTGGGATCATCTTATCACTAAGATGTAGCTGTTCTGGTGACTCCAAAAATACTACATATCAGGAAGTTACAGTGAAGTCGTGATATTGGGTATATGTCCATCATTTGCTACTTCCATGTTTCTGTTTAAAACAAAACCTAAACAAACATCTTATTTTTTTAGATGTGTAATATTTAAAATATTCAAAACACCTTTGCAGATTAATGAAATATCTGAAAATGGTTACCATCAGAATGTTTACATTTGGACTAATTACCAACAAATTACAATAAAAGTAATACCTCTGAAAAATATATTTCCAGTGTGATATGCACTCACCAGCCACTTTATTAAGTACACCCATTGAGTTGATCAATAACACAGACATTTATTCAGCCAATTACATGACAGCAGTGCATGTAGCCAAGCAGACATGGCCATGAATACTTGAAATTCAAACCGACCATCAGAATGGGCAAGAAAGCTGATTTAAATTATCTTGAATGTGGCATGATGTTGATGCCAGATGGGCTGTATAAGTATTTCAGAAAATGCTGTTCTACTGAGATATTCCCACACAATCATCTCTAGGGCTTACAGAGATAGATCTGAAGAAGAGGAAATATCATGTGAGTGTCAGTTCTTTAGGTGAAAATGCTTAAAGTGACAGAGGCCAGAGGAGAATGGTCAGACTGCTTCACGTTGACAGTAACGCAATAGAAACTCTAATAAACACCCAAATTAGGCAGAAGAGCATCTGTGAATCCACAAGAACATTGAAGCAGATGAGGTACAACAGCAGAAGACCACACTGGGTACCACTCTTATCAGGAGAAAGATGTTAGTAAGATGTTAAACCATCATGTCAATATGGACCAGATCTCTGAGGAATATTTCTTCCACCTTGTTGTATCTGTGCCTGAAGAGTTAGTGCAGTTCTGAGGGCAAAAGAGTCCAACCTCGTACTAGCAAGATGTAACTAAAGTGGCTAGTGACTGTTTGACCCACAAGTGATTTTTCCATTACCCAAGATGCTAAAAGTTGCAGAAGAAGTAGATCAATACATTCATCATTCACCAGTGTATGAATGTGAGAGTGAATGAATAGTGGTATTGTAAAGCGCTTTGGGTGCCTTGAAAAGCGCTATATAAATCCAATCCATTATTATTATTATTATTATTATTATTATTATTATTATTTTCAACATTTTTATGATTTTAAAAAAATATGACAGTGTCACATATAGAAACATAAGACTCGGGGATATAAATCACCCTAATTGGTCACTTGAAGGTTAAAGGAAAGCGCAAAATAAAGAAAAGGATAATCATTTAGATGCAAACATCTCTGGAATGAGATATTTTCCCTCATTCCAGACTCTGCTGTGAGACACTTTGTTCTGACTCTATCGGGCTGCATAAAGCCTCACACCACTGAAAGCGGGACATACAAGCATCTTTGTTACTACGCAGTTTCGAGCTGAAACAGTGGGTGACGTGATGCTTGAAGACTTAAGGGTGATGCATGTAGATGGCCCCATTCCAAAAGTACACCTACAAAATGACTGCTAGAAATTAGAGAGTTCTGTCCTACATCAGTGCATTTCAAAGTAGAAACCAGTGGAGGAGGGACCAGCAAGTCACCTCTGAATGCAGAAAACCCTACAGCAGCTGCCCACGGCTGCTAACACTGCCTGATAAAGAAACTGAACAGTCCACACTTACAAAGAAACACACATGTACCCTGGCTAAATCAGTTAATAGTTTACTGTATGTCAGAAAATATATCAATAAGTTGGTGAGCTTATTTTTGAACAACATACAGCAGCGTTAAGTAACCAATGAACATTATCCCATGTGTTGGAATCTTGAATGCGAGTTTGTTGAGCTGTCATTCATTTCCACTTTGACCTAGGCTGAGAAATTTCTGTGAATAATAGATGTATTATTTATTTATTTATTAAATATTGTTCCCCTTGGGATGCAGTATAGGCTATACTTTGCTGTGATCAATATTTTGGTTGTAAACACATGCTAATCTAATAACATCCCATCAGCTTTACCCGAACTTTGCTTTTTAAATAATCTCTTTAAACAGATATATGATTAATACTCACTGATTTATCTCATTATTAATCTAAAATTAAGGTTTGACTTGAACCAGCTTCTTCTTTTGACTGCTCCCTTTAGGGCCACCACACCCGATCATTTGCTTCCATCTTCTCCTATCTCTAGCATCCTCCTCTGTCACGCCAACCTGTGCGTGTTCGACTTCACATAATCCACAAATCTTCTCTGTGGTCTTCCTCTTTTCCTGCCTGGGAGTGTCATCTTCAACATCCTTTGTCCAACATATCAGCTGCCTCTCCTCTGCACATGTCAAAATCATCTCAGCCTTGCCTCTAATTTTGTCTCCAAAACATTCAAGCTGGGCTGTCTCTCTGATATATTTATCCCTAATTTTGTCCAATCTGAGACTAGAAACAAGTATATCAGATGGACTGGAAGTATAATGTAACGTGACTTCTTTTAGGTAATGTACATAAACTCTAGGCAATGTCAGGAAAATCAAGTCAGAGCATTGCATGAAATTACCCTTTCTCGCATGTGTAGCAGGATGATTTAAGCCTGCTCTCGATGATTAATTATGCCCGTTTTGAATCTGCTGATTTATTGCTGGCAGTGCCGCTGTATATAAGGAGGCTCTGTCACCTGCTTGTTTATGGTCCACCGATGGTCACATTACCTGGCGTCTTTGTCCGCCTGCTGCATGTGTATAGGTCCACTGATGCAGCATGTACATTCTGCCTGTTCCACAGAAGCTGTGGACTTAAAAGCCTCTTGCTTGTGGCATCTCCTGTTTGTGGTGTGAAGTTTACCACTACTCCCCAGGCAAGCATAATATAGTGTTGGTAGTTTTTTGGTCCAAAAACTACCAACATTTCAAAGTACTGCTTGCACGGTAGAAGTTACTGGGATGTTGTGCCATCTGTTGCCACTGGGTCAGGAAGTGCTCCTCTCCTGTCAAGGTGGAGTAGTTCAGGAGGTCTGGTATATAAGCTGCCCTTTCCTCTGCATTTGGCTTTGAATTTAAATTGCCGATTTATTAAAAGCAATTTGTCATTTTTCAGATAAGCTGGTGCCGCTCTGCGGGATGCCCTGCTATTTTGTTTCTCTGTTTTGTTCATTGGCATCGTTTGGGTCAGCTGCATTCAGCGTTGCTTTGCGCACCGCTTTGCAACTCCTTAATTGGGGCCCTAATAATTTTAATGTGTGTGTACATGTCTGAAGTGGGGTTAGCTTTGGATTATGTTTATTTGATCCTGCATTATTTAACTTGTGTATTTTTTGTTTTGTTGTTAAAACATTTTGCTTATTTAAAGTTACTTTAACCTCCTGGGACCTGGCGTCCACCTATGTGGACATCACATTTTGGGTTATTTAGACCAAAATACTCAATTTTGCTCTGATTTCATTCCCTTTGTGTCCAGGCTGAGAGCTGAAGATGATGGAGGGGCTTGTTCCTGTGTTGTGTGTGGTTGGTGCGGGTTCCCTTCACGATTGACTGCATGTTCACAAGTGCCTGAGGTGATCCACTTATGTTCATTTTTATTTGTTGAGTCTGTCTCCCCTTCATGTTGACTATTCTCCTCTGTTGGTGAGCCTCATTCCTGAACACTCCTAACCCCGATTCCCTGCATGGTTGAATGTGTAGAATTTTAAAAATGTCTTTTTTCCTTTTTAAAGAAAAAATAAATGGAAAGTTTTGCATTTTTGAACCACATCTCCTGTCTCCTCTTTAGTGGAATGAACCCGTGTACCTCACTGGTGTTTTTACTCATTTCCTTGGGTGAAAATCCCAAGGTGGTGTTGGTGACAACTTTTGGCTGCCCTAACTATAGTGGGAATAGTGAGTTTAAGGGCCAAAGCACTAATTAAACTATTTCATAACCTTGTGCTGTCACAAACGCATTATCACCACTAGAAATACTCAGTTTGATTTTGGTGAGGGGTACTGGTTGTTAGTGACTCCACATACAGCTAGGTAACAAAACAGTAAGAGAAAATATAACTATTTAACTCTACAGTGTAAGATTTATTGTTCAAAATGAAGAGTTTTGTTTAGTTTGTGCATTCAAGCAGGACCCTCAATACACCTTGTTACATCTCTTTAATGTTTCTGGCTTATTATTTAAAATATTACAAAGACTCATAACTATCATAAAGTCGCAGTCTGAGCACATTTGGCAAACTAAACTAATAACAAGAATGGACAGCATACTGTACAGCAGGTGCACAAGCATAAGCTACTTGGTCTAGCGGACTAACAATAGCACGCCACAAACTGAAAATTATCTTGGATTTTAACACTTCTCTTTTTCCCCCCCCCTTCTGTCTGCTTTCTGCACATATTGCTAAACAAGTTTAAATCTTCTGTTAGTGCTGCTTATATTTTCAAAGTACCTGGACATCAGTGCATCGCTAAGGCTCAGATTGGAAAGGTCATAAGGTTTACAATAGCTACCATCAGCTTTACTGAATTAGTTTCTGAAGTGAAGCAAGCTGCTCGCATTAGCATAAACTAACATTCTTTAAGCTTCATAAAGCTGGCGGGGTTTTTTTGTTTTCTTTTCTCTCTTTTTATTTATTTATTTATTTATTTTTAAAACACTAGCTGATATATGATAGCACCAGATAGCTGCACAGCAGAGGCCTCTAAACTATAATGATCAGCTGTGGTAAAACAGAATTTTTCGAAAGCAATATAATTTTGGCTAAAACGACTAAACCAACATAGCTGCTAAAATGAAGTGCTCTTTAATCAGATGAGCCTATATCATGCTATTCCCATTAGAGACATGAGCTGCACTGATCTCTTCACAACTGCTATACCGTTAATCCAGATGAACTAGAACACTTGATGAAGTTACAGCAGAGTGTAACTTCCACACCAGCTTTATCTAATCTCCTTAACTAGAGTCCAGTACTTTCCAGCATTATAAATGCCAAGCACTATAATTTAAGCATATTCAACTGCATAAGAAAGAGTGGTGCAATTTCAGACTTTTTTTTTTTTTTTTTTTAAATGCAAAATTGCTGAACTTGTAATGCTGAATTTAGCCCACTGGCAAACTGTAGTACATTTTCAACCATCTATGTCTAAGGAAAAAATATATATTTAAACATAAAAAAATAAATTATATGAATAGAGCCATTCTTGTTGTATTAACAGACAGTGAAAAAACAGGAACACAAATGAAGGATATTAAAACAAACTATAGTGATTACTTTTTTTTGGGGGGGGGGGGGGGGGGGGGGGGTGCACACCAAAAAGGGAGTGTTGCATCCCTAAAAAGAGGCTAGGGGATGAGTTGAGTAACAAAAAATAAAACAAAAAGAATTTTCAAACATGAGCTTTTTGTTTTTTGGGTTTTTTTTTTAAAGAAAAGAAAGAAAGCTATTGAAAGATGACACTAGCTACTTACCAGTAGGTCAAGCACACCACTAAACTGACAAATACTGTTAAAGCACACAATCCTCCGCCATCCAAGAAACACAGCTATTCACTAGCAGTTCTAGCCTGTCCACACCCCACCACTGAAACTGGCCTAGACTGAGCCTGAGTAGTGCCACACCTGCTTTTATACTGTGGTGAGGCTAATTCCTGAGTAGAGACAGCTGTGCACTGGCACCTCAAGAGAAATGGGTGGCAGTTGAATGTGTGGGGCAAACAGGACATACCCACACAACATGCGGGCTGTAACAGTGAGCTTAAACTGCAGAAGTCTATGTGGTAGATGCAGGTGAAAAGAAAGATTTCTCCAAATTAAAAAAAATGTATACAAGCATCTTTTTGCAACTGTGGACATACAAGTTTGAATTATCACCTTAAAAGATAATAACATCTCTGACACACTGTCCTCCTTTTCCTTTTGTTTGGCAGCATTAAGTGGAAATACAGTTTGACACGGTAAAAAGAGTCTTCTGTGGTCATTTGCAACAGGTATAAATACTCATTCTGTTGCGCCTGGTCAACACTTGGTGTGACACAGTTTGCTTCAAGCATAATGACGTCTTTATCCTTCTAAGCTACAGTGCTTGAACTGTTCTTCATATTATTTAATCATCTGACTCTATAAAAACACCATGGTTCCACCTCTGAAGGAAAAAAAATAAACAGCTGATGCTACATTTCATGTTCAGACAAACAAGTTAAAATGTTTTTTTCATCTGGTACATTTGAACATTGATGGATAACACTAGTGACCTAATTTCTACTAGTTGAAATGCAAAATGTAATTGTGTGGCATGCTAACAAGCGTGCATCACCCTTCATTTTAAAAAATAGAAAATAGAGCCTTGCTGAAAAATTACTTGGCTGATATTATTAGTCAGTATTGTCATATGTTGGGTTATGTATATTATATTAATAATAATATATATATAATTAATATTATACATAATGACCATGTCCCAAGGTATAAAAAAACAAAAAGTTTTAGAATATGAAGCAAGAATATATGATCAGTGTATTTGAGAAATGGCGTCATCACATAGTTTGCAGTACAATAAATGAGTCTCAACAAGTGATGGTATACAAGCTTAAAGCTTTATGTTTCTAACGATGTGATGGAAAATCAAAACGTTGTTGAAGATTCTTGCCTATGTACAGACCAAACTTAGTTTCATATGACTGAAATAGATTCATTCTCAGAATATCTCAGGAAGCTCACACAGTTCTCACTTCACTAACTTCACTAACTTCACTTCACTAACTTTCTGAAATAACGCAAAAAAAAAAGTGTGTTTCCCTTTATTTGCAATAATTTCTTACTGATGATAAAGTCTTTCTTTCTAATTAATTCAATTTCTGTTAAAACAACAACAACATTAAACCAAAATATCTACACAGACTTACAACTCGTGGCTGTCAAACTGCTGAATTTGTACTATACTACTTACTTTAACCGATTCATTTAAAGCTTCCAGACATCACCACTATCGAGTTCTATGACTTAATATGGAAAAAGAGAAAACAACCCTAAACTAAGACTAGATTGAACCTGGCATCAGAGCTCTTACTTAAAAATCAGTTATGTACTACAGGTCACAGTATAATGTTAAACTTTTGAAAACATAGCCAAATAACAACCCAAATTTTTGTCCTATAGAGGACATACACATGATCTCTAATCTTTCCCTATCAAAAGCTACAGGTCACGTTGATATTTTTCTTCTATCTCCTACATACAACAAGGCTGTTGTACAAGAACTTATAAAAAAATACTTTTGGTTACTTTTTATTATCCACTTATCCTGATTAAAGTCAGTGACATAATTGTTTGTTAACTATATCAAAATTGGTGAATTTAGGAACAGTAATGACTATCATGTGATTGCAGAAAAGCATTAGTTTGTAATGTGTTACTTCCATCAGTAATTGATGAACCATCTACGAGACTAACTTTTTATTGCTGGACAACAGGAAAACTTGATCCATAATCATACTGTACATTAACCAAAGATGTATGTGTGACATTCTGGCTGTAGCAAACAAGGGAGTGACAACAACCACTGATAGTTGAGTGTAATGAGCTAAAGAAGTAGAAATTCTTTCTCCGAAGTTGATGTATACAGACAGAGCTTTAATGGACTGAAAAGGCTATCAATGTTACTTTAATCAATAATAATTTCCCTATAACTCTGCTGAGCAATTTAAATGTGACTCAGGTTTAAAAACTTTATAAAGTCAGCAACCATGATTTCCTATGTTCCAATGTTCATCCTAGTTTTGAATGATAAAAAACTGATAGCGACTTCCTTTTATTCAAAGCTTTTGCTGAAAATTCAAAATGCTAACTCTGATTGGCTTATTCCATTGAAGCTAGTAAAGGGTATTAGGTGTTCAGTAAAATTGTGAAGAAATGTTTCCACAGACCAATGTTTGCTTCAAAGTTCAAACAGAATAATAAGTGAATGTTTTGAACCTGCATTGTAACCACCTTCTTGTCTTTTTTTTAGCCTAAATTTTCCTTGGATTACAACGCCATGCAGAAATGGCTTACACTACCCCTGTTGCTTGTTGCATTCCTGTTGAGTAGAACAAGTGATACAAACTACACTAACAAAGCAACAGCATGGAAACAGTGTGTAGCACCAGTAATGTTTAAAAATTTGCAAGATCCCTTTAAGGTGGGAATGTAAGTTTGTGCATGCTTTACAGCAAGCTGCACTTTGAAAACTCTTGTTTTAAAGGATAATGTCTCTCAAATTCAGTGTCAATATGAAAAACCTCTGTCTTTGTAATGTAACAACCTGTCTAACAACCTGTGGAAGACTGAAGTTAAGCATAATTTTAAAATGACAGAGAAAGCGGTGCTCCTCGCACTCCAAATACAATCCTTTAACTCGGCTACTGAGAGAAGATTATTTTTCCTTCAACCAACGTGTCCGTTTTATACAGGTATTAGCCATGCAGCACAGTTGTTACAAACATGCTAATAATGTATGCCAAAATTTTCTGAAAAGAACTGAACACATAGCTTGGGTATATCCTAACTTTTGGTTTAGGCAAATTAAAAGGATATCCCTACCCTTCTTAAGTTTGGAGAAATAGGTCAAACTATGACACAATCAATAAAACCATTCTGATAAATCCATTCACAAAAATTTGTCAGGCTAATTTTACTGGTGAAATAAAAATAATACCCCCATAATGCTTATAACTAGTAATCCAAAACGCCTTGCAAAGCATGCAGGGAACATAGTGAACATTTATCTTCACAGTGTAGCCTGCTCATTGCTGGCAGAGCATTTGCACTTTATATATTTAGTTATCTCTTCACTTGGATTACATTCCTGTCCCCTGTCCAGCACTTGCAAACTCTGTTTAACAGCTCAGACATCGATACTTTGCAATATGTTTATGTGTTATGCACAGTCTCATATTCCTGTGGGGATGAGATTAAGTATGTGCCACTCACAAGTGATTTCTTGGTATTTTGTTAACATAGTATCTTAATTATTTTCCCACTAGGACTTAAAGTCTGTTGATGGCGCACACAAAGACTCAGTGGTGAGTTTATGGAGACCTTATCACTTAATGGTATTTGTTTCAATCTCATGAGACATCACAATAACATTCTTACAGGCCCTAAATGCCGTGCTGTGTCTGCAGTGCTCAATAGTCTACAGTGAGTTTTCAGTGAGCTTATCGCACTTTATTGCATCTTTATATCCTGTAACAGGGGTTTGTTCGACTGGTCTAAGTAGTCTCAAAAAGGGCAGCCTGATATCTCAACACACAACATGACCATTACGTAACGCAGTTTACGGAATACCCCACGGGCCAATTAACGGATAACGATATTTTGTAACAATTTCAGTAATCTGCCAGCCTTGCATAACGGCAGGGCCTGGCTGCGAGAACAGATGCGCAGGCTGGCATATTGCTAATGGATTGTAAACACGGGCTGCCTATAGGCCTCGGCTGCCTCAGATATTATTCTGGTGGAGAAGAGCCACCTTCTCTCCCCGCCACCTGCAGAATGCGCAAGTCTATAACAGCCCACTGCAGCCCCGTGGCCTCTTGATTTATTGCACTGCACAAAACAGATAGCAGTGGGCTTTAGCTGAAATCATTATATATTTATGCAGTGGCAGCAGAAAAGCAGTCTGCCGTAGAAAAGACACATAAAAATTATGCATAGTGGCCTTGAAATAAATAACAAACGGCGGCAGCCCCCCACCCCCCCGTATTGATTTGAATGTAGATGCACAGCAGAAATCCGATGATTCCGCTCAAAGGGTGCTTACCTCAAGCGTTCGTATCTCTTTTTGTGTCAAGTCGTTGGATGTGGCACATTTGGTCCGTAAACCCTCCAAACTAGAAATGCTTATGTCTATCATATTTTGCACCAACTCGCACTGCTGCAAGGCTTTCTGCAAACTAAGATGCTGCTCCTCGCTTTTTGTCATCTCCTCGTTCATAGTTTTGTGAACAGTGGACGTTATTTTTCCGTTGCACTTAACAAAAAAGGAATGAATTAATTCAAAAACAAGGGGGAAAAATATTGATGATTATTCAGGAAAAGAGCGTGGTGAAACCCACGGAACGGAGCAACCTGCAAAACGCCATGAAACGAGATGTTGAAGGTTTAGAGACGGGCTTTGAGCCGTGAGAGAATCGACTCCATTGCAACAACAGTCCTCGTAGTTCCTGCTGTTTCATCAAGGTGTCTCTGGTTGTGGGCTAAATCAAACACAGTATGAAGATACCAAGCGGGACTACGCGGTCTGCATCCATTGGGTTCCACTTCTTTCAAATGTATGTTTGGGGGGGGAAAAAAAGAAAAGAACAAGAAGAAGCTGTTCAGCGCACCATAAGTAGACGCATCGGGGAAAAGCCTGCTGGTTTTAAAGGTGCTGATGTGCGGACTGGATGCAGGTACTCCCTGTCTCCCTAGGCAGCAGCTGCATCCCGGTTCTCTCCCACCACACCGACATGTTTCCTGTCAATCAAACCCACAGCAACAGCATCGCATCGCCCAGGCACCACCGTGAGGGGCCGTTCTCGCGAGATTACAGAGCAGAGTAGAGAGCTTACTATGCTTGAAACGCCAGGCTAGAGGTTAGAGACAAAACTATCCCTTTTTACATGTTTGAAACAAAGATGTCCTTTTACTGAATATGTATGATATCTATTAGTTTACTACAGGCTCATGCTGTGTGCACACTTATATAGCCTGCAGTCCACAGCCACACACACCCCTTCAAAATATTTCTAGAGAATGATTTAAATATGCTTTAAAGTTAAATGGAAAAACAAATATTCTTTTCCACTGATTCATGTGAGACATTTAATTTTGGCCTAGTGAGACAACTCTGTACTATGCCTGTTGATGTTTGTATGTGAGTAGAATCTTCTGTTTTTTATTGTGTGCCTTATCTCATTTCTTCTTCCTCTGTGCTCAGGTTTAATTTGCAGAAGAGATCTTGATCACAGTGAGGCTCCTCAGTTAGAATATAGGTTATAACGCAGACATTACAAATAGAAACTGGATTGTTCAAAAACAGCAGTTGCAGGAAAAAAAAAATAAACCAAACATTAAGGATTGAATGCTGTCAAAATGCAGGCTGTGATATTAAATTGTTATCCTTGACTGATGCAGTATAATGCAGCCTGGGAATCAAGATGCTTTGGAGGTTGCCAGCAACAAATCTGAGAAGTCAAGCTGATTAAAGAGATAGGAGATGGTAAACAAAATCTTGTGTACTTTACTGCTCACAACTTTTTTTCACTAACCTATGATGATCAAGAAAATGTTTCAGAGAAACCTGTCGTGTAAAGTATAGGTTAGGTGATATTTCAAATTCAGGCTCTAGATAAATATATGGGCACACTGCACTTTTTTGACATATGGACAGGTATGTGTATTTTATTGTCAGCACCATTACCAGAACAGAAAATAAATGCAAAAACATGTAGAAAACATTTGTGACACTCTTTGTCATGTGTTAAGATGCTTAAATATTAACACTTACAAAGATAAACTATAATGAGATTAAGATGTCAGTGTCGTATAAAAGTGAACAAACTACATCTAAGAAGGAAAGGTGTAGACTTTCTTTTTTTTAAATTTAACAAGACGTTTAGTGACACGTGACATTTATTTAAAAAATCAAGATAGCCAGAACACTTTTTTTCTTTTATTTTGGTGATTAGGACTTTAAAGACTTGTAGTTCTTGCTGTTGGGAAAAAAACCTACTCCTGAGTTTGATTTTAATTTTCACTGATTAGGGCAAGGAATTGTTCAAAATGGGAGAGACAATATTTAAAAATTAAAGAGGAGATATATATCTTCGTTGTTATGATGTTTGATATTGTGTATCTTTTATTGTTACAATTTCTAAATCCCGTTATTATTATTTTTTTACAGCAGAGAACAAGTCACCGATACTCCGCCCATGAAAATGACAATGTGATTCCATTGGTTGTACGTGGTGACGTGTGACGTACGTTTTGTTTGCGGAGCGCGCCAAACAGGGCCATCAACAGTAGTAATCGCAGTGGCTTAAACTCTGGAACCCTTTTGCTCAGCTTGGCGTAATATTCATGCTTGGTAGGATACATGGCTTCTACAAGTAAAGCGCCGCTACAGACCAGAAATTTACCATGGTGAGCTGAAACTCGCTGTTTATCACAGAATGGTTCAAAAAGTTATTGCTAGCTAGCTAACATGCCTACTGTCAAGCTAGCTGCTCGCTGCACTGAGTAGACTGATGCATTCTGTGAATTGCTAGCTTTATATACATATAATAAATGACGTTAGTTATTACGCATAGTTGTAACATGGAAGGAAATTAGCTTGTCTTCAGTTCGGCTTACGTAAATCTTATCAGTCCATCAAGCATTAACATGGTGCCACTTCAGCAACAGGTTAACCGAAAACCTGCAGCTTCTGACTGCGGTGAAAGTACTGTAAGGTTGACGTTTTGTTTATAATAAAGGGTGATGTTACGAAAAAAAATATGGATGCGGAACTAAAAAGTGGCCATATGTAATGTGATATGTCAACGTTTGTCAGCGCTTATCATATGTGTCCGTAAACGTTTCAATAATTTTCTTTAAAATTCTTTCGAGGTTGCTTATTTGCCTTGCTGTAAACGCAGTAGTTATTGCAAGTATGAATGCGTGTGTGTGCGTTTTCCTGTTTCAGGGTTGAAAAATACAGACCACAGACACTTGATGATCTGATTTCACACAAAGATATTCTGAGCACTAGTAAGTATGTGGACTGCCAGAATAACAATACTATAAAACTGTATAACATGACACTTATGGATAATCAAACTACTTTTAAAACGTAATAAACTGATAAACTCAATGCTATCTGCCAGTGTTTTTGACTCTTGAGCTTGTTTACTGTGGTTATACCGTCACTGTCATTAATGAGTCATGGTACTAAGTCAGCTGGCTTAAAACTTTTATGTTTCAAACTATTCAAGGGGGGTGCATATGTGGATTGTTATAGAAATGTTGGTTACTTGTATTTAAACAGATTTTCATTTGTTCTTTTTATTTCCAGTCCAAAAGTTTATCAGTGAGGACAAGCTTCCACACCTTTTGTTCTATGGCCCACCTGGAACAGGAAAAACCTCAACCATACTCGCTTCTGCCAGGCAGCTGTACAAAGAGAAGGAGTTCAACTCTATGGTGTTGGAGGTATGTTACAACTCCTCATTAGAAGATTTGGATTTGCTGAATTGTAAAGGTTTTTGAACTTGTAACTCTGCCATTTTACATTAAAATATAACAAATTTTGGTTTATAGCTCAATGCATCTGATGACAGAGGTATTGATGTAGTACGAGGTCCCATTCTGAGTTTTGCCAGCACCAGGACCATCTTCAAGTAAGACTAAAACACTTGTAGAGATTTTGACCAGAAATAAGTGTTCTCAATACTTTTATGTGCAGTTAAGAAGTGCAATGGAAATGTAAGCTGCTGCCTTTGCTTTTTTTATATATCTTGTCCTTCAGGAAGGGCTTCAAGTTGGTGATACTGGACGAGGCCGATGCCATGACCCAGGATGCCCAGAATGCATTGCGTCGAGGTAAGCCATCTGTTCGTTCAGGCATTACCCACTGTGAGGCACACGGCTCAGTGAGCAGGCAATTTGGCTGCTGCTGACTTACAGTGTATCTACTTTTAAACCTGGATATTTATTTAAAAAGCTTTACTTTGCAGAAGAGTGGAAATAATTATTGAATTTAACTATGAGATATTTTGTAAATTTAGTCCAACCTGTGTTTTTCTAATAATGTTTCCATATTTCATTTATAAAGCATCTATTGCTGCTCAGTGCCGTTTTATATTTCTAAATAGATGCATGGTGAAGGAAGAGTGGATGATATTATTGGTATATTACTGTCAATTCTAAATTCTCAGTGAGGTGGTTTACAATCTTAGCAACATTAAGCAAGTCCTTAGGATAGATTATTCAAAAAAGTGGAGGTTTTTTTTTTATTTACTAAGATGTTGCCAGAATTTACATTTTAAACTTGTTTCCCTGCTTTCATCCCACCCTTGCTCTCTGTCTCAGTCATTGAGAAGTTCACAGAAAACACTCGATTCTGTCTCATTTGCAACTACCTTTCCAAGATCATCCCCGCCCTGCAATCTCGCTGCACCAGGTTCCGCTTTGGTCCGCTTTCGCCAGACCAGATGATCCCTCGGTTGGAGCACGTTATCCAGCAGGAGAAGTGAGTTAATGTGTGAATGCTTTCTCTCCACTTACTGTTGTTGTTGTTTTTTTACATCTCATTGAATTATTCCCAGAATTGCTAATGAACTTGCCAAATGTATTTGTACCTGTTGGCCTCCCTGGGCTCCGCTAATTTGCGTATAGTGAGAGAAATAACTATTTGATCCCCTGCTGAATTTATAATTTTGTTCATTTCCTTGTAAGTGAGCATTCTCTAATTTTTATGGTAGTTTAATTTTAATAGAGACAAACATAATACCAACCACATTAAAGATTGTTTAAAATCCAGAGTCTTTGTTCTTATGTTACGTTTCTGTTGGGTAATGTTTAGAAGTTTAGGGCTTCTCTGTGTGTGTTTGAAAACAGTTTAAATCAGGGTGCAACATCAACCCTGGCCTCTCAACTGTACCAGGCCCTGAAAAACCAACAAATGCCACAATAGGAAATAAATGTTCTCATTGTTTCACATTTATTGCTATATGCAACTTGAGATAGAAGAAATTAATGAACAGACTTGGAATTATTTTTGATTGCTCTATTTATTAAATGTCATCAATTATGTGTTCATGTCGCAAGTTTTAATTTAACGTTGATATGATTTAAAAATAGTTGATTATGTCATTACTTTTTGTGACAGTATTGACATCACGCCAGATGGAATGAAGGCTATTGTGACCTTATCAACAGGTGACATGAGAAGATCGCTCAACATACTGCAGGTATGGCCAGAAGTTCATCATCAGCGTTGTTTAAGATGTGGATGTCATATTCAGTGTGGCCGTTTTTAAACAGCGAAAATATAGCCACTGGCCACTTCATTAGTTGCGTCCCCCCTTTTGCTTTCAGAGCTGCCTTATTTCTTTGTACCATTCCTTTGAGGTGTTGATCCATATTGAGATGATTGAATCACACAGTTGCTTCAGATTTTTCTGCTCCACATTCAGGATGTAAATCTCCACTACATTTCGCATCCAATATATCCCAAAGGCTCTATTGGATTGAGATTTGGTGAGTGTGGAGGCCATTTAGGTACAATACATTTATTGTCATGTTCAGGAAACCAGTCTGAGATGATTTGAGCTTTGTGACACAGAGTGTACCAAGAAAGTATCTCCCACACATTACACCATCGCCAGCCTGAACTGTTGATACAAAGCAGAATAAATCCATGCTTTCAATGTGTTCAAGCCAGATTCTGACCCTGTCATCACAGTGTTACAGCACAAATTGCTTTCCGTTAAGCTGCACGTTCTTCTCTAACATCCAACAGCGCATTTTCTCCCAGAGAATAACCACATACTGGATATTTCCTCCTTTTTTTTTTTTTTGCACCATTCTCTGTAAACCCCAGAGACAATTGTGTGGGAAAGTCCCAGTAGACCAGCAGTTTCTGGTTACGTTTCTTCCCCGTTCTGATACTCCGTTTGAACTTCTTCAGGTTGTCTTGACCATGTCTACATGCCGTAATGCATTGAGTTGCTAGCATGTGATTGTATTTGCATTAACAAGAATTCAAACAGGCATATCTAATGAAGTGGCCAATGAGTAGTATATGTTATATATCCAAACTGCAGATGGGTAGACTGTACTGCATGTCATCCATCTCTGTGATTTCAGAGCACCAGTATGGCCTATGGGAAGGTCACAGAAGACACAGTGTACACCTGCACAGGGCACCCCCTCCGCTCAGATATAGCCAACATCCTCGACTGGTGCCTCAACAAAGACTTTACTTCAGCGTACAACCGTATCCTATATTTAAGTTCTATGAAAGCTGCACATTTCTTGTTTTTGACTATGCCATTTTATACTTTGAACATTTCTTATGAAGTTTAGCATATTCCAAGAAAGAACATTTCTTTCTTGCAAATAAAACTTTAGGTTAATAGAAGGTAGCTGTACCTAAATGCTTTGCAAATGTTTTTAAAGATTCGGTGACTTTTTTTTGAATGGTGGGTTAACGAACAAAAATTCATATTAGTAGTACAGTTTATGATCTTGCATTTCTTTAACACATGGATGAAAGAAATCCTTGAGCTGAAGACTCTGAAAGGTTTGGCTTTGCATGATATTCTCACTGAGGTTCATCTGCTTGTACACAGAGGTAAGGAACATGCAAGGGGGGGGAAAAATCACACGTTTTTATTTCTTTCTTTAATTTAAGCACCCCAGCACAAAAGCCACCCTCCTTTTATGCCAACATTTGATTGGCTGCCTCTCGCAAACATAAGGTTTGAACAGGTGGATGGGGTTGCTGTGCTCACAGACCAGCCCTAACCATAAAGTATTTGGAGCAGTCTTTGGCCACGTGTAACATGAGTGTCAACCATAGTAACAGCACATGTTAAAGAAAACACGCAATGGGGCCACTTTAAAACCCACTGAAAGGTTGGCGGTTAGTGACGTGTTCAGTGTTAAAGTTTTAAGCTCACAAGTTTGTGCATTAATGAAAGTTTTTCTGTTTTTACTATCAAAAGCAAAGTATCTAATTTTTAAAAATGTTTTTTCTTTAAAGTGGATTTTCCTCCCGCTATTCGGATTAGTCTGCTCATCAAGTTGGCCGACGTAGAGTAAGTGTGATGCTTTTTAAAAAAATATTTACAATGTAACAAGTCATGTTAATATAATAAAGACACCAACATGTTGATTTCCACACGTTGTGGCAAATTTTTTTATTTCCATTATTGCTCATGTTTCATCTCTTCAGACATCGGCTTGCATCGGGAACCAGCGAGAAGATCCAGCTGAGCTCCATGGTTGCAGCTTTCCAGGCAGTGAGAGAGCTCGTGGTCAGCGAAGCACCTTAGATACAGTAATGCAACGATGGTCTTTTTCCACAGTGGGGGGGGGCGGCAGTGTAAAAGATGTCTGGAACAATGCTAGCAGCTATCTGACTCACTCACATCTGCATACAGAACCAAGATGGAAGTCGATCAGCACAGTGGAAAAACGAAACAAAAGATCCTTTTGGCACTTTTGATTTAAAAGGTGGACTTGAAAAATCCTATTTTCAGTTTAGTATCACTGCAACCAGGTAATCAGTTCATTGTCCAAAAAAAAGTCATTGAACATGTGTATGTTTTAATCAGTTTAATAAAACCCTTTCTTATAAGTCCAGTTGCTGCAATATTAATGTGCCAGTACATTAGCAGTGCATATAATGGTAAACACAGGAATTAGAAAGTATATATATCTGATATTTACACAATAAATTAATAGTATAAAACTGTTATTCAAGTCAACAATGTGAACACTGAATGTATGCTTTGTAGTACCGCAGTAGTGCAATAAATGAAATCTTAGTGCAGGAATGTTGCATCTAAAGTATCTTAAAATATGCTTAATCTGCTTCATCAAGCTTTCAAAGCATTTGTTATCAGAAAATACAAGGCGTTTTTAGGATCATAGTTAATCGCTGAAAATGTCAGTTATTTATTTTTAAAGTTCCTATTTAACTTTCCCACTCCTCTTCATCTGAGGAGCAGCAGGACTTGAGGCGTTCGGGGATGTTTTTGTATGTGAGGTACTCGAGGATCCTCTTGGGGAGGGGCAGCGCCTCAATCTGGTGCGTGGAGATAGAGTGGCGCAGGATAGATCGACACAGGTGGCACAAGCTGGGCACCGCACTGGGTGCCCTCCAGAACCTCACGTGGCCATCTCTGGTTCTGCCAAAAGAGACACATTTGCATGTTTATTCAGGGGCCAGTTTTCACAAAGATACTTTAGACTGGTGTGTTCAGGGATGGTCCTAATTTTGCTTGTAGATTTAATGCGTCTAATGCAAATCAGATGGTGTCAATAATGTAAAGACAGGTCTCATTTTCACCTTTAAATGAATCAAACTTCCGTACTATCTCAAGCCTAAGATTGATGTTACCATGGTACCGACAGGTAGCTTTGACTATTAGTACTCGAAAAGACAAAATCGTTGCTTGTAATTTACCAACATTATGTATTAGAACAGAGTTTTAGATACTGAATTGCTTTCAGCCACTTTTGTATTTTCAAAGGAGCCACTGCACTAGATGGATCTGCATATCTGATCCCCCCACCAATATATTATATTTAACAGCTTAATAACTGGGGGTTTTTTGACTAAAAATGAATGATATGAGAGCCTAATTTCATGGATAAGTTTAGCTGTATAAATATACTTTATAAAAAAATAAAATAAATAAAGCTAGGAAGTGGGGTAAACTGAATTTTGGCATATAATGTCTATCGACCACCCTCTGTAATATTGTGAATCTATGCTGAAATGAAAGCATCCTTACCCCGTAGCAACAACTCCCCCTTGTGGATGGTACTTGCAGCACAGTCCATTAGAGTCTCTGTCTCTTTTCGTCTCCATCACCATCCCTTTCTCCCCCAGCTCCCAAATCCTAAGAGCTCTGCAAACGCAACACATCTGTCTGAAAGCATCTTTCCAGTGTGTAAAACATTTAAGTTATATAATATAGCATTTTCAGATAACTGACCTGTCGTCTGTCACAAGTGTCAAGTGCAGACCGTTTGGAGAGAACTGTATTGCTGATATTTGGTTTTGCCCATAATCTTCAAAGTAGTCACTGTGCAGAAGAGAAAGAGCGATGACTTTGAACTGCACCAAGTCAAAGTCAGACGCTCCACATAGTATACATAGAAAACAGATTGCAAAAGACAAGGACACAAGGACATACTTTCACATGCCGTGTCATACGCAAACAGAGATAATGACAGTGTGGGCTGTTTGGTTCACAGATTTAAGCTTCTGTACTTAAACTCAGTGGTAACAACCCGTTTATTTGAGTAATTTGCGGTCTTCTTATGTAACCCATAGAATGGAGTCTTTGTGCACAATTTTAACCCTCAAAGTTGTACAAACTCACGCCAGAGTGGCCAGTTTCTCTGCTGTGTATGGGTCCCAGAGGTCGATCCACCAACTGGAGCCGCTGAAGGCTGCAGTGGCGAGAATTGCCCCGTCAGGAGAGAAGTCACAAGAAGACAGGAGGTACACGGTCTTGTGGGCCCCTCCTGTCAGGTTCCTGATGAATGTATATGAACGTAGACTCCACAGACACACCATCTGATCAAAGTATAATCATGCAGGGTTAATGAGACTTTATACCTTGCTGGAAGGGCTGTTTTTAATTTGGAAAATTAATGTAGGTTTAGTCGACGCTCAAAGTAGCTTGTCCCTGGGGTAATTAATTGCTGCAGAACTGAAATTTTTTTTTACAAAAGCTAGTAATTTGTCAGTGATGTACTTGCTTGGTGTCAGCAGGACACCCTGAACCACGCAGCAGCGAGTGACTATGCTCTTAAAGTCTAATATTACACAACGTTATGCTGTCTGCTTTCCTTTGAAAATGAGAATATGTGAAATTGCCAGTTTGACTGGAGTGTTAAGACTTCCTGGTGCTCCAGAAGTTTCTAGAAAATGCTAAATGGCCTAAAAACATTTTAATAGCAGGAGCAGGTAAAACAGACCACTACAATTGATATTCAGAAGCACCCACTAGCAGATAATTTCACTGAAAATGGATATCTCCTATAGGTGTTTAACTGGGTTGGTGTCAGCTGACTAAAGACATAAAATATAAGTCTCTGTATTTTCATACTCAAACCAACCAGAGCCTTTAGATAGTGATATTGTCATCCTGTGAGAGACCACCCCCATGAGGACAGAACTGTTTCATCACCAGATAAAGATGATTACTCAAAACAACATGTCCTAAAATAGCCCCACAGCATAACAGAGCCACGCTCAGTGGAGAGATCAAGCATTCAGGTTTTTCCTATAATTTGTCCAGGACGTATGCAACTCATATCCATCAATACTGGTAGCTGTCAAAAGAAAACACCACTAAAATAACTGAAGTTTGCAGAAGATTAAATACTTTACATAAGCAAATATCAACAAACTTGTTAGGAGCAAGAATTCAAATAGGAAAATATTTGAATATACCTTCAAACTAATTTCATTGTCCTAGAAAAACTAACGTGATGCAGGATTGCATTTAAAGCTGCCCTTTTAGACAATTTGTATCACACACTTTGAGCCATTCTCCTGATTAGACTTGTGGACAAACAACACTAAATTTGACACAGAGTTGAATGAACAGGGTCGCCCAAATCCATGTTGATAATGTTCATTAAAAACTGATAAAAAGAAGGACAAAAGGACACATTCAGCAAGCTTAGAGACATTAAGCATTTACAAGTGTTTGAGTTTTACATGCACAAACAAATTACTTAAGTTATCTTTTACAGTGCTCAGTACTTTATGAATATGACCTAATACGGTACTTTTGCAATGAAACACCTCACCCTGTCAAATCTCCCGACAGATGCAATCATGCTACAGTCAGATGATACGCAGCAGGAACTAATCCAGTCTTTATGGCCATAAAGCACCTGCACCTTTTTCCCTAAAACAGACAGGAAAAACATGGATGTAAATGTAGACGAGAGACTACAAAGCCTCATTATTTTTACTTTATTTTTTAAAATGACAGTACATCTCAGCTCCTGATTCCTGAATGTGTAAGCACAGCCATCTGCTAGCTTTAACCTCTTACATTAGAACAGAAGGTTTATTTCAGATGAGTTTCACAAGATTAAACAGGGGTGAAGTAATGAATAGACAGCTTCAGTCATTAAGACCCTGTCTGCAAAGCCTCCAGAGTTGTTTGGTGACACGTGACAGTTAATATTTAACAGTTTTTTTTAAATGGGTGATCAGGCAAGCTCGAGGTGTACTTTGACATTTGAAAATTCAGCTGAAAAGCCTTGCAGTTCTAAGGTTATCTGCAAGAAAACAATTTGAGCCCAAGTAAAAAGGACGCACCAAATATGTAGATTATATTTTGTCCAAAACATTTTTTAAAAATAAGACAGTTGTGACTGCTACTCACAGGTATTTCTCATAAATATCTGAAAAATACCTTTATGAGCCAGGTCCCATATCCTCAAAGTTTTGTCCCGAGAGGATGATATGAGTGTGAGCGTCCCATTCTGAGGAAACACCAGGTCCCTTACAACCCCTTCGTGGCCGTGGAGATCAAAAACAGCACTGCCTAGAGGAAAGGAAAAGAAAAAACAAGCGATTTGAAAATCCATTTAATTCAGCCAAGCAAAACTAACAGTCACAGAAAAATAAAAATCTCACCTGTTAAAACGTTCCAGATTTTGATCACCCCGTTCTCCAAGCCCGTGGCCAGAAGCAGGCTGTTTTTCCCTTCTGATCGTGCTTTAGCCGGACACGCTGTTGCATTTGATTTTGGAGGTCTGGGCCCGAAGGCGAGCCCCCACACTGGGTGACCACAACTGAAGCTTTTGTCTCCTCTGTCAGTCTCTCCATTTTGACTTTCTCTGTGGGTGAG
Organism: Diplotaxodon limnothrissa; assembly: GCF_057381915.1. NCBI lineage: Eukaryota > Metazoa > Chordata > Actinopteri > Cichliformes > Cichlidae > Diplotaxodon > Diplotaxodon limnothrissa. The sequence goes on from NC_140607.1 coordinate 32,894,335, forward strand.
AGGAGCACCAAGAGTGCAGATGCCATAAAAAACTCCAGTGTAGGCGGTGTGAAGCTAGAGTTGGTGATTAAATGATGCAGCTTTCAAGTGTTGCTGGTCACAGCAGATCTAAACAACTAAACGGTAAACTGAGAGCTGAAATTTGAGTCTTCATGTTTTGCTTTTTTCTTTCACGTTAATCTAAAATAATAGCTGGAATGAATACATCCACTTGCATTCTTCTGCCTCCTTCCATATGTTTTATCAAATGTACCAACAAAATCTACTGAGTATTTAAAGTTGTAAGTCACATTTTTTTTGCCTTATTTAATTATTTAGGCAAATTCAAACATTGTTCATGGAGCAACAATTCTTTACTGCAACAAAAATATAAAGAAAAAAATAAAGAGTACTGTTTTGTTATTTTGTGTGGTATTGGCAGCAGTGCTGAGCATTTTTCAAACAAATTGGCACTAATGAACACTGCTGAGCCGAAGGGAAATTCTTTGTGGGCACTAGACAGAAAAATACTATAATTTCAGGGGCCTAATTTAGAGGTGTGGGGGTGTAGGGCATAACAGCAAGACCCAAAAGTTTAATATTAAATACAGAAAAATTAGAATTTTTAATAAATAAATAAATGAAAAAAGGAATAAATGACATTACTTAAAGCTATTTTTAAAATCTATATCTGGTCTTACTTTAAACAATAGATGCTTTTAATGCTTATTTTCTGGAGTTTTTATCGCATTCATGCCTTATTTCCAAAATACTGCTCAGTTGCATGAGGATATTTTCACATACTGATTAACTTTCATAACCACACATAACACTAAACACTGGATCTTTATAATACAAAAGCCAGTGCAGAAATGGACTGTGATCATTATTGTGGAGTTGTGCAAGACAGAGACGGGTTATAGAAGCCAAAGGATATTATCATAAGGTTACATTTTAACTGTTTACTTGATCTAGCCGAACATGAAGTAATACTTTTTCCCAGGTGGCTTGATTTCTTACATAAATACAGGCGTGTATTAAAAGAGAAAACAAGGGGTTAAATCTGATTGTCCATGTTAATCTTACAAAGCCCAGCGTCATTGTATAAGAGCAGTTTGGACATTTACTCGAGTACACTTTTAATGTACCTATGTTATTCGTCTTTTTGATGCGAGTATAGTACTTGTTTTAACGCTTCAGTTATTTATTTTGTAGATTTTGTAGAGTAACTGACACATATTGTTCGGTATTACTACAGATAAAACTACACACATTTTACTTTAGGTAAAAATAAAATATATTTTTAATACTATTAGACTTACCGATATATTTTGGATTAAGTAAAGATTCCGTCACTTTGCATAACAGTTACTGTATATAAAAAGATGTTTACACTTTTTGTGTAGTAGCCTCTGTAGAAGGAACAGGGCTGCACTTGAGTGTCCCCGGTATTTCCGTCACTGTATTCATTTCGAATCAAGTGTTCTTGTTACCTGCGGGCGCCTCTGTGCCACAATTAATCAAAAATAAAAAATAAAAATCAATCAATCATTCGAAAAGCCCGTGCAGGACCTGCCACCACCACCTTCCACGGAAACCAGAATCTTCGAGGGCGACCTGAATGCATCACGTGCGGATTAAATATACAGTAAAACCTACTCGGAGTCGAGAGGCCAGGCGACGACCCAGACGATCCCGTGTCCCATGGACCAGGCGAACCAAGCTCCATCCGGAGAGAAGTCAACACTCCAGGTTTCACGTCCAGCTCTCTCCACCAAGGACGGAGGTCGCCTGGTCTTCAGCTCCAGGAGAAGAGCCGGGTCGGACGCTGAAGGAGGATAGAAAGACACCACATAATCAACGTTTGGCACGTTCATCCTCTGACAGCGCTTGCAACTCTTAACCCACCAGCGTCCCCTGCTCGGTTGTATACGGTGCCTCTGGAGGTTTAAGGCCATCTCCAAGTAACCGCTGCCTAGTTTCTGATCGTTGCGATGACAACGTACTCACCGAGCTCGGACGACAGTCGCAAATATTCACTTACATGTCGGCTGCAGCTCTGGGTTGTTTTCCGTGGAGCACATCCTTTCGCTTTTCACATTCTTCGCTTTGTGACCGACTTCCTGAACGTGCCCTCCCCGGTTGACCGCAGCATTTAAACTAAAGGAGCTCACACTTTGTACGTCCGCAGAGGGCAGGGGCTCGGCGACAGAGTGCTGTCTGTCAGAGATAACGTGACAAGAAGAAACGAAATGTTCAGTGAGTTCCTGTTATCTGACTCATTTGTACCATTGCCCAACGTGATCACGTCTCCTTTCATGACGTAACCTTATTATAACCCTTAAACCACACCCCCCATGAGATTAAACAACAATCCAGCTTGTTCCTTACACCGTATCCACTCGTTATAACGAGAGTTGGCTTTATTATACCCAAAGTCAGTGATTCAGGGACGTGGAGCGACTTTTTTTTGTTAGTGGGGTCTCTCTCTCTCTTACACACACACACACTGACACGCCCCTCTTATGATAGTGGAAAATACCCTGGTACCTTTGGTCAACTGTTTGGGTTGAAGTTCACATTTAATATGAAAATTTCTCACTAAAATATTCATAAACAATGTTTAGTTTTTTTTATTTCACCCAGAGCAACAGAAAATGTGCAAAACTACAAAGTGAAAAAGCTGTGAAAACTGAGCCTTCATGTGAAGTTCATTTGCAAGCTTTGCTCTCTTGCATCATGCATGATTATTTCTGGCCTACTGTACTTTGGCCTACTGTACTTTGGCCTACTGTACTTTGCTTGCTTGTTTTTTTTCTCGCTGTGATGAACAATATTATCATTATTAGTTGAGATCACTCTGAATATTTTTGACTTTTTAAGGACATAAAATTGTTCAAACTGAATTACAGGGAATGAGTATTGATCTAGTAACAACAGGGACTTCTAAATTTGTGAATTAATTTGTGCCATTGAAAAATACAATTAGTGGGTTATTTCTTGTTCATGTAGATTGTGTTTTATCTATTCCTTTTTGAAAAAGAGTCTCTTTAGCATACAGTGATCGCCTTTGGGTGTTTGGGTGCAAAAATCTTTAAAGAAAGAATTTTGCACCCAAATTTTATACTAGAGTAAAATGTTTCTCACTGATATAGAGTACAGTAATGTAATATTTCTGTAGACGTACACAAATATTCACAAAATATTTGCTTATGTTTTTATCCTTTATTTCCCCTTTTGGTTCTGCCCTGCAAATCATGTATCAAATATCTGTACAATAACAAAAAAACCATTCAGAACAACTTTCTATACAAGTGCATGAAAACAGTTTAAATACCTGATGATCCATAACATTTTTTTTTTAATATACATGTTCATTTCATGTCGCATTGTCTCCTGTTTTTCTAACCGGTAAATTCTTCTTCAGTTGGTGTCCATGTGTGACTATTAAGGTTTGTTTTAATGTAAAAGAAAAATATACAAACTTGATGTGATCATAGCCGTAGAATAACATTATAGCTGCCTCAAAAGCAGTGAAAAAGTCTCTGTACTGTGTACACATCATCTTAAATATGTACCATGAATTATTAATATATCAGAGCACCTATTTCCAGACTGTTACGTGTGAGGCTGGATCTCCCTTTAACAGCCTAATGCATTATTAAAGCCTGCAGACTGTTTGGATTTAAAGTGCCATTCAAATGATCCATCTGTCTCCTTTAAAAGAAACACAACAGCACTACATTTTTTATATGATTTTGATGGTTTTACACAGTGAATTATTTAGACTTAATTATCCAGTAAAATCTTCTTTATAAAAACTGAGGTGACTTGAGAGACTCAATTGTACTTTTGCATTAAAAGGACACTAATAATAAATTCTAATAATATTGAATAATTTTGTTTAAATCAACAAATTTTTTGTCAAACCCTTTAGAGTTTTTAATTTCAGTTTTCCCTCTCACGTAGATCTCGTGTAAATATTTTCAAGTGAGTGAGTCAAGTTTGTTTCACACGTAGCATGAATCTCAGATGAGTGACGAACTGACTCTGCTGCATTTAAAAAAATAAATAAATAAAAATAGTTCTGCAGCAGAGTCGCATTCTAGACCGAGATAGTCAAAGGTCACATATATTGGTCTGCATAGTGTACATAGTGAACACTTTTAAAAATACAAAACTCATAAAAACATGCAAAGAATATTTGTTCAAACACATTTACTGTATTACATTTATTTATTTTTACATACTGTATAAACAAATCAATCAAAATAAATTTACAAAAAATATAGAATCTTAAAAAAAAAAAAAAAAAAAAAAAAAAAAACAATAGAAAGGAAGGACAAAAAGGTTTCTGCCACCGATTCTGTTCACATTCTCTTCAGGAGTAAATTTACCTAAAACTAAACATTGCTCTAAAAAATTCCCCAATACCTAAAATTCTACAAGTTGCACTGGCTCTTCCGTCTGTACGGTATCCTCCTGCTGCTGTGGACTTGTGTCAGCAGTTTCTGCATCCTCGTGATCACCTGAATAAAAAGAGGGACATTTTTATATTACAAAATATTTTTACACTGAAATTAGAAAACTTATAAATTGCTGTGATGAAGTCCTACTCGATGGGATTCGATGTATCTGCACAAGTGTTGTGTGATGTCCGTTGGTTATTGGAGGCAGCCGGGGAACTGCATCTTGGAAGACTTGTTCGTCATCCGACTCCACCAGACTCAGAACGTCTCCACTGTCGTCATCCACTTGCCTGCAGAGGTGAGAATAGTATGACACGGGCGCACACGTGCAGCCAGATCTTTAAAACTGATCTTCGCCAAGTATTTGTTAGACAGTTTTGTTCAGTCCACATTCCAGAGATGGCTTTGACCAAAACCAAAGTCACCATTTTGGAATTTTTGGCCACTAAAAATCCTTTGGAGAAATGTGTTTAATGTGAATGATCATCATAAAGACCACAAGCTAAAATTCTTCAGTTTAGCAAATTAAGTTTTATATGTGCTAGTCCTCCAACTAAACAACTGCGACAATTTAGCTGAAAAACGTGTTTTACGCAGTTCTGCCATGTAAGGTGAAGAGTTTTAAAGAAGCATTTTGTTTTTAAACAAGATTGAGGCGCCAGAAGCGGAGCACACTTTCAATCACAAAACTGGAGTTTGACCCCCTCTGTGCAAGCTAAAATGTGTGGGCAGACATCAGTGACAGCAAAAATCAGTTAGAAGCTCTGTGAAATGGAGCAGCTGCAAGTAGAGGTGATTTGCAAAGCAGCTTGTAAAAGCAGCAGCAAGTGTGTGCAGGCTGAGCATGGTATCAAGATATCGTCTACTGCTCAGAGGTGGAATTACTCTTAAGGGTGCTGAAGATGTATAGATGGTAGGATTTACTTTTTGTCCTTTCTCTGAGATCCTTCCATATTTGTAAAAGCACAGATGCTCAGAATTTTAGATTCCTTGTAATCTAACTTAAAAAGAAAATAATGGTAAGATTTTTAATAGATACATCTATGGTGTCAACTTCAAAATCCTACATTGCCTCGTGCTCGAGTTATTACAATTACAAGATTGACCTCTGACCTTGACCTGAGAATGAGGTCACTGAGATTGGAACTTGTCTGAAACTTTTAGTAGATACACCTATGGTATGAACTCGATACTCCTATTTCGCGTCGTTCTCGAGTTATCACATTCATAAAGTTGGGTGTACAAATGACCTGCCCACCTTCCCATCAGGCAGTGTGACCACAACATCCCAACTGCCTTTTACAGCCGAGGGGTAAAAAGAACTCCTAGAAAATAATGGTACTACTTGATGATTGGCTTGCTTTTAAATGGAAAAAACAATGCATTTCAAATGCAACACAGATGTGCATAAAGTACTTTAACTCAATCTATATGGACTGTGCAACTAAAGTAAGCATTTAGTATATATGACAAAAGCAAATATGAAATACTCACCCAAAGCCACCTATTGACACAAAAACACAAACACAAAGAATGGCATCAGTATTAGTAGATTTTCATGTTTAATACAGTTCCTGTTAATTTAAAATGCAGATACAGCATGTGGATTGTTATTGATCAGAGGCTGACGCTATTATTGATGCAAAATTTATTTATGAAAAGAAAAAAAAAAATTACCCAGGCAAATCCGGTCTCTGCTGTTGTAGACAATTTTGGCTATGATGACAGCTGACCCCATAATCAGTGCTGCTATAAATATGCCGATGACTGCTCCTGTGTACGCGGAAGAGGCTGCTGAAACCAAAAAAGGCAACAGGAGAAGCTTATGAAGTACAAAAAAGGGTGGAGCAGCAGGTTTATCTGGATTCCAGAGGCGGAGTCAACACCTGTAGTGACTAGCATGCTGTTTACACTTCTGCTTAATGTCTATTCGTTATCTCACGCAGACATTGAAAAAAATGCAAAGACATGCAAATGATCTATTCTGTAAAACTACTAATGCCAGGATATTCCTCTTATTCAAAACTCAACTCTTCACAGTGAGCTCCACTTCTAGCTCGCGTAGTCCGAGCGGGTTCTCACTGTGGCAGAAATAGAAGCCTTCGTCCTCTTTAGTGACGTTTACTATGGTCAGCTTGAAGACCGGGCCTTCCAAAGACAGGATGTACTTTGATCCAGATTCAATGTAGTCCAGTTGTAATCCCTTTCTCCATGTGGTAATTGCAGGGGGCTTGGACGTGGTCTCAGTGCATGTGAGTGTTACGTTGCTTGCCTCCAGAGCAGAGACCATTGGTTTGCCTTCAGGGAAGGGAAGCTCTGACAGAGTGAGAGAGGAGGAAAAATAAAAATAAAAATCAGATACTTTATCATTTCAGTCAGATATTTTTTAAAAAAGTCAAATGTATTTACATTTACAAAACTTGATTTATGTGGGATATAAAGCATATGAGGAATCTTACTTGAAAAGTATTTGCCCCACTCCCAAATTCCTATTTTTTGCACATTTGTCACACTTAAATGTTTCAGATCATCAAACAAGTTTTGATATTAGACAAAGATAACAACTGCACTTTACTTGGGTTAAATAATTTCCAAGCCGACCTGGCCTATGTGGAAAAAGTAATCGCTCCCCAAACCTAACTGTTTCTACTACCCTTGGATGCAAGAACTGTAACTGATTGCATTGCTGTGGAGGAATTCTGGCCCACTCTCCTTTCCAGAATAGTTTTAATTGAGCCACATCGAGCACGAACGGCCTTTTTAAGGTCTTGCCAAAGCATCTCAATCTGATTCAAGTCTAAAAGCCTTCATTTTGCCTTTACTGAACCATTCAGAGATGGACTTGCTGGTGTGTTTCAGATCATTTTCCTGCTGCATAATCACGAGTACGCTTGAACTTCAGTGTACAACCGAAGGCTGGACATTCTTCTTCACAATTTTCTGGTAGCAGAATTCATGCTTCCATTAATTACACCAAGTTGTCTAGCCACTGAAGCACCATCGCACTACCATCAATATGTTTGTCTGCAGGTACGATGTCCTTTATATGAATGCCAGATGTAATGGGACACAACCTTGCAGGAAGTTAACTTTTGTCTCATCAGTCCACAGAATATTTCTTTCTCTTTCTTATTGTTGAATCATGAACACCTCTGCTGAACCTAAGTGAGGCGAGTAAGGCTTGTAGTTCTTTAGATGTTGTTCTGTGTTATTTTGTAACTTCCCGTTGAGTCATCAATGTGTTCTTTGAGTAATTTTGGTATGCCAGCCACTCCTGGGAAAGGTTCACCACTCTTCCAAGTTTTCTCCATTTGCACTTAATAGCTGCAACTGTGGTTCACCGGACTCCCAAAGCCTTAGAAATAGCCCTGTAACCCTTTCCAGACTTTCAATAACTTTGTTTTTCATCTGTTCTTGAGTTTCTTTGGATCATGACATGATGTGTTGCTCTTTAAGATCTTTTAGTCTACTTCACTATGTCAGACAGGCTCTGTTTGGTGATTTAGGTTTGGCAGTAATGAGGAATGGTTGTGTAATGAAATTTAACTCAGCTTTCCAAAAAAAAAAAATGTGGTTAATCAAAGTTAATTTGTGATTTAACAACTTTTTCACAATAGTCAGGTAGTTTGGATAGCTTTTTAGCTTCATCCTTGAGTTATCACATTCACAAACTTGGGTGTCCACATCACCCAAGTTTTAAGGCCGAGGAGTGAAAGCTGCACTTTGTATTTACCTGGGTTTCTGATCTGAAACATGCAAGTGTGATAAATATGCAAAAAAAGAAGAATAACAATCAAGAGGGGACAAATATTTCTGAGCAGAAAACACCAAGTTGTGGCCAGGAAACATTTCAGCACAACATTAACACTGTAAATTAAAATGAAGACCAAAAACCAGGCCTGACCACACTTAAAAACAATTTCAGCTCTCTAATTAACCCTTACTTTCAAAACTAGCATTTTGTGGTTTACTGAGGTTTGAGCCAAGATCGATAAATAAACACTGGAAATAAGCTGTCTTCTTGCAGAAACCTTACATATACTGTACAGACATGAAAGCTGTTGATCTTCTCGTCTTCTTATCCAACTCTTACCAAGAGAGCAAAAGAGCTTATGATCATACTGATCATATGTTTTCAGTAAAAACAAAAATGCTGCTTTAAAAAAAAAAAAAATATATATAAATTAACACAATATGTTTGGGGTTTTTTGGTCTGTTATTAAGACCAAACAGTCCCTTTCTATGAGTCATGCTGGCTGATGAGGACAAAAATACACCAAAATAGCTTGCTACATGGCTAAGCTCAGAAGTGGAATTTTATAGCTTCTTCTTCCCCTCTGGTGACAGTTTTGGTACTGCAATAATATCACTGTGTTGTTTTCATGCAAAAGCTGAAGGTTTGTTTGTATTTTGGATGAATTCCAACTTCAAAATAAATGTGTTTTCAGTATTTTGACACTTTTCCACACCTTTCCTTGTTTTAAAATTTTACTTTTTTACATTTCAAAAACACTAATATCCGCTATTTGATATATCAACCAATCACTCCAGCTCTAAACCTGACATTGTTCATACTTTTTCATGACCTCCAAACTGGTTGGACTATTGCTTTGTTTGTTCAGTAAATATCAATTGCAATTTGTAAATAAATAAGAATATTTTGGAATTTTACTCATTTTGTTTGACAAAATGTCATTTTTGTTCAGTGTTTCTGATTCACAGAAGAAGGCTGATCAGAGAACAGCAACTCACATCCTGTTGCATCAACTCATTGTTTGAATAAGGCATTCATGTGATGATAACCTTTACACAACTGGGTGACTCACTAACTGCCCACATGCCCTGTGTTGTGTTCTCATGAGCACACTGCCAAGTGTTATTCTTGTCAGGGCTGGAAAGCTTAATCGAATAAATATTATGGTACTTCATATGAATATTAAAAACAATACCCAATAATTAGGATTAGTCCCAATCAAGTTACTTTTACATTTATGACGAGCATGGCAATGTTAGCCATATTTCTGGAGTAATGCTAAACATAATCAGTTTTCCTGGGTTGTGACTCTCTCACATTGTGACCAGAAATTTTTGACCTGTTGGCTTCAAGGGAGGGTGCCATCATTCTCTAAGTCAAATAAGCATTGCTCACATAGTTCCTACTCCTGCAGCACATATTTTTCCTCACATACGTCACATGATATCTGATCATGCGGATGGTTTCAGTTTACTGTGACGTTTTTACAGAAACTCTGTCCCTGAAGGAAAAACTGTATGTTAGACAAAAGTGACATTGTGTGTGATATCTAAGACTTTTTTCACACACTCTTATTTTGAAAATATTATTCAACTATAGGTAATGTTCCTGTTAAGAACCATGTAATTTTATAGGGCTGTACCATATAGCTGTTTCATCAGATTTAATTGGACTTTTAAATTGAAAGATCATCTGACAAAATACCCACAATGCACTTTGCATTTTACAATTTTAAAAAACTTGAGACAAAATAATCTGGGTGTAGACCTGCACTAATTTGTTTTTTGTTTTTAATTTGAGGAGTCTGTGGTGGCCAGTGCCATCCACTGGTGTGCTGGGGCAGCAGAGGGTGGTGTACACCAACAGGCTCACACTGATCTGGAAGGCTGGTGACGTTGTGGGTGTGGCGCTTCACTCTGTGGAGTCAGTGTGAGAAAGGAGGATGGTGTTCAAGTTATGGACGAATCCTATGACTAATCAGTGATTACAGACCGATGCCCGAATTATTTTCACTTGTCATCATCTAGTAAATGTTGCACGTGATATTGTTTAACTTTTATTTTGCTTTGAGTGTATATTTTTAAATACTACAGTGTTTATTTATTTTTATTTGTACTTCATGCACTATTCTTTTTCATAGTTTGTTCTTCGTCCAAAGGGAGAGAGTATGTAATTGATTCTATTTGTTTGTTTGTTTGTTAGCATTATAGTGTCCACAGTTTTCAAGCTATCATGTTGAAATTTTGTTGATAGTAGATACCAGTAACAGCTTGAGCTGATTTGATTTTGGTGTAAATTGAGTCAAGGTCACACTTTTTGCGCTCTCTGAGTGGCCTTTTTTTTTTTATTGTCACAAAGTAACTTCCTCGCTGAGAATAATAAACTATTGTGATTCTGAGTAATCAAATATACTACCTGCACAGAAGCTCAACCATGACATAAATGTGATGTCAGAACTACAAACAGTGATTGACAGCAGCGAGTGTCACTGTGGCTTCTTAAGTCAAAAGTACATTAAAGATTCAGCATTTGCACATCTCAGGATCGTTAAGAGGCTCATTTCCCTACAACAAGCTTACCGAGGGTAAACGAACACGACTTCTCTTTTTCTGGGCCGAGGTGCTGGGGCTGGGCTGTGCAGTTCACGGTCTGCCCGTCTGACAGCGTGGAGCGGCTCATCGTAACATTGAGGCTGTCCGCCACCTGGAATGGTCCCATATCCCAACGTAGGTTTGGGGTGGGATAAACTTCTAACCAAGTGCAGGTGAACTGGACTAGAGAGATGTTCTGTGTCAGTGTCCATTTACACTCAGGGTGTCTGTCTGAGACATCTAATTAGGAGAAAAAGAAATAAAAATAAAAGCATCAGTAATGAGCAGTAGGAATGCACTCCTGAATGTTCAGGAAAGGATATTCAGATCATTTCAGTTCCATTTTATTTATGTGGAGCCAAATCACAGTAACAGTCACCTCAAGCTGCTTAAAGCAAAACTCAAATTAAGAGCAAATTTTATTTGAGATTTTTCTGTTAGACCTTTACCTTTAAGTGTTTTTTAATGTTTTATTTACTAAAAATATTTTGTTACATATAACAATATTACATTCATCGCTTAAGAATTCCCTCGCATTGGGTTTGCCTTGTTTTCCTTAACAAAAGCTGCACTTGAGCTTCATGAGCGCCACAAGTTGCTTCCAACTTGTGGAATGTGTTAACCCACAATGTGTTAAGTCCAAAGACATTCAAAGATGTCGGGAATGTTATGCCAGGAATGCTTGGCTTAATCAGGCCTCAAGATCCCCCATAAAGGGTTAATCACAGGTCACTGCGTGGTACGTCTATGCCAGTTAGTGTTCTTTGATGTTCAAATCGTTTTTGAAAAGCTTTGAGGTGTTAGCACAAAGTGTTAGCTTGTATCTGATCTGAAAAGCTGCTTTAGAGACTACAAGCTATTGTTACGTTTCGGTGTTGTCAGTGTGTTGTTTTTGGCGTGACTGTTATGTGTTTCCTGCTTTACTTTGAAAGTCTGTGTTATCTTAGTGTGTTCAGTTTACTTTTCCTTGTCTCGTCAGGTCTAATTTGCCCCAGCTGTGTTTCCCTCCTGTGGTCCATTCCCTGATTGCTCCTTCTATGTATTTAAGCCCTGTGTGTCAGTTGGTCATGGTTGTGATCTCCCCCGTGTTGTAAATAGTTTGGAGTTTTGTTGTAAATAAATAGTTTGTTGTAAATAGCTTTGTCGATACTTTCGTTTTGGGATTTTGGTGGTGAGCTTTAGTGGGGGTTTTTTTGTGTGTTTTTTTTTTTTCTTTATTTTTACTTTTTTCGTGTTGCACTCCGGTTGCCTAGGCCGGGGTGTAACACTATCAAGTTCTGCACTTCTATCATTCAGTTAACACATTTTTATGTATCGATCATTCGATCATGGGCTCACTTTCGGTCTGCCTGATCCTGTTACGAATTCTGTAAAGTGTTTAGAGTGCCATTGCACATTCAATCTATCCATGATTTTGTACTAAGAGAGCTTAACTTTTCTTAGAATAACAATTTCACTTTTGATACTTCACTCTTATGTCTGGGGTTGATCTAGGGTCAACCGAAACAACAGACAGTGCGCGAGATAGGGAATAGAGAGAGTAGGCAGGGTGGAGTGGGTAAAAACGAGTGTCGGGAGGGGGAATCTGATAGAAGGAGTGAAAGGGAAGATTTACAAGATAATAGTAAGACCCGATGAGATGTATGGTATGGAGATAGTGGCTCTAACAAAAAGAGTGGACGTCGAGCTGGAGTTGGCAGAGTTGTTGAGAGTGACCAGGAGGAACAGGATTAGAAAGGAGTACATCAGACAGCCCAGGTTGAGCAGTTTGGAGACAGCATTAGAGAGGCAAGGCTGAGACAGTTTAGATATCTGCCAAAGAATGAGAACAGATATACTGGATAAAGGATGTTTAAGATGGAGTTGCCAGACAGGAGGATAAGAGGAAGAAAACAGAGGAGATTCATGCAAGTAGTGAAGGAGGACATGCAGAGGGTTGGTGTGACAGAGGAGAATGATAGAGATGGGATAAGATTGGAAGTAGATGCCTAAAGGGAGCAGCTGAATAAAGAAGAAACCCATCTCTGATGCCATATTTTCCACTAATTACTAAATGTTCTGGTGAAACTTAAAGCATCTGAGTGGCCGGTCCTCCCTGAGCCTGCTTCTGCTGGAGGTTTCTTCCTGTCACAAGGGAGTTTTTCCTTCCCACTGTGACCAAAGTGCTTGCTCATAGGTGGTCACATGATTGTTGGGGGTGTCTCTGTATTTTTGTAGGGACATTACCTTACAATATAAAGCACCTTGAGGCAACTTTTGTTGTGATTTGACACTATAAGTAGGAAGAAGAGGGAAAGCTGTTTGCGTTTAGTTATCCTGTGTAACCTTGATATAAAGCAAAGCAATCATTTATTATGATTTCATTAATGAAAATTTCTTCTTTCAAACACAGCATAAAAACCTGTAAACATTTGCATACTGTTGAGAAAAGACTGAAATAATTTGCTTAAATGGATGTATATTAGTTTACCTCTGTCTGTGCTGTCAACACATTTACATAACAATTGTGCTCAAACAAATTTTAAGAAAACACTGGAACTATAAAACAAGCCTATTATTTCCAAACATTCAGTAAAAATGGATTTGATTTTTCCGTGTTGAAAAGCGAGCTACAGGAAGTCAGCGAAAACAGGGAACAAGCTGCGTGCAAACATTTCAGGAAGTCAATTCAATGTATTGTTATCGCAGTGACTCAATAAACCGCCACAGCCTCCTTACCCTGCACATAATATAGTATTTTTTTTCCTCGTAACAGAAGCCACATAGATAAAATCATTCCACAGTTACACCACGATTAATCATGACATTCACAGTGTTTGAGTGTAATATTTTCAGTGAGGCTTGGATAGCATGTTTTGACCTTTCCTGGCATTCATTTTCCCTCATCTCAGCTGCTGGTGGGTACTGACTCAGCTTTTTTTCAGCCCATCAAAACATCTCTCAGTATGCATTTTTTGTTCCCTCCACAGCCTTGCTTGCCCTCTATCATATTCTCTCTTGTAGTACAGCAAGAGGTTAAGAGGGAAAAAGTAGTCCCCACGCCACTCTGAACTGGACTGGATTATCTTTTAATGCTTAGCTAGCAGTTTTACTAATAAAACTGTGAATAACTAAATATTTTATTCAGCTTTTCTGTCCAGGAATGTCTCCGTGCAAACATTTCAACATGTCTACAGTTTTGTAGCTTACTGACTAACATTCATTATAAACCTAAAACACTGTACTAAGTTTCTTTTTGTGGATTTGACCTCAAGTTGTACTTGAAGAGCCATTTAGTTTTTTTTTATTCCCACTGAGTGAATTATAAACAAAAATGTATCTAAAACACATATTAAAAATTTAAATTATGAAATGTTTTCTGCTTTTAAGCAATATAACCCATTAATGTATAAATAAAATAAAAAAAAACAAAAAAAAAAAAAACAGGTTTTGGTGAAGCTTACAGCACCCAGGAGTGTTTCAGCTCCACTCTCTGGCTAAATTGTCACATGCAATCTTCAAGATTTTCCTTTTGTTTCCTCTGCTAAATAATGACACCACTTTATAGGTAGGCATGCTAAAGTGAAGGATGTGTTTTTTAAATGAAAGGGGAGAATGCATAAACAGTGGGTGTGTTTATATGAAAATTATCACATTAATATCAGTACTAAAACTCAGGCCTGCATGTCAACAAACTTAAAGTTATACAGTATTCAGCCCTGCTGCAGTCTTTGCCATTAAACCAAAGCTCAGTCTTTGATTCAAACATACATAAACATACATAAAATCCCACTTTACACTGTCAAGCTTACAGTCACAGCAGATTATCCTGTTTGTGATACTTACAGTACACTAGCAGCTCCGTGCGACTGATTACTGTCACATTTGAAACAGGGTTGTGGGCCATGCAGCTGTAAACTCCTTGAGCGCTGGGCTGAATGTTTTGTATGGTGAATTCCAGGGACGATCCAGAGCCTGAAACCAGCGAGTCGTTGCTTGACGAGTCACCGCTGAAGGCCCAGGTCAGGTGCTGAGACGGGTAGGAGGAGCCGGAGCACCTTAAAGTAACGGATGAACCCCAATCTGTGTAAAGGGTCCCATTGGACAGTGCAGTGGCAGGACTGATGGATGTAGACACATTTTCTGGTCCACCTGAGAGAAATGCATACAGTGCATTAAAACTTAGTATAACCTCACTCAGAGTAACTTCTAAATTTATGAGATCAGTAAATACTGTAAGCAACTTTAAAGATATGTTTGTAGAGGAAAATATAACAAGTGTCATTATGAACCAATAAAAGCAGGAAAAACGCATTCAGTGGATCTGTCTGTCTTATTATACAATGTGTTCTGAGGTTGTCTTTGGCATATAAAACAAAAATACTCAAGCTAATTTCAGATTTTGATCCGAGCCATTCTGCAGCACATTTACTTTGATGTTTCAGTTTAATGTCCCGCTGTAGAAAGGTGCAGACACCTTGAAATTATCCTGCAAGATTCCTTGATAAACACATTTTGCCCGCCAAAACTATTCAGGAGAGAAGCAGCAAAAACAGCAACCAATCACACTTCACCCTTTGGATGATGTTTTCATGCTGGTGCCCAAGACACACAAAGTGGATGTTATTTCTGAATAATTGAGCTTCACTTTGTTCACAAAACATTTTCCTGGCAGAAGAGTGGAGTGTCAAGGTTCTCTTTAGCAAACTTGTCCTGCAGTGGTTTCATTTGGTATTAGAAAGAAAACCTACCCTTATTTTCAATTTTAGCCTAGAGCAGTACCGTTTAAATATGGATTTTAGGTTTGCAATCAATTATGAAAACCAGAAAATCAAGATAAAACAATGACTGTTACAGTCTGTTTCACAGAGAATCTCTTGTACTTTGTGTTACACCTCCACCACACCCCTTGTCTTTAACATTTGTACACACCCATTCCTTAAAGTCCAAACTTACTCCTCATAAGGCTGTGAAAGGAGTGTTTTCTCAGACAGATATGGAAAACCAAACAACTCAACAAGTAATCATATTAAATAAACTACATTTGCCAAACTCAGCATGATGACGATTCTCTTCCATAATCAAGTAGCCTGATGTCCAACCATGATTCTATCTAGTAAGCTTCAGAGCACAGATGTTAACTGGCTCCCATTACTACTTAACACTTCAGCTGTTACTCTCTTTTCTGAATGATGTCACACTCTTGAAATTTCTAATATATCGACGCGTGATCACAGAACCATCAAATGTTTTGTTGCCAATAGCCAACAGTGTCAAAAGAAACCTGAGAAAAACTAATTGCTAATTAACTGCGAATCAAACGCTGACCTGCCAGAAACCAATCATCCACCACTGCTGTCCATAACAGCAACCAGTGTTGGTCAAGTTACTTGAAAAAAGTAATCAGTAACTAATTACTGATTACTTCCCGAAAAAAGTAATCCTGTTACTTTACTGATTACTTATTTTCAGAAGTAATTAGTTACTTAGTTACTTTTTAAAACATGATTTATCCCGGAATAGAGATAGATCTTTCAGCCCAATTCTACTTTTTCTGCATAATCCATCATATAAAATGTAATCAAATGAAAAAGTCTCTTTTTAAAACTTTTATTAGTTTTAATCTTTTAACTTCTGTGTTTTACGTGCATCTATTTGAAAGGTGAGTGTAAACACAAAAAACTATTTTATTTTATATGCTGGAATATGCAGAAAATAGGTTTAAATGTTAAACAAATTTCTTCCAGTCAGAGAATGTTGCATATAATTTAATATTTGCCTCATGCGTGAAGTTAAAAGATTAAAGCTAATAAAACTAGTTTCAAGAAGAGACTTTTTCATTTGATTACATTTTATATGATGGATTATGCAGAAAAAATAGAATTGGGCTGAAAGATCTATCGCTTTATTACCTACTCAGGTTGTAAATCATTTTTTTAAAAAGTAACTAAGTAACTAATTACTTTTGAAAATACTTTTTGGGGAAGTAATCAGTAATTAGTTACTGATTGCTTTTTTCAAGTAACTTGACCAACACTGGTCATGAGACACTCTCGCAAAAAAAAAAAAAAAAAAAAAAAAAAAAAAAAAAAAGAAAATCACGGTTTTAGTAACGGAGTAACGCAGCGTGCTTACGGGAAAGTAACAGTAATCTAATTACCTTTTTTGTAATAGTAATCCCTTACTTTACTCGTTACTCAAAAATGTAATCGGATTATAGTAACGCATTACTTGTAACTGCCCATCTCTGACTGCAACCTACATATACCCAGAAGTACAAGGTATTCAGTGTATTCAGGACCAAGAAATATCTCAAGACAGATTTTTGAGCTTTTTGTGGACCAATGAGATGGTGTGTGACTCTTGATGGACTAGATGAGCGAGCCACAGCTGGACCAGTAAACAGCTCCACTTTGAATCAGGCACCAGGAACCTGCAGGTAGGGTACTGGTGTGGGCTGATGTTTTAAAGGTGAGCTAGTTGGATCTTTTTTTTTTTTGGATGAAAATGGACTTGAAATGAGCACCCACGCCTACTGACAGTTTTCAGAATCTTTCTTCAAGCAGCGATAGAGGAAAAAGTCTGCATTTTTCAAGAATGTCGTGGGCGACCGTGGCTCAGGGGGGTTGGGAAGCGTATCTGTAACCGGAAGGTTGCCGGTTCGATCCCCGGGCTCTCTGTCCTGGTCGTTGTGTCCTTGGGCAAGACACTTTACCCTACCGCCTACTGGTGTTGGCCAGAGGGGCCGATGGCGCAATATGGCAGCCTCGCTTCTGTCAGTCTGCCCCAGGGCAGCTGTGGCTACAACTGTAGCTGCCTCCACCAGTGTGTGAATGCGAGAGTGAATGAATAGTGGCATTGTAAAGTGCTTTGGGTGCCTTGAAAAGCGCTATATAAATCCAATCCATCATTATTGTTATTATTAAGAAGACTGATCAGGTATTGCAGTACTCCACTGAGTGGTTAGCTGATAAAGACCTTAAAGATCAAAGAACGATGACCATAGCCGCCTTCTCAAAGTGTAGCTATAAGCGCTTTACAAATAGACCCATCCATCTTCTTAACCTCAAATTCAGGGTCACAGGGCCGTGGGAAACAGTCTCATTTGTCGCTGTCCATAAGGCCAGGTACACCCCTGACACGTCAGCAGTACATGACAGGGCAAACACATGAAGACACACTTACATTCATGTTCACTTACATTCACACCTATGGCTAATTTAGACACACTAAATAAACAGTATGTATGTCTTTGGACTGTGGAAGGAAGCTAGAATATTCTGAGAGAAGCATGCAGCAAAGTGAAGGCCTGGCAAACTCCACATAGCACATTTAGACCCATCTACAAAAGTCAGCCGCTGTCGAGAACTGGCCCACATGTTATGTAGATGAACCAGTTTGCATTTGCTAGAAATGTTCCAAGAATTCAGGCAAGCAACACCTACATTACCTCACCGTGAAGAGCTCATTGTTCAAAATGTGCGCATACACTTACTTGTTACTTGAAGCAGCACACGTGCCAGGAAGGAGCTGTTGTCAGATAGTGTGGAGTTGCACAGGTAAATCCCCTCATCTCCAGGCATCGTCGCGCTGATGTTCAAACTCCCATCAGGGTTCACGATGAGGCGCCGAGTGGGATCTCCGCCTGTAACGATTTCCCGTCCATTTTTGGTCCATGTCGTTACCACGGGTGTTACTTTACCTGCCGAGTAACACGGAAGTACAACGATGTCACCCGGTGAAGCTGACAGGGCCGTTTCGCTTGAGACATTACCCGAAACTTCCGCTGTAACGAGATCAGCTGAAAGGAAAAGAAAAAAAAAAAAGATTGAAGCGGGGTTTTTACACTCACCTGTGTTTTCCGAGTCGATCCGAACTCACCTGTTGCAGAAATATACAACTGCAGAAGCGCTAACGTTGCTACTACCTTCATGATAACTTTCCTACATTGCCTTCAGAAATGAGTGAACAGTTGCGACTTCTAGGTCAAACCTGTCTGACTAGTCCACCTGCGGGAGCACCTCGGTGATACGCAGCAACACACCGGGCACCGGTCTGCCCATTACACACCACAGCACACGGAACCCAGTGTCGGCAGATGGCAGCGGTCTGACATGATCCGACTTCTGTCCTTCTCTTAGGCTTCACCAAGATTTGGTAGAGGTGCTCTGTTTACATGAGCATGCCAAGCCGGAAACTTTACCAGGACAGAAACCACACCCTGACCTCACCTTCTTAAAGGTGCAGTAACACCACAGCCATTTGTTTTACTTTTCTTTTTTCTTATCGCAGGTAATAAATTAGCTCATTTTCTTGCCTTTTTTAAAGGTAGTAAAAGAGATTGTAGTCAGAAAAGATGGATGTCAGGCTGTCATTGTAACAAACGGACATTATAAATAGGGCTAAGATAATACTAAAAACATAGATATCACTGATAGATATCATAGATATCAGTTGTCAACCGTTTATTTGGTTAAAATTCTGTATTTTTAGGAAACAATGTATCTATTTCTACTTCTTTCTCTTAAAAATTCAGTTTTCAGTTGTTTTTATAATCTTATTAGGTAATTACTATTTTAAAAATACATCTGTTTTCATGAAATGTTTTTCATAAGCCAAGCCTTTGCATTTATGATGGCCTTTGATTTCATTTCCATTCAGTTCCCCGAGTAACTCCACGAGCAACCAAAATGATGCCTCAAACTCCACAAATACACAACAAAGTATGCTTCTCTCTGCATGAATCATCTGAAGGGGGCGAGCTGCCAATGTTGTGCCTTTTTCCAATATTAATAATATTAATAATATAGGGCAGAGCTCATTCTCCTAATGACTTTATGGATAAGCAAAATTTGTTGGATTCGTGAAAACACTACACAGCCTTATTGTATATTGTAACTACTTTATGTGATTACAGTCCCAGATTTTTTATTCTAGGCAGATTGTGGTTCTCAGTAGGACTACTATCTGGTGCAGCTGTAATGTCACACAGACTAAAATAACAACCTAATTACAATCATGAGCTTGCATAAGGATACTAAAAAAAGTTTGGCCTGCAGGAATAGGAGTATTGCCTGTGAAGAAAGGGAGAGAGAGCTTTCACGGGAGTCTTACACCTCACAAATCAACACAGCCTAAGCTACAACCATACTCTAACCTAATTTAAAATTGTCTGGAGTCAGAAGGCTGAGCATTTAACATATGCTTACTCATTGTTTCAGTGTGTTTCATTTTCATTTTTTTCTTTTCATTTATTAAACTCATTTGATCTGAAATGCACTTTCCTACCCTTTACAAATACTAGGACTGGACTGTCAGACTGTCGTTAAAGTCAATGCATGCTCTGTTTTTTTGTCATTATCTGCAGACTGCTAAAATTTTAAGGAGGGCTGACTGTAGGATGTGCTTATTCCTGAAAAGACAAAAAAAACCCCAAAAAAACCCCCCACAACAACAACAACAACAACATACCAAAAACAAAACATACCCTCCTACCACTACCCATAACTTTAATAATAATAATAATAATAATAATAATAATAATAATAATAATAATCATCATCATTTCTTTCTTTTGCTTAAGTGTCTTGAGAAAACGTTAACGCCCATTGTTTAAAACAGTGTATAATGTCAACGTTTTAAAGATGGAAAAGTCTGGAAACATTAAGTTTGTTAATGGAGCACGTAAGGTGGAGAAGGGAGGAGCTCAGGACGGGTGATGTGATTGACGGAAACTTTAGCAAATCACAATCCACAAAAGAGTAACGGGGACTGCGCCCTCTGGCGGCGTTTCCTGTAGGTTTTTGTTTGTGCCCTTCAAATTAGAATCAGATTACTGGGAAAACCATGATTCATCATGAAGAGCCAAATATAGAAAATAATAATAATATGTTAATTCACGCCTCAAATAAGGGCCATATGCTGGAGAAATGCCGGCATTGAGCACCATATATTTATCAATAGTATGTGCAAATGGGCAACATTTTTCATAATATTAAAGTACCAATACCAGGAGCTAATAGAAAAGGATGATTGACAAAAGAGTACAGTAATTATAGTAATTATAGTTTTTGAAATTTATGTTTGTTAAGGGTTATTTCAAATTTTTAAAAACGGAATATTTTTCTTTTTGAACTGTTTAAGTGTTTTTTTTTTTTAAATTCTAACTCTTAAACACGCGGAGTCGTTCCATGTCGCACATCTTCTGCTGGTCCATGAATGCAGCACCGTTGGCAGTTCTCGTACATCTGCAAGTAGCGTTTCAGTTTGAATCGTCTGCAAAGCAAACGCCTCAAAATGCCTGTAGATTTGAGCCAGTGGACCGGGTCTCTTGCCCTGCAGGAGGTCGAGGAAAAGCCCGCAAAGCCCCTGACTGTAAAATACGGATCTGTGGAAATAGATGAGCTGGGAAAAGTGCTTACTCCAACACAGGTTTGTCAGCTAACCACTGTCTGTTAGCAAGTGTAGCTACTAGCGTCGCTTCTTGGTGATGCGTTTAAATGCTGTTTAAAGTACTGTACTGCATTTCTCTAAACTAACACTGCATTATAAATGATTACGTGGGATTGGTAAGATTAGTAAGTATTGTAACCGTCTACCACAAATTAATTGGGTTACATAATGCTCCCTGGTAGTATGCCCTTAGTCGATGGCTTTTAGCGCCCCCAAACGGCCTCAAACTCCGGCATAAAAGTGAAAGTTGACGCACTTTTGTCCGCGTGTTGCTGCAGGTGCAGAATCGACCCACTTGCATCGAATGGGAAGGATGTGACTCCAGTAAACTGTACACTTTGGCCTTGACCGACCCTGACGCTCCCAGCAGGAAGAACCCCAAATTCAGGTGAAAGGAGCATGTTAATGGAGCACAGACAGGACCTACTGGGAGGCCACTGAAGTGGGCCTAGGCTTTTCATTTGTGCCGCTTACATTTGACTCTTGATCATGTTCAAAAACACAGTTTCATAGCTACATTTTTTTTTGCACGAGGGTAATGACAGCTCGAACAGTTTCTGTACAGTTCAGATTTTCAATATCAAACTGATTATCTTTTCTTTCACTAAAGGGAGTGGCACCACTTTCTGGTAGTCAACATGAAAGGAAACGATGTGTCCTCTGGCTGCGTCAAGTCTGACTATGTGGGCTCTGGTCCTCCTAATGGCACAGGTAAGAATGAATGAAGTTTTACTCTAATGAACCTTTGGACAGTGCTGGGAGAATCAAAGTTTCCCAGGTGGCAACTGCCACAAAAACATCCATTAATATTCAATCTGACTCGCTCTTAAATTTTAGCAGAAGGCTCATAGCTGTGGTGCATGTGTGAAATTAGATTTCAAAACACCAATGATGCCCTGATGCACATGCACTGTGATAACAGAAATGACACAAATGGAAATTAATAAATAAGTAAACGGAACACATGAACAAGTGGAGTCTATAGGTAATTTGTAGAGCTCGTCTTGTATAAGCAAAATGTGTTTGGCACAATTTTGCATACAGATCACAATTCTTACTGGTAAAAGCTGCCAGGCAGGAGAGGGCACAAAGTTAATGTTCTCTTGTGTGAAATGTGGGGAAAAGGTTTAGACATGCAATTTTCTTTTCATGGTATCTGCTGCTCACGCTCTTTGGAGTTTAAAATAAACTAATTTTTTCTTTCTTAGTGTGTAATTCAACGTTTAAAATCCTGTGTGCTTGTCCAACTCAGGTCTCCATAGGTATGTGTGGCTGGTGTATGAGCAGTCAGGCACCCTGTCCTGCAGCGAGCCTGACCTCACCAACCGCTGCGGAGACAACCGCGGCAAATTCAAGATCCAGAGCTTCAGGGAGAAATACAGCCTGGGAGCACCAGTGGCAGGAACTTGCTACCAGGCTGAGTGGGATGACTATGTCCCTAAACTGTACGAGCAGCTGTCTGGAAAATAAAAACCCCCAAAAAGGACTCAACAGAATCACCCCAGCAGCATTATTAAAAACTATTATTTTCCCACTGTTGCCTACTCATGCTGTGAAAAAATAAATAAACAACTCCTTGGCATAAACCTGACCTGTACTCAGCTGCAATAAATCTGATGGACAAAAAATGGTTGTGTTCCTTGGAGAAATGTTTTCTGTGAGATCTAGAACACCTTGCTGTCTGTCAGTCAGCAAGATTATGCCAAAACTACCAGGACAAATTTCAGAGGAAGCTCTCAAATCTTTACAGCTGATTTAAGGAGCCATTTTTTTTTTTTTTTAGCTGAAGGGGCAGCAGAGGGCGCCACCAAGAAAAGGAATGAATTGATAAAATCATTCCTACTTCTAACCAAAAAAAATAAAGACCTTTAGATTTTGAAAATACAATGTTGATATTTCTAAGCTGAAATAAAATATTTTGACCATGCCCACAAAATGCCTCTACTAATAATTTGGTTTGTGCCAGGAATGTAAGGCTTGGGTAAAGGATGCATTTCTGTTCGAACATTTTTTTAAATGTAAATGCAATAAATCATTTTAGGAATTTTCCTTTGAGACCTAAAGTGTTCTATAAAAGTTTCATTTTGAGAGTTTAACTATATTTAGTAATTTATTTACAGCGAGGAGAAAGTGATTACCATGAATTTTGAAAAAAAAAAAAAAAAAAAAGATCACCAGGCTTTTAGTGACCTTTGTCCATGTAAACAACTACAGTAGTAGTTCCCGCTGGACCATGCAGATGAAGCTTAAGGTAGAATATTAAAGTTGTAGACATGGTTGGTTTAATTCAGCCCAACTTGGTTTTTTAAGGCCTGAGATTTGAGTTCAAATCTTCAGTGCACTTCTCAGGTAAAACGCCAAACGTCCAGGTGGTTGCAAAATTAAACAATATGATTAAACTGAGTTTTTTCCACATCTAATCTTTTTTCCATGCTTTTTCACAGTAAATTCCCAGACCATACCTTAGACATGTAAAACACCTTTTCAGTTTGTGTGATGAGCACTTTATTTACAAATATAATTAAAAGCTCTGACAGATTCATGCCTTTATTTTAACCTGGAAAAAAAAATTAAAGTGCATGCAATAATAAAGCATCATACTGGTCTGGTTTATAAGAAACTACACAGCTCTAGAGTTGTGTAAAGCAAGAAGTGGGGGGGAAAATGAACTGAAAAATCCATTGATAGATACCTGGATTTGGAATACTATCTGAAGAGAGGGGGAGGGGGAGAAAAAGCGCTTTTAAAAATTATTTTTCTGATTTAAGTGACAGTTAAAATACAATACGAAAATAAGTAAAAGCTCTCCATAAATCCTTCTATACACAAAGTACAAGTCCCCCTGCCCTCCCCATGAAGCCCTTTGTGCTAGCTGGGAGTTCACATCTCACGTGTATTATATTTCACATTGGCTGCCAGTGCAGAGAAATCAGTACAATACACATGTTGAGTACCATGATTCACCCACCCTGCAGTAATCACATGAAGGAATCACATATACTATAAGTGTACCTGTATGCACATTGTGAGTTTTTCGTCAAAGTATCAAATTATTTAAATTGGTCCTAAAAATGTCTGCGTGAATAAATACCAAAGAAGCAGCCCAGACGAACAGCTGCGGAAGGATCGGTTTGATTTTTCGCTTTGAGAGATTTTTTTTTGCGCTGCTCGAGACCAAAAAACAAAGTAACAAATATATTTATCGCCTCTGAAAAAGCATGGTTTTGAAGCGATTTTTGCTCATCCTACGACCTTCAATTTTGTCTCCCTCCTTTTTCTCAATTTCCACTTTTAGTCACACCAAAAGTGTCATCATTGCACAAGAAACAAGAAACACTGTGACTATGTTATTCTTACAAAAACATGACAACCACAGGAAGTTATCCAGCATATTTTTTTGTCATCTTGTGACACCACAGAGGCAAGGAGGGGGAGGGAGTATAGGTTGGTTTGTCAGGGAAGGGTGGGGGGACACTCAAACCTGCCATCGACCCTGACTGACCGGCCCAGAGAACACACCAGAGCTGATCTCGAAGAAGTTTCTTTCTTTCTTTTTTTTCTCTTTTCATTTTTTAAAGTGTGTTTGAGGAAGGGCATCAGCAGCTGTGAACACCTGCACTGTCAGGTCAGGTCAAAGGAGAGGTGGGGTGTTCTGAGGCAGACGGTTGCCCCAGGGGGACTACATGAAGATGGCGGTGGCAGAAACAACGGCCCCTCATCTGTAGTCGTCCTTGGGAAAGTCCAAGGTGCCCAGGTTGTTGAAGCCCAGACGCATGCTTTCCATGTCAAAAGTGTCGATCTCCCGCTCCTGGCGTTCCAGCAGGTGTTTGATGCGGTCGGTTCGCTCCTTCTGAAGGGAAACCAGCTCCTCTTCAATCTGCAGGTGACATGGGAACAAGAAATATTCAAAGTTAAATGTAGTTTACTCATTTCTAAGATACATTTGTCTGTTCTTGATGATCATTAGGTTTTGATTTTCCCTCCAGTTTAAATATTAAAAACTTTTTTGTAAGCCTGAAACAGATATAAAGCATCTTCAACACTGCACTTAAAAAAAAACAACAAAAAACAAAAACAAATACAACTTTGAATGTTCAGTGCTTTAGAAAATAATAGAGGGCAATGTGGGATGGCCGTGGCTGAGGAGGTAGATAGGGTCAACTACTAATCAGAAGGTTGATGGGTTCAATCCAACCCACATATCAGCAAGTGTCCTTGGGCAAAATGCTCGACTGATACTCCAAACAGCGTATCAGGTGCCCGATGCATCCATCAGTGTGAGAGTTGAAGCGATATATGACACATTGCATGGATGTGTGTGACTGAGGGGGTAATGCTTGTAGTAAAAATCTCTTTGAGTGCTTAATTTACCAATATATACAATTAAAATATAAATATAATAAACATACTCCAGTGATTATTTTCAGGCAAGGAAAAACCTAAACTGGGTGACACTATAAAACGTGACCTATGCACCTTAGTTATTCATTAAAAAAATCAGTTTTTCTTTAAGTATAGTGTATTTGAGTTTTGTCATAGCTCGACTTGTAAAAGCAGAAATGGCGTGGAAGCATTAATGACATCAATAATGCCTGTTCGCAGAGCTGAGAATAGTTTTCTGGTGATGTAATGCAGGACCTCTGAGTAACTGGTGAAACCAGTTAATTTATGCAAGAAAAGCAGAGATTTGCAACAATATTTTTCAACATTATTCTTGGGTTATTTTTTATTGTTAGATTGTTCACTACTCGGTCACTGGGGCAGACCTTTTTGTTTTTAGTTGATATTTTTAATATGCATACCCAAGATTCTTTTTTTTAAGTCTAGACAGTGAGCATGAGGTACTTTGCTTCCTTGATCAAATGTGTCTTAAGTGAGAATGACAACTGCAGAGCTGTTCATGCTGGGCATTTTTTTTTTAAATATCCTCACAACATTACAATGAGTATAACTGCAGGCACACTTCATGAACTGCTTTCGTTACCTCAAAGGTGCAAGTCTGTCAAGTTGTACTCACCACAAACACAACTCAGCACACACGTCCACAGGTGAGGACAAAGCAGTGTGTGGCGCAATACGGCAATCTTGCCAACTACTGAGCATGCACAGAAAACTCCAGACTCTGACCATGAACCGAACCGGAGGACAATAGTGCTTCTAAAACCATGACATCATCCGTCTCGAAGTGCAGATCTGGATGCTGCCAGGAGATGGCAACAGACCACCACAGCCTGCACCGGCTACACTGGATGGCAGGCGGCATTTCGAAGGTCCCTTTCTTTGTTGTCGGAGTGCTGTCTACTAGACTGTATCGATGACGTAGGCCACTTTTGAAGGAGGCATACTCTCATCTTATTACATGTCATTGCTATACCATACAGGTTGTATAAAGGCTCACGTTAAAGACAGCAGATGTCTATCAGGAGTGTCTTGCATCACATTACGGGACAAAGACTGGTACAACTATCAAATGTTTGGAAAATTATAACAAAGGTGATAAAGCCCCATGACAGCTGCTGATATCACAGGTGAGAGCAGGTTGCACACGTTTTAGGCACTTTAGACTGAACGCATACAGCAACCTATCATGAACTAGCTTAATAATAAGCTACACCACATAAACTGTTAGCTGTTAAAAATAGAGGATGATGCTGTAATAAGGGCTCAATACTGTTGTCTAGAGATTTCACCATCATTACGAGTGTGTGGGAAAGAAATGGTTGTCCGCGCCCCGCAGGAAGCCATGCCACTGTCATCACCACCTATGGTGAGGGAAATCTGTGTGTCCGTGTGAACTTGTGTATGTCTGTCGGGGTCACCTTTAATGCCCATGCTGCTTGCTGATGTGGATGCAAATGAATACCCCAATCTGTTTGCTTAAGCTTCAGGTGAACTAGTTGCTTTTCAGCAGATTATCGCCTCTAGACGAAGCTTTAAAAAGTCTCCTTCCTTCATGGATTAATAGGAGTGACGTCAAAGAAGGATGTAGAAAAAATTTATTCAAAACTTAAAAGCAATGCAGTATCAGTCAAAGAAACTGACTTCTGTTTGCTTTATATCTTATTTTTTCATGTTTTGTTCCTTCTAATAAAAGACGGCATGCTACGCTGCATATCAGACTAGGCTGTATATAAAAAATGGACACAGAGTTTCTTGATTTGCAAAGTCAGGTCTTTGAAGTCTGAAACTGAGATTTTTTGTTGCTTTCTCATGTTTGAAACTAGGTGTGATGCATTAGAAAAACTGCTAATACCAACTTGGATCATAATTAGAAAAAAGAACCTTATATTTTATTAAAGAACATTTAAAACTATTGATTGAGATACTATTTTTGCCAGTATGAGTAGTTGCCCCCTATTGGCAATGAGAAAGAATAACGAATTAAAGCGCTTCTGCACTGGCTTCAATTTTCAGACCTGGAATCTTTTATATAACGTCTATGGAAAAGTTAGATGATGTCTGGACAATCATCACTATTTAGGTCTTTAAAAGATTTTACAGGAGAAATAGCGATAAGAGCAAAAACTTTTTTTTCCCCAATTTAAAAGGCACTTAATACAGTGCAAAACATTTGAACTATGGGGGGCTCCAACTAACTTGCAACATCATACTTTTACTCTGCATTAACCCAACTGTATTTTTAATTCTTTCTTTCTGAAGCCTTATGTTGCACTGGAGCAGTTGTTGTCTTACAGGCTGTCAGTAATACAACTTTTCGTTTGTTCTAGTCTTGCTTATGTTCCAGCTCTGTACTGAAAAAGCACATTAGGTAAATTGTATTTTCTTTGATGATGAAAGTCACAGATTTAATTAAATTGATGCAAATATTCTCTATTTGTTGAATCAGTGGGGATACTTTAAGTTGATCAATAGACTGAGGCCAAAAGCTAATTTGTTCTAAATGTGAGGGGAAATAGCACATCCCTATTGCCATGTCAGTGATGGTGTTTTATTTATTAGAGTTTGTCTTGAAGTGTTTGAAGAATTCATTCTCTGTTTTAAAGACAGTACAAAAGATGTTCTCCTTGTGCGTTTCATTTATGGTTACTAAACTGACCAATTATGAATGAACAGGATTATAAAGCATGCTCTATGAAGGCTTGAAAAACCCCAAATGTATAGCTCTCATTTAAAATAAAGTGTTTATTTCACAACACCTTTTGTTCCAGGTGTGCTCGGCGCAGCGACACCTTCTGCTCCAGCTTCTGCTGCTCACGCTCATGCTGCGCCTCGGTCTGCATCTTGATCTTGCTCTGGTAGGCATTGAGCAGCTCCATCTCCTGCTGCAGCTGCTGCCTCAGGGCCTGGCACTCCGCTTCCTGGGCCTCATCCAGACGCAGCTGACACAGCCGACCATGGGCGGCAACACGGGAGAGAGAGGTACAAAGACACAGAGAGAGAGAAGTTGGGGGCGGGGGTTACACGGACAAGGAACACACAAGGAGAGAGTAGAGAGAGAGCGGGGAAAGAAGACACAGAGATGAAATAAGGCGGGGAGGTGGTGACGGAGGGATGGAAGATAGTAGAAGGGCAATGGGGACAGACAGGGCAAGGAAAGCCAGTGGAAAGGGGCGGGAGGAGGGAAGGTTGGAGTAAGACATGAAGGGAGATAGTAAAGGAGTAAAAAAAAAAAAAAAAGGGTGTGATACGACGGAGAAAGACAAAACACGAGACAAACAAACAGGAGAAAAATACAAGAACATAAGCAACAGGTGGAAAGAAAGGCTTCATATACTTCATTCATTTAACGTGACCACCTGCACTTTAGTAAAGAGAAATTCTTGTTTAGCAAATATGATGAAATATGAAATGAACGTCTCTCTGCTCACCGCCTGTGAAGCCATCATTTCGTTGATGCTCTGCTCATACTGCTCAGCCAGAATGGCCAGCTTGCGTGTCTGCTCATCCTTCAGGGCCTTGAGAACAGTCTTGTGCTCGGCCTTAGGCGTAACTTCCATCTGGTGGTGGCGTAGGGCTTTGTACTGTTTGGTCTGCACCTTACATGTGTCCTGAAACTGCTTCTTGATCTGCAGCTCCAAAACCTGAAGGATGGGCCAGAAAAACGGTGACAGTGAGAATGAAATCAAGAGTTAAATAGAGCACATTTTTGAAAGGTTAGAGGTCTAATGTCCCAATCAAAAGGCACAGTTCGAGGCTTTGATACCTTAAAGGCAAATTAAAATGAAATTCATAGGTGACATATTTTGGATATTCTTACACCATTTCCCCGAAATTAATTAATTTGTTACATTCATATTGCATCACAGTTTTATCAAAAACTAGATGTTGCTCATCACTTGCACAATCTTAGAAGTGGATCCCAAAGGCAAGGGATTTTTTTCCTTTTAAGGATGATGGGAAAAAGGGATTTGAAATATTTCAAGCACTTATATATCAATCCATCAAACAAAATTTAAGATATTAGATCGACTGGTCTCTGCGCTGACTCACTTTGAGATTCTTGGGTTGCTGCCGGAGCTCCAACACATGCTTGCGATGAAGTTCACGCTCACGTCTGTTGTTGTACTCAATCTGGTTCTCCAGCTCCGTCTGGTGCTGCAGGCGGATGAGGTCCATACGCAGCTTCTGCAGGGTCTTCAGCTGCCTCTGCTCCAGTTCCTGCGTGGACTCATCGTGGCGGATCAGCATGGCATGCTCCATCTCTTTCTGGGTCTTCTTCTTGTTCAGCTCCTAGGCGGGCCACAAGGAGACATGGAGGTTACAGCAAGGGAATAAAAGGATGAATCTCAGCAAGTACTATTGATGAGCATCAATTTTACATCAACATATTCCCTTGCAGAAATCAATTTTACTGTTTTGTGCTTACAGCATTGATTGCAACTAGTAACAGCTGAGAGGAAAAAGGAAGAAAAAAAATCAATAAACATCACATATTTACTTTCCCCCCCTCTTGCTTCTAGTTTAATCACATTGATTTTGGAGCATTTTCCCACAGAAAGTTTTTGGATTTCCTTAAACTCACTCAACAGCTTTTCAGATTATGGCATTGTTGGCTTGTTTTGTTGTGGATTAATCCTGCTTACAGTTAATATAAAACACCTGACAGATCTAAATAACACACTACTGTCTGCTGTGAAAACATTTGTGGGACTTTTGTACACCAAGATCATAAACACTAAACAAGGGTTTAGTATTCAAACTCGCGATGTGGGCATATATGGTTTGATCAATTCAGTCGGAAGTTTACAGTAGTAAAGTTATCCAAAAGCAAAACATTTATAGATTTACAACTTGCACACGAGTTTTAGAAACTTGTATGTCCTCCACACCTCTCTGATCTGTTCCTGTTCCAAATCGTGCCTCTTGATCATGACTTTGCGCTTGAAGGCGCGGCAGTTCCTGTCGTAAAAGACCCTCTGCTGGGACAGCAGATGGGCCTCCTCCTCGGCCTGGGAATGTTGCATGTTCTCCTTGTGCTTGGACAGACGCTCCTGTTTCTCCTTCTTGGGTGTGCTGTGGTCCTCGTTCATCTCCTGATGAGAGGTGGAAATTCCAAGTAGAAGGGGGAATAGAGAAAGGAGATTGTGTTAACATACACAAGACAGAAGATAAAAGTATTACTAGTAAAGCCTTCATTGTAAGCAGTCAGTGGTGAACTGTGTAGTTTGGGATGTTAATGGATATGTGAAAAACAAATGTTGCCTAAACAAGCTATTTGTAAGCCATTTTTTGCTGGGGAATAAAATAGAACCTCTATTCAAATCAACTTCATCAAATATTTTTAGTAAGACCATTTGGTCAACTCAAGGTGACCTTTTATTTTGAACAACAGTTTACTTTTAAAGCCAAAGGAAGAAAAAGAAAATCTTTTTCTTCTAAATAAAGGAATTTTCTTTCTCTTTCATGCGCAATCTACAACTCGCGCTAATGCACTTAACACATGAGCCTGATCCCTGCTCTCTGTGGTGTCTAATTCCGTTATAGCCCTCAGTTGGTGGGAAATATCTCTCTCTGCCAGCGATGCTTTCTCCTAACTGTGCTGACCTAATTTTGGTCACTTATCATGTAACTGAAAACACAGTGTATCACACTGCCAGCCCACAAGAGTATTCTCTGGATTCTTTTACAAGGTTGTGGTGGTTCACAAGTGCTCCGGTGAGCGTATGGATTTCTGACTTTTCTTGTTTGTGTGTACATACATGTGTAGGTACACAGTTGGTAGGCTGAGTGACTCAACACAACTTCCAAAAGACCATGCTGAAGTGGAAGTGTATGTTTGTGTGTGGGAGCCTGATTCTTCAGCACAGAGCGCAGAAGGTCACGTGTCACCCATGAGAAGGCGTGCGAAGGAGCGCGCCTGAGAAGAAAAGAGGAAACCAACGAGCCCAGCATACCTCCTTAATCTTCTCCTTGCAGAGTTTGTACTGCTTTTTCTGATTATCCAGAAACGTGGTTAGCTCCTTCTTCTGCTGGGCCATGATCTGCTGCTGGAACTTCTTCTCGTCTGCTAGCGCCGTCTTCATCTGGGCAGAATAGACAAGGACAAGAGCATGGTTAGATGCCCCTGACCAGCAACAGACAACACGCCACCAAACTGTGGACAAATACATTCATGCACAAACCTATATAAGAACATTAAAGTATATTAACATATATTAACAAAAGTATATTTGAAGACAATAAGTTGGTTGATTAAAATTCTAACACAAACAATGTCCTGCTTAATTATAATATGACCAGTTAAAAATTCTAGTCTGCACTTCAATTCTAAATCAGATGTTAGAATTCAGATAAAATTGCCATAACATTTGTTCTTCTAGATGATGAAACAACCTTTTTTTTTTTTTAAAGAAAAGAGACATTGCAGTTATAGTTATAGAATTCTATGTAAATATCTAGTAACATGTTGGTTTGTGACAGCCACATGTCACCTATTCATGACACCGTTTAGATGTACAGACTCGTCTACATAAACAGATAAACTATCTCCTTGACTGTTGCAGCACGCACGCTGGGTGCTAATCACAAAGATATACAATGTGTTTTTCAGAGCGTGACACTCTGTGACCCAGTTCTGCCCCTGTGTTTCATCACATGTATCATTGGGTGGCAGCAGTGGGTTAAGTTCTAACAAAAACGTCCTCATTACTCATTGCAACACTGAACGGCTTTAAAATAGCAACACTTTAGAAAAGAATAGAACTTTTTGACGTGTTTTTCTTCAGCAGCATTAGAAATGTCACAGCTTCAGTATTATTCCCATTTTTTCAAAGCTGACCAGGTCCACCAGCCAACTGTTGCATTGTACATGTAAGTCAGTGCGATCATTTGTGAAATAACCTAACAGTTACTGCACTTATTCATAATGTCCTGTAACCCCATCAAAAGTCCCACCTCTTTCTCAGAATGCACAGCATGCCGTTTTGCCAGCTTCTCCAGTTCAATGTAGGCGTTGTTGGCCTGCGTCTCCACCTCTTTCTGCAGCTTGAGCCGATGCTCGTCCATCTCGGCCTTTAGCTTGTTCTCCAGGGCGATCAGCTGCTTCTGGTGCTGCCGCCGCATGCGCTTGTAGCCGGACATCTGTTCTCGCAGCTCACTTTCCTGCTCATGCTCATGAATCTGTTTGGTCACCTGTGGTGAGAGAAAAGTTAGAAGATGCAAATCAAATTACTTCACAAAAAAAAAAACAAAAAAAAAAAGAAAAACCCCAAACAGTAATGCCTAACTGATTAATTCGATATGATCAAAGTATCTCGGTTCATTTACGAGAAGAACCTCAAACAAAACCGTTACAAAACAAAACCGTTCACCTGTTGTAATCAGACTACATTACTTGCTAGTTTTACATGTACAAGAAAGAATGTTCAACATGTGATATGAAAATAATGACATCAAGAAGCAAATAATTTGAAATCCACCACTTCAGCTGAACAAAAGCTCTTTCATCTGACAATCTCAGATTCGCAGACACTGCACAGAATAGCCGACTTCAAAGTTCCTCAAATGTATTCAAGTCAGAGCGTGGGAAAGAAAACAAAAATGCTGTAAAGACAATAAACATCTACTGTATGACTAAATTTAACCTGAGGCAATGACCTTACTGGTATTTCTTAACACTTTCACTTATTCTTGCTTTTAACCCAAACCTTGACCTGACCCACCAACCTGAGGACAAAAAGGGTTCTCCACATCTAGGTAGTACTCGCTCCGCATCTTCTCATAACTTCCACCTGAACTCCTCAGGCCAAACATGATGGCAACTTTAGCCAAGTGCACCAGCATCCAGGAACCTTGTGCAGCATCCTATGCCCGACAGAACCCTGCCTGAGCTCCGATGCCACCCTGAGACCCCCCCCCGACACACTTTACTGGACGTTGAGCCCCCTCCCTCTCCTTGGTTCGCGCCCTGGGCACGCAGCGGCCAAGGCAGACGTGTGAACTGTGAATGAGGCAGTTGGACACCGCGGGCCAACAAGAGCACAGAGCGGCTCTTTAGTCAGGCTAACGCTAAGCGGCGGACAGCAGGTGGGTCACATGAATACCTCATTGAGAAAGACTGAGAGAAGTTGGAGGGGGGTGTTAGAGAGGAGCAGGCCGAGAGATGAG
Organism: Diplotaxodon limnothrissa; assembly: GCF_057381915.1. Classification (NCBI taxonomy): domain Eukaryota; kingdom Metazoa; phylum Chordata; class Actinopteri; order Cichliformes; family Cichlidae; genus Diplotaxodon; species Diplotaxodon limnothrissa. The sequence goes on from NC_140607.1 coordinate 32,928,126, forward strand.
GGGAGGGAGGGTGATTGCAAAGGAGAAACAGCAGATGGAGAGTCGCTGGGAGAGAGTTAAACAGGAAAAATAGAAATAATCAGCAGTAAAATAAGAGCATCTACATGGAGAAAAAAAAAAAAAAAAACAGGGTGGGGGGAAATGGGGTGGAAATATGTGGAGGCTGAGCTCCCCTTCTCCTTAATCTGCTCTGAATCAATACCTCTACTGTAATAGAACCTCCCAATCCTAGTCACTTGCTTCGCTGCCACCATGCATACAGCCACAAAGGGCCAAGTCAAGTCATGTGACGGCTTCTTTCACTCAAGGCTTTGGGACTGGAAAGGAGATCATATTCAGGGAGAGGAGGGAGGGAAGGCATGCAGGCTAAAGGTGAATGTTAGAGTGAGTGAGAATTAAGCGCCCAAACTTTAATTTTTGCTTATTTTGCAGTTCAAGATGATCCGTCTTCACAGAGTTTAACTTGTGTGAACGTGCAAGCCTACTTAAATAGAATTATTGCTGGTGGTGACTGATGCATTTTTGTTTGCAATAAATTATAACTACAACAGTCCACTTAGTTTGATCTCTGTGTTTGCAAGGCATTTAGCGTCAGTGAATATGCAATATCACAATTGTGACTTTATGATAACACAACATCGAGGGCAAGAGCCAGACCTACATCGATATCAAGAGCCTCAAAACGCCGAAATCCAAGTAAATATTAATGCTCCTGGTAGGCAACAGAAGAAGACTATCCCCTTGTCAAACCTCCATGATTCTTCTTTATCGCTTCCTTATTACATTAAGGAAAACACATTTCAACCCTGGTAGGTACCACATAGAAAAAGCATGGTTGTAGTTTGAATGTTACTGCAGATGTATAGTAGCATGTAGCAAAGACATCTGGTTTACAGGAGGAAGCAAAAGGCCTCAGACCTTTGTATAGCATGCCTTTTTCCTGCCAAATGTGAGGAGATCTCCCTTCTCAAGTCTGATCACAAAAAATAGGACTCAAATGCAAAAGATGTCCATCTAGCTTATTCAATTCTGACACTGACCTGTAAAGAACAAACATCTTAATATATATAACTGCATAACATGAAAGTTAACAAGTACAACTTTAATTCTGCAAGTTGCAAGAAAACTGATGGGGGAGGAGCACATTTTGATATGCCTTACACTACACTTTAATTTCCCATCAGCGTTTATGCTGTCAGGTTACAAACTGCAACCAGCAGCTAAAGAATAGATGAAGTGAAATATTTTACAACAATGTTGTCTCTCACACCAGCTTACACGTCAGTCAGTGGCTTCATCTAACCTATAATAACCCCTGCCCTCGCTCTCACTCACTGTCTCACATTCGTTCACCTTCTCACTTTGCATCCATGTCTTTCCAGTTTTCCTGTCCCCTCATCATTTTTCCTTTTCCACGCATCCCTGGATAATTTTACATCCTGCTCTCCTTCACCTTCTTTTCATGCCTTTTCCACAATACCTCTCATGTCTTTGGTTTTACCCCTTTCTTCTCTTGTTTCCCCACTGCTACATTTATTCAGACTCCACACTTCATTTCACCAGTAAATGTGATGTTCTTTGGGTTTTTTTGTCAGTTAAGATTTCAATCAGCACTGCTCTTAAGTCTCACCTTTGTTTTCCTATCCTTTTCTCTGCCCTTCTTATCTCCCCAATATCTGCCAGTGTCCTCTATGATGCCTTTACTTTCTCTTTCAGTTCACTAAATCTTTAATCTCTTGCCTTTTCCCTCAAATCACCATGACTTTTCTTTATAAAATAATAGTTTCTAATTATTTTGATTTTAGCTAATAATTCCCCCCTATTTAAACCATTCTTAATTGTTTATGTTTTCTCGCTTGTGTTGCTCTCCATCTTCCTATCTGGCTATCAATTACCCCTTGCCATCTGGACCCCCCCATACTGTCCTACCTCTCCCTCTTTGTCTACCTGCTTCCAGTCTCAGTGAGTCGAGGCCAATGTGAGGATGTCTGTGCTTGGAAGAAAAAGATGATGTAATCTCTTCCAGTGCCGGTGGGCAGGACCGGCACTGTTACACTACAGAGAGGCTGCCTTTTTTCAGTTAAACAATGTGTAATCTCAGCTGCCATTATCTACAAGTTTAATCCACCGCAATATGCATTAGATCAAAAGTATTTTCAAGTATGATTAGAAGTGTTTCTTTAAAGGATAAATGGTAGAAAAACAATTAACAAAGAGTTAAGGTGAGGAAGGAATACTTTTTTTCCGTTTTATGGTAAATTTAAGTGAGAAAATGATCCAGGATACAATTTTCCATCTTTTGTGGCTAAGAACAAATATCTATAAACTCCACAATCCCTGTTTTCTGATGAAAAAGGCATCTCATCATCTTGTGAGGAGGTAAAAAAACAGCAGGCTTATTGCCACTGTAATCTTTCATGTCAGTGGGAGAACATGTGAGGTTGTTTATGTATACATCAACTTCTTTCCCTAAGTGCCATAAAGGGAGGACTTTAAAAAGTGTTTTTTTATTTATTTATTTTTTTTAAATTATATGTGATTAAATGATATTAAGCAAGGCATGATCAGTTTGTAAATCACATTGTTATATTTCCTTCTAATGCAGTACTGTAGGGGTTTCCTAAATTCAGAAATCACATTAGTTACAAATCAAAATATTACTTGCTCCTAATTTTCTGCATAATGTGTGTACTAAAAAAACAAAACAAAAAACCTCAACAAGAATAGATTGACCTACGGTTTTGCAAGAAACTACTTTCCAATGCTGTGAAAGTGACAATAACTCTTCCCAAGCAACTCTTTGGTTTTAAAAAGGTAAAAACAGCAGACCTAAACAGTTGATGATGCATTTTTCCTAGGCTGAAACGTCACCCACATACTGCGATCCATGGTCAGCAGCAGTCGGAAGACTACATCAGTTCACAGTTATGCGTGAGGGTTTTCAAACTACAGTTCCCAACTGCAGTCTTACATATACCATGTATCATTATCATCTGTTAATCATCTGCAAATCAACAGAGCCCATAAACATATGACATAGAAAAAAAAAATCAAAAACAAAATCATGTAACCTTCAGTGCCGGGGAACTACGGTTGCGGTCAACAGAAAACACACACAGCATCGGACGGTCACTGGTTCGTGCTCTCTTCAAGGACAATATGAGGACACACAGTTTCTTGTGCACACAAACACAAACACACACACACTTCTTTGCTTACATTCTCTTGTATGTGACAAGATTTCTGGTTTAAGACCTGGCAGCAGAGGGGAACTCACAATTAAAACCAGTGGGTCATGGTTGGGTAAACACACACACACACACACACACACACACACACACACACACACACCACCACAACTACTTTCTAGTTACTAGAGCCGGTTTCCATGACAACAGACAGGGAGGGAGAGAGAAAGAGAGTCATAGAAAGAAAGAAAGCGCAAGAGAGAGAAAAAGAGAGAGAGAGGGAGAGAGAGAGTATTCCACCCCCTTCAACTCAGAATATTGAGTCAGATCTGAGAATGATGTATTATCAAATGGAGGCCAGGAAGAAATAAAGGAGAGGGTGGGAGGATGGGAGTGGTAATGCGAGGCGTAGTACAAGAGGAGAAAACAAAAGGAGTGGGGTGAATGAATGGAAAAAACAGCAGAGAAATAATATAGTAGACAACGATCCAAACAAAGTGAAGACCAAAAGATGGGAAATAAATATTTCAAAAACATCTAAACATGGAGACATACAATAACATTACCCACTGAGACTGGGGTCATTCACGCACCACATTCACAGTAAGCTTTTTAACAAAGACAAACAAAAAAATGCCCTTTAATGCCCTCATAGAGCTGTGGTGTGAACATGAAACAGAGATTTGAGCTTCTTCAAGAAGTAATTTTTTAAAAATTTGTTTGGCCTTCCAAACAGCGCAACTTTTAAGTCAAATAAGTAGAACAAATTAATGACACTGAAACATTTACAGCATGCAGAAAACATGCTTTAGGACCTTGAAAAGAAAACACCAATAGAAAGAAGAAAGTTTTAGGTTCTTACCAGTGAGGCAGACTTAATGGTGGCAAAGCGGCCCTGGTTTTTGTAGTTTTGAGCCTGGCTGCTCTTATCAAAGGAAGCTGGCGTCGGCTCTGGCCGATGGTCCCTGTGGATCCCGTCGTCCCAGTTGTATTGATGGTCCTGTTTGAAAACAGAGGAGAGAAATTTAGGACTGGTAAATACTAAAAGAAAACAGAATAAATAACAACCAAGTGATCAAAGTTTAAAAAAAATGATAGTGTAAACTATGTTGCACTGCAGGGCACTCAACTTTTTTTTTTTTAACTTATTAAAACTGTGCCAGTATTGAAATTCGTCACCATAATTCTGTGACTTACAAAAGAAATACTCCCCACTGATTTAACCCATACAACTTCTACACTTCACAAAGATTCTTCATCATTTGATAAAACTGTGTCAACTGTAAGCTTGCATGTCATGATGAAACATCAACACCCAGCACCCCCAATAAAATCTGACTGACAAACATGCAGGGAGGCCCAGGGACCAACGAGTGCTTTTATGCGTGGAGGGAAATTCACCGCCATCAGAAAACAATGTGTGTCATTTTTAATTGTTCTCATCACAGCCCCTGAACTTGAAACAGCACACTGGTTGTCTGTTCATAAAGTGACAACCTTATTCAAGCTCTGTCAAAATACAAAGAGAAAATGAAGAAAGAGAATGACAGAAGTGACAGCCCTCTCTTCACAGAGTTGATTTCCAATGCGAATGTAAAGCACAGTATTGACCTGTGTGTGTGTGTGTGTGTGTGTGTGTGTGTGTGTGTGTGTGTGTGTACACAGGATGCCACATGTGCAAGGGGAATTTGCTCTGCTGCTAGTTCACATGTATACACGGCCTTTGTTCTCAAAGTGTGAACGGTGTCAGTGATGAACTTGAAGCAATCTGCAAACAGTGAGGACTGTCAATGGTTTCCATGGTTTTGGGGGGAGGGGTTTATGCATACTCTTGAACGGTGCGAGACACCAAAGGATGTTTGCACAGAGCCATGTTTCCTTTTCATTTGTTAAGTGAGACAGTTATCAACCCAGAAAAGAAGTGAGTCAACCAGTAACAGTCTTTGTTTCTTCTTCCATGCACTGAACTCTGGGAAAAGTGTTTAAGACTGTTTACTAATACCATTTCAAAAGACAGGAAAAATGTTAGGTACAAAGTTGTCCTTGTGCTTAATTCCACTTGGCTTGACTTTTTTGTCTCTCTTTCAGTGGGGCATCTCAGAAAACAGACTACAAATCTGATTTGACCTTTGTTGTGACTTGGATTTCTCAGACTTTATAATCTTCTTTATTTTGTAGCAGTAAAACGATAACTCTGAAGTACTGTACAGGTATCAATGACTTACGCAAGAGATATTGTAGAAGGAAGAGACATGTCTCTAAAACTAAATGTTGCAGTTTTGTTACCCTTGCCCCCAAAATCCATGAAATAAAAAACATACTCATCAAGTTAAAGCGGTGTGGTGGCAGGAATAGCTCTCTAATCAATACCCAAAGCAAAGGTGTGGCTATGTGTAATTTATAAACTTGGCTTGCTGAGTTCATATTTGTTTGTTCCTCCCATTGGAAGAGTGCACTAGGATGATGTTTATGTCAGCACTCTGGATTGAGCAATTAATGGAGCTGTAATGTTGTGACATATGTGCATACACAGCTGAAGTAACTTGTAGATTAAAGAAAACTTTAGCTAAAATAAGCTAAAATGATGGCAAGTTTCCAAAAGTTTTAACTTTTTTTTTTTTTTAATTAAATTGATGGTGATGCTATAGATTTTCTTTTTTATGTCTCGGTGACCACTGAAATGAAAGCCATGGCTCTCTTTCCATTCATTTAAATAGGGGCCTCAAGATAACCCCTAATCAATTCCAAGATGGCTGTCAAGTTGTAACACTCTCCATCTAGATTTAAAGTGATGAACACTTTGTAGTCGACAACTGGTTGTATGGCACATTTCAGGGTCTGTTTGTACACGGCACCAACTTGCACTACATATTTCCATCCATCCATCCGCTTCCGCTTATCCTTTTCAGGGTCGCGGGGGGCGCTGGAGCCTATCCCAGCTGTCATAGGGCGAGAGGCAGGGTACACCCTGGACAGGTCGCCAGTCTGTCGCAGGGCTAACACACAAGGACAGACAACCATTCACACTCACATTCACTCGCACATTCACACCTAGTGGCAATTTGGATTATCCAATTAACCTATCCCCACAAGCTGCATGTCTTTGGATGGTGGGAGGAAGCCGGAGTACCCGGAGAGAACCCACGCAAAACACGGGGAGAACATGCAAACTCCACACAGAAAGATCCCGGCCTGATGGTGGAATTGAACTCAGGACCTTCTTGCTGTGCGGCAACAGTGCTAACCACCGTGCCACCTACATATTTCCCACTTGGTTATATATGAATCGAGTATCCTTCACACCCTCTGGTTGTCACTGCAGTAGCTGATCTTAGATGAACTCAGTATTTCAGTGGTTGTTTGGACGGTTGTTGCTAGTAGTTGTTGAAATTATTCTTTAATTATTTCATAGTCTCCGGCTGTCACAAAACTGTCTCCAGTTTTATATATTTTTTTAATTAATTAATATTTTAAATTGTATTTAGTTTTAAAAAAAATGAGATTAACACTGTTTGAGTATGATGGCTGATGCTCAGTTAAAAGGCTTTGGGAACAATAAGAACTCCCAATAGTGGTTTCAAACTTTCAGCCTTAATCACCATCCCGTCTTCACCCTTAATTTTTACCTTCTTGGTGTGTGGGGAGGAGTCCAGGGTGCTGCTGTAGTCTTGGGGATGCATCATGGTCATATCAGAGCAGCTGTCATCCAACACCTCCTGCATGCTGTTCACGCTGCTGCTCTGGCTACCCGTGCTAACCGAGGTGCTGGGAATAGAGTGGTTGCTGCCCAGGCTGTTCATCTTACAGCTGGCTGCCTCGCTGTCCTGCAAGTGCGCACAACATATACACGTGTTCAGAAACACAAATGTACACAAACACTCAAGGAACATGCTACTGAAATATACAAAAGTCACCCGTGACCTTCGCCCAATTATACCCAGGCTTTCTTCAAACTGTACCATTAAATGGAGTTGCCTCAATACAAACGGCGGGGGGGGGGGGGATCACTGATGCCCTATAGATTGCATTAGAGTCAAAGTCATGCTAAATTGCCTATTAACCTCTAATTGTTAAGATGTGTGTGTCTGAGTCATTCAGTAGCATCTGAGCTTATGTTAATGGGCAGTGGTCAGACAGAGGTCTTCAGATTACAAGTCAACTTGAAGGTGTACAAGACAGATACGGGATGAAACTGTGTAGCTTTTAGAAGCAAAAGCCAATTCACTTAGGTCTAAGGCAACAGGACAGGATATTTACTCAGTCTTTCCACATAAAACAAGGATTGGTACAGCAGGTTTTTCAGGGTAAGGCTTTCAGCAGTGTCTTGTTGCACCAAGGTCTGGTGGCTGCTGTGAATTGTGTCACATGGTGTAGGATGACATTACTGTCGCTACGAGCTGTCCATAACTGTTCACTTTACTTCAGGCCAGGTCAGCTAAAGGACATTTCATCTCAGGCTACCAAGACTGCATGAGAAAGACTCCCATTTGTTGTGATTTCAAAGTGCTGAAGCAGTACTGACTAGTGTGGAGTCACCATCTCTGAGACTTAAGTGTCATCCTGAGGATGCAGATAAACTATGCTGTCCCTCAACCTTTTGTCTGAAATCATCTGTTGGCCTACAGATAGAGAACTGTGTGAAATAATGAGCTTAAACTCTGTCATTGGTGTCAAGTACAAGCACTTATTTTATGTAGTGGTGATGGAAATTTTAAATATAATAATTATTTCAATTACTTTGCGAAAATACTCTGCAGATTAACTGAATCCAAACCTCATTTTAGTGCAACTCTGCTACTTAAAGACTGTGGCTACATATATGCAATTTTTCATCTTCATATTAACTATTGTTAAGAATTGAAGAACTGTTTCTGGTGCCACTCCCTGTGATCATGCACTCTGCAGAGTTTTTTCTTTTAACATTAATTTGTCTGTTTAATATTTAAGTTTGATGCATAAACTGTTTCCCCATTAACCTCCCTTCTCCCTTTTTTTTTTTTTCTTCCTCCCACCTCCTCCTCCTCCTGGCTCTCTCCCAAGGGCCCGTTGTGTTTCTCCTGGTATAGGATCTTTTTCATCTTGCGGTACTGCAGATTGTCGAGCTCACGCACTGCATCCTTGGTCCTCTGGATGAGGTCAATGAGAATGCGTGGCGAGCGTTCCCGACGTACAAAATCATGCTGAAGAGAAAAAGACAGACAGTCAGTTACTTCGTTCAAGGTTTTAGTCAGACTTTATTACAATACAAGGAGGAAAATACTTGGTTTAGAAACTAAAGCTAATCTTTCTATTAGGGTTATCTTTTTTATTTGCATTTCAATTGCTGTCTTCATGTCATACAGTTTAATTTAAACTGAACATTATGGATGTTTTCTTCCCAGTTTTTCAATAGAAATTCAGAAAGTATTGCCTCAGACTACTTACAATATTGGCAGTAAACATTTAAAAGGGAAATAAAATAAGCTGAACCGGAATGAAGATGAAAATTTTATATATTAACTACTTTCTTTTGCATTATCTTAAACATTGGCACCATTTACAGATCTTTTAAGTTGTTCGTAAATATTTGGAAGTCATTTAAACATGTCTAAAATTTTATTTCAATGAGCACAACAACTCTGGCAATCACTAGAGGGCGCCTGTAGGTTGTTCAACCCATTCTGGTCCCAGCACTCAATACGCTCTACTACAGTCTCTGAGAAGGTCCATATAATCGATTTTTATAAATACTCCTAATCCTTCTCATTTCAATAAATACTGTTTGAAATGCATTTGGCCTTGCACCAAGTTAATGAGAACTTTAATTAAATCAGGTCATATAACAAAAATCCCACTAAGCATTGATAATTGAGAGATTTTAGTTATTTAATCTGTATCCTTTGCTTTTGTGCTTTTTTTTTTTTTTTTTTTAAGAATGAGCTACACACATTAACCTCTGTGGAGGAAAAACAAACATACTTAAGAGTTTCTTCTATCAGGGCATAGCAAAGCAAATTGGACCTTGTTATTTACTAAAAGAAAGAAAAATCCTTCCAGAAGAAAAAAAAAAAATATGTGAAAGGTCAGATTTCCTTTTAAAAATATGATCAGTGAATGATATAATGGTTTCACACTTCTATGGAGATCATTTAGGTGATTATCATTGCTGAGTCTGTCCTTTGCAAGTGAGATGAACCTCTGTAATCTAATGTAGGTGCAATTTGGTGGAGGTTGGGACATTGAATAATTACATAAATGCACAATGAATAACCAACGGGTCAGAGTGGGATTGGTGGGAGGTGGGAGAGAAGGTGGGGGTCGAGTGATAGTGGATGGCTATTTTTAATTTGTGTTTTTTTCATTTGTTTGTTTTTGTTTTATTTTTTACAAACAATTTAGGGGTGTCAAAAAAAAGAATAAAAAAGCAAAACAAATAAAAACAGAACAGATATTTCTGCCCAGCACTTCCTCCCACTACAACACACAAACATGTTCACACCTCCTCTTAGTCAGTGTCATTCATAAAATATTGGCTGCATAAAAGGCTAAAATGTATTCAACCTAAAGGTACGTGACTAAAATATTATATTCTGCATGAAAAAAAAATACATATATTTAGGTGTATTTTTAGCCATCACTCTCTGCACACCTTCCTCTCCATGTGACAGATGCCGGTGTAATGGGTTAGTCAGGACACAGAGGAATGACATCACACACTGAAAATAGAGATGAAAGTGATTTGTCCCATTTTCTGATTGACCTACAGCAGAATGTGGGTGGTTGGCCACCCCCATCCCATCATCCAGTGAAGTTATCTCAAGGATTCCTCCTCATTATGAGGTTAGTGTAAAGAAGAAGTGACAGCAAATCTACAGCACCTGGAGTCTTGTCTGGTATATGTATTGTGGCATCACTATTGCCTTCTACCAGAAGTACTCATCCATACTCAGTTTTAGCCTGTTCTTTTAGGATAAATTTGTTTTTGACATATACTATTACCGGTAGTAACTTTTCAGGCTACCGTTACTACTTTAGACAGGAAATAACAGGAAACAAAGGGAATTCTGAAAATATTAAACACTTCATGAACACATCATATTGTATGTTGTTTCACATACAAAAGATAAAACAGGTTAAGGTTAGTGGAATTTTGCAAGTTGGGCAAAGTGAGAATTAGTAGACTAAGTATTCTAACCAGCTACTCGCAACACATCATCTTTGCAAACCTTATCATTTCCTGCTTAGTCTAAGCTACACATTGCATTGAAAACAATCACAAAATACTCATTCATAAATCGGTTATTGAAATCATGAATTCAAAAAAGCAAACATTTAGATGATTCCATCCACTGAACTGATTTTTCTTGTAAAATAGGGCAACTCAATTATGCTATTAGTTTTAGATGATTAGTCAAACACAAAATTAAATTTGAACACTTCCTTGCTCTGGGAAGTTGCTGTTGTGCTGTAAATATCTGTAGTTAGTAAGTAAATTTATACAGCTGAGAAACTCAAGAGTTAGTTTCAACTATTCAAGTGAATATGTTCGTTTAAACGAAGTGTACTTACGGGGGGTTGAGGCCACTGAATGGTTACTCTTTTATTTTTTGTAATTACCATTATTCTGAATGAGGTTTTAAAGGACAGAGAGTGAATTTAACCTGAAGCCAGTACACTAGTAGGTCAAGGCCCACAGATTAGTGACCTGATTTTCCCTTTAAAGCGCTTGGAGGGGCATGTGCCTGTGTGTGTGTGTCTATGTGTGTGTGCTTGCACTAAAACGAAGAGTAAATTTGTGTGTGTCTCAGAAGAGAAAGTGGGGTATTAATCATAAACTAACACCCCAACCCCCAAGCCCTTCACTATAAAGCAGGCCCTTGGACACTGATCCAAAGTCTGTTTGGTACTTATCCCTCTTTAATGGTTTTTTCAGTAAGGATTTGGGTCAGGGGTGCTTGGAAGAGTGCATTCCAGTCAAAAGCCCCATCCTATCCAGACAACAGTCCAGATCCCTTTAGTTAACCACTTCCTAACCTCACACCTTCCTCCATAAAGTGAGACAGGTGTGAAAAGTCCTGCTTGGGCTTCAACACCACTGAGCGTGATCACCAAGAACTTAAAACTCTTAGTGCACCAATAGGATTACCTGTTGGTCACACAAACAAAAAGATCATCTCCTCAATCACAGGGAAACACAATGGACATGCATGGATTATCAGCGTGTATGCTCATTGTGGTTTTGGAGATACATATGGGCTGTCACTGGCAGGATGGCTTTAAAAAAAAAAAAAAAAAACAACTTGCAGGTTTAAGCGTTAAGTTTTACGAGATTATTTTATCTGTGTTTGACAACAGTAACATTTTGCGTTTTAAGGGGTTAGATGAGTTATATTATATATGAGTTTTAAGGTAAAACAACCGTTGCGGTTCCACAACATCAGTACTCAAATGCAATTATTTATGTCCAACACAAATTTATTTTCTTTGTCCTTCTACTCATTTTATTACACCATATAAAATGGAGCTCAATTGTCTTCCTGTGTCTTATCCCTTGGCTGTGAGGCAACGGGGGGAATAAAATAAAAAAAAATCTCAGTAGGATGCTTGATTCCTGTGCTTGAAGAAGACAGTGTATATATGCTTGCGTATTAGGGAGCCGTGGGTGGATGGGAGTGACTCATCCTCATGACTGACTGAGACAGGAAGTGAGGTCACAGCTAGAAAGATTACTGAGGAAACCCACTCACTCGTAGCAGCTCCCCCGACGAGGGTCTGTCCTGAGGAATTTTCAGCAGGCAATAGTCAACAAAGCTGCGAAAGAGGTCAGACCTAGGTAAAGAGGACAATGAGAAAGAAGTCAGTCATAGTCCTTCTTGGACTAATATTTTTAAAATTAGAAAAATTTTAAGTAGAAATGACAGTGACAAGCTAAAAAGCCATGCCATCTGTCCTTTTTGGCAATTAATGACTAATGTACAAGGAGGAGCAATCCACAGCTCTTTGGTGTTTAATATATCAGTGACTTAAGTAGAACAATCTTGCATAATCTCTTAGTGTAGCCCCGAATGGGAATTATATATGGATTATGTAAATATGTGGAGCAATAAAAATATAGGCCAGTGGAGCTGTGGTCTAAATATCTAATCATGGTAATCTAGCACGGTAGATATACCACCATATGTTTTGTTTGCTGTTATGAGTTGTTAAGATAAAATAGACTGGAATGCTCTTTACGTTTATTAAAATACACACTGAGGGTATACGACTGAGATCTCCCTCAACCTCTATTTCTCTCTCAGTTGCTAGCATAGATCCATGCTTAGTCTTGTAGGTCATGCGAATGTGTTCACAATCTGGCCTTGTGTTTGTGTATGAAGCCAATGTCTCTACTTGTCTCATCTGGATGTTGCTAATGCCTCGGGCCCCTGGAGCTCCTCCAAAAATACCACAACCCTGTGCTGTCCCACACAATCGCTCACCTAAAGCACGATACTAGAAATCAACACTAATTTTACAACAGATGTCATAGGCAGCAAGTTTTAACTTTAAAGAACTGCCTTGCCTCACGTTTCTCATGACCTGCTCACAATACTCGTGCCTACTTAAAGGTTTTAAAAGAAAGGTTGTTATTTAATGAACGCTTGTGTGGAACTGATGCACATGTTCTACAGTATGAGGCAGGTAAACGGTTGCATTCAGCTACTCCTGAGGAGCTGTGTGACAGAGACAAATTTTTACAACATATTACAAGGAACTCCTGCACGACACTGCATACCTAGGACATCGCATGCATACCATGGCAGTCACAGCATGGCAGAAGTACACAGGAGTAAATTACAGGGAGAACATCAAGCACAGGGTTAATATTTGATGAGTGCCGTTTCCCTAAGGACAATCATACCACACATGCTGTGGTTACAGCAACTCAGAGGAGCAGTAGCATATTTGTTCCTTTGCTAAATTCCTGCAAGTGTCTTGCATTTTTTGCTAATTGAGATCACCTAGTTCTCGGTCCATACATGCTGCTGAATATGTATCCGCTTTTCTTCTGTTCCCAAATTATTCCTTTACTACCAAGATTGTGCTAGCTAATACTGAGCCCATTGTTCATACAATAAATATAAAGATATAAAAATATTATATAGCTTATATAGCATTTATTCATTAACTGAGAATAAAAAACATAAAAAGCTAAGCTATGGTGGCTTATGTAGAGTGCTTGGATTATTCTACTAACTAAGCCAACTGTATATTGAATAAATGATTTCACTTCTTATAGTCCTCCAGATAAAAAAAAATGTATACCTTTTATGATGAGATTTGTTGTTAAACAGTAATTAATTTAAGCTTTTTTCTTGACTTTACAAAAAAGCATATCAGTTTTAAATGCTGTTTCTCAGTTTTTTAGATGACATAAACATTTCATGACAATATATAGCAGCTCCGCTGGTCTTGTCTGACAATGGTGATGCAAAGAGACAGCAAAGAGCTGTTTAAAACCTGCTGGCCTAAATTAAATTGCTAAATGTTTTTTGATGTCTGGAAGGACATTCCCTAGAGAATCTATTAGCTTCTGCAGTCATGAGCTGTGAGGCTGAAAGCTGCATAAAATAATGCATAAAGCAAGCTGTTTTCCCATATTTAGAACACCTCATACGTGCATGGAGGAATATATTTGCATGTTAGTATGGCAAGCTTAAAGTGTGAGTTAAATTACTTGGAATAGCAGGAGAATAATCGTGCTGTTTTGTTTAGATGCTGCCTCAAAGCTCAGTAGAAATGGTGTGGGTAGCTGCAGTGTGTTTCTTTGGTAGCTGTTTCCCAGGTAATTACATAAGAGACTTAGAGTGTGCCCTTGCACATGGCCTGTGGCAGGGATCACAGGTCATGCAGATTAACACAGGGATGTCTTACTCTGGCTGAACCCTGACTAGAATGGACTTTAATGTTCACGGTTGACTGGATGCATTATATCAGTGGTTATACTGGATTTTTTTGGGTGTATGGTAATTTTGTAACATCAAGGTGCTAAAACTTACCACTCATTGGACTGCAGTGTGGGAGAGTCGTTCTGGGCAATGTGATATAAGGCACTCATGGCATTCATGTTGAACAAGGGTGGTTTACGTTCCGCTAAAATGAGAAAGGATGTGAGAATAACATATACAGTGTGCACATTTTCGCATCAGCTTCTCCTTGAATGAGGGAGAAGCCGAAGTCTAAAAAATAAGTAGTACAAACAAATAACTTTTAATCAGCTTAAGTCTGCTGAATTTCAGTCTGAGCCAATAAATGTATTATTTGACCACTGGGTAGGTGTTTGCTCACCCAGTTCAATACAAGTGATCCCCAGTGACCAGATGTCCACTTTTCCTTCATACTGGCCCTCGTCCATGGCTAGGATCACTTCTGGGGCCATCCTGAATACAAAGGCAGACACACGCGTATGCACACACTTTATCAAGTATGGAAAAAATCCATGAAAATGTTATAATCTTCTAAGCTTCTCAGAGTTTTTAAAGACTCTGGTATGCTGTGATAGCAGCTTAGTTTTTGGAATATATGTTTCTATACTTGTGTGACAATTTTTCGTATGCATGACTACTAGTCCACCAGTATATGGGATGCCTTTGTTTACCATTAAAGCTGCTGTGAATATGTGAGTGAATATTTTATTTTAGTGCATAAACAATTGAAAGCCAATTGCGGAAAACTATTAATATGAATTAAAAAAAAAATCTTGTCAGTTCTTTCTCAAACTGAATTAATAATGACTAACATGTTGCATGTCTAGGTGCATGACTCTAGAACAACAAACATCTACCAACAACAATGTCTAAATAAAATTGGCAGAAAAAAAGAAAAAAAAGACATAAAATAGCTCATTTGTACTGAACATGTGCAAGATAAAGAAGAAACTTAATCTTCTCTTCTCTGCAGATGAGGTTCCATGTTTGTCTTGTGTGTACTGACCAGTAAGGTGTGCCCACAAAGGAGTTGGCAGGTGAGGCAATGGAGGCGGAGCCAAAGTCAGCCAGTTTGACTTGACCCAGCTCAGTCAGCAGGATATTACCAGCTTTCACATCTCTGGATAAGGGAAAAGAGCATGAAGACAGCAAAGACAGAAAAGAGAAAAAGTCACATTAGCTCCACTTATATATTATGCATATGTGCCAGGTGACTGATATGTGCCAAGTTAGTCCTACCTCCAATGAGCCAGTCCAGTTTTTATTCACTTTTGACCAACACAACACAGTTGGGTATTTAAAGATGTCATGTTTGATTTGACATTTTAAATCTATGCCCTTTGAAACTTAAAATGATACAGAACAGTAAAACGGATTTATTTGATGTGGTTGTTGGATGCCAATCATATCTTCCCACCTTAAAAGATACAACTGTGTACAGCAATAAGGTGGGAAGGTGATGTCCAAGAGTAAGTATAGACATGATGTTTTACAACTTAATTCGTAAACACTGCAATAAATGAAGAACGTAACTGTCTTATGTTATCATGTTCCATGTTTTCACTCTATGTTGCCTGTAAGCAAGGAAAGAAATAGACTCACCTGTGAATCATATTATGGGAATGTAGGTAAGCCAGTCCTAGCAAGGCACCATGGGTAATGGCAGCAATTTCCATTTCTTGGAGTGGTTTTTTATGAACTATGGAAGAAATAAGTACAATGAATGGATTGAGCAGAAATAACATGAATGATTCAAATAGTTATTTCTATCCAAGATTGTGGAAGTGCAGACTTCATGTGCTCAGCTCTGGAAAGCACAGTATCATGGCTTTAATAATTAAGACCAACTGTACTGATCTGTCCACACACTGCAGTAATAAAGTAATCCCAGTAAACAGTTGAGTTTCCTAAGCTGGCACCCCGAGTCCTGCTGTTCTAAAAATTGTGCCAAGGCAAAAGGTCACTGCAGAACTACGACTGAGAATTTTTATATAAAGGCTAAACTCCCCAGAACAGTCTGGGAACGACTGTCACAACTGTGTACTCTGTCAGTAGTGAGTATTTGGGTGTTTAAAATAGGTCAGTAGCTTCAAGAGTGGTTAGAGGATGGGGAGTTCAGGGAATTCAAGCTCTTAAAAGTGATATAGATATTTTTTGCCAGGTGCTGAAATCTAAGAAACAAATATGTTTTCCATCTGCGATAAACAGTGGTTTAAAATGTAGTACTATTACAGCAGATTACACATTTACATTACATTATCTTGCTCCAGTATCCAAGGACGCAAATGGGGAGAGTGCCCCTAAGCATACAATCACAGAAAATATTTAGTTAGGCCCACAAAATGAACCAAATAATCACAGAAAATTGGAGAACATGAGGTTTTACAAGTTTTTAAAGATAACTGCAGTTATCTGATAGCAGCCAGTTCCTTATTTTTTGGTAGTCCAAAAAAAATCCTCAATAAGGTCAAGCAGTCATAGCCTACTTCTGCTCCTAAAACAGCTTAAATTAGCTAAAGGGCATACTTTACAGTGCACAACCAAGCTAAAAGACCAAAGTTACTTTTCATTAGTTTTGTTTTGACAAGTTTCGGGTTTACAAAAGTTTCAGGAGTGACTTCCTGGAAAAAAAATGTTAACACTTCCACCCTGTTACTGACAAAAAAGCCATTATAAAATTATGAAATATCTCAATGTATTGGCATATCAAACACTGATAAACATACCCTCCAGTAAATCTGATGCAGAGCCCAGACAGTACTCCATCACCAGCTGAAAGAGAAAATAGTTAAACCTCAAATAAAATGGAAACTAATCACTCACATGGAATGAGCACCGTCATAAATTTTAATTAAAGCTTTAAGTCAAGTTTGTGAAAAGTCCTAGTCTAAAGAATGTAGAGGAAGTGGGCGTACAACAGTTAGCCACAACATTAAAATCAAACAGAAAAGTGAAGTGACTAACACTTATTATCTTGATGGCAGAGGTCTTGCGTAACAGGACAGTGTGTAGAAATAGCTCAAGCCCTAGCCTCTAAACTCTGCACTCAAAACTGGTCAAACATCAGTGGGATCTACCAGAGCAGGCACAACCCGCAGAAGCACCACCCAGCAATCAGCAGCCAATGTTCTTATGACAGACACCAGAAGCCCCAATGGGACAGAGTTGATTTGGCAGTGCACTGTAAGCGGTTTTGATGTTGTGGCTGATCAGTGTACACAAAGAAACATAAGTACACAGTAGGAAAACATACCGAGCAGGACATGAAAACAAAAGAATGTAAGTAAAGAATGAGAGAGAGCAGAAGAGAGAAAGATAAATCAAGTATCCTGCCAGACTAAAAAAAAAATGAGGAACTTGAACAAAAAAAAGAGGATGTAGAAAAGGATCTACAAACCCAGGCAGTGTTGTCTTTCAAGTAGCAGCCTTTGTACTCAATTGTGTTTGGGTGTCGCAGCTGTCCCAAAAACTTGACTTCCTTAATGATGTCCTGCCACTTCTGCAAAAGGAAAGAATGATTCCAGCCTTTAGGTACTATTAAACTAACACTTAACTAAGACTTTAAATACAATGCATTAACCAGTGACAGATATTTTACATCTGTATCTCTCTTGCTATTGTCTATTGACAGAAAGGTTTTCTTTAAAGGCACTGCACCAATATAAATAATAAACAAACTGAAAGCTGGCTCCACTTCAACTAGTATGGAAAAGTTGGACAATAGCTTGCAAGTGCCCTCACACAAAATCATCACTCACTGTTTTATAAAAAGATACAAGTTGACTAAACCACTGAGATGTGGGCTTGAGTTCAGCCGAAGTACAAGCTGTGATCCCATAGGATGCCTTCTGAAATATGCTTCTGCCTAAACATTTCCAGCAGTTTTCTTGAGGTAGACACGTGTTTGTTCCAAGCTTTGCATCTGGTGTGGGCAATTATCTTCCATTATTTTCACATTATTTCTGTTCCTTCAGAGTAACTAACCACCACATGAGACATCTCACAACTTCACAAGCATAGCATCAAGCTGTGTGAAGTAGCAGAAAATGATGTAATGCTGCTTTTTGCATTCTGAGCTATACCTCCCACATCATAGAAAAAAAAAAAAAGGTTATCTGACCAAACCTAACCAAATGCTCACTTGAGGTTTTTCTTTTTTTGGTCCTTCTGATATGGTTCCACAGACAAAACCATCTAAAACTGGAGCATTCACATTGTATGTGCCATATCTACATTTTCCAGCATGTATATTTTCTTACTTCAGTAGTCTGCTTGCCATTATAGGACATCTTTTTGATGGCCACCACCTCGTTGGAGTAGGAGTTCCGAGCCTGAGAGAGAAAATAGAAAAGATCACACTCTATTAAGGTCTTTAAACACAAGGTCTAAATGCTTAGGAAAAGAAAGCTCACACAAAGACAAATACAGTAAACCTCCCACAGGATATAACAAGGCCTCATGTTTGTTTTTGTCATTTTTTTGTTTGTTTTCGGTACCTTTAGGGTACCTTTTTGGTCCCCTAGCCACAAAGTTATATTGGCATTCTACAACATAAACATACATACAGACTCAAAAGTGATCTTAATGCCCACAGGGTAACCTTTGGTCTTCTATTAAAATGTGAAAGTTAACATCAAAAGGTCACTACATAAATATTATAATTATAGAAAAAATAAAACATAACATGTACTGTACCTAAAAAGCACGAGCTATAGCAGCCTGTTATTGGACAGTGGTACATATTAGTTCAGGGACCAATCTAATGTAAAACATCCAAGTGCAAGTAAAACTAAATACTTACCTTAATCTAAAATAAATATCCACCTGAACAACGTAAATCAGGTGAGGTTTATCTATAGCCACTTTAACTGTTTGAGTTATCTGTCCACATTTACATTTGCATGCTAAACCCATGGTGTTAACCTCTGAGGCACTTTGCCTCAGGGACAGCTAGGCTGTGGCTCAGCCTAAGCCCTTATCTGAGCTTCATCCCATATACAATTGAATGGGAAATTCATGTTGAGATTCAAATGGAATTACAGTAACAGGAGGCAAGAGAGTATTCCCATTTGACTTTTTTTCAGATTAATTTGATCCCAATGATTGCCTGTCAGTTTATGCATAAGAGCATGCATTCCTCTTATTATAGGATACAGCTAGATGGCATTACATATGAGGAAACAAAAATCAATCAAAACTAAGAAATTTAAATAGGCTAATTGTATTGCTAATTGCATTAGAAGGGAATGTGTTACTAATTACAAACTCTTTAATTCAGCAACCATTATCAGGGTGTGTGTGAACCCCTTGTTGGTGTTGGGTCTGTGTTCTCAGGAGGTAATTTCCCCTTGTTTCCTTCTGTAATGGGAGTTACTCGTTTGTCTTTACACAAGTACAAAAGCAGTCACAGTTATAGTTAGGGAATTTATGTATTTGACAATGCACATTTACTGTGGTAACTACTGTATTTTTTTTCTCCTATAGTCATTACTTTTACAGATTCAGACTAACTTCAAAAAGAAAACAAACAAACAAAAGGTGTCCTTTGAGTATCCACTTTCTAAAAATCAGGTGAGAGAAGCTCCGATTAGCCACTAGTAATAGATAACAGCAACTGATTCACTGATGTACTGATTCATCTCTCAGGCAAAAATTCATACTAACCTGTCTTCAGGTTGGAGTGTATCAGAATGGGTTAAAAAAAACAAAACAATAAAAAAAACAACCTTACCTGCTTTGAATAGAAAATATTGTGATGTTTAAATAAATACTGTTCTTAAAAGATATAATAAATTAGCATATATGAAACATAAGGGAGTAAGTAGTAGTAGTTTTTGTAAAGCTGTAAACATGAGTTGCCATTGACAATGATTTTATATATCATTTTAGATGATAGTATCGTATGTATCGATTTTGTATAACACAATAAAAACTTTTCTTTTTTTTTTAATTATAATGTATCCTTAGTTCAATCACTGAAAAAATAAAGCTATTAACAACATTTACAAAAACTGCCCTTGCTGACAGCAAGCACTGTTGTAATAGGGGTAGTACAAGTGTGTCAGTGAGCACAGGATTGACATCAGGGCAGGATTTAGACACACACTGGAGATTGTCAGCCAGACGGACATGGGTACTAGGACTACTACTGATGTACTGGTCGTGTGTACGTGTACATGACATGGGATAGTAAAGCCCTGGCAGTCAAGAAAATCCTCCCCCTTCATTGACTACTACTTTGTATTTATATATCAACAGAACAGCTGTCTTGCAAGGCAGGGAGGAGGCTTATCGCCCCTAGTCCTGCATCTGGAGGAAAAGGGAGAAAGGAGGAGAAAAAGGAGAATACAGGATGCTTTTCATTCCCTCCTCCATGCAGCTTTAATATCAAAGCTTGATGAGTAATTAGTGATGATGAGATTAATAAGAAACAGAAAAAGTGCTGAGAGAGGATCTGTCTCCACTTAACTGCTTTCAAAGAGCCATAATGTGGTGCACTACATTTACAGCATACATATTCCTTTATTCAGCAGGAAGTGTAAGTATGTGCGTATGTAACTAGCTAATAACAATGATAAACTGCAATATATAATGTTAGAAGTGTTTATGCAACTTCTTAAATGATCCAACCACTTTTGCTGTTCTTTCAGATCTGTATCACTAAAGCTGCAAAACTCAAATTAAGTGCTTTAAATCTATCTCAAAAAGAATAATTTCTAATTTACTTCAAGGCCTTTGAAAGCCAGAGTTACCATAATTGTGAACTGATACTTACAAAGTAGACGGCCCCAAAGCTGCCATGGCCGATCTCATGCAGGTCACAGAAAACGTCCTCTGGGTCATCTTTGAAGAAGAGGTCAGCCAACTCGGGGTCCTTCGGTACTCCTTTCCGTGTGGACGACGGCATTATGTGCTGGACATGGGCTAGGCGCCAGGGACCGCACTCACATACACGCTACTTCTGCTACTACCACCACCAAATATCCACGACGGGTCCGGCATTGGCCAGCTAGACCTGGGAAAAAGAAAGGTCAAGAGAATAGACTATTAGGCTGATATTTACTGCCGTGCACTGGATAACAACACATTTGTTTCCTAGCATATATGCTAAAATTAGATGCATTTATACCCAAGGATGGTTGTTGATACTTGTGAACATCCAGACACTGTTTGATTTAATGTCACTTCACAGAATATCCTTATTTCATGTGCAATATGCAGGGCTTCTTTGAGTATTTTCATTAGTGCTTCTCATTGACAGCTGATAGGTGATAAGACAGGAAAAAAATTAATAAAAAAATGTTTGCTAATAATGACGACGATAGCCGTCTAGTCCTGCTGCTCATCACACACAGTCACACTTGCATACACAGTCACACGCACATGTTTGACAGCAGAAGTTGAGTCACTGATGCATCATTTCCACACATGGACATAGTGCCCGCGCACACACACAAACACACTAATGCTGACTGTTTTGTATCACAAGGCTGCAGCCAGGCCATCAAGCGTGTATGCATCCTGGACACCCTGCTCCAGTTAGCTTCGTTGAACATGCAACACACATTCACACCCATGCACGCAGGCGCACAGCATCTCTCTGATACCAGTGTCTCTCATTCTCTCCCTCTCTCTTTCTTTCTACCATGAAATCTGTGTGCACATCAGCCAGATGCAGCAAGTAAATCTGGCTCCAAAGGCCAGCCCCACACAGAGAAAGCTGACATACAGGCAGAGGCAGCAAGACACACAGGCACCCAGGCCAAGACACGAAGCATCAGCATCATCCTAATCCTCTGCTCTTAAAGGGATCTAAGCCATTGCACCCACTCCAAAAATATCAGTCTTAAAGGCAAAGTCCTGAGCCCTCTGTGCCATAGCACCAGACGCATAATGATTCCAGCCTTGGGGTTTTGAATATGGACAGAAATATGTGTCACTAGGCTTCGTGTATGTTTTGGTTATTGGAATTTCGTTTGAGAAACATGGATTTTTTTTCCAACACATGGCCACAAAAAGCTAAATAACAGCTTTTATTGTACTTTAAACTGTCCACTTGATGTAACCAGGAAGCTACTGTTAGCTTCTTGTGCTACTCTTGATAAGTTTTTCCACAGATATACTGAGCTGATGACACTACCCAATTCAATGTAAAGGATATGAGCTTGGACATAAGTAAGTTTTAAAGACTTTTGAAATATCAAAGTAAGTAAAGTGAGTGGTTTGCAGCAAAAAGACTTGTTGCTGTGCTTCATATTCCAAAATCTAAATATAAATCAAAATATACAGTGACACTGCCCACAGTCTATTTCAGTGAATGTTAGAAATAATGATGAAGAAAACCACAATGACACACATGCTGCTTCTTATGAACTTCTGCATACAGAAAGGTCTCCTGGAGCACTGTGACAGCCTGCTGCCATTTAAAAAGCTGCCGTAACATCTCAGCTTTGCGTAAATCAGTTGTGCTGTAGCCTGACTAAAATCAATTTCATGGCATTTAGCCCTGGCTTCTCTTGAAGAATGCTCCACAACATTCTTGTAAGTAGCCACAGATTTACACATAAACAACGGCCATGGTTCCAGTTTATCAGCCTGTATAAGGTGAGAGATCATACATGCAGGTTTACAAATTAGTTTAAGGCATCTATTGGTCATAGAGGGTTTTTTTCTCAGAAACATAAAACCCTAATATGGCTTCTTCATGACTACAATAAAAATCTTACAGTTGATGAAGTGTGTACAATATAGCAGTGTAGCTGTTTGTACACAAACTTCTACTGCGCACAGTTACTGGTGCAGCTCGAAGCTCTTTGTGATCTCATCAAATATCCAATCAATGAGCTTTTTCAATAATGTGGGTTGTAAATTAAACATTAGTACTATTTTATTAATGTGTATTTTATATTTATTCCAACATAAAAGTGCAATAAAAGAATATAAATCAGTTTAAGAAACGTGCATACATCGCCTTATATCTGGATGCATGTGTGTGCAATGTTTATTCTTACATAAACACACATATACAGCAGTAAGTATTTAATTTGCTTTTTCCTAAGTGCACCTACAATATGAACCTGTGTGTGTCCATGTCTGTGTTAGTGACTCTGAAACATTTGTCTGTCTGTCTCCTGGTTGCATCAGCCCCGTCTTTCTCTCATCTCTCCTGCTTAAGCTCTCTAACATAACTACTTAAAAAAAAAAAAAAAGCCTGACACAACCTCCATCTCACCTTTCTCCCCACACCCACAGCATATAGTGCACATAAGTACAGATATACATGTACATACCCTCACTATGATGCATTCATTAGTTTGTACAGGGTAACAAAAATGAGAGGGGGGAGAAAAAAAAAAGTCCAACAGAGTAAGTGGGCTTTACCCAAACTCTGAAAGCTGATCTAAGCCACAAAGATAGAACAATCTCCTGACTGTTTCCAAGAGACAAAAATGAAGCAAATGAACACCTAATTCATGTGATCACTCCAGAGACTGAACACCTTCTCTCGTTCTTTTCCATTCTTCCTCCTCCAGTCTCCCGAAATGTGTGAAGTGATGCAATGTGGCAACAACAGGTTGTAACTCAGGGGGCTTCGTAAACCTGTTACTAGCCCAGCAAAGCCCAGTGTTTGGACAGTTTGCTCTGTGTGTGTGTGTGTGTGTGTGTGTGTGTGTGTGTGTTTTAAGGATCTATGAATGGCATTGTTCTGAGAGAGCTGCTTAGGCAAATGGCTTAGACAGATTAAATGCTTGTGTGTGTAAATTTTTTACAACATACTCAGAGCCACATTTTCAAATAATGACACTATACATATGCGTAGGTGTGAATCTTTTTGCATGTGCAGAAATAATGTACACCTAGTGTGTAAATGGGATGTGTGTGAGGTGCAGGTGGGTAATTAGGCTACCGGATTTGCTATATACAATAAACTATACATCATAAATACAAATTATGTGCAAAAGAGATTATGTGATTTATGCTAATCTGACTAGTACTTACACAAACACAGCTTCACTGGAGAATTTAATATGTTTTGAAGAGCAATTAGAAGGATTTTCCACTAAAATTCTTGATAGTGAGTTCATACATGAATTGGCAGTGTTTGGTCCCAAAAAATTCAAAACATACCGTTTCCAGGTAGGGGTTAACATTGACAAGCTTTTATCAGGTATTACCAGTAAAAAATCCTGTCATGATATTTACAAATGTAATGTATTATCTTTCTAGTGCACATATTTGTTAAAAAAAAAAATAAAAAATTTAAAGCAACAACAGTGCTTGTATCTTGATACACTACACCAACAACACATTTATTCTAATGTCAGTAAACACAATCAAAAAATATTTATGGGACATATATAACATAACATTAGGCATATACAAGAAACATACAGTGTGTGAATGTGTGTGTGAATGGGTGGATGACTGGATATGTAAAGCGCTTTGGGGTCCTTAGGGACTAGTAAAGCGCTATATAAATACAGGCCATTTACCATTTACCATACATGCATAACAAAGCATATCCATAATACCCTTAGGCCCCCTCTTAGCATTGCTATCACTAATTGATGTGCCAACTGTTCTTAAGGACCACTCAAGCTGACAGATATGGCTCTATACCATCTGCGGCACTGCAAGTATTTAAATGGGACACCGCAATGTAAATAAGCTATATATCATAAAATGGTTCAGAAAGCCAATCATACCAATACTGTTCAAATTGAACATTTAGAAAGGTTTTCAATACAGGATTTGTATTCATTATTTTTTAAATGATTATATTCTTTTAAACAATACCTGAATAATAGACTGTGCAAGGGCATAAGAATTAACTGGGCTACCACATAGACAGATAAGAGAGAAAAGAGGAAACAGAATTGTTTTGTATTAGGGCTGCTCAATTAATCGAATTTTAATCACGATTACGATCAGGGCTTTCAACGATCATTAAAAATAACTGAGCCGATTATTAGCCCCTCCCTCATTTTATCCGCGACACCTTAAAGGCCGGTCCGTGAAAATATTGTCGGGCATAAACCGGTCCGTGGCGCAAAAAAGGTTGGAGACCGCTGATTAAGAGGACCCGAGGGAAGCTCGGAAAGCTAAGCAGAAGTTATTTGGAGAGGAGAGTGACTGCCGTTGGTTGAAAAGAGAGGTAAAAAAAAAAAAAAAAAACTTCAGTGGTGTTGCACACTATTTTATATTATTTTTTAAAGTCATTGTTAACCCTTTAAATCCGGTCAGAGCAGCACGCTCCGTTTTGTGTAACTACTTTTAAATCCCTGTAGAACCTGGACCATGTAAGCTAGCGCAATAATTTGTTTTGCATATGAAACCGGAGGAGTTGTACTTACAACTTATGCCATCAGCTTGTCCTCGGTCACGGTTTCCTTCCACATATAGCTTTGCAAAAATTGCATAAAAAGCGCTTGCAGGAACAAAAACATAATATTCCAGAAACACGCTTTGCCGATCCGATCAGCTGTTCATAACACTTCCCACAGTGAAACAGATGTCAGCGCGAACTGTCTCATGTCCGCCATTTCCTGGCCGAAACCGGAAGTGACGTCATTTTCGCGGAAATGTAGTTTTTTACTTGTAGACCTTAAAAACCTCTACTGGTCATGTTTGACTTTTCTGAATAGTTTCTGGGTTGCTTAGAACTCGAATTGCACAGCTGGAAATAGTTTATTTTGATGCACCTGCTGTTTTCTTTGAAAATTTGCATCATAGGATTGTTTTTTTTGTTTTACCTGCAGTGTATATAAAAATTGGTGTATCTCCAAAATAAAACTATGAAGACACTCAAAATAAATTTCCTGTTGTTGTAAACTATTTTTTGCAACTTTTTTGTATTTAAAGTTTTGAAGGATAAGCCTCTTAAATTTCTCCAAGTAGAAATATATGTAAAAAAACAAAACAAAAACGATTTTCAATTTTTTTGTAGTTTATTGCACTTTTTTGCAATTAATGTAGTTACTATGGACTTAATGCATACATATTATTAAAATATGGGCTATAACAGTTATTTAGCAACTTGAAATGCTCCCACAAATGGCACTACAACATGTAAAAAAATAATATAAGCTCTGGCGGACTTGGTTCTATAGTAGGTCTTAAAGGGTTAAATAAATATCGTCAAATAATCGCGATCTCAATTTCAGTGAAAATAATCGTGATTATCATTTTTGCCATAATCGAGCAGCCCTATTTTGTATAATTGATATTATTGATAAATGAAAACAGACGACAGCTTCACAGAAATATTGAGTGTCTTCTGTGCAAAAGGTGAGTAAACTAATTCTGAAACCCACTGTATTGTACAGGAGTTATTAAAAAGGTTTCTAAGACCGTATCAATAATAATCAATAAATGACAGTATCAATAATTGCCTGAAAAAGACAAGCTTGGAGAAAGAAGAACATTTTCTTTGCATGCAGTCATTTACAGTAGGTTCACGTCTATCTAAAGTCATGTGTGCACAAATGAAGTACATGCTTCTGAGGTTGTTTGTGTACATTTACATCACAAATGCAGGTATGCACTAATGTATGTATGTTTATGTTTACACATGGATAAACAGGGTACTGTACACAAGCATGTATCTGCACCAATACATCAATGAGAGCACACAATTGCCCATATGTTTCTGTATAGCCAGGGGGGTTTAGCAGCTTACTGGCCCTCCTCCCAGCTTTAGACAGGAACAGGAATTAGACAGACTGTGGGAATTCTTACTGGGATTCAAATCACCAGCTCTAATCAGAAACGGGGAAAAAAAAAAGAAGCAGAAAATCCACCAAACTGTACACTGAGGCTAGTCCTATGGTGGGTATGTGTGTGAGAGTGCAAGAATAAGAATTACGTAATAATCCAGTTCTCTCAACTCCTATCATGACATTATAGAAAGCGGGGTTAGAGCCTTAGTAGTGTGTATTAGTGTAGTAGTGTGCGCAGATAGAGCCTCACATCTCACTGGAGTAGGAGAAGGTCCTTGGAGGATACGGCATTTGTGTGTGTGACATGTGCATGTATGTGTGTGTGTTATGCCTCTGCATGGCATAAAATGGGTCAACCTTGTTATTGTATGAATAATATAAAAGCCTACTTAAATGCACAATCCAAGGTTGTATAGTGATGACAACAAGCCAAATTAAAGCTACAGATGTGATAACACTCTTTCTTATTGTGGAAAGTCTGTGAAGTGTATGTTCTGAATCAACACAAATGGCCATTTATTAAGGATAGACTACATATATTTGGCACAACCTCAATAGTATAATAGTTTAATTTGAATGGTAATTCTCCAGACTGCTGCCTGGCCACTGAGTTCAGGCAGATGTAGTGAACTGATGACTCTAAAGCACTCACAGGCAGTGGTGGAGTCCCCACTGAAGCACAAGCCTGAGGGTCATTTTGACCTGTCCTGAGGTTGAGCAATGATATTAAAATCAGGAACAAGTAGATAAAACTCCAAATGCAAGCATCAAGCAAACTGCCACCATCAACTATTAAGAGCATTATCTTTCTGCAATTTTGTAGACTCCACAAAGATGCACACATGCAACCTGCACCCTTCTCTCATCAAAGGAAGCAAAGTCTACCTGCTTCTATATGCATAATATTAGACAAATCACCCACCATTACATAATAAAGGATTGGTGGAGAGAGCAATAATAAAAAGGATAGATAATGTATTTGAAGAAATAGGTGTCAGGACTGTCAAAAACAGGTATATCAGTATTTTGCACATGTCTCAACTCTGTATATTTTTATATATTTTATTTATTGTTTACTCTATTTAATTTGTAAAATATGTGTACACACACACACACACACACACACACACACACACACACACACACACACACACACACACACGTAGAAAAATATTTAGTATACACATCCAGAAATGCATATACTATTATATATTGTACATATATTTATTAGTTTCAGATGTAGCCATTCTTGTATTTTGCTTGTTTACATTATTGTATTTTGCACAACTCTGTTGCTTGTGAAGCTCACACACAAAAATTTCACTCACGTGTACTGTACCAATGTACCTGCACATGTGATGTGACAATAAAAGTGACAATAAAAGTGATTTGATTTGATTTGATTATTGGAGCTTTCAGTTTAATCTCAAGGGTTATTTTTTTGTTTGTTTTTAAGGACAGATTTTGCAGTTTGTAGCTCTTATCTGTGTACTACAAATAACCCATCAAATTAAATTTATTATGGGCATGATATTCAGTCAAACAGAATCTAATATTCTGACACATGGGGTTATCATGCAAGATTAGCAGTCTGTTGGTTTGGTGAACAGAGTGGCCTGGAATGGAGTGAAATTCGAGGCCTAAATTATTGTTGCAGTCCGTCTCTGTTCACAGTTAATTCATCTTCTTTCAAATGGTAGCCACACTCACGAGGACGTATGCAGGAAGCATGAAGAGTTAGGCATATTATATAAAATAAACACAAAAAACCCTTTCATTTCTTTGACAGATAGATTTCCATTCTCATATGAAGCCATGACACAAAGCTGCTAAGGGCATTAACATTTAATCAGGTGGCAGAATCACTTCAGGCTATGTGAGCCCCTGTTTTCCTATGAAGAAAGTGAAGACATGAAACATTTGCAGCTAAAGTCAAAAGTTCACTCCGTTTCATCCTCGACACCTTGCCAGTTACATTTTTAAGCAGTATTTGTGACCTGTCTTATGGACCTGATTGTGAAGCAGCTCTCTAAAGTGTGAACTTAACAGATTCTTTGCCCTTGAGCTCACAAGACTGACAGTGAGGGGAAGTCGAGACATTTCAAATAAGTCTTTATCCTTGCCTAGAGAGGCGTTCTGTAACCAAAATCATTCCTCTCTACCACACCCAATCCCCACAAGCTTTTTTCCTCCCCAATCAGGGTGTGACTCAGCAGCAAGTTTTGCCTACGGAACAGAATGTACACTCACTCACACACGCGCGCTTTCCTTTTCACCGATTCCAATGATGGCTGTGGGCTCTCTGTGTAAAGATGACAAGTTGGCAGAAGGATTTACATTTTTGCCTAATTCATAAAAGACTGCAAACCACAGACAAACCTCAAGTTCTTCAATCGCTACAGCTTAGTGGTGCCCGAGCAAAATTACTTTCTATGGAAAACTGAAAACAACTGTGGTATAACAAAGTAAACCAAACAAAAACGTTCCTTTTAATGCAACCCTTGTCCACCAAATTCAACTGCAGTACTTAATCAGAGTCACTTCAAAAACACAATCACCATGACTATAGAAAAAAAGAACAGTGATGTAGCTGTGACATAACATGAACTTTCATTTTAATTTAAACTGCTGTTAACTTCAAAACTGGTCCAGGCAAGAAAGTTTTTTTCATGTCACAACCTGAGGAAAAATTCTTGCAAATCAGTGTGAAAGAGAGGTGATTGGCTGTTAAGTACATCAGAGAGCCAGCAGGGCAGAAGCTTTCAATATTGACCCAGTTTGCATTTGGCTGATCCCTGTGTCATCTGTCTTAACTGTAACATGAAGGGGATTTCTGACACACAAATTAATTCATTGTATTAAAAATAAAATAAAACAAAAAATAAAAAACTGCTCATAGACAGATTGTCATAATATGCAAAAACAATACATCAAACAGCCTCAGAGAGTCAAATACATAACCTACCTGTAGAAATGTGTTGAGGGGTATGTAGGACTAGCCTGTCTTCCCTCTCTCTTCTCGGTTTAAATCCAGTGTTGCATTTTTTCAGATGCCCTCATGACTGGTGGAATACTGCTCCTGGGGTTTAAAAAAAAAAAAAAAGAGGCAAAAACAAACAAATAAAATTTTGGGTGGGATATTTTAGACACTATGATTATCAATTTGATCTCGTATCATTAGCTTCACTCTGAAAGTGCCTACTTTGTCAACCATTTAGTATTTTTTCCCCATTTCACAACATTTTACAGTCTCAACAAGCATCTGAACTACATTTTATATCATCTTCCTTACTCTAGAGTACCAAAGGGTTGTTCATTGGCTCATAAAACAAGAAAGGAGGAAAGTAATATTTACCAGTAAGAACCATAAGGAATTCTTTACAGCCATAGGTGTAGTGCTCACAGAGTGTACGGTAACAAAGGTCACTAAATCATCACTGAGCGTAAATAATCAAAAGTGTCATGTAAAAATTTAATTTCGATTGCTTGATTCATCAGGTCAACAGCATATATATGAGATACACTAAATTATAACTGTAACCATGCCATAGGTGGACTCTGGAACTGAAACAAATAGCATGACACATCTGATAACAGCAGATGGTGAAATGACTCAACAGCCAATGAAAATCTTTGTAGTGATAGATACTTATTATGTTCTCAGTTTCGGGAAAGATGGCAATGTAATTTCCATAACAAAAACAGAAAATTTAGCGGAAATGTAATCTGTGTACATTTTCTCAAAAAGGCGGGCTTGAGATGTTTTTTGCCTTAAAATGCTCATTGGTATAACTTTATTCAGTGCAGCAGTAAAAATACAGGCACCATCTTCATGGATCCACAGTCTACCTTTATGCAGAACGACAGATACAAAAACCATGTTCGTGTTGAGTGATTTTCTACACCCACTTGGCCATTTTCACAGGGAGCTCAAGGTCTATGCCAGACTACAGTCAGCTGACAACATCTCAGGCTAGATATCCGAGCATTTTATATGAAGAAGTGCTTCCTATTTTGCAGACAAATGCATCTTCTTTCAAATACATGAGTTCAAGGACACTACATACAGTGCTTATGGACACAAGCTTTTGCAAGCACACCCACAAGCAAGCATAATATTTTGTTTTCATCCACGTACACACACAGTATTACACATATAGTCGATTCACACATACACATCAAATCTGAGAGAGTTGTTCTGACAGCAGAGCGCTGTCAGCTACTGGGCTTTATTTCGTTCTGACAAGCAGGTGGAACAGCATCAACTACCAGTGAATCCAACCTCACCCACAACTACATAATCGTTTTGAGACGGGCACACAATAAAAATCAATTGTTGTCTCGGACAATCAAGATTTACAGTAGATCTGTTATTTAGGACACAAATGACACTGTGACCTTTTTGTTTGAGCAACCGAATTCCTGTGTCTAATCAAACTGGAATGAGTCCTTTCCTCATCTCCTCTGCCTCCCACATTACAGCCATTTTTACCCTTCTCTCTCTCTCTCTGTGTCTTATTGGTTAACCCCCACTACTTCCTCCTTTCTCTTTTTGATGGTGCCGAGTGGCAGATTGGACGCTCAAAGGAACCACATTCAATAATAAAACAGGGAGAGGGGATTCAGAGATGAGAGAAGAGAGATAAAAATGTATTGTGCCCCTTCTGAGTGTCCCTGAATGATTTATAACACAACTGACGCTTGCATGAGCCTCTGGGAAAGTTGTGGCTGCACTTCTCCTCCTCCTCGCTTACTCCACCCTGCCTGGCATTTATGACCAAGCAACAATGAAAAGAAAAATATGTACAGTCTATGTAGTGGGAATAAGTATAACAGTACAGGTTTATTTGCATCTTTTATTTGAGTCTTCGAGTTCTTGACGAGGTCAGTTTTATTTGATGGACTGATAAGAACATAAAGGCAGCATTGTGAGTGTTTTAAAGAGGTTTCGATTGTCTTCACTTTGAAATAAAATAATACATTTTATACTGATGTACTGTACTGTGTGAGCTATATAAGGGCTTTTAAAATACACTACTTTGAAATGAGTCAAAATCTTGTTCAGTTAATTATGTGACATGGCTGTACAAATTGTAATAATTTCATTGAAACAATCTTTTATCAAATTGGATTGCTGATTAATTATCTGTTAACTGAGCAATTAGTTAATGGATTAAGGGTTAGAGGTATAAACACAGAAAATGCATGCAGACTGTAAAGATACTTCATTTGAATAAAAAAAAAAACATGAATATTTTATGTACAGTACAAAAATGAAGAATAAATCAGCAGAATGAGTTACAATAGATAAACCCTGTTGTCACAAGCGAACATAATCGAGTCTTAAGGCAATTTTGTAAATACTGGTCCTTTACACATTTTATGTGAATGAAACAGAAAAGAGGTCATATTAAATTTAAAAAAAATGAAAGTTAAACTGGAATGTCTCCTGGCCTGGTGGCTGAGAAGCATACTGCTGCAATGCTAACCAAATGTTTCAGAGCATTCAGTGGATGTGCATACATGTGAGTCGTGGTGTTGGAGGAAAAGAGAAGGTTATAAAGGTTAGCGGGCCAGCTGCAGCATGACATGATGAAATGTGCTTTAACAAAGAAAAAAAAACAAAAAAAAACAAAAAAAACAAAAAAACCAACAGAAAAATGGCTGAGACTAAGGCACAGAGCATGTGGTAATCACTTAAACAGTAAAGTTAAAAAAAAAAAAAAAAGGGTTAGGGATATTGTGGGTTTGTAGAAGATAAGTTAAAGAGTGTGACAGCCCATGTGAAAAGTTTCTGATTTTAAGGCTCTTAACTAGTCCATGCTCACCTGTACAAACATAAATGAGTGAAATACTAATCAAAATTACTTCTTATTCCAAGTTCAGAAGAATTAAGGTAACGTATGCTCTGGAAAACATGCATAACAGCATCTCTGACATTCTATGTTAACATTCTTTCATAAACTTCATTAGTGTATTGCCTAGAAATCAAAATCCTGAAATCCATCTCTTACTTTCTGTTCCTCCTGTTATGACACACTGTGATATGAATCAGAAATCTTGAGTCACATGTTGTCAATTTCCAAGACACAACTTGGCCAACAAAAACTGCTTCAACCGCCTAACATTGCATTTCTTATTTTTGGTTGAAAAAAAGAAAAAATAAAACAAAAAAAGAAAAACTGCTTTCAAGGGGATTGGCCAAACAATTCATCAAGTGAGATGTCAGGGTGTCAAACATGGACTTTGTCCAACTTTAATCCCCTTTTAGTTTCAGTTTTTAGATGTAAAAACAAAATGTCACAAAACTGATTGTAGACGTTATAAACAATGACATCACTTCCTTCATGAAAACCTGGGGAATTTTGTGCAATCTAAGAACTGAAAGCACGAGAAATGGTGTCAGTAGCCAACTTTTGAATTATGTGCATAATTGGAGCACTAAAAACCAGTTAGGCTAGTTTGATAGTTCATCCTTCTTTTTTGAGTGTTGATTTTCCTAAATTTAAATGAATGACACTAATACTCAGAGTTTACAAATGTAATCAATGACTCCCAGTGTGGCTGAGGATGACTGAGGTGGGTTTTTGATGAGTCATTTTGGAGTTGTGCTTAAAATCATGTCCCATAGTGACACACCGCTTTATTTAAAGCCGAGGCAACCAAAATGCGAGGCTATTTCAACAACACGAAAAATTCTTCCCGGATGAAAATAAACTAATCCAGCGAGATAGAAAGAAACTAAACATTATGTTCTGATTATTCTGCCAGGGTGGCATGGTGTGGATTTTTATAGCAGTGACTCATTTTCACACAGTGAAGAATACACACATACACATACATAGTTTATGCTGTAAAGCAGGATTTGGAGACTTCAGGGCAGCTCTCATCTCAAGAGCTTAGTGGCACTACTGAGACATGCATGCATACAAACGCACACAAGACTGTTACCTTCTCAGATTAGTTTTAAGCCTAATGCCAACATAAATGTAGGCGTTGGTGGATTGAGGGACAAATACTAGACAAATAAGTGGCCCATCCACCGACCTAAACCCTGGGCCAATTCTTACTCATTAGTTTATTTGAAGTGATTCGCTCTTGTTGCCTTAAAGCAACAACAGCTCAGAACCTTACAGTGGGTACTTTATTTGTGCTTTAGATGACTTATGATGAACTCTGCACAGATTACTTTGATGGACCTCTACATTTCTATCTCGCTTAAGCACCGTGGGGATGAAGTACAGATTAGAGATGAGCTAGTGTGCCTACGATCGTGACTTAAACTAATGCAGAGACAACAAATGTAATCGGCAGCTTTATCAGCAGAATGGGTTTTTTTTTTGTTTGTTTTTGGGGGGTTTCCATTGTGTGAATGGAAAAAAAAAAATGTGGAAGACTTTTGGTCAGTAATCACATCCTTAAAGAAAAAAGGGAAAAAACTAAGTCCCCACTCTATAAAAAACTATGTTTGGATCGCCATAACTTTCACAGGAAGCATTTTAAAAATCATGCATAGAGCTAGAAAAGGCTCCGTGGCATTTGTCAGCTCTAGGTAAGATTGTCTGTTTACTACTGTGTGAGGGGGAGGGGGAAAAAAAGAAGAAGAAGTGTTGTTATGCTTCCTACCACTGATTACCCTGAAAATTCACATAATGTAAAATAAGGATGCAAGGATAGGGGAAAAAACATCTGCAGAAGTCTTGATTTGACTGGCCAAAAACCCTCACAAAAAAACCCAACAAAAAACAAAGGATTCATGTTCCCTGTAACACAAACACTAAATAAGAATGGTGTTAACAGAAGCGCAAGATGAAAACATTTTTAAAGTATACTCCAAATAATATCAGCTGGATGTTCCACAACACTTGTGGATGATATTCTGCAGTCACATGATTTAAACTATTTAGAGGGGGGCAAAAAGGCACCGCTCAACAACAAAACTGTATTCCAGCTGTGAAACATAGTGGAGGCCAATATCATGGCTTGCTACCCCAGGGCCTGGATGCTTTGCAATAACTGAAGAAACTTTTAATTCAAATCTGAATCAAGAAATTTTACAAAAAAAAAAAAATGTCAGGGGAGCAGTCCATGACCCTAAAACGTCAGAGAGGGTGAGTGATGCAAGACAATTACCCAAAACTCAAAAGCAAATGAACAACACGATGATTTAAAGAAAAAGAGAGCACAAGAGAGACAAATGTCTTGTTTACCAATGGCCGCTGTGCCATGACCTGAAGAGAGCTTGTCAATCAAGTCATCCAATAAATAAGCCAAACCCATATTTTACAAAGATGATTTCTCATCAAAACAGCTTGGGTTCACTATATTTTGTTAGTAATCAATGCCAAAAACTGGTTATTCCAAATGGTAAAGGATTCAAAAACGTTTGTTCTTGCAAATACACTGCCAGAATACATAACAAAAACAGGTTTAAGAACCAGCATTTAGACAGAAGATAATGTCACTGGGTCACTAATGGTGGTGTATAAAGTGCGCAATACTGTGTCTCCAGACAGCTTTTTTGATCATTCAAGACAGAAAACTTTGAATAAATCTCTAATTGTAAAATAATGCCACCCAAATGTTCCCTGTCACTACTGTCATTAACACATGTTGATAATCTTAAATTCTTTCAGCCTTTAAAAGATATTCACTGTTAAAATGCATTTTCAAAACAGCCATGAAAGTCCCTGAAAGACAATGCTTCAAAGCGTCACTCTGTGCTGTACTCTTATTGAAGTGAAATTGAAGGCTGATACCCATATCTTCCAAAAGGTCAAAGCGCAAGTATGTGTAAATTGTGTGTGACGTGGGTCCAGTGTTTTGAGTGAGTCTAGTGTATAAGAGATAATGTTACCAGCACATTGCTGCAGCTACTGTGAAGTACATCCCGAAAGGGGTGATTAAGTTACTGTAATCAACCATAAAGTGCCAAGACATGCCAATTCACTGTAACCAAAATAAGGTCCTGGTTCATCCAATATTACCATAGTGTTACCCAGTCCCTCTATTTAAGCAGAATTGGTCAGAACAGAACCTAAGACTTTAGTTATCTACTAGCAACGAATGCTATGAAATTTATTCCATTGCTTCATTTATGTTTATGCTCTTACACAATACTGAAGTTGAAATCCTGCCTCTGAAAGAGGCATATTGTACTTTATATAAGCCTGCAATTATTGCAATTTCAATAATTTTAAAAATTCGGATTCAGGGGCACCTCCAGCAACAATGGCCCTAATGTTACTCGCAATGTCTATTACAGTAGAACGGCTCTCAATAGTCCCAAGTTACACAATGCACACTTGTGACAAAGCAGAGGAGGACGGCCCTTTTGTGTCTTACAGCTTTGTAGGTCAATGGCAATTTTAATCTCCACATTGATGTAGAAAAGCCATTTTCAATTATGTAGACCTACAGAGTGTTATGTAATGAGAATGGAACAAGCACAACCAAGACACATAAAAGCCTTCACACATGAGAATGATTTGGAGGCCTATTATATCTTTGGCTTTGGGCCTCTTAGACTTGAGAGGCCTAAAAACTTAATCTAATCTAAGACGTGGAGAGAGTAGTGATGAAAATGTATTGAAAATTTCAATAAACAAACAGTTAATTCATTTCTAAAGTAACTGAATGAAAAATAAAAAGATTTTCAGATAGAAACATTTTGCATTTAATTCCATGTAAATTTAAATCTTAAATTTAAAAAAAGGTTTAATTTCTGTTTGACAATGTGTATTGGAATAAAAAAGTAAATGCAGGACAAAAAGAGTTCTGTGAAGATAGAAATGTTGGTTTGCTAAAAATAAAGTCATTACTTCTGATTGTTTGCACTGGAAAAACTGCTTCTATCCATCTCGGCACAGTGAAAGATAAAGCCAGCAAAATCAAATCACACAGATAATCTAACATAAGTCTCAGCATATACAAGGATCATCTTTGAAATGTTCTTTCCAAGACCTAAAAGTTCAGAGGAGATTATTCTGAGTTGCTTTGAAACATTTTTCCATCCAAGAAGCTACAAAAGTATTTTATCCTAATTTGGAGTCTTGTAAAGCAAATTCACAGTACCCAAGCCTCTCTATACGAGTGATTTTCATTTGTACTGAGGTAATGAAGTAGCCGACCTGTGTGGTATCTAAAACATCCCCCAATTAATGCATCACCAGCATACCTTGTGCGTTGGACACATGTGCACTTGTCTGAAAATGGTAATGAAAGCTAGGCATACTCACACATATGCAGGCACACAAACATACGCACAGCACTGGTCACACTCATTCTGCTGCACAAAGACCATCCTTCATTCACTGTGAAAGCTTTTTCAGAGAAATCCCATGAATACAGAGGGGTCGGTCTGTGTGTCTGTCCCTCTAGAGCAAAGCCTGGAGTTTTCTCATTAAAGCCATTCATCCTCTCTGGCAACTATCTGTGCTAGTGCCTTTTCAGCTGAACATTTTCTTCCAACCCTGTCAATAGTATGTGTGGTCTACTGTCTTGTTTTTTTCCCCCCAAACTCACAGTCTCTCTCACACACTGTCTTTTTCCAAACCCCTCCTCCCTAAATAAATACAAACACAGACACACACAGACACACACTGAAACAAGTAAACACACTAAGAGCAGTGTCACAGAGCCCCATCACCAGGCTGCTAAATTATTCAACAGTCCCTCACAGCCAATTTTGCACATAAGAGAAAGTAAAAGGTGAAGAGCAGGAGGTTTATCTGTGGGCACTCTGGCTGGGAGCTGTAGGATCAACAGGTTACAACCACACACACAACAAAGAAAGAAGTAGAGATGACGAGCAGGAGAAGAAAGCATTTAACTACAAAAGCTCAGTATTGAAGCTGTATTAATGAAAACAAGAACAGCAATTTAATGCATTTAATTGGCAATTTAAAATGTTGCCTCTCTCTCAGAAATATATGGAAGGTGGTGAGACCACCATTTTCATTGGAATAGGTTTTGTTCTGAACAGATTTCTGGTTTTAAACTTATTCAATCCTAACTGAACAATTCTAAAGTTTGCACCAAAAAAGTAAAGAACCACCCCAGCTGCTTTAAAAAAAATCCAAGCAAGAGTTAGAAGTTCTGTTTTTATTTTTAATTCCCAACAGAATAAAACATATTTCTAAATGTAAACTGCAGCACAGGATTTTCAGTTGTTTTTTTTATCTGACAGCTGCATTCACCACTGTTATCTTGATAGTTTTAAACGATAACTATGCCATACTGTGAAATATCTGCATAGATAATCTAGAGTTCAATAGTTAATTTTCCCCTTAATGAGGAAAAATATACACAGAAAATCTGATCTCAATACGGTAATAAAAACTTATTAAAGTATCAGAAAATATGTGTGAGAGCTCAGGTAGTATATGCACATTTCTACAAGTGGATAACATAACATTCAGAGGAATGGAAAATTAGGACCAAAATTTGTGACTGCTATGAGGGTAGGGTGACTGCTCCTATAATGCAATGGCCTTGTAAATATTTTACACCTAGACAGACATTCATTTCATAGTTGTGGTGCTTTTTGGCCAGTGTAGGCAACAGCAAATCAGTGTACTTGACTTCTTTATGGCACTTTTATGTTTGTCAGACATTCGGTTTGTCTGAGGATCCCACATCAAATATTTCCATGTAAATATTTTATCTACAAACTAAATCAGAACATCTGACAACTACTCACCTCACACTGGCTTTAAAAAACTGAACAGGCAGGAAGCTATAGCACGTTTTGTTTGTTTGTTTGTTTTTTGCGAGAACAAATTGCATCTTGCTTTGCAACAGTTTAAGTAAAGGTTTCTATTTACAGTTCAAATAAACAAAACTGATATGAAAAAAGCAAAGGGATTAAAGAGGTTAAAGATGGGCTATTAAAAGAATTGAGAACAAAAAAAGAAGGACAGGGAAGCATGCAGTCAACAAGGCCAACAAAGCACGAGACAACAGAGTTATTGAACTTTGACATCAAACACAGACACACCTTTGTTCCACTTTAAGGTGGATGAAAACATAACAGGATTTTTATTACTCTTTTCTACACATACAGACAGTGCCAGAGAATGAAGACTGTGTTTTGATATTTATGTTTTTTGAAGTAAAAATCTTCAGCACTTTCAACTTTGTTGTAATTTAATATTGATTTTGGTGTTTAATAAAGTATAGGCTCTAAAATTTTAACTAAAGAGAATAAATCTGTTTCTTTAACTGTTAAGATTCAGTATTAACACAGACATATGTCAAAATATAACCTTTTAGGAACTGGTATTACCATAACCAGTATAAAAATATTTTGAATCTTACCTAATCTCAGAAACAGTTAAGCTCCAGTGTGCTATTTTATGACCCTTACAGCTGCGTCATGGCAGCTTTCTGTTGTATATTTTATCTTCTATGACGTGCCTGCAATTAAAACATGTCTAAATGTGGGAGGTCCATGTTTATGTAATTCCTTTTCTCCTGGGCAATCATTTTGGTCAAACTCTATTTTTTTGAAAACCCTCGTAGGCCCTGCACAGGATCAGTTCATTATTTTAAAAGCACGACTCCACCAGCGCCACCTCCTCTAAGCTGACTCACTGAACAAACACCAACATGCACATGTTGGATTTATGCAAATTATATCCAAAACATTCAATTAATCTGAAGCGGTTTGCAGGGTTTGCGCGCACCTTAGCAACAATGACTTACGCATGGTCCCCAGGAGAACGTGATGTTAATAAATAAATATAAATACAACCATAAAATAATACTTGAATTAGCCCCAGGGCTCACACTAACCTAGATATTCTCTTTTTAGTTTGGACAAAATTTGTACGCTGGCTTTGGGCTGTGTGTCAGTATGAGTATGTACAGTATGAGTCAGTAAAAGTACACTTTCCTGTATGTGTATACAGACAGAGGCAATATGTGCTAATAATGGGTCTTTTGATTAAAATGAGAGAAAGATTGATGGCAGATATTAAGAGAGGATAAAAGAGGTCTCTGTCTCTAGAGCTCATAATAATGTTTGGTCTTAGTGAAGTAACTGGTGAAATGAAAGTAATTGCATCCTTCTTCAGAAATGAAGAAGCCTCTTGGATGAGAGGTGAAACCATTTTTGCAAACCTAAAGTCCATTTGGCTTCTTTTGTAAAGCTCTTAAGACTAATTGCATCTTTATTTGATGGACTGTATTCATCTATGTTTTTACACAGCATTTTGTCTTGAGACCCCTTCAAACAAAACACATTTTAAAAATGTCTCCAAATTATGATTAATTCAAGAACTCTACGACTTGATAACTGTACCTTTGTGGTCTGAAGTCACAAGTGACTTAATTTATGGCCCAGAGTAATTAGAAAAATGTGCCTCTCAAAAGTATTTGTTTTTCTTTTTTAATTGGCACTTTCCAGACACTAAACAACACAGATCAAATTCCTTTAAAACACCATTGCCTTTTAGGGAAGTTTCAAAAACATCACAAGAGTGAAAGCACAGATGGTATTAAAATGACTGCATCACTTTAAAACTGAAATAAACAACTTTTCACTGATGGGATTAGTTACACCTGTGTTTTTCTTGCTGTGAAGTGTTAGGATGTCCAGGAACAGATAAACAGACAACAGCTGTAGTCCAAAACAGTTTCTCCACAAAATTACCATTAGTAGATTGTTGATGAAGCCCTTTATCATTTGCAAATCCTTTCATTTTATCTTTTACTTAGACACTTTTATCTCTTTTAATATGCTTTGTCAGTTGTCTTATATAATTAACTTTACAATTATGTGAACTGAAAAGATTATTTGGTTTGCCTCAGAAGCATTTATATTTTTGTATGAAACTCCTGAGGGTGGAGAGCTGCATCGATCAACTGACAAAGTCCTCCAGCAGCTCTTGTAACTATAATGGGAGCAAAGGATAAAGTAAGGTGACATCATTACAAAGTGTGGAGTGGGAGTGGTGCTTAAGGTGAACCAATGGCTTGGGCAAAACATTTGACTGTAACATGAGTCTTCTTTCAATCCTGGCAATAATTGTTCAAGTTCAAAGCATGTTTAAGTTCCATAACAGTAAGGTCAAGGCACAGACAGATGATCGCATCCTGCTGGGGGCATCAGATCAGAAAACAGTTCACTATGTAGCCCAAAAGGGCATGGACTAACAATGGCTTGGTAAGAAGAAAGGGATGGGAATTCATACAAAAGAAAACAAAAACAAATAACACTTATGTCAGCCTACTTGTTGTTGCAAGAGATGTGGATTCCTGCTTAATAAGATTTATGATTTAAGTTCTTTTTCCTTTACTGAGCCATATTTGATTCATGTTGTTAGACAGTTTACAAACAGCAGAAGTCAAAACTCTGTCATAGGTCTTAAATCAAGAATGCTATCCTTTCATTGTTTTGTTTTGTTTAATGGATTTCTGTATCCTGAAATGATCTTCCACTCAATTACATATCAAGATACCAGCATTTTGCAAAACATTTTGCTTCTTCTTCAAATTTGTTATGACCTGCTCAGGTGATAGTCCAGCTAGCTAATGGGCCTGCACTATAGATATTAATGACAGGGTTGGGTGACTGAGGCCAGTCAAACAGAGCAACAAGGTGTAACCTGCAATCATCATCCCACAGACAAGCCTAATTTAATCCGTAAAACTCAAT
Organism: Diplotaxodon limnothrissa; assembly: GCF_057381915.1. Lineage (NCBI taxonomy): Eukaryota > Metazoa > Chordata > Actinopteri > Cichliformes > Cichlidae > Diplotaxodon > Diplotaxodon limnothrissa. The sequence goes on from NC_140607.1 coordinate 32,969,638, forward strand.
TGTGTGTCACCAAGTTTAGAGTATTTGTCAGACTCTGTCTACAGACTGTCAGGTGATGACACCTACTTCCAACTAACAAGCACAATCATAGCTCTCTAACCCCAGCAAATTACTTTTTAAAATTATTAAGGTATTAGTGTCTTTGCATCTTTTACAGTTTTACAATGGAAAAAACCCATCTACGGCCATATTAATAGCTATAATTACCTGGTTGGAATATTCTAAATCTTAATATTGCAAACATTAAATTTTCTACAGTAAAACAGAAGCTACAACATTTTTAGCAGCTTCTAAATAAGCAATCAAAACTTTTACATCATTTATGTTTTGAAATTTAAACACTAAATTGATTTATAGATTTTCACAGGCAAATGTATAATGTGGTAAGTGAGGGTAAGCATAATTTGAGAAAAAAATCCTTCCACATGGGCAACCTGTAATTTCTATGGTTTTGATTCACCTAAGACAGGTCCAAGCAAAAAGCCCGAAGACAACCATAAAAAAGGGTATGGAATGATTGCATGCTATGCCAAGGATGATGGCATTTGGTTTTGAACCACACTGAATCAAAATTTTAACTGGTTCTTCTTCTGCACATGCTCCATTCCTCTCCCTAGTTTCAAAAAAATTGTTTTTATTGTAATCTTTTAATGTATTCTTGCTCATACAAATAGATTGACAAACACATAACTGTATACATATATCTGCCCTGTATCTCACCTTGAAACAAAAAAAGCATGTATTTCAGACGATTTCCACTTCACTAGGCCTCTACTGCTTTTGAATGCTTTAACAAAAGTGGCATAACCAAAAAACTACAGTCACATGAGCAGAGCAAATTATTCTTTCAGAGTATAGTATGAAGGACATTTACTGTAATGATGTCATGACTAAATATATACCCATAGTTTGCCTATGATAATGGGTGGGTGAAAGGCAAATCATGGGGCCCAGCACGTTGATATTTTTCCACCATGTTTTCACACCTAAAGAAATCAACTGAACCAAGACCCATAGTTTTCAATTTACACAAGTCGAAAATGATATTACAGTTACTGTGTGAAATGCTTAAAATGTTCATTTTAAAAGCCATTTCTGGTGCTAATGTAGTTTAGGTAAGAAAATAGGAAAGTAACAAATTTACTTTGAAGTAAAACCAGGGCTTTGTGTGTCTTTAAATCATTAGGGGAAAAATCCCTTTTTTGATTCACAAAAAAAGGAAAACAATTAGGCGTAAATGCCTTTTGGTCAAAGAGGTCTCAGCATTCAGGTACCAAGCTGTTACTGGCACTCTGTGACACACTGGACTGCTTTTGGTTGTAAACTGGTATAAACGTGTGTAACATCCACCGCCATTGGGCATATCTATGCAGGCTCAGCTGGGGCTGGATGACTAGATAGGCCATATCGACTAGGCAATAACCATGGGACTGTTTATGACACTATCAATTCTCAACTGTATTGATTTTCATTGTGGTTGAAAAAAAATATTCTTCCGTTCCACACATAAACACACAAGAGCTGTGGATAGTTGCTCAGGTGGTAGAGTGGATTGTCCACTAATTATTTGATACCCAGCTCCTTTACATGCCAATGGGCAAGATACTGAACTCAAGATTGCTCCAAATAGCAAACCAGAACCTTTCTCTGTTGTCAGTAATGTGTTTCAGTGTTTCAATGAGCAGTCAATAAAGTACTTTCCAGCACTACTAAGGCTAAAATGAAATACATAATTTGCCTTCTGTTGAATACCCCCCCCCCCCATCAAGTTTTTCAGATGGGCTGTATTGTTGCATAATTCCAATAAAAAATAAAAAATAAAACTAAGAAAAAACACACCCACAGCACAAACACAGAGGAGATATCCAGTTCACTTAGGCAATAAGGCCTTACAGACGCCATTAATATTTAAAGGAATATGATTTGAATTCTTTACTTAAAACATGACATGGCAAGTACTGATAACTGAGGAATTTTACACACTACTGTACTCATCAATTTTAAGTTCTTCAGAGACTTGAACACTCTTTGCTCTTTGAGTCTCTTAGCAATAGCCTTCACTAGGCATGTCCTTGAGACCACAGTAACAAGTGGTAGTGGTCAGATGCCCACACCAGACAGTGAATCATCCAACTGCTGTAGCCCCATTCTGCTTTCCCAAAAGGCCATGCAAAATGCATGAGCTTGAACGTATGAGAAAATGCTCACACACAAACACTTTGTACATAAACACAGTCACACAAGAATACACAGTCACTACATGAAAGTATAGTCACTGAGGAAGGTGCACGAAAACACACAGACAGGGATTTTAACTTGTGGAAGTACACATCAGCTGATCTAGTTTTAAATGTGCGCATGCACATGTATAGTGAGGGGCTGAGTTGAGTGAAGTGCTACTCTAAAGCCCAACAGGATTTTCCAATCAAGCAGCAGAAAGATTAATAGAGGCCTACTGCATGCTTTATGGTGAAAGCCGTGCAAAAGAGAAGTCATTACACTGAGTAGGACATGTAGCCGCTACTTGCTGAGTTTTGTTCATAATGAAATTTTAATAAGAGCAAAATTTAATAGGCAAGTTGAGCTGCCATTAGCTGGGAATGACTGGAGCTCCAGTGCCATCATTGGAACTCAAACTACTACGGTCTTTGCATATGAGCATTTGCCTCCAACAGGGTGAGTGAATCAGATTTCCCTAAATTCTGTAATCTGGTGCAAGAGACTTAGAACAAAGATTCAGATTCCTTGCCTGGAGAAGTATCTTAATCTTTTCAGTGGCCTTCTTTTCTTAATCTGCCGAGCAAGGTTTGTCGAATTCAGAGCAATACTGCCTTCTTTTCAGACAAAGCCAAAGCAATGAACATGAGTCTACACTAAATCTCACAGCTCAGTGAATGGATTCCATTTAAGACTCCTATGTGGGACAGATGAGACACTCTTTCTGACTTTCTTGAAGGCCGTGTTCTTGGAGGAATAGCGATGATGTCATGCAGTCTTTTGTTGAGGCCTCATGGGATGTTGCATATCACAGTTATACATTAATGGGTAGGCCTCCCAAAGATGTCAGCCTTATAATAGACTGAATAAAGCCGTCCTGCAAGCGCTAGCGTACCACTGCCGTTAACCGTGAAAAAACCAAAATAATGATTAAAAAAAAAAATTATAAGGAGTAGGGCCATAAGAGGTGTGTGTCAAAGCCTGCATGTTGTTCTAGACAAACACAACAAACTTTGCTTGCTCATGTCACAGTGCCTCAACTGATTTAGTTTTATGTTAATGAGAATCAAAGGGAACATGTATTTTTCTTGATTGATAATCTGTCAAAAGTATGTCTCAGTGCATACAACACATCAGGAGAAACAGAACCTATAACCTTTTTTTCTTTACTCTGCCTTTTAAAAAGAAAAGACAGCATGCTAAAGTAAAATGAAAGAGAAAGATGAAGGGAGGAAATTAAGCAGAGGAAACCCCAAAAAGGAAACATGCATCTAGGCCACTGAGTCATTTCCCGTGTGTTTTGCTTTTTCCTCTTCTTTTTTCAAATATACACTGACAGTATAAATTATGTACATCATCATTGGAGTTTACACAGAGTGGGAGAGGGCCCATGGGTTTTAAGCTTTAGGATTTCAGCTTTTATCCCCTGTAAAGTCTGCCCGCAATTAATCTGGGAATTAATTCAGGTTCAGAACTTAGCCTCCCCCTTTCCTCTTTTAGATCTTTACTGATTCATCCAAGCCTCTTTTACTCACACTCAAAAAAAAAAAAAAAAAAAAAAAAAAACCGACATGGGGAATAAATGTGATATCTTCCCCATGGAGGCCAGATTTTACCCATACAAATAACTTAAAGGTAGCACCAATGTTATAGAGAATTTTATTTAAAAAGTTAATGATTTGTATTTTTATGCCATATCGTGATGAGGATGGTTCTGCATATATGTGCATCTATTAAGGAGATGTGGTTGGTCTGGTCAATTATGAAGAGAAATAAAAAATAAGAAATTACGTAACACTTCCTGCTGCACTTAAATGGAGCATGGTTCAGTGATCCAGCTGCAACAAGTGCTACCAGTAAACATTCTAAGTCAAGATTTTATGAAGTGCCTCGCAGTATTCAAGACTCAACAAGGTAGATGAGATCAGGAGTACAACCAGAACCAAGCTCAACAGTTTCATCAACATTCACACGGTTCTGCACTTTGATTCTGTTCCCCAGGGCCAGAATGGCAGTGCTAAGTTTAACTATAATGACCTAAGCCATCCGAGGGAGGAGATTCATTGCAAAAGTCCTAATCTGTTGTATGTATTATTGTGCCAGTGCATGCCCACTCCAAGCTATTTCTATGTGGCTTTTTTGGCCACACCAGCAAAATTATGACTCCTAATTTGCCCTACATGCCAGAATTGAGTCCAAGTATATTTGTTCTGATTTTTACATAAATTATGTCCACTTATTTCTTTTCAGCTGTCTCTCAGAAATGAAACGACTGCCATTTTGCTGTTCTCAGTTTCACTTTGTATCTCCTCTTCTTGGAGGTGCAGGCACACACAAACACACATAGTGTAACAGAGTGCAGAGGAGAGCAACAAAAAAGCAGTCAGATACTCATCACAATAGGGGGCATCAGGTGACTCATAGCCTGCAAAAGCTACCCAGTGTTTTTTTTGTTTTTTTTTTAAAGGCTAAAGGTGTTAACAATCTTTTCACGCTTGTGTTTCATGTTCAAACAGTAAGGTTGGAAATGAAATGTAAAAGGGGGAAAGGTGTGGATATATAGGCAGCACGGTGGCACGGTGGTTAGCACTGTTGCCGCACAGCAAGAAGGTCCTGAGTTCAATTCCACCATCAGGCCGGGGTCTTTCTGTGTGGAGTTTGCATGTTCTCCCCGTGTTTGCGTGGGTTCTCTCCGGGTACTCCGGCTTCCTCCCACCGTCCAAAGACATGCAGCTTGTGGGGATAGGTTAATTGATTAATCCAAATTGTCACTAGGTGTGAATGTGTGAGTGAATGTGAGTGTGAATGGTTGTCTGTCCCTGTGTGTTAGCCCTGCGACAGACTGGCGACCTGTCCAGGGTGTACCCCGCCTTTCGCCCTATGACAGCTGGGATAGGCTCCAGTGCCCCCCGCGACCCTGAAAAGGATAAGCGGAAGCGAATGGATGGATGGATGGATGGATGGTGTGGCTATATATTCCAGTCTGAGATGGTCATGCTCTAGAGCAGTACTCAGTGGTCCTGAATTTTGTATATAGCACTTCTAAACTTTTATTTTCCGAAGTTATATCTAGAAAAAAAAGGAAATTCTCCTTTGATTGATGAATTATTTTAACAACTAATGTATTATTAAAATGTTTTTATCATTTAATTTTATGCCCACAGATTTAGTTTTAATTAGCTGTTAACTGACAATCAGGTAGTTCTCGCAGCAAGATCTGTAATACTAACAATCTCAATTTCATTGTACTTTTTATGTGATCCATTATTAGAACCAGATGGAAAAAGCTAAAAACCATTGTGTGCAGCCTAGCTGTATGCAACTATCACAATCACAATTTTGAAGGTATTCAGCCTCATTTCCTGCTCCAGGACACATGTAGAAAAATAGCAGTGCTAGACAGATTTTAAGAACAGTGTCATTAATCAGTAAATCACCCTGAGCTTTTTTTTTGTAATTATCCTGGTGTTTTCCCATCATTTCTAGCTTTGACTGGTAGTCCAGGTTGCTGCTCCTGGTGGGACCTATTAAGTTCTTCAACGCCTCTGGCACCATGTCACTTTGGAATTGGTAAAGTCTTACTATCCCTGCATCTCTGCTTTAATTGTGCACTGTGATATCACTGGTCATGAACCATGTGGTCAACAAAACTCTACAGTTCTTTATGTGTTGCCAAATCAATAATTAATCATGTGCGTTTTTGTATTGCAAATATTTTTTGGTACAGGGAAGTGGCATAAATAAATAACAGGAACATTTTGTAACAAATAGCCAAATATATCACAGTCAGAGAAAGGATGTTTTCATGTTAGAAGAGGAATAAAAAGGAGTGGCAGACCAACAGAAGCTTTTAGACTTGATGAATATCAAGTACTGACCAATGCAGTGCCTGCAGCTGGTTCTGTTTCATTTATTACTGTGTATTATAATAATCACAACTTAAACAAGCAACTTGAAGCTTGGCATCTAATCCAGCAGTAATATTGGCTTGATACTTCATTCTAAATTGTTTATGAAAGCACAATAGGCTTTCCTATCTGACATGGCTCCTGTATCATACCAGGAAACAATAGCTGGACGCGGGTCAGGCTGGCTACCGTCTATGACAACCCAGTGAGGGTGTGTGCATGTCGGCTTCTTTGATACCCTCTTGGCCTAACAATGCAAGTACTTCCTATCTCGCAGTCTGGGACGATATCATCCTTGCAATTATGCTAAGGTTTGCAGCCTTCTGGGTCATGATGACAGCCTGTGTGTGAGAGAGTGAGTGAGTAAACTATAATGACTGAGGGAAGCAGTGGGGCTGGGTGTTGACTGGTAAGTCGCAGTGTAATTGGACAATTGTTCAGTTTAACCCCAGGCTCTCAGGGTTCATAAAGGCATCAAAAGCTCTCCTGGTAAATACTATTAAGCAAGAAAGGGGTGGCTGAAGTACTTACTTTGGCTGGCCTTACATTTTTTTCCATGAGAAACTCCTATGTTCCTCATTCATTATGACACACAACAGTCCGGTTGATGAATACAGAGATAACACAAAAAGCTTGGCTGGAAAGTAGCAACTATGGGAAGAGACGCAAGTGCAAGAGAAATTCAGTGTTGTTTCTTAGTCCAACCTCCATGCCTTGTTTGTCCTAATGTTTTCTTGCCTTTTAAAGAAGTGCCTGTGAAAGAAGCCAGGCTGAAATACAGAGTTAGCTAAAAATGAAAAATAAAACTCACATTTATCTTGATACACTGCTGGCTGGTGACAGCACGGTACAATCTCCCCCAGCTTCATCAGAAACAAATCTCCACTTGACCCAATGGAGGCTGTCCAGTCACAGTATTAGAGCTGCACAGAGCTTGGGCAGAGGCCTAGATTCCCTTGGGACCAGGGCGTTTTTGGCATGCACTTTGGTAGCTCACATGATGAGAAGTTATCAAACATTCACATCATGTTAGGTAGCACTACTGATCCTAGATGCCCTATAGATCTTTCAGAAGTGCTATGGAATAAAAGCTATTATAATGGTCACTGCTGGTCACTGTTGACCACAGCATCCACAATTTTGCCAACATGAAGGTTCTGAACCTTCACACCAATGAAAAGTGCTCTGAAATAAATGAATGAAGTTTTGAGACATGTTAGCAAAAGTGCTGAGTGAAAAATTATGGTGAATAACTGTGTGACACAAAAGCGCTTTGAGCAGCCAAAGGAAGCTCCCAAAATAGATGTGGTGCGGTGCATTACCTCACCCCCACTCACATCAGTAAATGTGTCCATCACATTCATGCATCCTAAGCCCTGCTGACATGCCCCACTCTATGAAGCTCACAGTGCATACTAGAGTTTCCCCAGTTGGCTTGCATGCAGGGGAGAGTCAGCAGAACAGAGGCAAATGGTAGGCCTATGACATGACACTTTCAATTTTTTAAAGACCCATATTACAGTGAACCATGTAGTTCTAAAAATAGTCCAGTCTGAGTCTTTTCCGCCATTCTGCCAGGCTAAATTAAGCCTTAGGCCCAGGAGGGGTAGTGGTGGGCAGAGATAAGACAAGTCAGCCATCAGCATTGGTAATGTCTCTTTGGGTGATGGTGATGGCTCCTCATAATTCCTCAGCACTTCAACTTGGCCTAGTCATAGAAGAGCAGGGATAGGCTTGCACATTTCACGAAAAAAAAAAAAAAAAAAGGGAGACAGATGTAGTTGGACATAATAGGGGTTGAAAAGAGGGTGGGTAGGGGGGCCTACTCATGGTCACAGCTGCAACCTCGCCAGGGGATTGGATGCGCACTTCTAATAAAGCTCTGTAATCAAGTCACTCGTGCTAACCTCCCACACCCACAGAGGCTAACTTGCCAAAATGCCTATCTTGTGACACAATTTGAAAAAAAAAAACAAAAAAAACAATGAAGGAAACAATGGACATGTAGTACATTAGGAAGAATGACGTATTTAACAACCAATATGTGGTGCATAATAGTATGCAGCACATACATTAGTGAAGAAATTGAGCCAGATGCTACACTAGTGAAAAGCCTATAAAATCCAATAGGAATTTCCAGATGAATAAGCACACACATACTTAGATCAGAACTGCTGCAATAATTACCTTTTTAGGTGTGCAATATTTTCATTGTGAAAACTTCAGTGGGCGACAGCTGAATACTTCTGCTCAAGATCTAAAGTGGTTGGTCTGACTAATACAGTTTTCAGCTGTGCAAGGTGGCAAGTAAACAGCAGAAGTGGCACACTCACTGGGGAGGCATTTGTTGATGAGACATCTGCTGGGCCGTGGCTTCCCCCCTCTGAGACAGCTTTCAGTAGACCAAGGCCATGACTCAGGTCTGCACCAGCTGCTGGGCCTTGACTAGATCCATTTCACATTTTTCCCCATGATGGTCAGTGGTGCAAATACGCCATTGCCATAAAAATCCAGAAGTGATGCCGATAAAAGAAACTATGAGCTGGACATGAATCAACAGATGGTTTATAAAAAGGGCATTTGCTTTGAGGAACTAACCATTTTCACATTTAATTAAATAGACACTCTTAGTTGGACACAAACGCTGCTTTAATGCACACCAAAAGAAGATTTAGGAACGCACCCACTGTGAACATGCACACGTGTACCGTAGGTAGTTCTGACTGGCTAATCAAACAAAGTGCTTCTATAGATTAATCCTGCTAACACATATCTGTGCTGGTACTCTCTCTTGCTGGCTTCACAAGACTATGATCTTGCAGCAGTACAGAGTTTTGCTGTCAACTGAAATCATCATTAAAAGCAGTACGCATGAACACATCAGTGGTGGGGGTAGAAACGGCATAATTCTCCTTACTATCTGAGACAACATTCCTGTATCAGACATCCTAAACCAGATCACTGCATAACATTAAGCCTGACAGAAGCCCTTTAATATTGATGTGCCCTGCCACTGTAGCATAAACCACCAAACTGCTGTGGCACTGGATAACTGACAATTCTGTAATATAGGTTTCAAAAGTCAGCCTTTCATCATGTGAAAGGAAAAAGCTTTTCACTTCAACAGGTTTCACCTAGAAGCAAATTCAGCTCTTTCTCATTGAGGGGTTAAATTGTTGTAAAATATCACAATTGCTGTTTCAAATATGTGGATATGACAATGCCAATAACCTTATTACATAATTGTTTCCAAACTGTAAGAGGCCTACCAGTAGGCTTGTCTAGGTTTTTCAAAAGAACAGGTCAACTCGATAACTTTAACATTCACATAGGGGGACTGGGAGTTTAATTTCTCGATTATAGCTGATACAGTTAAACTCTTCCCATTGATAAGTTTTTGGGTTGTTTTTTAAAAAAATCCCATCTTGTGTAAAGCTAGTAGAGGGCTTCAGTGGCTTCTAGTTTCTCTGAAATAAAACAAATCAGGATTTCACTGAGACAGACAGAGATTGCATTAGACGCTGCAGCATATTACAAGACCTATAAAGGGCACATAGAGGTCAGGACAACTGTTATAACTAATGTAGTCTGTTTTATAAGATGGCAGTATCTGTTGTACAGATAATCTGCTGCAGCCCATTGTACATCCCAATGACATGTGGACAGACCCAGAAGAAGCAAGCCCCGTCTGTCATAAAAGACTGGGAACTGTGGTTTCCATTCTGCTGAGTCCATTTCCTCTTTGTGACATTAATGCAATAATTTGAAGATCCCAACAGAATAAATTCTCTCATTAGGATAAGGGATTTGGCTATGGAGTAGAACAACAGAGTCAGAGCACACTAAGCCATCATATCTCTCACTCTCTCTCTCCAGCATGTTGAATCCTTGCAGGTTTGAATTAGATTACTAATTTTGAGGCTGTCCTTCCCCACTGTTCTATTTCATGATGCCTTGCCTTCTTGAAAGCACTAACTGATTTCCTGAATTCATGAGAATACAGACACACACACGCGCACACACGCACCTCTGTCTCCTCTACATCTGTGCACTGAGTATTTGTTTAAATAGTTTAGATTAAATTAAAAAAATTAAACAATTAAAAAAATTAACAAGATAAAAACAAATAAACATGCAAACAAACAAACAGGAAAACACTCATTTTGTTAATATACAAGGTAATTTATACCCAAACAACTTTTCTTTTTTTTTTTAACATTAAAGACAAAACATTCTGTGAACATTGTAAAAATGGGTATAGGATGGCTGTTGCTCACTTCACACTGATTTCCTATTAGATTTTAATATATGTGTTATTCTATCTAGTGGAAGAATTGACATTATTTATCTTATCCTGTGGGTAATATTTGGTTTTTTCCCCCACCCAAAAAACACGTCACAATTAGCTCTTTGGCATTCAAACAACTGAGGTTCATTAATTGTTCTTCATTTTAATTGCAGTCGTGTCCTCCTGGCTACAAACAGAAAAGAAAAAGCTTGAGGTTTAGTGGAATTTCTTTTGAAATCATTTTAGCATATATCACTCCGACCCATTCCAAAAATGTTTTAATCTTTCTACACTGTCACAGTAAAAGCACTTCTTGAGCCTCTTTTAGTGCTTACATAGATCCCTTTTCACTTTGTGGTTTGATCTGAAATGTGAACTAAAATACTATGTCCATCATTATCTGTGCACCATTATGCTACATGTACCTTTAACATCTAGTCTATGTTGTGACTGGGATCGAAACATTCAGAGAAAATGGCACAATCAAAATCATAAAAGGAGATACCAATAAGGAAGTGTGACACTTTCTGTTCCCTATGTCAGTGGAACTGCGATTGGGTGGTCGATGAACCGATTAGATGTGAATGATGTGAAAAACGGACAAAACACACTTGCACAACAGTGACGTATTTGCCCTTTGAACAAAACCGAAGTAGGGCAGAGAAACTCGGACATAGCACAGAAAGACAAACTTGACAGATGTTATAAAGGGGAACTGACATCAGTTTTACAATACTCACTTAACATTATCTCAAGATGAGTAAACCACTGTGTAAAACTACAGTGTGCAAAATTGATTCACACAGGGTTTTCATCTACAGTGCATCATTCCTAAGCTAAATGACATAACAGAAAAAAAAAGAAAAAAAATACTACAAATCGATGTGAATGGCATGCAGGTGCAGTGTCATAATACAGGATTAAATTCCCGCGATCCATGCCTGAAATTGAGTGGGCAGGCTTCTTAAAATAAATCTTTACAAATGACACAGTTTAGCAGTCAAACACGGGTCTGCTTCCTCTCACTCATGCGCTCTACACACAAGAGATGACATCATATTGGGTCAGCTTGGGTTTTAGTGCTCAGCTTGCTATCTACATCTGCCATTTCGAGCGCGCCGTATTAGCCTACAGTTACTTTTAACTACTGCCCATTTAATGGAGCACCGTCTCGTGTGCAGGTGAAGATGTCCGGTACAATTCAAGCCATGAATGACTTATATAATAAAACAATGAATGACGTACCGTTGTTGTCTTTGCATTAAATTAGTGCAGTCTAATCCTACAATCTAAATCCTAAACCCCCCACAAAAGCAGAACAAAACAGGGTGTGCAGATCATGATCGCCTGTGTAAAAAGGCTTCAGATAGACGTAGTAAAAGTATGCGTAGTGTCATGCATAGTGGACGTTACACTGTCTCAACCGAAAGCCATTGTGACCGTGCGTTGATAGTAAAAGCTCACTCACAACAATGTGCAATGGAAGGTACCACAGTCATTTTGGACGTGACAGATTCAAACGGACTGACACTCACACTGCGTGAGACTGCTAAAATAACACCATGGACAAGTTTATACACCACCCAGCCACCTTGTCTGTTGCAAAAAAAAAAAACCCAAACGTTCACTTCACTACAAGCTGTCATTCGTTTTCTCAGCATACTCACCCCCCGAGGAACAAACCAAACAGCAAAGCTTCTTCTTCGTCAGTTCACAGCGTAAAAAAATACCCACAATTCAGCCTAGGCTTTAAAAAGGTGCAATAACGAGCAAACGTGCACACTTCGTTAAAGCCGTTAAAAACCAAACCTACGCACTTAACCCCAGCGAGCTGATGCTTGTCTCAGTACTCACCACCTCTGAGTTGCGTTCAAACAACAAGCCGAACAACGTCGAAAACAGGCGATGATAGTCAGTACCAACTTCAGGTGCAACCTAATCGACACTACTACTCCTTTGTATCCACTTTTACCGCTTTGACATTTAGCTACAGTAGCTCAGCCGTTGAGCCAAGAGGAAGTGTCATTTTCAGTTCTCAGCGCGCGAGGCTTTTAGCACGAGCTGTTAACCGTTACAGTGGATGGGGACAAACGTTGACAGCAGCGCAACAGCAGAGTGAAAAAACTACTCACCTTTTGTAAAATTCGTCCTTGGTGAAAACCGTACGCACTTCAGGGTTATTTTGTCCGACTCTAGAGATTTCGCTGTGACTTCTCGAAGTGCTGTCAGTTGGTCTAGACTTCCTGAATGACGGAGCAGCAGGAGCACAACCCCTAGCCCGTGTTTGACAGCCACTCTGACAGACAGGCGGAAATAAAGTTGTCTCGTGTTGGGAACCGACCGCTGGAGGATGTGCGCTCTGCGCGCTTGGTATTTTCCACATAATATATATCTGACTGATTGTTTTGCGTGTACTTTATGCTCAGTTGTTTTGTCCGAATTCAATACAAATTTTTAAAGTATGAATCATTCTTACAGTGGCGCAGCATTCAAAAATAAAGATATTAATAAAGAATTTATTAAAAGTGAACGACCAACGATCCTTTACCCAATTTCCTTTGCAAATCATTAAAGATGCATGGACTGAGTCATCCCGATTCTGTTGCAACTTCAGAGATGGCAAGCCAGCTAGTCTGCTAAATATGCTCAGTACGATGATGCCACCTGCTGTTGTACTTTGGAAGTTTAACTGTAAAATTATTGAGTTTATTCTGCATCAGGGCCGTTTCCAGTAGTTTTTGCAATAGGATGGCCGGGGGAGCGGGGAGACCAATGAAAACCAGTGGAGGAGTAGGATGGGGCACAGGAAACCACAATATTTGATCCGAAACGAATACCGCGTATTCACTAGCAAGGACCTCAACCTCGGATGCAAATGAAGAATATTTGCTGATAATGATTACTGGCTCCTGGCCTAACAGATTCCACTGATACCTTTTGGATGACAAACAGAGGAAAAATGGGGAGGGAGTGTGCGGCGTGGAAATGAGGACATGTGTAGGCATAGATGTAAGGTGAGGAGAATGTGTGGATTGTAGTTTCACTCCTTAATATGATAATAAAAATGAACTCAAGTATTATAATTTTCAGGCTTATACAGACCTGTTTCCTAATACAGACATTATGCCAGAAGTGGCACTTGAGAGTATAAAAATCTAGATCTGTTTAAATTAATTCCATTCTACTGAATAGCTGTTTTGTAATGTGGAGAAACAAGTATTCAGACCATCAATAAAAAAAGTTGTATTCTTACTTATTTTCCCCAATAAATCAAAAGTTTTACTTTTGATTGTTTAAAAGGAACAGTGTGTCATGGTCCTGGGTCTTTTGACCCAGCGTTTTAAGTTTGAGTTTATTTTGTTCATTAGGTTATCTAAGTTCATTTGGTTATTAGACTCCTTGTGTTTTCTTCCCCTGTATTTAAGCTTCCCCTCACCCTTCGTGTTTCATGCTGCGTGTCTTATGTTATCAAGTTTGTATTATTATGCCTAAGTGTTTCTAGTTATTATTTTCCCCTCGTGTTTCCAACCATGTTAAATCTCCCCTGCTCTTCATGCATTTCATGTCTGTGTCTTACGTTGTCAAGTTCGGGTTGTCATGTCTATGTCTCATTATGTTTCCTGTTTTATTGTGAAGAGGTCTGGTGTTCTGTGTTCATCATGTTCAGTTTTACTCTCCCACTGTGACGTCATTATGTTCATGTGTGCCAGCTGTTTCCTCATGTGTCTCCACTTCCCCTAATCACCTCCTGTGTATTTAAGTCCTCTGTTTTCAGTGTGTGATTGTCAGGTTGTCTGTTGTCCACGCCATGTTTCCTATGCCATGCTTCCAAGTTTCGTGTCTAGGTTTTTCTTATTGTTTGTTTAGATTTCCCAGTTTAGGTTTGTGTTAATTTTGCTTCAGTTTGCCTTGCCCTTTGTTTGTACCTTTTTTTCCAGCCATATTAAACGGCTCGCCTTTTGTTAACATTCAAGTTTTGTTCCCTGTTCCTTGGAGTCTGCATTTTGGGTCCTTTTTCAATTCATACAGTCTGCCCTCGCCAGACTGTGACACAGTGCATGTTAATGGACATCATATAGACATATAAAATGTAGACATGCCAGATTTTTTACCCAAAACTACTAATTTACATCATTACTACTTGGGCAGGTAACATGAAACTATGGAAAATACTGTAAAAATACAAACAGACCTGAAAACACAGATTGTAAAACAATACATCATGTTAAGTTAAAAGCAATGGTTTGCCATCAGCCATTGCTTGAGTTATGCCCTAAACATAGGATCTTTACAGTGTCTCTTTGTTGTAACTGGTAAACTATTTAAACATTTATTTCTCTTTTCTCTTCTATAAATGTGAAGTGCCTTTCTCTTCTAGAGGTAGGCCTAGTAACACTCCCAACATCAATTCTTTGTTAATAAATTCATTTTAAGGCAGAATTAATTTAATTAATGTAAATGTATTTAGCATTACTGCCTATTAGTGCAAGCAAAAGTGCTTGCAGAATCATATGCTTTGTAACACTCATTCACAATTAATGATTTATTATCGTGTCACTTTGGTGTTGATTAATTAATCATATTCTGCTGGGTAACTTTATCTACAGTAGATTTATGTTAGAAATCTGAAAATATAATAACTAACTCAAGCTTTAAAATACATTTTATGGAGTAAAAAATACACTATATGTATAAAAGTATTTGGGCACACCTCCTAATTGTTCTTAATTCAGATAATTTCAGTCCCATAGCCACAGGTCCACAAAACTCAAGCAGCCACACGGAGTACACACAATGGCACACCCTGCCTTTACAAATATTTGTGAAAGAATGGGTCATTCAGTAAATTTGAGCATTCCTCTGTGGGAAGTCCATTTGTGAATTTTCTTCCATTCATTTATACCACTAAATGGTGTTGTTGCAAAGCCACACTTGCCACAGTAACTCAGCCACACAGCGGTACACCATGTAAAGGTTACAAAGCAGGGTCACAAAGTGCTGAGGCACAGAGTTGCAACTGTCCCTTAGTATTAAAATCAAAACTGTGCATCAGGAATTTCGTGGTATGGATTTCCATGGCCGCTTACCTCCTGCAGGTGCAGGTGGCCCAGTATTTTTGTCCATATAATGTATCATATTTGAATTCAAAATATACTGGAGTAGAGCGTCTCATGTTTTGATAAAGTTAAGTACCAAAGTGCATTACTGAAGTGCAAGCTGTCTTCGAGTAGAACTGGGCATTATATGATTAACAGTATTCTCGTCCACTGGCATCACTGGGATCACACTATCACTTTTTATGACTGTCCAAGTACAACACTGAAGACACCACCTGATAAATTTGCTGTTAAAATGATAACATTTCACCAATTATTTGACAGAATTATTTCACTAATTTAGTCAAATTCATATCTAATGACCAAAAACAATGCCAAAATGATACCAAAATTAAGGATGTAAATGTCAACGTTAACCAAAAAACAAAAACTAATTTCCATAGACTGTCAATGAAAGATCGTTACTGAGCATATTCTGCTCATATAAAGTAAACTGCATTTTCCTAAAGTTTAGGTTTTCAACATAATACACTAAATACACCAAAAAAGGTTAATAGTAAACCATACGTTTTTGTTTCTTTGAATGCTTTTGTGATTTTTTTTGTTTTGTTTTATCTGTTTTTTGTTTTGTTTTTTTAATAAAGCATGCTAAATCTGCTTTTTTAAAGGTTTTGCATACTTGATTCCCCCCAGCTTAAGCAGTTGTAAAAATTCGAGATTGTTTTGTTTTTCTTCAGCTGTCCGTAGATTTTCTGTAAAACTACTATAGAAACACAAACACATTTTGTAGTTCTTTTGGTCACTACTGTTTGAAAATGTTTCTGAGTTATTGTGTGAGCACTGGGGCGAGGAAGAGGCAGCTGGCAGGGATCAGCAGTGGCCTCAATGAAAAAACTGGCGTTCACCAATCACCATCCGATGCTAATCCTTAGAGTAGTGAAAAAAAACAAAGAAACTTATTAACTATCCAAATGTGATAGGAAATGTGCCTGTTTAGATGTTTTACCATACATTTCAAATCACTCATAGAAAACTTGGCCTCTATTAATTAGCGGTGACTGTTTCAAAGTTTTTGTGCTAGTTCTATTAAAAACTGCGATTAAATGTTTTATACGATTCGTTTATTATCAAAATTCTACCCAGGCGTATTCTTGGACAGCTTGACACCCGGGGGTCCTACCAGTTGTAGGCGCTCTTCCAAGCAAGCTGCAAAACACAAATCGATTGTTTATTTTATGTTTGTTTACATTTTTCGGAGCGCATAAATGACTTCGACTTTGCTGTCGCCCATGGTGGATTATTACAATGATGAAGAAGAACTCGATAGCGTGGATGACGACGACGATCGGAGTTTCAGGGGGAGAGACTCGGAAGAAGGTAACGTTTTCAACAATATCTTCCCCGATTGTCGGGCTCTGTCTAGTTGTTGGAAAAAACGGAAATGCGCGCTTTATTGTATGAATTTGGATGTGTTTTCTTAAAATGCAGCATTTAAGTCGTTTTCCCCCTTCCAGTGGAAACCGTTTGTCCATGTAGCGTAGTATGCGCAAGTACAAAACAAGTTAAAATGTATTTCTCGCTCCCAAAACTGGAAAGCTACTTCAATGCAGCCACACGTTACTTAGTTAGCTTTCTAGCTACGTTTAGGTACACAGTGCCACGAGCAAAGAGTCTGCCTGGTGAGGAACTGTCTCAGAAGTATGTGATTTAAGCTCAGTAAGCAAAGCAAACCGTTCGGTTTTTTCAGAGTTGGCAGCAAGTCGAGCGAAAGAAATAATCAGTGATAAACACGCTAAGATTGCTAGCATTAATTTTTTAGCGTTATACACAAGAGCATGAAAACACCACTGACCACAGTGCCTTGACGTACATGTGCGCTTAAAACAGTGCTCCCGAAGCACAGCTATAAATTTCAACTATTCGTTTTTTTTCTTAAAAAAAATTATGGCAGTTCAAACGTTAATTAGCCAACTTGCTACGTAACGTTAGCTCCGGGCATTGACAGGTCGGCAGGAAGGCAAGCGAAATCCTGCGTGCTGTGTCCACTGCTCTGCCCTTTTCACACACTTCACTGAGACAGAACGGATTGCAGGGAAAGGGAAAGAAAGACCGGATCAGAGGAAGGCGATGACAACACTGCAAGGTTAGCCAATTCCCTGACATTGACCTCCAAAGCGAACAGCTGGACTTATTTTTCTTCTCCTCTCCGGATATGTTCTTCTAAGCCTAACTACGTAAGCTAGAGTCGGGTTACACTCTTTATCAGCAGGCGCGGCTAACTTATGCTAGCACATTAATGCTAGCCGAAAATGAAAGGTGCTGTGTCAGCTTGAATACAGAGAGGGGCCTTAGTCTTTGCTCGTCTTGACGTTTCAACGTAAAGCCGGTGAATTTTTTTTCGTCAGACATATGTGGTTATAACTTGGTTCCCGAGCTTCTGACATCAAACCAGGTTTGGTGAAACATGCTGGCGTTGTTTCGAGAGAGTTGCTGTTGGATTGACAGCACTACCAAGTTAGCCGGGATCTGTACTGGTAATTACACCTTGCGAAAAGTGCTTAAAAATATAGATCATCACTCTTTCTATAAATGTCATCGAGAAAAAAAGCCCAAGGGCAGTTAAGCAGATGTACCCACTTTAGTTTGGTTTAGCTGAGCGTTTTCTGCAGTCGATTCAAGAATACGTAGAGGTATCAGCTGTTATCCTGGCATACGTGGATTTCCCACTGTCTACATTATCAACCCCAGGGCATTCCCAAGCAGGGTGTAGACCATTACTTCATCTGTGCCACGCACGTACTTTCATCTGCAGATATCTCTGCCATCTGTGCATCAAGGTTGTTTTTGAAAACTTATGCCTGTAAACATTCCTGATATGATCACATGTGAAGTATTTGGGGAAAAAATGTTTTCAAATTTTAGCTGAGAAAATCCTTTCTTTTTTCTTCTTGATTTTCCAGACACTGAGGATGCCAGTGAAACTGATCTTGCCAAGCATGACGAAGATGACTATGTGGAAATTAAGGAGCAGTAAGTTTCTTGCCAACTCTGGATAAGCAGCCCTAACCTTTCACTGAAAATCATTTTTGGTGATGAAAGTTTTAAGTTACTGTGCTATTGTAAGGGGGTTGGGACTTTAGCTTTTCTTTCATTGCAGAATGTATCAAGACAAACTGGCCTCTCTGAAAAGGCAGCTGCAGCAGTTACAAGAAGGTAATCATTTTGACTTATTTTCACATGAATGGAGGTGTCAGGAATTATCCATATTTGAAGGACTCCTGCCTTTTATTGTGTGGTACTGTGTGTGAGCATGAGGATTAATTTTGACTTGTCAAGGGCATAGCTAAAACCTTACTTATTAGTCATGGTGCTTAGTGGTTAGGAATTACATCATCAGGCAGAAGAGCAGTTTAAAAGTGCTCGCTTGTCATTGGCTAAAAAGATAAAACAGTGATGACAAATGGCCCTCTGCCATGAGCTCATTTTTATTGTTAAGACTGTCTGTTGTTTACTGATGCAAACTGCTTCTAAACTGCTGAGTGAGCTGTTTGAAAGTACTGTCAGCTATCCCAAAAGGCTTTTACTGCTCATGCTGATGATTGTAGAAACTGCAGAATGATAAGTTGTTTTGCAAATCCAAAAGTAATTACAGTGTCAGTGTATTCTAGTCTACCCTGTGGTTCAGTGTAAAAGGTGTGGCAAAAATAAATAAATAGTAGTGGGTAGTCTACAATACTGTATGGTGTGTTTTCATGAGTGAACAACGCCCAGCATTAATATCTAAAACACATTTGTCTTGTCAGGCACACTGCAAGAGTATCAGAAGAGGATGAAGAAGTTGGACCAACAGTACAAAGAGAGACTTCGGAATGCAGGCAAGAACATGAAGTGCTTTACTTCTGATGCATCCATGCCAACCAATGTTGGACATGCTGTTTAGATTTAAGGAAGCTTTCTGCTCTAGTTTGGCTTGTTTATTCAGGGAAATGCACAGAGCTACAGACGACTGTGTGTACCTGAAAATAAAAATAGCCGCTACCATGGATTAAAGAAGAGAAGTATGGGTAATGAAAGAATCAAGCCAATGTCTTGGTTGGACTTTTTAAACTGCAATTTTTCCCACACACTTAAATTGACCTTCCCATATAAGGCCTTCTTTTGAGGTGGTCTTCAGTATCATTAAGCTGCTTCGTAAGAATAATAGTAGTCCTTGTTCTGCTCTGGAGATCTGCTGTGAGCTGGATAATATAAACCTGCATCTACTGCAAACTGATCCTACGCTAGGCTTAAAAAGATGACAAGATATAGTTCCAGGTGGTGGAGTTGGGAGTTTTAGCCACATTATCAGAGACTCACTGAAGAGACAGCTGACGATATTGCTCAGTTACTTGTTATAAAAGCTATATATGTATATATTTTAAGTTTTTTGGTGGTTGACTTCACACAACATGTGTGCCTTCTTCCGCAGGGCTCCTGCTCACATCCACATGTCCCAAACACATAAATCCATGCGATGCACTTAACTGTATTGGGTGGAATGAAAGCGCATACTGTCTACTCATTTAAATTAACAGGATGCTGTTTTGTAAAAAACTGAGCTTCTTCTCTCTGTTTCCAACCTGTCCTCTAACCATTCGGCTGCTTTAATTATATTGGATACTCGGCTTTTGTTGACTCCGTAGCTTGTCTTGTTTGTGATCAGCTTTCTCCTTTGCTTGCTGTGTGCCAGAATGGAATGTACTTAGTTTTTTGCTGATCAAAATGAGTGTTTATTTAGTTAGGAATGCAGTGCCAAAAGGCTCTGGTAGTACACTCATAATCACTGCAGTGGAGAATAGAAAGTATGTAATTACCAATGATCAGTTAATTTCTAATGCTAAAATGACTAAAAGATAAACAGTCAGTGCCTTATTGTTCTCGGAGTTTTACTTGAACTTCAGTATTTTACTATAAGCTTCTGGTACTTTGTGCTCCTGTGCTATAAGCATTCTCTTTTATGATTTTTGAGGGTAAATAAATTGAATTTAATGACACAGAACAACGGTTTGCTTCATGTGACCAGTTGTGCTTTATTTTTCCCATTTACAGATCTATTTCTCCAGCTTGAGGTAAGTGCAACAGTATCTCAGATGGTCTGACGCTAATGTAAAATCAAAATCAGCCATTATTTTTTTTATTTTTTTGGACATACAAGCATAAATTTCTTCTTGCTTTGTACCTTCTGCAGACAGAGCAGGTGGAGAGGAACTACATCAAGGAGAAAAAGGCAGCAGTGAAGGAGTTCGATGATAAAAAGGTTGAGCTAAAGGAAAACCTAATTGCAGAGCTGGAGGAGAAAAAGAAGATGATTGAGAACGAGAAATTAACAATGGAGCTGACAGGCGGTAAGGGAGCCAGAACAGGATTATTAATCAGGGACTTGCTCAGCAAAAGAGAGATGGGGTAAAAAAAAAAAAGTATGTGGGTGGCTGTATTTTACTTCTTTCTACATATTTTAATATTAAGTCATCAAATGAAATCTGAGTTTTCAGATACAGTTAAGATGCTAACCTCTATTCATCTATGCATCTGGAGCTCACACTCATATTTCTTCTATTCATAGACTCCATGGAGGTAAAGCCTATCATGACCCGGAAGCTGAGGAGACGGCCCAACGATCCAGTCCCAATACCAGACAAGCGGCGAAAACCTGCACCAGATATCCTTTGCATAAACTTGTGACTGTAAAATATTCCAGATTATTTATACTTGTAGAATTTGTTCTTGAGATACCTTAAAATAAATTTTAAAAAATGATTTTGTGTCTTAAAAAACCCCCAAAAAACTTTCTTTAACTCTTCAAACCTCAGCTAAATTATTTGCTAACAGATGAGCAGATAATGGAAGATTTAAGAACACTTAATAAGGTGAGTGCTTCTAAATTTCTAGATGTGATGTGTTTTTGGAAAGCAATATAACTCAGCAATTCCTTATAATAAATCTTTTCAACCCTGCTTTTTACAGCTGAAATCACCAAAGCGACCAGGTATGATTGCACGTGCCTTCTACTACGGATTTTTATAATGAACATTTATGTGTGTACTGAGTTACCTCTCAGACGAAGAGAGTAGCATTGGTCTTCTGCTAGGAGAAAGGGTCAATAAAATGCATCACAGTAATATTTTGTTTCTTACATGTATATTAGCAGGGGGTATTAATCGGGTGTTTCTCCCTCCCTAGTGTCTCCCTCATCTCCAGAACATGTCCCCTCTGCTCCCATGGAGAGCCCCACCCAGCGTTATGAGGCCCGCATCGAGGATGGGAAACTTTACTATGATAAAAGATGGTGAATTTCAAGTTTTAATCTGTGCATCTCTGACACGATAGCAATTCATACACAGCGTCGCCACTAGATGGCCACATTGTTATGCGTTGGATGTTAGCTTGAGCCTGTAAAGATATTTTACAACCACTGTGATAGCAGCCTCATTTTTTTTCTGCGCTACAGAAAGAGAGATTGCTTAGGAGCTGCTGAATACTATGCTTAAAGGCACTGTTAAAAATGCATATTTGTAGAATATGTCTGCACAAGAACCAGCAACGCACTCCCTGCTGTTATGCCAAAATAAGAGTGAAAATCCCTGAATAGACACAGCCCTCCCTTGCCCTTCTATTTCAGAGCTGAGTTGTGAATCAGACACGTCAGAGCATAAGGTCATTTGAAGATGGGTAAAAATAATAGAATTCTGTCCTATTAGCTGCTCATATAGACAAAGTAATTTGAGAAGACAGAGCTATGTGCACTTTTCTTTCAAGGCAAAGTCTCATTTATTGATGGCTAAAGAAGATGCCACCACTGGAAAGCCTTCTCAAAAAGCCACAGGGAGGCACATGCGTCATTATTCTTCAGTGGGCCCTTAATAATGAAGTACCTTCTGTCAGTCTCTTCCTCTAGGTTTGTTCTGTCCTCTATAAGGTTGGAGCTATTAAAAAATAACAGACTTTTTGTTTTGATTTTTCATTCCAATTATCTACTTAGTGCCTTCTCAGGAGTAATGTGGTTTATTCAGCTGGGTAAAATTATTTATAATGAACTTCCCTCCAGTCTGCACTTGTTTGTTTGATGTTTAGTCTGTGTGTGTTTATGCTGACAGGTACCACAAGAGTCAGGCCATCTACCTGGAGTCAAAAGACAACACAAAGATCAGCTGTGTCATCAGCACAGTAGGAACCAATGAGGTGGGTTTTAGTTCTCATTCCAAGCATCAGCATCTCATTCAATTGCGTACAGAACTGTATAATTAATTAAGATTGAAGTATTCTGTGTATATAGTCTTTAAAAAAATTGTCATTCCTATAAGATGACCAGACAAGAAGACCATAAGCATTGTCCTATCCAATAAGATAGTCTAAGCTCGACATCGTATGTTTCTCCATGGCATAGCGCTCAGTTGTTTCCAAAAAAACATTAAAAAGACATCAGCAAGACACACTGTTGCGCGGGGCAACATATTCCATCATTATCAGACTCTATGCCACATGTACTATCCTGCTGCTGTGAATAGTCACCAGAGCACTAAATGTTTATTGATAAACAGCTGAAAATAGTCTCTGAGTATACAATTCTGTTTGAGGAACATCTGCTAAAAAGTATGGTGCCCAGCTGTTTTAGGATATTAGGGAACAATTTGGGAGGGAAAAAAACAAAGGAAAAATCAAAATGACATTTGAGACCAATTGTGCAGCAGTTGTACTTCTGGGTTTCCACAAGCACATTACAAGCTTGAAAATGCCTTGCTTTTTTCTTTTCTTTTTTTTCTTTTTTTTTTTTAAGTTAATATATTGTATTGATATCTGATAGGACTTCTGATAGCTTTTACAATTTACTAAAACAACAATAACACATCCTCACATAAGAAAAATGGTACACCCTCTATTAATTCTAAGCTTTTTAAATACAGAGACATTATAAAACTTATGACTCCCTTTCCAGGTTTTAAAAGTTAGATGAACAAAACAGGAATATTGAACAATTTCATTATTTATTTAACAAAAATAAAAACGCACACACCATGATTTACTGTCCTTTAGCAGCAGTGACTTTAAAGGTATAGTAAGTAATTTTTTGCGACTATTTAAGAGAAAAAACAATGTTGTAATAATAAATGTCCATTGATGAGTGTGTAATTGCACTTTTCAAGAAATTAATAATCTCACAAAACACATAGGGGCATAACCTGGTTTGTGAAAGTCACCATGGAAGTTACTGTTTCATTTTTATGTATGTGGGTTGAGACCAGCTACATACATAGTTTGTCTTATAAATTCCTGATAAATTAAAGATCACAAACAACTCTTCCAAACTGTACATGGCCATTAAAATTTCTACATGCATCCTTTTGACATCTCTTTCTCATTATGCCTTTCTCCTCCCTCATTTCCACCTAATCCTCTTCCTCCACAACTCAGCCCTCATCTCCTGAACTGAAGGCAGGGGGCTAACACACTAAAATGTGCATAAATTAGCTTATTGTTGCAATTTCTTATTGTCAGCAGATTACATATGCAACCCTCTGGACAGCTGACTATGAGCTGGCTAAACAACAACAGCTGGTTGTAACCTAACATTTTGACAGCTAATGTCAGGCTTGAGTGTACTTTAAAAAAAATAAAATAAAATTGCACTTTCACTCTGGTAAAAAGTTTGTTTATGTTCTCACATTGTATGAAGGTTTATTTTCCAAGTTTCAGAGTCCAAAAATATTAGATTCAGGGAAATTTCTTTACTAATGCCAGGAAACAGCAGCTAACATCAGTAATGACAACAGCACTTACCAATAGAAATGTGCAAGATATGCTCAACAACTCACCTCAGAAATGCTGTGATCAGACACAAGTGAGACTCACTGACTAATCGGTCTGTATCAGACTTCTTTAAAAAAGCTTTATAGCCTCTTCCAGAGTAAATAGACATGGACACATTATTGAGAGCTAAGGTAAACAGCAAGCTGACTGCCTATACTTCAGTACACATGAAGGGTGACCAGAGTTGTTTGTCCTACTGCGAACGCCGTAGCTCGGATTATGCACCTGAATTAGGAGAGGTAATGCCTGTATTATTCTTCAGTGGAAAATCTACATTGTAACGAAACAGGAAACCCCTTTTAACTCTACACTCCACCCTTCCATGCCATCAACTCAATGTGTAGTTTCTTTTCTCGACAGGTGCGTGGATGGTCACGGCATAGATTTCCCGCAGTATAAATCAGACTTTAAAACCAGAATTCAGTTAAATGAAATCTACTGACATCTGACAAAAAAAAAAAAAGTTCTATCTTATCTTATCTTATCTACGTGGTTAGACAGCTCTCTTAAGGTCCCGCCACAGCATTTTAATCAACTTGACGTCTGGAGTTTTAAAAAGAATCAAGGTGTTGCAATGGCCATTCAGTCGTGCTCAGAGGAGTTTATGGTTGACACAATGCCTGTAAGGTGCTCAAGTCCTGTAGGTTCAAAACAAACCCCAATCAAGCCTGTCTGTAGTTCTTGGGGTTTTGGCAGTTTGTCTGAGCACTGTATGGTGGCCTCAGGGTGAATTTGCTGGAACATCTACATTGGAAAAACTGGTAACTGCTTTGTACTTGTGAATAATCTTTCTCATTGTAGAATAATGAACTTCACTTTGTTTGGAAATTGCCTTTTAACTCAGGCAAATGTTACAACTCAATACGGTTTTACCTTTTCAGCTAACCTTTCCCTTATGTTCATTAATAACGATAGACAAAGTTATTCATTACTGATTTTTGAATGAGGGTAACTTCTCCCTCTGGTATAGCCTACATTATTTGTTGTCATGCTTGATGTCTTTGTGCAGCTCCCTTTTTCTGTTTGTGCCATACATTATGCATTATGATGGGTGAATACCATTACATTAATGAAGTGCAACATTAAAGTTTTGCTTGAGTAGTTGAATGAAAACGGATATCATCAACTGTTTCATTGCACAGATTTGACTCTTTTTTTTTTTCTTCTTTTTTTTTGATTCACAAAACAAAATTTATTAAAATGGAAGGAAAACTGTTCATTTTTAATGTTAAATGTGAATTTATTCATGAGGAACTTTTCCAGCTTCCTTTTAACGTGCACATGAAGAAGAAAGCAGTTTGGCTGTATTGAGGGTTTCTTCTGTGTGTGATTTCCAGATTTGGGTGAGAAAAACAAGCGACAGCACAAAGATGAGGATCTACCTGGGGCAGCTGCAGAGGGGAGCGTTTGTCATTCGTCGGCGGTCGGCTGCGTGAAGCATTACCACACCCAATCCCATCTGTGCGTTTACCCATCCATCCAGCCAGTGGCTCATTCATCCAGTTTTGGAGTCTAACATGTGGCCTCACATTCATATTTCATTATCTTATATACACTACCCCCTAAAACACAAATATACACAGACGAGGTCTTCTGTGGCTATGAATATCTCATCCAGTTTTTTCCCCTCATTAACCAAATGCTACTGCAGTGAACATGGCCAGATATCCAACTGTTTTCCAGCCTTATATTTGTCACTATGTGGCATGCATGTAAAACTGGTTTGTGGTCACAAAGATGACTTGTTTTGATTACAAATCTTTCCAAAGCAATCTTATTTACATTTATCATTAAGTTATTAAGTAGTTCTCAAACAGCCTGATTTGAATAACAGAAAAACTAGCGATGTGTGACCGATCAAGTACTGGAGGGAAAGAAAAAAACTATACAACCAAGGAACTGCTGCAGGTTGAACTGAATATAGAAATCCCTCAACTAAAATTACAGTTACTTTATACAGGAAGCAATGCCATTTTCAAGAATATGCCTTTTTTTCCCCCAGTATCATTATGAAGTAAAAGTTTCTTCCTATGCTGATCTGATGATTTTTTTTTTTTTCATTTTTTGTAATTTGTTATTTGAGAAATGTTTTTTGTGACATGACCTTCTCCATATGTGAAACTCCTGGATTAGTTTACCAGTATTTGCATGTGGAGCATTATTTTGTGATTTGTACTGTATTCCATTCTATTAAAGATGTTTTCTGCTTAATTTCAAGCTTCAGTTTTATTGTTTGTTTGTTTGGTTTTTGTTTTGTTTTAATATGAAAAGCACCAAACCACAGTTGACAATCTAGAAAAAAACAATTCACAACACAAAAACCATTATTTATGGGTATTTAAGACACTTGAATAACACATAGGCCTGTATTTACTGCTGGCATATAAATTAATGACTTGTTAGTTTGGTGTCGCTTCAAACAACTGAAAGTAGTGGTTCTTGGTATGATTTGAGTACTGGCCCTCATGAACTGGGAGCCTCTGGCTTTTGGGCTATATTTATTTGGAGAGAAATGTTCAGGTGATTATTTTGTACAGGGACCTCATTGCTGTTATTTATGCAGAGACTAGTTCTTATATAGTACTTTTTTTTCTTTTTCTTTTTTTTTTATTATAGTATAGTACTTTTCTAATGCAGCATGTCTCTTTCACACATACATTCAGAGAAGCAATTTTTCCTACATCTTAAGCGCTTTCTAACATTCACAAGCATTCACATTGTAAAAAAGCATCAGTATTTTCCCCAGGGATACTTTGAGAGACTTGGTAGACTTCCAGCCTTCTGACTAGTAGATGACCTGCTTTACCGCCATAGGCACCCCTCACCATAGTAGCACATGTCTTATACTGGTCCTTTATAGGTCCTTTATAGGCCCTTTATGGAATCCTTAAATTTATTTTGTCTGAAAAATGTCTCCAGTCCCCAAAAGTCCCCTTATTTCTAATTGGCTTCCCCTCAAAGAACTTTGAACTTCCACTTTGAAAGGGGAACAGTGCAATGAAAATTTATGAAATTAAGTGTATAAAAATATTTTACTGAAAAAGTGGTTAAGTTGATATTTGTTCTGGAACACTCCTTCAGTTATAAAACCTTTATATGCCTAAAAAAACCAAACAACAACAACAAAATAAAACCCAATGTGAATATCTTGATGCAGTAATTAAATATTAAACTTCATCAAACTTGGCACAAAAAGTGAAACATTTGTATTTGATTATTTCTTTGTTACAATAATGCTTGTGGGTAAAAAATAAAATAAAAATCTTGCACTCTTGGAAAGCCTGTTTGTTTCCCCATAAATGGTGTCACAGTAGTGAGGAGTTGAGTACGTGGGTTGTGCTCATAAAAAACGTGTCAAATCTTCACTGCCAATGTCAAACAGCTTGTTCTCTGGGTTGGTGTCATTTTGTCTAAGAAACATGACGTATTGGTAATTTAACAATTAATTAATTAAACAAACAAAGGCCTCATTAGCATGTGGAAGAATCATACACAGTCACAGAACCCTGGCACCTCCTCCTTGGCACACATTCACTTGACACCAATTTTAATTTACAGCACGAAAAAGGTGATGTGTTGATATGCTCCAATGGTCCAAAAAGTTCTGTTGACCTTTCACTTTGTTTTAAAAAATTACCTTAATAATAATTCATAAATTAGATAAATTTGACTTAAAGACTAGTTGCATTTGCTCTGGTCTGTGATGCCTGTAGAACATAAAGTTAACATTATATGAGTGCATCACAAAAAATGAGAATATTGCAAATGCAAAGGGCTTTCTTGAGTGTGGAAAAGAGAAGCTGTCAAGAGCTGCAGAGGCATATGCTATTTTTCTGCTGGTTATTAGGAGTGGCCTCTGTCACATGTAAGTAGTTTTTTGATCCGCTGATCATAGCTGCTATAAACGCTCTATTGACTGCAGACAAGACCCCCAGGGGATCCCTGGACCATTTAATGTTTTAACATGTTTAATAAAGCGTTATTCATTAAGCAACATGGTATAGTAAAGACAAGCATTTCAATTGCTGTTTATTTTTCCAAGTCAGCCGAGTCTGTGTTCTGTGTCCAAATCATCTGTCTATTTTTTTCCTGGATATTTTTTCACATCAACTTGCCGATGTATCCAAATAATCAATGTGACCGTGTCACCTCCTGGTTCCAGTCCTCTCACAGAGTGACTCTCAGCCATCCTTACACTTTGTAAACAGCTGAATTATTTGGCATTCAGCACAGATCTCTGTTAGCCAACCAGTCTGCCTCTTCCCTCTTGTGTGTCCTATCACTTTAACCGGATGGCATGTTTCACTTTGCCTGACTTAATGACACTGTCTGACAAGGAGGGCAATTACACTTTTGCCATGCTGCACAAAATGCAAGGCTCATCTGAAAGGGCTTGTTGTCCACAAGCCCGTCAGGTGTGATTGCTCAGTCTCTTGCAGGGACATGAAATGAGCTGATAGTGAATGTGATGTCTGACTTTTGGTTAAAGCCACAATAACATACACTCAGGCACTTAATGTGAGATTTACAGGGCTTGGGTTTATTTTAAGCGTGGCATCGCATACAGCTCATTTAAAGTGATCAGCAATCAGGGGCAGAGTACATAGCCTTCTTGGTGTATTTGACATTTCCTGTAGTTCTTTTTCAAATATTCATTTTGGTGTCTCACTGTGGGTATATGCAGACTCCCGTATTGCCAAATAACCTCATCTGAACAACCATCTTTTACACTACGAAGTCCTATGTGGCCCCACACGCAGGAAAAGGTCAGCAAGAAATGGTGCAGGGTCAACCAAATTATAAAACCTTGCAAAGGTCAAAAGTGAAGTCCTGCTGCACATATTTCTTCTATAGACACGTCCCTAAAGACAGCTATTACTGTAGTGCGGGGGTGTTAAATACAGGCCCGGGGGCAAAAATCGGCCCAGTAAAGACTACCATCCAGCTCACTGGAAAATGCGAAGGAGGGCATAAGTTTTAGACTAAGTTTTATAAGTGTTTTTTAACGTTTTCCTACCAATAAAGACCTTCCCCATGGGCATTCATACTACATGAAAGTAATTAAGGAATAGGTAAACAATTAAATGACACAAGTGCTCCTGTTTTTTCATCTGCTATCGAACTTTCAGGGTTTTGTTTTTCAGTTTGGTCACAGTAAAAAAAGGTCATAGCTACTATAAAGAATTATTCCATAACTATTCCACTAGTTTACTGTATGAAAATAAGTGCAGGGTATTTCAGGAGTGGTGTGAGAAATCGGTGTACTCTCTCACAGAGTGTAATTCTAGGGTCACAATCAGGTCAAATCCAGCATTTGTAGCCCAAAACCCTTCTCTCTGATTGACTCCTTTAGAGTTAGGGGCATGAGTGCGTGGATGCTTGTTGTCTAGTGAGGAATTTATATCCATTTTATATTGAAATGAAAAAGACCTTCAAGAGGTCCACAAATGCATGCTATGTTCAAGTCCCAGTGGAAATTGGGACATCTGGGCTTCCACAGTATTACAGAGTTTTTTCAAATAAAATGGATGTTTCTTTCTTCTAAATAAATAGACTGCACTTCAATCTTGTGGCAAGGTTAAAGTAACTTAAATACCGTGCCTCACTGGGGCACACATTAGTTAGCATATACTTACTTCAGAGGATGTACAGTACAACCATGGTAAGCTACGCACTGACTGACTTTTCAAAGCAGAACCACATACAGCTTGTAGCAGCAGCTTATTTAAACAATGTATTAACCTTAATGGGCTACTCTGTAGTGTTTGTAATTGGTAAATCTATGTTTTTGGGTGAAGTGGTGACAAAATGATCAAATTTTTGAAGTTGAACTTAAAATGTTCAAGTGCATAAATGACTGCTAGTTATTCAGGTTTGGATGAACGCATTTGTAAAATAGTTTACCATGTGATCAAATTGCTTTGTATTTGTGTGTGGATTGGAGTATGCATTTATGATCCCTCAAATGGTCCACATAAAATCAGTGTTACATTTTATTGTACACTTGTAGATCACATCATAGATATTTTGTAACCATTTTGACAAAGATTTCTAAAACATCAACATACTGAAGAAAAACTACAAGAAGATAAAACAGAACAAAATAATTGTAATGTAATGAAATCACCACATAAACAATTATGACCTAAAATGACAGTTTCCAATTTATCATATTTAAAATGTGATTATTACTCTGTGTCTGCCTGAACTGATTTTCTTAACTGATCAGAGTAGTTTACTCCAGTGTTTTGTTTTTTTTCTTTTTTTTTTCGCACGTATTCCATGTTAAATAGATTTCACACTTAAGTGATGAGTTGATGGTCCATTCATCTACCTTATAATCTTCATATTTAACCAAGGAGCAGCTCTTACCCCTTCTTGTCCACATTTATGACTTTCAAATTGCTCATCTCTTGCTTTCTGGGAATGTATCAGTCGCAAGCTTTCACTGCAGGTGGCTGTTTATTCTGTTTTAAATCAATATGCTGAGTAAGCAAGGGAACGAGTGGGTGCACTTAAGCACGTAGACACTTCTCCGGTGATGGATCAATTTTCCTCATGTACCCCATCTATTCACCAGAGTGTGTAAAACACCTGCTCACACTCACCATGCACAAAACAAAAGGAATATCTCCAGCTTTCCATGTCCAGAAGCCATTACAACACTAACTGTGGTTAGGGTTTGTTGGTAAGTCTCACTGGAGCTGTAATACTCTTTGGTTGTTATTGCTTGTACCTATGCATGAAAATTCACATAGGGCATCAATACAAAATCCTCCACGCAATCTCCCACCAGCCCCAGCTTCAGCACCAAATTCCCACTTTTATCCTCTGCCTTCTAATTTGAGCATTTGCTCCACTGCATGTTAGCATTGAGATACATGACTACAGGGAGGAGAGTTTCATCTCGCTCTGCTCTATCTGGTGGGAATTGAGTAGGATCCAGGCAGACTTAGATTTGCCTCCGGTGTTCAGAGGAGAGGACGGTAGGTCCTCAACAACCCTGTATATGTGTGTATATGTGAGTGCGCGTCTATGTCTGTTCCCCCAGTTTATCACTCTCCTGCAGGTCTGCAGTGGGAGCAAAATTCATTTACAGTACAAGCTTCTCATTTGACTGTTGATATTTGACTCCAGGTTATGGGACAGAGTTGGAGCCTCACTGAAGCCTCACTGCATTTCGCAACATTATTCGTTTTAAACACTAAGCGGCTATTGCTCATTTGAAAATCAGGTGATAGGTTGTTTTTACACACAGTTGTGTTTAGCTGCTCTTTTGATATTAGACAAAAAACAAAGTATGTAAGGAAGTGCTGACAAACACCTTTCTCCAAGGTTAGTGTGTGAGCTTTGGACAGGGTATTCTCCATGTTAGATAAGAAGTTTATGTATTGAGAGGTTCATTAATCTTTTGCCGGTATTACTGTTGGATGTTGCCTGTTTCTTCTACTTATCAGAGTCAGGAAAATTTAATCTTATATAAGATTAAACTTTTCTCTATATTCTTTTCCCTCATGGCCTTCTATTAGCAATGATAGTTTCATTATCGCCTTTTATGCCTATCACTTGTGTCTTGCAGCCTTTTCTTTAATTTTGATAGTGGATTTACTGTTAGAGGTTGAGATAAGATATTTTCTAACACTGCAAAAGGAAATTACCAAACTGAAAAGTTCAGTGTAGCAACTAATGTATTTAATAGTACAATTTCACCAGTTTAGTACAACTTTATGAAACTCACATTTGAGTGATTATGATTTAAGCACATCATTGATACCCATGAGAAATTTTTCTTTTTATGTCAAAATTTGAATGCAAGTCTTTTACTTTTAATGGATTGGATTTGGACCTATGGTCACGAGCTGTGGGTAGTGACCGAAAGAACGAGATCGCGGATACAAACAATAGCAATGAGCTCCCTCCAAAAGGTTGCTGGCCTCTACCTTAGAGATAGGGTGAGAACTTTAGCCATCTGGGTGGGGCTTGGAGTGGAGTCGCTGCTCCACATCGAATGTAGCCAGTTGAGGTGGTTCGGGCATTTGACAAGGATGCCTTCTGGGCACCTCCTTGGTGAGGTTTTCCAGGCATGTCCCACTGGGAGGAGGCCCTGGGGCAGACCCAGGACACGCTGGAGAGATTATATCTCTCGACTGGCCTGTTCCCCAGGACAAACTGAATGAGGTGGCTGGGGAGAGGGAGGTTTGGGCTTCTCTGCTTAGGCTGCTGCTCCTGCAACCCAGCCCCGGATAAGCGGAAGAAGATGAATGAATGGATGGATATTGCTAATTTATTTCAGTAGAGTAGTTGGATTCATTAGGCACATTCTGAAGAGATATACATTTTTTTGTTTTTAACTTAATCTAACATTTTTCTGAATGTTTTCTTCTGACATTAAAGCGGCTAGTTCAAAAGATTTTTTCACATTGCTGTTACAGCACACGTGCTACATGGCTCTCAATATGTCTATACATTACCCAACAAAGGTGGATGTGCAAAAAAATGCTTCTGATGCACTCAAATCTGACAATAATTGATTATAGCACAGAGAATATCACAGGTTGTTGGGTTAATAGGTGTCATGTTTTTGCACGCTCTACCCATGCATTGCCCCAGCTTAAATAAAAGGAATTATTTTTCTAGTACTAGCAACATGTCTGAATTAAATTATCTCCCGCCTGTGTGCTAGATGTGCGAAAACCCCAAGCTGATTCTGACGACATTGTCAGGAGTTCATGTGTGAAAATGTCTTTTATAAAGGAGAGGTGGAAACCTCCTGACCTGCTCAGGTTGTTGTCACACTGCATACATAGACAATCAAAGCAGGATGAGTGCAGAAAATAAGTAAAGCCAAGGCCAGAACAGATAGTTTGTACAAAAAAGGTGAAAGAATGACAGGCAATCCCCATAAGGGAGATTTTTTTCACTGTTGCAGGAACTACCAGTGACAAAATGCAGACAAGTGCTGGAGTGGTCATAATCACTTTAAAGAAATCCCTCCTGGGTTTTTGTTTTTCCCCAGCAATTCAGCTATGCCCTGTGGGAAAAATAAAAATAAAACAAAACAGCAAAGATAAAAAATCAGCACCCTTGATACCATCATAGCTATGTTATCTGTTTATCCATATACTCACTGTTCCTAATCTTCATCTTGGTTTCAGGTTTCAGGGATAGCTCAGTAGGTAGAGTGGTGGCCCCATGATCGTAAGGTCAGGGTTTCGATTCCCCTGAACAGCTACCCTGAGGTACTTCCACATCTCGGCCACATCGTTAAACCAGATGTATCTGGTGATCTTCAAATTCTAGTTACAAATGAAAATAACTGTGCCTTATCAATTCCAACTTTGGAACTAGTTACCATTTCCTATTAGGTCTGCTCTTCATTTTCAAATTATATCTTAAGAGACATTTAATCTTTTATCTTAATAATTAGGAAGAAATGGCTGAATAATTATTTTATGCTTACTGTTCATATTGCCAGGTTGTCTACTTTACATTTGGCTGCTGAGTGTCTTTCAATAGCAGTAAAGTGCTAAGATTCTGTATTTTGAAATATGCTCTATAAATAAACTTGATTAGATCAGCTTAGCAACTGATTCTAGCCTTTATAGTCCTGCTTTGTAGGTATTTTCAGCACATCTACAACCAATCGGCTTCCCTTTTACTACCAAAATAAATTACTGAAGACTGTGTGAGGCACAGAGACACTATCATTTTGACTTGAATAATTTAACAGGTGAGAGACTAATAAAAAGTTTAGGAATCAAATGCAAAGGGCATAATATACCCTGTGACAGGAAAATGGAAGTGATGTGATATGTATTTGTTGAAAACGTGTCATGTGTTATGCCTTTAAAACTGATATTCTGAGGTAGACGCTGCTGGAGATAACAAAAAGCTTGTGTGTAAGGACTGTCTAAGGTCGCCTTGACTTTTTGCTATTTCAAGGTCACTTCATGTATGGAGACGTCTGTCAATGATTGGTGTTACTGTATAGATCTGAAATCATTTCTGACACCATTGATAGCAATTTTTTTTCCTATTCTATATTGTCCTCACAGCAACCTTGTGAACGGATGCTATTAAAATGTTGCCGTTTCAACAGTATGTCTAATAATGGCTTCTCGGCTCTAAGCAACACCCTTCACACCGACTTTGACATTGAAGTTGGAAAAGTGGGATCACTCTTGCACTGATGATATTTTTTTGAAAAGAGTAAGCCATCTCTACACAAGGTCCTTAAAGGAGTCAAAACCTTGCTCCTGCTGTAACCTCCTTAGAAGCATTTCAGCTTTCTTCACATTTTATTCAGAAGCATTCAGACGTAAAGGAAAGCACAGAGGCTGTTATGGACCTCACTGCTATGGACCTCACTGTCATCTGTAAGTATATAACCGTTTTCATGCAATTTTTGCATTCATAGGCTTCCTCAAGGTGCTCCATCACATCAAGTGAGGTCCTTACCTTGAAAAGATAGATTACGCCTTGCCTTGTGGGAGGCAGGTAGGCATATGGAAGATGCTGATGATGTACAATATATCTCCCTTTTGAATGGTGTTTTATTTTTGCTACAGGACTGAAAGGAAAGGACTGAAAACAAACAGGGCTCATCCTTTTCCTGAGGTTTGTTAGGTGTGGATATAAGTGTCTTCACACCCTTGAAATAAACTTGTTTTTTTTGTTCCTGTTCCTTTTCTTTTTTGCAAAGATGAGAACACTGATGCAACTCTGTTTGTTTATTATAAGGCACATACTAGAAAAATTGAGAAACAGCTAGCACGACTCTGCCCAAAGAAAATACAATTCATCAGCTCCCAGCCAGCACTTCTGAAGCTCAATAACTAACTAGCTGTGTCACATTTGTCTACTTCATACAAAAAAAGAGGATAAAATGAAGTGACTTATCTTTTCTGTTTCGTGACTAGGTGATTCTGCCTGCAAGAATTTTTTGTTGCTCTTTCTGAGACAAAAAAAAATGGCTGCTGGGTGTAGTATCTTCTTTAAGTAATGTTTGCCTTCATATCTAAGTCTGCCTTTGGTACATTTAGTACCATTTTGGTATATTTAGTCAAGCATAGTGAGTATTAACTAAATTTATTTACACTAATAATAGTTAAGGAGGCACTGTAACAAATTTCCCTGTTAAAGTACTATTAAATTTACCAGATCTGAGATATTGCGTTATCAGTGTTGGGAAGGTTACTTTTAAAATGTATTCCGTTACAGAATACAGAATACATGCCCCAAAATGTATTCTGTAACGTATTCCGTTACGTTACTCAATGAGAGTAACGTATTCTGAATACTTTGGATTACTTAATATATTATCGTGCTTTTTACAACAACGTGAATGTACTATTGCTGTGTGATTTATTACTATTACTGAAGGTCCGCGACTCCGAACTGTAGTAAAGGGACCTCTGACTAATACGGCGGGGTCCCTGTCGGCTCATAGCCGAAAAATAGCTTTACTTTGTTGTGTGGGTCAACTTTTCTTGTGAGAGACAGAGAGAGGCGTTGAAAGGCTGCTCCAACGGAACTTATTGTTTCGGAGGAAAACACGAACACGGTGTACAGTCGAGTCTTAATAGCTTACTTACAACTGGGCTCGTCAGGCACTCTTCTTGGCTGCAGTGGTTATTATTATATTTACATGCTTCCAGCTCCCGTTTTTCCTCGACGACAACTCGTACCTTTCCACTCTCCTTTTTCTCCCTCCTCGCGCTCACAGACACATAACGTGTATGGCAGTCCATTCTCCCTGCAGCACGGACTACTACTACACTGGCCATGATGCTACATTCTTTAGAGCTATGCTTGTAGCATTCTGCCTGTTAGCTTAGCACAACAACGAAAAGGCGCTCTCTCACCCAGGAAACACACAGTCGCAGAAAGAGAGAGAGAGCGTCGCCCTGTAACCATGGCAACCGTAACGCTGCCGCCTGGAACAACAGAACGTAGCTGTCAAACAAAACCCAAACAGTCCTGACCCGCGACAAAATGAAACAGGAAAGTACCGCAGTGTAATCCATTTATTTCAACAAAGTAACTGTATTCTGAATACCACCTTTTTAAACGGTAACTGTAACGGAATACAGTTACTCATATTTTGTATTCTAAATACGTAACGGCGGTACATGTATTCCGTTACTCCCCAACACTGTGCGTTATAGTTTCCAAGTGCTGTCTTCAGTAAATCTTAGTGTATAGTGTAGTGTGCATAATATAGGCTTTATAGTATGGTACCAGCTCTTTTGTTGGCACTGTACTGCTGTTTCTATAAACTGTTTTTTAAAGTGAAAAACTATTTCTTTGAAAGGCGCATTAGTCCTCCTCACTCATGCACCCACAGCTTCACCAATTATCATCTTTGAGGAAGATGATAATTGGTTAGGAAGAATATCTTAAATGATTGTGGTCAGGACTCACCAAATTGTCTGGTGAAATCAAACTGTAAACAATCAACACAGATGATTGTGGCTTTTTGAAAAGTGAAAGTAAAGTTTTGACAAGCAAACCTAAAGAGAACTCAGGCTTTAAGAAAACCACTTAACAGTGAAGCTAATCTGCAAAACAGGGCTTTGTAAGGGAGGATAAAGATGGGACTCTGGAAGTATGAAAACAGATCTGATGAATCCAGATTTATCCTCTTTCAGAGTGCTAGGTGTTTTAGTGTTAGGTTTTCTGTATTTTGTAGTTTTCTTTTATTTCTACACTGAAGCACTGTTGAAAATGGCACAGGAAGGAGGAGCTCATGATTGATGCACTCATCGTGTGTCTGTTATACAAGCCTATGGAGCCAGTGTTACAATCTGGGGTTGCTTCAGCTGGTCAGGTTTAGTTTTGGCAACATCATGTGTGCAAAAAAAAAATCAGGTCAGCTGACTGCCCGAATGTGCTGAATGACCAGGTTTTTCCATCAGTAGATCTTTTTTCTACCGTGATGGCACAGACATATTCCAAAATGACAGAGCCAAGATTCATCTGGCTCAAATTGTGAAAGAGTGGTTCAGGGAGAACGAGTCATCATTTTCACACATGGTTTGGCCACAACAGAGTCCAGACATTAACCCCATTGAGAATCTTTGGGACACGCTGGAGAAAAGTCCAACTTTCTCATTGTGAATGCAAGATGTTGTCAAAAAATGTATTGTGGCTCTGGAGAGAAGTTTTTGGCTAGATAGTGTAGCCAATGCAGGGACACCTAGTACAGCAGGATTTTGACTTAACTGAAAAGAGTACAATATAACAAGGCATGGTATCCGGCTATTTACATTGCTCTTAAAAGGAACAGCACTTTAATATCAAAATATAGAAAGAAGAAAGTGTACTTTATTGATCCCCGTGGGGAAATTCCTCTCTGCATTTAACCCATTCACTCAGTGAAGCAGTGGGCAGGTATTGGGCACCCAGGGAGCAGTGTGTAGGAACGGTACCTTGCTCAGGAGTACCTCGGGGTAGCTTTTCAGGGAATTGAACCCCCGACCTTCCGATCATGGTGCCACCACTCTACCTGCTGAGCTATCCCTTCCCCCCCTCCAATATTTCTAACAGTGTGTGGCTGTTTTTCTTCAAGGCCTCTGGTTTAAAAATAGCTGATTTTTGTTGTTGTTATTGTGGAGTTTTCTATGTCATGTTGTGCGTTTCCGCTACCTTGGTCAAGTGTCTTTTGTAATTAGGCTTCCAGGTAAAATGGGGTAAAACATAAAACAAGTAATACAATGGCACACAGCTGCACAGAAACACATGTTTGCTTGGCAATAGAAAAAATTGAGGTGTTGTTCTCACCAAATTCAAGATGAGCTTGAGAGTTCAAACAAACTGATCCAATCGCGAAATAAGAAGTGAGTGGTGCAGCGGCCCTGAGAAGAAGGCTGAAGCTGAAAACACAGGCAGACATGGCACAGGCAAACAAAGAAAACATCCACACCTCTGCCAACACAGAGGCTTTAAAAAATGCTTCAGTGTAGTTGAAAAACCCCTACAAAACACATAAAACAGAATCACACAGAAAAACAGTGTGGTTAGTAGAAACTGTTTGGAATAATAGGATTCAAATATTTAAATCAACACCTTTTCAGATAGTTGACTTCACGTGTCACTTCAGTCTGAGGTGTTTCTGTATTTGCTTGGATTTTCTCACTTTGTGGCATTTTTCCTAATTGCCGTCTCTGCACTGTCAGATTAATGACTTGCTTGTACTGTTTTGTGTATTTGCAGTGTGTTAGCCAGTCAAAACAACACTGAAGATACTAACTAATTGTGTGCGATGCAACAAGCCAGGGATATTGGGGCAAACACATGTTCAATTGGAATTCATAAGTGAGCACTAATCAAATGCAGCCCCAGTAACTGAGGAGCACAGATTAAAAATGAATGCGTTTGATTAAGACCATCATGCAGCTTTGTCTCAGCGGTGTGCCATTTTAAAAATGAGCACAATGCTGTGGGGCTGATATTTTAAGCCTTGGGTTGTCATAGTTCTTAGAATTGAAAATGCAGGCGAAGTGGGCTACATAACCAAAAATAAACCTTTAATCAGACAGTAAACAATAGTCCAAAAACAACAGTCAAAGAGAAATACACAAATTGTCATAAGGAGCATAAGCGGGTAAGTTACATAGATGCTAAGATGAAGAGTGAGGGGAAGGTCAGGACTATTTACAGGAAAAAAACAAAACAGAAATTCAGACTTTGATAAATGAAATAAAGATACCAAACTCAAAACATGGTCAAACACGGGGACTGTGACATGGGCAGAGAGTTATTTTAATCGGGAATCTTGTCACTTGCTTTCTTTCTGTCTCTTTTGCTTTCGTTGCCATGGCAAATAGTGGTAATACTCGAGTCCTTCAGATGCCCAAAATAAGTGGATCCCACATGCTGATACTGAGAGGTTTTAATAAAAATGAAGACGATGCTCAGAACATTTGACTGCAGAAAATATAAATAAAATAAATAATTAGCAAAACCAATATTAAGCAAACCTTAATTTAACCTATTCAGCTCAGCTGCCAGAAGAACAATATTAAAAACCCTTCTTGTCTCATCTCAGTCTTGGTCAGTGCTGTATCATATTTAGATTTAGATTTATTGAGGTCCTCACCTTTTTTCCCATTTATGTGAGCTTCTTTTTTCCTGTTTTTACTGCTGTAACAGTCATTTTTAATTTTCAGGATAAATGAAGTATATGTAATGTATATGATAAGAATTTTCCGGAACCCACCTGAGGGATTAATAAAATTTCATCTAATCTAATCTAATCTAATCTAATCTAATCTAATCTAAGATGAACTAAGCTAATCTAATCTAAGAAATGTTCACTTGCAGTAACAAAGAAATGTGTGATAAGCTCTGCGGACCTGTGTAACATGTTTTTCATTTTAATAAGTCATCAGTACATATTTGCTTGTTTAGTTGAGCTGTTCAAGATCTTCTCCAGATGTTAGCAGTCTAAACACAGTCTACACTTTAGACTGTGTTTAGACTGTCTAAACAGTCTAAAGTGTACAGTGCAACTGGCCTATAACATATCATCCTGTCTGAATGTATCCAGCAACTAAAGCGAGATAAGCAAACTACTTAAGAGACTAGTGAACAACTAGCAATCAAGCCAAAAATCTAGTAGTTAAATATTTACTCAGTAAGTCAAAATTGAACTAAAACAAAAGTTAACTTTCCTTCATCCAATGACAACAACAAACAAATGCTATGTGGCTTTGGTTCTAATGAGAACATTGTAGGTTATTGCATCATGATAAACTTATGACCCTTTACCTCCCTAAATGCTGTCTGTCCACCCACATTGACATGGTGCTCCTTTCACTGTTATTAGCTTTGATTGAGCTTGAGGCATTTTCTCCTTTTTATTAATGGAGGGGAAAAAAGGAAGGAAAATGGATGTGATTAAAGCCCATTGACTGAGATGTCTTCACAAGGCACTAAGGAGAGCTCTGAGTGCTTGCAGAGGCCTCATTTGGAGTGGAGAGGAAGGGATAATGGATTCTGTCTTGCCATTTCTGCCTTCTTTATGGTTCGTGACAGAGCTGGGATGTCATCAGTTTGATTGCCCTGTCGACGGTCAGTTGTAACACACTCCTCCATTCTGACTTCTTGTTGCAGCTATAGGAGCCTTTTGGTGCTACATATTTGCTGTAAGCATGAGCTAGTAAATCGGTAACAAAGATGCACCATGCTTTCAGAGATATATAAGCTAAAAGAGAAATTTGCCAAATGATGACATGATACCTTGGTTTCCATAAGCTTTATTACGACTGAGTGCAAAATGACTTCTGATTAGAAAATCCTCAACAACATACTGTCTATGCATAATAATATTCTTTGTCTCGCACCCCCCACTTTTGCACCCACTGTTTTTGCACTTGACAGGAAATTGTTTAGCCTCTCTGTTGGCCTTTCGATAATTTTGTGTGCAGCTATGTCAGGGCTATTGAAAAAAGCAATTTGCTTCTTTCTGTGTTCTTCCACATGCAGAGTAGATAAACACATTAAAAAAAATGCATGAAAATTACCACATGAACACAGCTTTGTGCGTGCATTTGGGATCCTTTCTCTCTTGCACTTTGCCTCGGTTAGTGAGTGAGGTTGTTATTTACAACTGGTCCCAAAAGATTATTTCTGGTGTGTAGGAAGTGTGAAGATGAAAAGCAGCACGATGTCTCTCATGAACCAACTGCCTGGCAGGCAGCACGCTGTGCTAGAGATGCCATGTCCCATGGAACACAACATCTGTTTCCATTAGGTCTGATTATAGCAACATCCCGCCTCAGAATACATCAACCAGGCTCTGGCATTAGAGGCGTCGCATGCTGATGACTTCACTTCCCATCTGCCACAGTTTGAATAATGGCAAAAGAATATGTCTAAGTCATCGGAGAGTGAAATGCAGTTGCATAATCTCTCACAGTGGAAGCACATCAAGCTGCAGTGCTTAATCTAAGATTTTTTGAGGATTGTGACACAGCAATACAAGCAATTTTGAGTTTTTTGTTTGAGGAGGTTACAGTTTTACACAACATAGCAGCGAATTTAGGAGCTCAGCGATGCAATCTTCCCCAAAAATATAATATTTCTACAAGCTACGTCATGTGTCATGAGTAGAAGAAATGTTCACTGAATCCCTCACATAAAATAATTCTGCAACCCAGCTGGGCACAGCATGAATGCCAAGCCCTGGATTTCATTGTGCTCATGACATTTTAAAAATAAGCATTTAAAAGGCTAAATTATGGCATTTTTTGTTAGCCTTGGGACCATAAATTTTAAGTCTGATGAAAAATCACAAACACTGTTATTTTCACTAACAACAGCTAGATTCCACACACCTTAGATATTTAGCTTATTACCTACTTGTAGCATTATTTTCAAACCCAGCATTATTTGACAACCATATGCATGGTCCATCCATGGTGTGTTTATTACCCCACAGGAAACAGGGTAACATTAACAGCTCTGCCATGCTCCTTACTGCATTTACAAATGTTTGCATCCTAGCAACTCCAGACGGCGTTTCCCAAGATAGCATTACACTCTCAGAGTCATTATCGTTCTCATTCTAAAAACATTTTCAATTAATGGGTTACAGAGAATTCCACTTTATTTCAGCCTGCTGTTTTCCCCTTAACGTGGCCACTGTGGCTCTGTTGATAATGTCATTGTCATTCTCCACTATTGTTGTAGAGATGCAGGAACCATTATAAATGTCTGGCTTAGTCTGCACTAGGGATCTCCATCAAGGACACCTAGAGTGCTGAAATAAACCAGAATTATAACATGTTGTGTGAAAATAGAAATGTGTGTCTGAGAGTCAAACATGATTCACTCTAACATCAATAAAGAGAACCACGGTTTAGTAGAAGGTCAGTATGTCACTCTAAAATTCTCAGACAAAATCTCTATATATGCATATATATTTTTTGTAGGACAAAACAAACACTGTCCAGTTATAAAACTCCAATGCAAGGACACCAATTTTCACCACCAGACCCGAGACAGCTGCAGGCTTGAGAGTATGACCAGTGTGGCATTACAAACCTTGGCTTGAGGTTGTCTCGGGAGGTCTGTTTGACTGAGGCAGTGTTTAATGATGCTGCCGTGTAATGATGGTTGGCATGAAATTATGCTATTTATATGCAGCGGAAGTATCTACTTTGTGTTTATGGCATAAAATATCAGAGATGCTATTTACATCTAGAATACAAACTGTCCTCCATTAAAAAACAAGTCCATAAATCAATTATTGTGCCAGCAGTTTATTACATTTCATTGTGAACACGCCCTCTAGTGGCCTTAGTATTTATAACATTAACGTGATAAGCAAAGACGGCTGTTCGGGGAATTTGTTTTAAAGCCTCGCCGTTTATAAAAGGAGGAGGTTGGGATTGATGGATGGGTGTCACAACTGTGGATTCAACACTAGAGACCACTGTTTGCATTACTCTTTCTGAACAGCATATACCATGGATTACCTTACCTATGATGCCCTCTATTTGAACCAAAACCCTGACATATTTAATTTCTTTTCGTTTTACTCTTTGTTCAAGGAAAATAACACAACACTATAAGTGACTGATTGGGTTCAAAGGTTAGAAGCAATCATAATTTGTTACAAAGAGCATGCAAGCTGACTTAATAGATAAAACCTGAGCCAGGCAGCTTATCTCAGCTCCCTGTGAACCTAATGGCAGACACCTTATTGTAAAGGCTTTCTACAACCATTAGTCCACCAGTGTCTGGAACTAGCATCTTCCTTAATGTGCTCTTCCCACCGTATTGGGAGTGCCAGCATTGTGATCGTCTTGATGGATCTGGACGAGATAAGCAGATCTGGTCTCAGTGTGGTGCTAATGATGTCCTGTGGGTAGATGGTTTCCTGCCTGGTGTTTGCTCTTATGACCCTCTGTAGCCATGTACAAGCTGCACCTGGTTATTAGATGCCTAATCTTTCCTTTAGGTGAGTGAGAATAATTTGTAGCCTGAAGGAACAGCAAAAAAATAAAAAATAAAGAAGAAAAGCTAGATAGATAGAGTACTTCAAGCTATCTTGTAGGACATTGTATCGTATGAAACAACAACTGAATAGAGCAGTTGCACTGTCTGTATTCATCAACACCATAAAGCAAGAATAGTCAGTCTGCCAGTGAAAACTTCAAGCACAGAATTAAAAAGTTACTTTGAAAAGTGGTTAATAGTGTGGGAGGAATGGGTCAAGGCCTGCCTCTCTTCAAAAGAGGAGAAAACACTTCCATGACACACAGACAGTATTTGTGGAGCCGTTAATGACAAAGAATGAAAAGCATTACTTTCTGGCGAAATTACAGCACAATGACGTCAAGTCAGCTGGTGTTGATTCTTCAAGTCAAAGTTCTTATAAGAGAGGAGAAAAACTGCTGTTGAGCAGTAAAGCTTCATCTTGTCACTTATGAAAAATAAAGCCTCCTCATAATAACAAATTCACAAACATTTAGGGGGTTGAAATAAAATCTGTAAATGTGGTTAAAGAAAACAAAGAAATCTTTGGATTTGCAGCCTTTTAATGCTTGCTGTATATTTTTTGTATATACTAAAGAGTAACAGCACACATCAGGAAACAACTTCTAGTACATTATTATTATAATGTTATTATATTATGGTTGTTGCTTTCTCAACTAAAGATTTATTTTTACCTATACAAGGATACAAGTGAGGTGACCATCTTCTTGTTGCTGATTGTTTTGTGTGAAATATCTTGATTTGGGGATCAAGGATCAACGATATCCTTCTTATTCAGTTTTTGACTGTTTGTCCTACATGTTGGTGTAGAGTTTCTGTGTACAGATAGATGCCACTAGGATCAGCCAAGACAGGGCGAGTCTTAATCTTGTATAGGTGAGGAA
Organism: Diplotaxodon limnothrissa; assembly: GCF_057381915.1. Lineage (NCBI taxonomy): Eukaryota > Metazoa > Chordata > Actinopteri > Cichliformes > Cichlidae > Diplotaxodon > Diplotaxodon limnothrissa. The sequence continues at coordinate 33,013,841 of NC_140607.1, forward strand.
GGTCAGTCAGGGTCATACCTGCAATTTGGCCGCAAGCTGTAACTACACCTTGATCCTTGAAGTCGCTTCTTGTTTCTTTTTTAGCTTCAGTGACCTGTACCAGCTGACAAAACTAAATGTAACAACAGATTCAATAAAGGAATAAAAGATTTGCATAAAAGTGCTGCTGACATGAAACACACAAAGTTTGCATTTAAAGTATATTCATTGCTGGGCTTTTCTACAGACAATATCCACCTGAAGCTCAATTACAGTGCAGTGGTATGTATACTGTGCACAGACTCAGCAGCCATATCCTTTGTTATCTCTCATTTGGCGTACACATTCATGTTGCCCTCAGGGTGAATTGCAATAACTCTGGTTGTTTTAAAATGCTCAGTTTTGTAAACAGTAATATGAAAAAATGGAACAAAAATGATAAAATAATTTCCACAAACAGCTCCATTTAAATTGTACTAAATTAAAGTTATACATTGCTGTTATAGCCACTTTATGTGACAGATGGGTGATGACTAGGCACTTAAGTGTTTTACTGTTGATTCACTTGACTGGACCGCTGGACCAAGTTTGTTGCGTTTGTGCCTTGCTATTTATTTGTGCTGTTATTTACAGTAACAGCCAAAGTCTAGGCTCGGGCCTTTATGAGGGAAATAATAAATATTTAATTTGTTATTTAGTAGTAATTAGAAGTTATCTGTGTGCAGCGTACCCATATTGCTAGCATATGCTAGTGGTGATAATTTAGCAATTCACTCTGCCTTTTAGAAACTGGTCACATGATAAAGTAATATGGTTACTTTTGGCTGAAACATAAGAAAGAGATGGTGAAAGTGACAATATTAAACTAGTGTCTTCAGAACAGGACTAACTGTTTAACTATGTCACTGACTTCTACCTCTGAGACGGGCAAGCCATCACCTTCCTCCACAGAATGACAGAACACCACTCAGATTTAGATTAGGCAGTGACAAAGTGTTGAAGTCCCGAAGAAGGATAATTGAGTCCAAAGAAGTCTAGGTGCTCTGAACAGTCACAGACATTGGACGTTGGTCTCCAGGCTCCCTTGACTGGCAAGAAAAGAAAAACAAGAAGCGATTTCAAGGTGCGCAACCCATATGGTGCTTCTTGCAGATAGTAGACCTACAGGAGGGAGATGATTTAGTAATTTAAGTAAAACCCACTTTTCTAAAGACTCTTGTGTCAGTCTCCATTTTATGATGTGGCTTATGATCCGGGGTATAACAGCGGATTAACCTGTAGCTATATGAACAGCTGTCAGTATGAGTGTGTTAGCATAATAATGTTAGAATTTCACACAATGTGTGTGCTTATCATGGAAATATTCCAGGAACTGCATCCCCGACTCAAAGATAATGTGTGCTCACTTCAGAGAAAATTGCTCTCTTAGCATGTAGGTGAAAATGTTTCCTAGCTTCTGAGTCTCTTTCCATGTTGTTTGACTCACTGCACATGCCCATTAGTACCCTATTTCCCGTGTTGGCCCTCGCTGTGAGTCTGCTTTTTTCTCTTTTTAATACTGCAATACTGCAAATGTTCACAGGAACAAACTAGCTGCAGTCAAGAGTGTTATATCCTGCTCTTTTATAGCATATACCTGTTGTTCCAAAGCATCCTACAGCCACAAGGCCAATAACATCACCCTAGTCTTTATCTTATTTGAAATATCGCCTCTGTCAGTGCGCCCCAGGGTGGCTGTGGCTACAATGTAGCTTGCCATCACCAGTGGGTGGATGGCAGGTTGTGTAAAGTGCTTTGGGGTCCTTAGAGACTAGAAAAGTAAGTGCTATACAAATACAGGCCATTTACCATTTACCATATTCCCAATAATTGCTCCTGTCAAGACAGTAATTAGTTATTAAAGAACTAAAAGAAAATCATACAAAAGTTCTCATTGGCAGAGTAATGATTATGCTGAGACAGATTGGCAGACTGCACAAGCACTACCCCTGAGTCTGATGATCTGAACCTGCTGAGAAGAGGCACTGCAGAGGGTGCATTAATTCAAAGGTTGAAAAGCTGCCTTAGAGGGAGGATTTCATGCAAATCAAGACCAAGTCCAGTTGTGATGCATTGAGTGTAGCTCGACTGAAATTACCATACTGTAAAAAAGGAGGTTATTTTTCAATATGACAGCAGCAAATTAAAATTTTGCCTTCATCTTCATGAATACTACATAAAAAGGATGGCAAACACTAAAGATATGTGAAAATGTCTAGAGGAGAGCTGCTTTCCGGAACAGACACGAAATTTTGTGAAATTCAGCCTTCTAATAAGTCTCACACACTAGACTGTAAACTCATCATAGGCAATAAAAATAAAATGGATGCAACAGTAAACATGCCATGCTGGTATAAATGATGTCTGCAGCAGTAAAGGCCAGTCAGAAACATGCATTATCTGTCTTATTGGGCCAGTAGTGATTAGGCCTATAAAGGTTTCAAATGTCACCCTTTCATTATACTGCCTCCATGGGGGCCCATCACAGCTGCTTGATAAACCAAAGGAACTGCACTTATCACCTGCACATCACTTAAAGCAAGCCTTGAAGGTCACACCTTCTTTGGCTCCTTTTAAAAAGCAAAACTGTGGAAACTTGACGCACGGATGCCAAGGAGGTCATAACGAGCACATATCAGGCTAAAAAAGGTCAATATCAGAGACTTAGATGTTATTGCAGAGCAATGTATAATTCTACAATGTATATATAAAGGTTCACGACAAACACAACCCTGCTCTTGTATGCTTTCATGCAAACTGTAAGCACAAGCACACGCACACGTAAACACCATCTCCTACCTTATAAAGCCCAACAGTGTGTGTTTTCTTCTTCCTGAGATCCCATGCGAGTACAATATTGGATCTTTGTCTCCACTTTAGCAGGACTGATAGCATCTCTGAGACACTACAAAGGTCTTGCTAATCAAAGCTGCTGCATTATTGGAACATTTCTCACCTATCTGTGAAAAAAAAATCCTTTGTCTGCATCATTCTCTTTGTTCCTTTTGTCCAGGCTTACGGACTGAGATGGTTCCAAGAATTAAGATCTTTTTTTTCTTGCTTACTGTATCTGCTTTTGTTGGAGGAGAAAAACAAAGGTTACTCTGACTGCACCTTCTCTCTGTATACACAATCAGCAATAACTATGCTGGTGCTATCTGTATTAACAGCTCAGCTTAGTGGAGGCAGGTTTACGGGAATGAATCTGTCCAGCCATCCATCCATGAATCCATACACTCCAGATAAAATTCATATTTCTTGTTCTAATAGATACAAGTGACGCTTATGTTACAACAGTGGATCTGATTAGAATTTAGATGGAGTGATTAGCGGGACCAGATTAAGATGATGTTCACATGCAACACAGACTTTGTGTCATGGTGAAAAAAATAGTTGGAGTTGGCTCCTTTTACAGTGCTCACTCATTTTCACTTCACTGTCTGTGACTGTGTTACAGTCTACACTACACTCTCCCTATAGGATCTTACCCAAACTCTGCACCCTTTACAGTTTTTTGTTGCCTTCTTAGTATAAATGTATGTGCATATAATTGGTAGTAGCTGATAGGGTGGTTGATGTTGCCTCACAGCAAGAGGGTTCAAAGGCTGGCTAGTGTCAATTTTTACTGTATAGAAACACAGAAAATTGCATTCTTTGATTTGCACATAACAGCACAGCATGCCAGTCAGAACTCTAGTCAGTACAGACGAAATGTTCGGTGCTTTGTTTTAGAAATTGCACTGACTATACAGTGTAGTGTGTTTTATATATACACGGTCATAAAATTCAAGCCTTCTTCTTGACAATCAAATCAAAACACAAGCAAAACTCTGGAAAAAACTCTTTAAGTGTTTCTTTGCTTGCAGACTTTATCTACTCTTTAGATTTGTTTAAAGATTGAGAAATGTGTATGTCCACATACAGTGGGAATGCAAGAAATGTATTTTACTTTTTATATTTATTTTACTAAATTGGCTAAATTAAGGATCAACAGCTAAATAATTCAAATAGCTGAAAGAAATAGATACAAAAAGTGAATTGATGAAATCAGCCTAAAACTAAAAGTTAAAGATATGTTTTAAAAGACAATTACAAACAAGAACTACTAACGCTACAAAGGTTGTTATTAGATAATTAAATAGTTTGAATACATAATAACCATTATGTGTTCCATAATTAGGGAATACTTTTTTTCCTGCCCAGTGAGGACAATCAGTTATAGGAAGCCCACCTACTCTGTAGCTCAGAGGGAATTAAGACTTTAGGAATACTTTATGTGATAAATGAGATTAGTCAGTTCTTGTCACTGCAGAGCTGAGACTGATCTCTGAAATCTGCTGCTTGACATTTTCTGGAAGGAATACGATCCAATCTTTTCTCATGCCTCTTATAAATTGAGTAATGCAATGTCTTACATACTGAAACCCAGTTTGGTTTGAATTTAATAATGAATCAGAATGAATAGAATCTGTGACCATTTACCTCATACTCTGCAGTAAGTATGGATAATTCATCCTGTCTGAATAAGACTGCTTTTTCATCTATAGAGCCAAAGATCTGCCAGTCATAACTGCTCTGTACAAATCATCTGCTTCTGGCTTAGCTTTGATGTGCTGCATCCTTCTTCATACACTCTGGTCAGGCTCAGTTTTTAAAAAAAATATTTTTTAAAGTACATTTTGAAGAAATGACTTTTTCCTACTTACACTGTAATGTTACAATGCTCTTGTACAATAGCTCTTGCTGAATAAAACACTGTATAATCTTTGGTCAGGCTGCATTTGGGTCCGTCTTACATCTCAAATTTGGAATGAGTCATACTCATGGCGGAATGAGTCACAAAGATAAGGCTACATGCTTGACTCTGAACTCATTTTTATGCTATTGCAAATCTCTACTCTGCAGCTTTCACTTGTCCTTGCACCCCTAAAGGGCCCCATAATGCTCATTTTCACCTCCATATTTTTATTCTTGGACTCTTCTGGAGTATCTTTGCATGATTCATAATTGTAAAATAATCCGTAGCCATCTTGTTCTGGCCTTGGAGGAGCCCCTCAGTTATTTTTCTATTTGAAAGAAGCTGTTTTAGCTCTCTTCCATTTAACTCAGATTTTTATTAATTGTCTGCTGCTCACAAACAAAAGGATAGGAGGAAGGAGAGACTTCTGCTCACAGCCATCATATGTCCACAAAATAAGAATGTCTGCTTTCACTGACATTTTACAGAAGGTAAAATGGCTAAAATGAGTGTTAAGAACAGTGTGATGCCTGAGAGTACACTACCAGTCAAAGTTTGGACACACCTTCTCATTTAATGGTTTGTCTTTATTTTGTGACTATTTACATTGTAGATTCTCACTGAAGGCAAAACTATGAATGAACAAATATGGAATTATGTAGTAAAGAGAACTGGGACCAGAGAACTGGGACCAACAAGAGCACTTGCTGGTCCTTTTACCTTCACTCTGCAGTCCATCTCATCCCGAACTATCTCGATTGGGTTTAGATCAGGTGACTGTGGAGGCCAGGCCATCTGGCACAGCACCCCATCACTCTCCTTCTTGGTCAAATAGTCCTTATACAGCCTAAAATATAAAATATAAGACATATTCAGAGTTAATTATCAATTTTTTCTTTCCTATATAATTCCATATATCTTACTTGATATATTCGATATCTTCAGCATGTACCTACAATGTATAAAGTAGTAAAAATAAAGAAAAACCATTAAATGAGAAGGTGTGTCTAAACTTTGACTGGTAGTGTATATATAAACACCTCATGTCGATATCAACTTGGAACATCAGCAACATTAACAGTGAACCTGACACATTGGAAACCTCAAATTGAGGTGAGGCGTTCGTCTTCTTTGTCTTGAACAAAAATCTGTATGTGGCTGATGGATTGAAAAAACCATTAGAAATAAATAAAGCTGAATTACATCTGAAAGCGGGTCTGTTTTGAGCTGCCATGTGTTATCGTGTATTTGTTTAAGTGATAAAACATGTGCACTGTTTTTGTTGGCTTTGGAAAGAAGTTATAGAGGTGGCAGTGATCGAGGGCTGCGTTGGTGGTTCTACAGAAAAAAGAATAGCTTAGAGCAGCTCACTGAAAAAGTGTAAGAAATTAATATGAACTAGTTCATTTTGGGAACTGTGAACTCAGTTGGGAACTGTGAATGTGAACAAATTAATTTCCATCTAATTCTTTTGAACTGAACTTTGATCTGGCTCCCTCAAAGCGTGAACTTGTACAACACCGACAGCATTCACACAGTAAGTTTCCCCAAAATAAGTAGAAGCATTGATATTTTACTCAAATTTATATATATTTTGAGGCCAATTTTGTGTTCTGTGAGGGGCTAGAATAAAACACTCAGAGGTGGAGGAATAGAAATAATGAAAGTAAAACCAGTAATGATGGTATGAGTCAAAGTTTTGAAGCTTCCTGGTGAGAAATCCTGCTTGAAAGCTTTGCTGCTTTTAGATATGATGAAGTAAATTTCCTTATACAGATCAATTCTTCTTTCATATTTGTTTCTGGCATGAAAAACTACGAATCCCCTGAAAACTCAAGAAAAGAATTTATTTGTAAAAATGTTTATTTAAAAAAAGAAAAAACAAAACTGGCTGATGCATTGGAATGGAAACTGATCTGAGCAAATGAATCATTGCAAACATGAAACTGGTGGTTTAAAAGTCACTCATGCTTCCACTCCACTGAAGAGATAAAAATAAATCTGATCTCTGTGGGGAAATGACAGCATTGTAATTATACTTTGCATTTGATTGTTTTTGCATTGTTTCAGGTTTGACTGGTGTGCTTTTTAATCAGGTCATCTCATCACACCATGTTCCTCTACAATGGTTTTAATGGCACTTGACTGGTGAATTAGTCCCAGCAATGCCAGCTCGGGAGTAGATGTAAATGCAAATTATTTTTACTTATTTGTTTTTCTGGTTACAGTTTGTGTTGCATTTCTCAGATTTTAATGTAAGAAAAGACACATTTTAAACCTTTTTGAAGGCACATATTCCCGTTGAATAACAATATGAACAATATGAACATTACTCTGAGCACTTGGGCTGGAAGAGGAGGAAAGCGTCTCTCTCAGACGGAAGCTCTCAAAGTAATTGCAGCACCACGGACAGTGACAGGAGTCTTCTGTCTGACGCAGAAGACTCTGCTTTGTGTTTTCATCCTAAGTGCCTGGCTTCCATTTCTCCAACCCTTCTACAGAACAGTGGATCAACGACACATCACCAGATGTTGTGTCAAAGCCTTGAAAACGTGTTCGAGGTGCAGTCCTCATCAGTAGCTACAATGCCTTATTTCCCCACAAAAAAGCGCAGAAAAAATGCCTTTCCTGATTACCATCTACCATAGTCATTTCTTTTTTACATCTTCATAAATTTGTAGCAGTGATGTTTTGTCTCCTTCCAACATGATGTAAAGGTTTTAATTTTTTTTTCAATTAACTGATATGACTTTTATACATAAATGCAACAGCTGGCTTATGAATAAACATGAGTAAACAGTGGCTCACCCACTATCTTTCCACACACACAGACACAATGCAGATGAACCCCCGTGTTATACAGTTATGTTGAACTTACTGCAACAATGACGACACAGTGCTCTGCTGTAAACAGATTGGCCCTCCGTAGCAGTTTCATCATCAACTATTGCTCTGGGCTAATTCCTCTGCCCAAACCAATAATCATCATTTTCCCAGGGTTATTCATTGGATAATTTGCATTCATAAGAAGTTGGGGTAACATAAGATTGGACTTATTACTGCATATTGACTTAATGAGCATAGAGGCAATCATACAATGCAAATAACTATTGTCCTTTTTACCTGGATAAAGTATACCATAGTAATAAAAAAGATGAATATATTACCAAAGGACCACTGTTGCCTTCACCCTCCTCATCTTCTTTAGCTCCTCGGTCAGCCTGTGGGATTTCACAAGCTTCTTCCTGATGTTGTTATCACTTGGTATAGCTACATCTATCACTATAGCCTTCTTCCTTTACTCGCCTACCAAGGTTGTTTAACCAGTTTGTCCTTCTGTATCTGGAAGACCAATGCGATCTTAGGTTGGTCATTCTCCACCACAAAATAGGCATATCCTATTTTGACCTTGGGACTTTCAGTCGATACTTGCCACAGATGCTCCCGTGTACTATGCCAGCCATTTTGCCCTACCTGTTAGCATCTGCTGTTATGCACTGGACCATCTCAGGGGCATTCTCAATATCAATTTCTTTTGTCTGCCAGCAGTAAATACTGTGCAGGGGCCTATTCTTCCATGATGGTTCATCTTCTGGCTACTCTTCTTTCTCAGGTTTCTTCTGCCTGAGGTATTCACTATATTCACTATATTCACAGGACATTTCATCCCTGATAGTGGTTCTCATTCTCACTCACTACCGAGGTAATCACCTCACTCCTCTCACTTCCTTTTTTCCCTGTCCTTTCAGATAACAATTAAGTCTGAGCAGGAAATAAAACCAATAATATAAAGACTAAAATTCATCACTTAAATAACAAAGAGTTCCACATGGGAACCATAACTCAATAATATCACAACAACCAAAATGTACAATGTACAGGAATGATAAAATCAAAACAGGAATGAGAAAATTTCCATAAAGCAACACAAGGATCTCCCAGGAACATGAGAAAAAGAGTAATGTCACACTGTGTGACAGGTTGGAAGCACAATACTTTATTTTTAGTTAATGTAATTTTATGTTAGTTACAGTATGACATTTAAACCCATAAAAAGTTATTATATTACGTGGATTTTATGACTGCGAGTGAGACCCCAGAGATATGCAAAAATTTGGTCCTGTGTTATTCTTGTAAGATGACAGCATTTCTGCTGACTCCAAAGGCTACCAATGCAAATGCGTCATGGTTGCAGGCTAATGCAAAGAAGAAAGGGAAAAACTGCATAAAGTCTTAGATGAACTAGGAAAACATATTGAATGGATAAAGCAAAGAAGCTTATGTTTGCTAAAGAAAGAGGAGAAAAAAGCATAAAACCTCCCTGGTACACTGAATAAAGAAAAACACGTCATAACAAAAATAAATAAAAAATCAAAATAAACCTTAAAAGTTGACTTTTTGCATATTGAATGCCAGATGAGGTAAAGTCTACCACCTGAAGCGGGTGAGAGCAACTGTGCGACCTCACTTTGTTTTACACAATTTCAGATATCAGCTTTTAGGAGCAGTTTTAATATTAGTGAAAGAGGAGGGGGAGAAGAAGACAACATTGCAAACTTTGCACAATGCAAAATATTCAAAAGAGGCTTTGCAAATGTTTTGAGGTTGGAAATGTGTTTGTTAGATCACAAAATGTGTTTTTCTTGCACATTACAATTCACAGGTAATTCACAGCCAAGTGTTGGCTGGCCTAACGCTTTCTTTCATCACCCAACAATACATAAACTCAAAAACTAATCTTCCAAAAACTGTATTAAGTTAAAGAGGAAACTGTTGCATAGTCATTACACGTGTTTTGGTGATTTGGGGGTTATGTTACTGAGTTTGAGCTGAGGTGCTAGGAAAGCCACGTTGGATGATTCCCAGTTAATACAGACTTACAGGTTTTTTTTAAACTCAGGAACTTGGACACAGTTTATTCAGTGAAGACTGAATCTTAAAGAATCATTGATTTGTTCATGAGGCAGGCTGACACTGACCTTAAACCTCTGATCACTGACTGGGATCAACAGTGCTCATCATTTATGCCATGGCATACTGCTTGTGCTGCACTGTGCTGCATTTTCCCCCCTGCCATTTTACTCTGGGCAGATTATTGCTTCTTCTCGGCTGTTCAACAATATAGAATCAAAAATATGTTGCTCAAAAATTGGAGCCTCTTTTTCATGAGATAAAGTAAGTGCTAAAAGATAAAACTGGTCGTCCTCGTACTCTGTACAGTCATTAACACCCATGAAAACCACCAACAGAATGATGTTAAACTTCCAATGATTGCTATACTACATCAAAGACCTCTGTGTCATGGAGCTTCATTTGCAATAATGTGTAGTTACTTTCCTCGTGCTTCTATCATCCTAAGCAGCTCTCACCAGGCTCTTATACCAAGGCTGCTGGCCTTCCAGGAACCTGAAACTGTCAACTGATAAAGTCTTAAAAACTGACATCATGAAACCACAAAACCTAAATCCTGTTACAGAGGCTGAGTGGTCTGGTTTTAAGTTCCTTTTGGAGCTTGTTGCTTCCAGACAGGTAAAAAGATTTAGATTGGGATAAGCCTCTTTAAAAAAAAAAATCGTTTCTTTTATCTCTTGATTCTTGGTCATTTGGAAGGCACCTTCCAAGCAGTCACACTTTCTTTCGCTTTCATGGGAAAACACATCATTCTAAAGATTGTGACTGCCAGTTCTCCAAATCTGATCACCAGCTGTAGTATGCATTTGCACACTGGGACATTTCCTGACAGGACTTTAATCAGGCAGTGATGAAGGAAACGCTTGATGAAGTGTCACTTGGCTGTGATTTGATTTGTTTTCTCTTGAAACATAAGGGAGGGGGAAGCCTCTTACTGCATTTAATTTGTTTTTCCAGCACGTCTATGGCAGCCATGACAAGAGGCATTGTTATTTCACTTTTTATGTCTTTCTTTATGGAAGCTAAACATACCTGTCTCATTGTCTATGAACTTGAGATGTCTTGAACTGCTTAAGAAATATTCACCAGCACTTTTGATAAAAACTCAAGAATTCATGCAGCTGACATTTTGTGCAAACATGAAATAGAGAAATAGAGAACAAGAAGAATTTTACTCTTTTTTTTTTTTACCTGGAATTGCCCTGATTATTTTAGGTTTTACACTGTACCACACCTTCCACTTAAGATTCAAACATCATCCTGTTGCTGACATAAATAAATTGGTATATACCATTAATGGTTCACAAAGAGAGACACCTGCAAGATTGAAATTACATTTTTTTTTAGATTTAAAGAGGTTCATAATCTTACTGACTCACTTTTATACCACCCCCAAAACAAACAAACAAACAAACAAACAAACAAACAAACAAACAAACAAACAAACAAACAAACAAACAAACAAACAAACAAACAAACAAACAAACAAACAAAAACAAATCAATAAAAAACAAAAAACCAACATGCTTTAAAATAATAGTGAGAAATAACCCTGTTTTAAAACACTGGTGATATGTTCTAACAATCTAATGCATTAACATGATGTGGCATGTGCCTAAAGCAGTTTTTTATTTATATAGAAATCAGCAATATTACCTATGATTTTATCTGGCTTGTAACATTTTTTGTCTCTGTTTTTGGCTGTTAAAAGCCCTTTGTCTTATTTACATGACCAGACAACAACACATAATCAAGTGCCCCTGCTGGGCACCATTAAGTGCCCAGCAGGGGACTCCATTGTACTCCAGGGGGACTTCAGTACACATGTGGGTAATGACAGTGTGGCCTGGAGGTGTGTGATTAGGAGGAATGGCCTGCCAGATCTCAACTAGAGTGGTGTTTAGTTATTGCCTAACAATGATTTGTCCATAACAAACACTATATTCAAACATAAGAATATCCACAAGTGCGCGTGGCTGATCGGTTTTGTAATCATTTCAGACTTGTGGCCATATGTCTTTGGTGAAGAGAGGAGGAGAACTTTTCAAATGACCACCACCTGGTGGTGAATTGAATCAGCTGACAAGGGAGGATGCTAGGCAGACCTGGCACACCCAGCTGTACATTGAGGGTGTGTTGGGAGGGTCTAGCAGAGGCCCTGTGTAACACAAGCGAGTTAGTGGACCCTGGCACAGCACACACACTGCTTGTGTTATAGGGTAGTGATGTTTATTTACAGTGAAAAACAGTACCATTCTCATGCTCTACGCTCTTGACAGTTTTCCAGTTGACGAGTCTCCAGCTCAGCTCTCCAGGTCCGGAGATGACTGTATGGGAAAGAGTTGTTGATTAAAGGTTAAGAAGCGAGATAATGACGAGTGAGCAACATTATGGCTTCATGCTGAAAATTAAATTACTCCAGTGTTGTTGGAGAAATATAGAGAAGGTCAGAAGGAATTTCACTGAGTCTTAGAGGCTCTAGAGAAAACATATGACTGGGTGCCAAGACAGGAGCTGTGGGACTGTAGGATGAAGTCATGAGTGACAGAGAAGTATGTGTGGGTGGTAAAGACATGTATGAGGACAGTGAGACAATAGTGAGGTATATAGTTGGAGTGACAGGTGGGTTCAAGGTAGGAGTGAGGTTAAATCAAGGTTCTGCCATGAGCCCCTTCTTGTTTGCAGTGGTGATGGACAGGTTGACAGATGAGGTGAGGCAGGAGTCTCTGTGGACTATCATCTTTGCAGACTGCTTTGTGATTGCTAGTGAGAACAGGGATGTAGGAGTATGCTATGGAGGAAATCAGAAGCAAGACAGAACACATGTGTGACTGAAAAGGAGGTGGGCATGGAGATGCAAGGAGTAAAGGGAATGAAGGTGGATGGATTTAAATACCTGTGGTCAACCATCCAAACAAACAGAGTGTATAACGAAGTGCAGGCAGAGTGGAAATAAATTCCAGAAGTGCTTTATAATAGAAAGGTAGCAGCAAGTGTTAGAAGGGAAGATTTTTAAAATGGCCTGCTATGAGACCTGCTCTGATGTATGGTTTGGAGATGGTGGCACTGACACCAAAAGACAGGAGACAGAGCCGGAGGTAGTAGAGCTGAAAACGCTAAGATCTTTAGTGCAGTTTGGAGACAAAGTTAGAGAGGCAAGCCTGTGATGGTTTGGACACATGCAGAGGAGGGATAATGGATGTATTGGACAAAGGATGTTAAAGGTGGAGCTCCCAGGCAGGAGTAAAGGAGGAAGACGACAGAGGAGATTAGTGAATTTAGTGAAGGAGGACATGCCTCTGCACTGTTGGTGTGTAGTTTGTATTAAGCTGAATGAACACATCTGTATGGTACCTGGATATAATATTATTCTTGCCATGTATGTAATGTAGACCATCAGTATTGTCTTTGTCATTATCTGTACTTTTCTGTTTATAAATTGTACCACAGCTGTATGTTTAGCATATTTAAAACAACACAATATCTAAAGTAATGGGAGTGAGGTCACTTATACAATTGTCATTCATTGGCTCTGCCTTGGCTTTACTATTTGATGTAGTCTCACTAGTCTCATCAGCCTTTCAGCAAATAGCTCTGTTAACTTGGTTTCACACTACCAGTGTGGCACTAAACTCCAGAACGACAAGGTTAACGTTTTGCTGATGACCATAATGGAGCATTAAGCACCAGAAGAACCAGAGGAGCTTTAAGAGTTGATGAAGACTGAAACAGACCTAAAGACTGTGTTTGTTCTACGTTATTATGAAGAAAAACAAGACAAAACTGATAATAATCCCCAGAGATATTTCCATTTGTCCACATGGTGGGAATTTGTGTATCATGCAACTTACTGAACCGATGTGAGGGACAGTAAATTCAATTAAAAATGTAAAAATCTTAAATTAAAAAAATTCAAATATATCTCTATAATGTATCTCCATACAGGACAATTGTCTCTGCCGCAACCTATGAGATGGGTGTACTTTGCATTCAAATCTGCCTACAGTGCAGCCTTTCGTCAAACCACACCACGAGCAGTTGTGACAGGTGATAAGTGTATCAGCTCTCCCCTTCTCTCTCTTAGCATTTGATGGAGTGAAGTTCAGCGCACTAGCGGGTAATATACAACACAATGACCATGTTTCTGAAATGTTTGTGTCAGACACTTTCCTCACCTAGCACCACATCAGTAATGGCCGCGTCATGTCACAGAGTGGTTTGGGGAGGCTGGGAGCAGGTGAGGAGCAGCAGAGGGTGTAAATGGAGCTCTAATGTGGTAAAGTGAGTGAGTTGCTGTGTTAGAGTCAAACAGACCACTTGCCTTGTGTGAAAAGGTATTGCCGACTATAAGTATTTAGTATTTATTTATTTATTTATTGTCATTGTCAAGAACAATGAAATTGCGTTTGGGGCTTCCATACAACCCCAAAAAAAAAAGAAGAAAATAATAAATACCCCTTAAAACCCAAGTGTACATATTTAACCCAGTGTGACTCCAATGCAATAAGACAATCCTTAGCAATAATGTTCGTAGAAATTCAGACAAAGACCTGAGAAACATGACAAAATACAACAATGCAACCCATTCAATATTATTGTACTGTGAGATATGATATCAGATATGATAGTTATCTATTTAAGAAAGAGGGGGGGGGGGGGGGGGGGGGGGGGGCAGGAGGGGGAAGAGAATAAAGATATGATGCACCAATGCAGACCAGTTCATTGCTATTAAGAAGTTGGATATGGTTATTGTCCGTGAGAGGGGGGCAGAGAGTTCAGGAGCCTCACAGCCTGTGGATATAAGGAACAGGAGATGTGTTTCTCTTCTGAATCATTGCACAGCTTCCCCCCCCCCCCATTTTGTTACTTTGCTGTTATTATTTTAAAGTTTGTGGCTCATGCGAGACTGTCTGCACTGCTGGTGTCAGCAAGCTATGGAGCAGAATGGAAATGTCCCACTTAATCCATTATGTGCAGTGGCCTTGTTATTTTTCTTTTCTCTTTTCTGTTGCTGTGACTGCTTTGTTTGCGTGAGGTATGTTGTTTATTTCTTTAAGAAAAAAAGAAAGAAAAAAAACATGTCGATACCAACTAAAACCCATAACCTGTATGTAAAAGATGGTAAAATTTGGTCAAGGTATTTTTGGTCAATTATAGATCTTTTGTACAGGGCTGTAAATATGCGTTTCCTCCTTATTTCTGCTGTAAATTTGGGCATTTTATGCAAAGACTGTGTAAAAGATGCATCTGCTCTGAGAAGTAAAGATGACATTCAGTTTCACCAACATTGTAATGGCAAAAACTCTCGGCTCGAGTCTTCAAGATGGGTCATCACAGAGTCTACATCAAATTTTATAACCATGACATTAAACTACCAAAAATGCGATTAAATTAGCTATGATTACTTACATCATTTGGAACAGTCACTCAAAGCTAGACTGAGCACACAGTGTTTTTCATATGCTTTTAATGGCAGAGTTGGGTGTCACAGCAATGCCATATGTGACACAGATAATAAGCAGAGGCAGAAGATGACCCAAAATGACTGACAGCATATAAAATGATTACCCTCAGAAGTTGTTTTTGTGTCAAAATTGCAAGAATTGGAAAAGCAATGAGTGGAAAATATTAGCTGCATATTAGTGTGTAACTGGCTATTAGTGCCATCATGCTGGTCAGTGCCATGGCCTTTATGAAGGTGTTGGATGCTTTTGCACTGAACTTGCAGTAATAAATGTTTGTGGTAAGGTGACACCCCTCCGAGTCACAGTGTGTTCACAACTTTTTAATGAATATTCCAAATGTTTGTCAGGCACTGCAGTTGGCATGCGTTCAGAGTTTTAGTTTGGGAAGCAGTGACAGCTGATAGCAGAGGAGACAGATGACCTGCATCACATTATATCTCTTGTGATCCTTTATGGCCAATCAATAATACTGATTAAATTCTGTATTGTATAACCATTTTTTTAAAAGCAAGTCTCTGGCTGATGAAATGGCAGGTCACTGCTCATATGAATTCTTGCATTATTGCATTATTGAGGGGGGAACAACTAAGCTGTAGTGCCTCTGCACCTCACTGTACAATACCTTGTGCAATACTTTTTGTAAATAGTCAACAGTGCAATAGACTCAATACTTGAAATGTGCAATTCACTTGTATTTTTATTTTTTATTCCTATTTATTCTATTTATCCCCTTTGTATATTTTATTTATATTTGTCTCTGTATTTATATATATGTGTGTGTGTGTGTGTGTGTGTGTGTGTGTGTGTGTGTGTGTGTGTGTGTGTGTGTGTGTGTGTGTGTGTATATATATATAACAGTTCTGTAACTGTAACTTCGGTCGTTGCTGTGCTTTTTTTGGAAGTCGAATTTCCCAGAGGAACCCACCCGAGGGATTAATAAAGTTCTATCTTATCTTATCTTATCATCTGGCTTATTTTCTACTATATCCTCAGAATAACAGTGCTCTTAACTTGCTACTGTAATTCTTTTTACGCTAATGTAAAATGTGTCAATGTGTGTACCTTAAGATCAAATTTTATGTTGTTTGTGTTTAAACTGTCATTGTATGAAGTATGCTTCGTGTTCCCAAAGACATCCATCAATGATAATGTGTGTTCTTTTTTTCAGAGTAGATCTCTTAGAGAAAATGTTAGAGTTTGTATTGTTGATTGTTATTTATGCTTAGAAATATTTAACCATAGATGCTTAGAGGTGTATAATCAATTGTGTAGTGATAAGTTGTGTGATCTTTAACAGGCTACAGAGGCTTGGTGTGTATTCCACACTAGAATGCACACCTACATCCTGGGAGCACGGGAAGAGGTCGCATCTTGTTTTAATTGTTTTATGGTAGGATTAACGTAGCTACGTCTGTTCTAGTCTAAGTGCTTTTCTGTTTAGATGAACTGCTGGACTTCCTCACCGGGGGGGGGTCTAGTCTACCCTCTTCCTGACCAAGGATGTTTGACCCTTTGATCAGCCACACACACACACACACACACACACACACACACACACACACACACAGGCAAGGTACTCTTTGTTTGTATGTAGACGTCGTATGTTAATGAACCTATGCATATTCATGTAACCTCAATAAAAGGACAGTGTTACGGGAGGACGGACGAGAGCAACTGGGGTCAAGCGAAGGGACGGCGCTCTGTCCGGTCTCTCCCGTGCACGAGTAACATGAAGAACTTTGCCTATTTGTGTCTTGCTTAGCAGTGTAATTATATTGTCTTCAACGTTCCAGCGGATGGGTTCAAGCTACAAACCTATCAGAAAAGATAAACAATAACAATGAAAGTTACAATGCTACTATGGAGGAGAGGACCTGCATACATGAAACTCAAGAGGAACTTAAACAAAAAACCCTTTAACCTTCTAGGACCTGGCGTCCACATATGTGGACATCGCATTTTGGGTTATTTAGACCAAAATTGTCACGGGTTGCTTAGAGGATCCACTCGCAGGACTCCTGGGTAGCGTTCAAACAGAGATTGTTTATTACAGATCTTCCCCAAGTGTATGTACAGACAGTGCGAGATTAGTGCTATATACAAGGCGTGAGGGGCAGGGGTCCAGGGCTCCAGGGAAAACGGGGAAGTCACACACGCGCTCAGAACAGCCTCTCTCCACTCCGCTAGCAACCTGTCACTCCTTCCACACTCCACACGGGGAAACAGGGAATCTAGGAACAAAGGAACACGTTAAGTCTCTGAGACAGAGGCACGGGAAACTTGAGCTAGGTGTGTACTGACAAGAGCCTTCACAACAATCCAGCGTTGAACAGCTGATCTCCTCCTTCTAATATATCAGCTGGCCTGATGAGGCCCAGGTGTGCACGATCCGGGAAGGCGTGGACCGAGGGCGTGAACCCGCCATGAGTTCCGTCCCGGCAAAACAGGGGAGAGGGAGAGAGAGAGGAAAAAGAGAAGAGAAGGGGGGCTAGGAGTGAAGAGATGCTGATCAGCGCCTTGCCGATCCCGCAGGTCATGACAAAAATACTCCATTTTGCTCTACAAGGGCCTGATATCCACTTACGAGTACATTATACTGCTACTGGTCTACTGAAATTTTAAACGAATATCCTCATATGTGGCTCTCATTTTTCTTAGAAACAAAAAATCAGGTAAAAAAAATCTGGTAATTCTTTGTTTTTACATTCATCGGGCCCCAATATGCCCAAATATCAAAGAAAAATTAAAAATGCATGCCGTGGAAGAGTTCGGGTCTTAGGAAGTTAATGTTTGCTTTTGAAAACCAGAAATACACAAATTCCAAGCCTGAAACAAAAATGTGGTCACTTGATGAGAAACAGGTGAGGAAGAAGGCACAATCAGGAGGTAAAACAAGACACAAGAGGAAAGCAAAGTAAGCTAGACAAAAAAAAAGATGCAGAGACAAGCACATAGATGAGACAAAGGGGTCACAGACAAGAAAACAGTGGGGAGGCAGGATATCAAAATATCACCAGAAGTCAGAAACATTACCAACCTTTGGACTATTACACATACGTGTATATCTCTACAGCTATAGTGCAGGTTACAGTACTAGCAAACAAAGATGTCGTTCTAATCCAAAACCTTTTTTTCCAGTTAGACACCAATGAGAAACATTTTAGGTTGTTAATCTTTTATCCTACTTTTCCAGAGTGTCAGAACAGCGATCAGGGGCTGATTGCTTGTTGAGAAGATAGATCATTGGATTAAATCACCCATCCTTTTTTTTTATCTGTTATCCATCTTTGGGTAACAGCTGGTCATACTTTATATGGTGGCCCTATATGGAGCGGAATGCTGGTCAGCCACCAAGAAACACGAGCAGATCCTCAGTGCTATGGAGATGAAGATGCTCAGGTGGATGGTGGGCTTAACCTGTATGGATCGCGTGACGAGTGAAGGTGTTCGAAAATGACTCCAAGTTGCCCCAGTCGAAACGAAGATGAGGGAAGCGTGTCTACGGTGGTATGGACACATCATGCGCAGTGAGAAGAAATCGGTGTCAAGAACACCCCTCCAACTCGACCCTGCAGGCTGCCGACCATGAGGAAGGCCGAAGAAGCAGTGGATGGATGCAATCACTGGAGAAATGAATGCAGTGGATCTAGCCCCAGAGGACTCCCAAGACCTATCCAAATGGAGAACACAGTGCCATGCAGCGGACCTCGTGCTGGGAGGATGCTAGGAAAGAGAGAGATCCCTCTTTGGGTAACAGGGGCCAGTTACATCCAATAAGAATCATTATATAAACTTTCATGCATGTCTGGACTGTGGGAGTAAATTCGAGTAATGCAGAACAGAACGTCCAGACCACCACATCAAAACCAGGAAATTCAAACAGACCTTTTTTATAGGCAACTTGACAGTATTTTCCACATACCAGGCTGGACAGGAGAATTTATGTTAAAATTTAAATTGTGGTGGGAAAATGGAAAGCAGCAAAAATTTTAAATTAATGACAAGAAACTGTGAGATTTCATTGAAATGAAGTTGGAAATATCAAAAATCCTCATTGCACTGAAAAAAAGACTCATTGAATCATGGATAGGAAATATATCCTGTGAAGCCAGTGCCTGGGTGTCTATAAACTACAAAAACACACCATGATTCGTGAGTTGAGAAGAAAAAAAGAATGCCAAGCTCTTTTATCGTTAAGAGGAATACGCAATCACATAGTATTATCGCATTAAAAAGCAATCACAACAGAAGAAAACAGGAAGATGAAAAGTGCTTAATTACTTGGGATAATCCACTGATGAAGACAAGCAATCAGACTTCAATGGGAATATTGAAAAGTAAATGAAACAAGAAGAAGAAAGGAAATAAAAAGAAATTTAAAATATCCAAAAAGAGCTGCTAATAACACTGGAACTGTCATGGCCCCTATGCTCCCAGTGCTGCTAGATTATATTTTACCTGCTCCTTTTCTCCTTCTCTCTGTATGTGTGGATGCTTTTCATGATGCTACGTCCTCTCTTCTCCAGTGATCTGAACTTGTTCCCTCTCCACCAGCATGAAGTAACCTCTAATGCTTCAGTTACACCTTGAGGAGTAGTGAGGAGAAAGAAACAAATGCATCTACAAGGAAATGTATTTTCACAGCACATAATTTGTAGTGTTGTGCCTAGGGATCAACAGATTTATAGCATGTCAAAGTTACATCTGGAGATGCAACATCACATACTCTCACCCTTTAGCCCATGAATCAAATTATAATATGTAGGGTAATTTTATTGCAATGTGTTGTAGAATTATGTAAAGCTCCATTAAAAAAAATATAAGCATGAAACATGCATACTGCGTTGTGTTGTGTAATACTGTACAGGTAATACTATAGTGTAATTCATTTTGAATCAATTTAGAATCTTAAATGAATAAATACCTCTTGTATTTCATAGATCTATAAGATAAAACTGTAGATATTTGTGTCATACCAGCTGAGGTAACTGACTTCCTTTAAAACTGATACTGTGAAACCAAGGATATTTCATCTGGAAGCTTTGGTTCCTATTTCTTCCATCTACAGATGCGAGGAAAAGATGCAAGTAAAGGAAGCGAGGAAACATACTAGCTTTCTTTGTGAAGATCCCTGGAGGCACAGACACTCTGGTTCCCTCCGGATACTTTGCTGGCACACACCTTCAGCTCTCTGCAGCTCCAACACAGCTTGTTGTGTCAGCTGTTGAGTTAGATAAATGTGTTCAGACTCCCCTCTTGTGTTTTTTGCACTTGTTTTGATCCTCAGTGTGCCAGCTAGCTTTCTCTGTGCTTTAGACTCCTTTGTGTGTGCTGGCCAGCTCCCCGTTACCGCTACTCACCTGCAGACCGAACTCCTAGCTTTCTAGCTAATCCCTTCCTGCCATTCTCCGCTGTCATTTCAACCATCAGTCACCTCTCACATCTCTGCTTGTCAAAGATACTCCGGTGCACATTCAATCCTTGTGTAATAATAAATCCTTTAAACTTAGTCTCTGTGTTTGTTATATTGCGTTTAAGTCCGCAAGTTCTTGATCAAACATTAACAAAGTTGAGTTTGAAAAAAAAGAAAAAGAGGGATCACTGCTAATATGTTCAAAAACTCAATGACAAATACCAGGCTAACAGACGATATGACCTTCCTTTGCTCTGACACCAGCCCCATTTACACGTGACTACACGTGTGACAGCTACAGGTATTACTATATTACAGGGCTCATTCAATGCGAGGTATAATATGAAAATAATTTCTGATTAAATAAAAGAAAGTTAAAAAAAAAAAAAAACTTAACCTACAAACTTGATCCTGATACTAAAAAAATATTAAAAACCTGTGAAAAAAAAAAGACATGAAAGTCTTCACTTTAAAGATCGAACTGGATTTCTTTTTCAACACACACGCACCAACATACTCACGAGCCAGTGACACGGTTTAATAAACCAGCCTGTCACCTGCAAAATTGATCACTGAGACCTCCTTCCTTTGTTTTGTTTGGTATTAAAGAGTATGACAGCTGTCCCATGGATACTTGGTATTCAGTCAAGCTGTGGGAATTGAAATGGCAATTTCACCTCTAAATGAAACCCACACTGTCCCAAAAAATTGAGCTGTTTGTCACTACAAAACAATAAAGCTGCCAAAGAAGAAAAGCAGGTTCCCACCTCTTCTTCCCCTCTGTAATTATGTATATTTTTTAACTCCCTGAGAACAGAAAAACATTACTTATGTGTTTAATTTTCATAGAGATCAATTTCCTGCCCATCGCTCTGAAATTTGAAACTTCCTCTATGGCATACATTATGCACCAAAGACAAAAAAACCTCAAGAAAGTTCTGACTTTTATTTTGTGGAATTTATGGCAATGGCAGGTCTTGTAACAGTTTCTTAAAAAGGCTCATTAAAAACACAGTGTCTGCTAAGCGTTTCATTTTTTAAATCAAATTCTTTCAACAAAAGCAGCACAGACAACACAGGCCATTTCTAAATCTTCTCCCTTGAAGAGTCCTTATGAAAGCCGAGTAATCATACTCCCTTTTAAGATTTTCTTTTTCTTTTTTTAACCATTTGTACATATCTTAAGGACAAAATCATTAAATACAGCTAAGCAGTTGATTTCCCTGGCTGCACAGTTTAAATACCCCATGGTACCTTTATGTAGGCGGTTGTGTTGATTGAGCCCATTGAGCCCTCGCCTGAAGTTCACCCTTAAGAAATTGAGAAAAATCTCTTTTTACACTCTTGTCTCATTTGCACACCAAAGCACTCTTAATTTCCACAGATGAAAAGGATGTAGCGTCTGAAGAGGTGAAAATGGTTTTCAAGGAAGTTTTTGAGGATTTTCTCAGCTGGTCTCACATTGTGCATCTGAAGGTGGATGAAGATCTTTTAATAGCAGGCAGACAGGAATTTTCAGATCACAAGACTCTTAAAGTGAGATAACTGATTGAGCAGAAGCGAATCAATTTCCCTCCTGTGAAAAAACTATTCACACAGACTGCCATCTTGCTTGTTGTCAATACAATCCTTTTTGTTATAGAGAAAAAGGACCTCCTATTATTCTACGCTTGCTTTTTGTTTTTTTGAGACAAGAAAGAATATGTGTGCAAGTTTGGTGGCAATCATAACCAGCGGGCAGCAGTGCACAGCATGCTCTGTACGAAGATAGAACAATAACAAAGGCCAAAAAACAAAACGCCACACCATGAAATTCTAATGAAAGAACAAGTGAGGGAAGAAAATGGTTTCAGATGTGTGTCGAATACAATAAGGTCACATTATGCTTATAGCTACTTGAGTCATCATACAGAAATAGATGCAACAACCCGATCAAATTATCTATAACAGAAAATGACAAGAAGGTACATTGTAAAAGGGAAAAGATGAACACCATCTCACTTAGAATGCAACAGAGAAGGAAAACTTTTTTCTTTTTTCTTATTCGGTATGATTCATCAATGTGATGAATCAAGAAGTGTCATGTTAAGAATATCCTTAGATAACATCCGTGACAAAAGACTTTGCAAGAAGAATTGTGGTGAAAAGGTTTGACTTCAGGATGTGTAATAACACTTAATTTGCAGGCCATAGCAGTAAGATAGATTATTTGAAGATGACACGGCCTGTCATACATCCATGCCTGTTATTCATGCATTAATATGATCAAGTATAAAAGATTAACTCCACATTTTGGGAAAGGTGCATATTTACTTTCTTTCCTAGAGTTACTGCTAGAAGGATGCTGATTACAACTTGGTTCACATTTTTTTATTTGGTCATGGTTACTTTTAACACCTCTGAAGATTGTATTGGATTAAGATGAAAATTAATTAATAAATTAAAATCGATTCAGTTTTACTTATATAGCACCAAATCACAACAACAGTTTCCACAAGGCACTTCATATGGTAAGGTAAAGACCCCAGAATAAAACTGATAAAACCCCACATAACAAACTGGTGTTTGTCATCTTGATTCATGCATAGATGAAGATGGGTGTCATCCTCATAGCAATGAAAATGCTATGCCTTCTAATGATACTGCCTAAGGGAAGGTTGTTATAAATAGAAATGGTCCTTGCTTGGAACCATGTGGAACTCCATAATTAACCTTAGTGTGTGATGTGTGCATGAGGGTTCCCAAATTACATGAACAAATTGGAGTCTACTAGATAGGACCTGCTGTGATTTTGACCCTGTATGGATATGTCCTGCCATGTCTCTTAAGTGCTCCCCTTTTTGGTTTTCTTTCTTACAAAGGTAATAGTGGCTTGTCCCTGTGTTTTAGTTTAATTAGTAATACAAATATTAATAAAATCATTTAATTTACTTTCTCACATGCCCTGGACTTTTTAGGGGAATGTAACAAACCAAAATAGAGCCATTTGTCTGTCAGTCTGCCCCAGGGCAGATGTGGCTACAACTGTAGCTTGCCTCCACCAGTGTGTGAATGTGTGTGTGAATGGGTGGATGACTGGGTGTGTAAAGCACTTTGGGGTCCCTAGGCGGGACTAGTAAAAAGCGCTATACAAATACAGGCCATTTACCATTTATCATTTGACAACCAGACCTGACAACCAGATGGAGTGCTACATCACTATTTTAACATGTACAATATACTTATTCACATGGATTGCTAATTGTTGGCTGTCTGTCTGCATTTGGAAATTAGATGGCAATACTTTGTAAAGCTTTTCAAAATCCGAGAGTGATTGCAGTCCGTCTAAGGTTGAGTGTAACTGTTTGAAGACATGTTACCTGTGCAGTTGTCTTGTGATTGAAAGTTGTTGTCCAGTTGAGGGTATTGCAGACTTCATCTCTGAATGACAAGAAGTTGGTTGTCACAACTTCTTGCAATCAGAATCAGAATAATTAATCCCTTAATCCCTATGGAAATTATGTGGTTACAGTTGCTCCAAGACAATATGAACAGTAACAGACTGAACTAAATTAAATAATACAATATATTAAAAAGGTACAAAATCATAAGAAAATAAGAAATAGCTCTAATATTTACAAATAGCTCAAATATAAATATCCAGAATATTAGATTAATTAATTGATTTTCTCTGCAAACTGTAAAACTTTGTTATTTTCACTGTAGAGGATGTGCAAAAAGGGTGAAACTATTGCATTGTGTACTGGTGCATTAGATGGAGGAGTTGTACAGGCAG
This sequence comes from Diplotaxodon limnothrissa, assembly GCF_057381915.1. Classification (NCBI taxonomy): domain Eukaryota; kingdom Metazoa; phylum Chordata; class Actinopteri; order Cichliformes; family Cichlidae; genus Diplotaxodon; species Diplotaxodon limnothrissa. The sequence continues at coordinate 33,038,161 of NC_140607.1, forward strand.
GAATCATTTTCTGTGTTGTCCAATGGTGCATTTGGATAATCTCAGTCACTCACTGAATGGTGACTGGCCAGCATGTCATGGAGAGGGTGGGAGGTTATTTCACGCATTGTCCTTTTCTTGGACAAGGGAGTCCAGCTCCATCCACACAACATTACTGGCCTCGCCGATCATTTTATTGAGTCTGTTGGCATCTGCCTGCTGCCCCAGCATGCAACAGCACAGAGGATGGCACTGGCCACAGCAGACTCATAGAAAATCCTGAGCACTGTCTGACAGATGTTAAAAGACCTCAGCCACCACACAAAATACAAATGACTCTGGCCCTTCCTGTAGAGTGTAGTGGTGTTATTTAACCCAGGCCAGTTTATTGTCTATGTGTACTCTGAGGTATTTATAGTCCTCCACAATGTCCACATCAATCCCCTGGATTGAAACAGGGGTTACTGTTTTTTTTGGTCCTCCTAAAGTCCACAATCAATTATTTGGTCTTTTTCATGTTGAGCTGCAGATGATTCTGCTCACACCACATGACAAAGGAGTCCACCAGGACTCTGTCTTATCACCCTCACTTATGCATTAAACCACCACAGAGCCATCAGAAAGCTTCTACAGGGAGTGCAGAATTATTAGGCAAGTTGTATTTTTGAGGAATAATGTCATTATTGAACAACAACCATGTTCTCAATGAACCCAAAAGAGTCATTAATATCAAAGCTGAATGTTTTTGGAAGTAGTTTTTAGTTTGTTTTTAGTTTTAGCTATTTTAGGGGGATATCTGTGTGTGCAGGTGACTATTACTGTGCATAATTATTAGGCAACTTAACAAAAAACAAATATATACCCATTTCAATTATTTATTTTTACCAGTGAAACCAATATAACATCTCCACATTCACAAATATACATTTCTGACATTCAAAAACAAAACAAAAACAAATCAGCGACCAATATAGCCACCTTTCTTTGCAAGGACACTCAAAAGCCTGCCATCCATGGATTCTGTCAGTGTTTTGATCTGTTCACCATCAACATTGCGTGCAGCAGCAACCACAGCCTCCCAGACACTGTTCAGAGAGGTGTACTGTTTTCCCTCCTTGTAAATCTCACATTTGATGATGGACCACAGGTTCTCAATGGGGTTCAGATCAGGTGAACAAGGTGGCCATGTCATTAGTTTTTCTTCTTTTATACCCTTTCTTGCCAGCCACGCTGTGGAGTACTTGGACGCGTGTGATGGAGCATTGTCCTGCATGGAAATCATGTTTTTCTTGAAGGATGCAGACTTCTTCCTGTACCACTGCTTGAAGAAGGTGTCTTCCAGAAACTGGCAGTAGGACTGGGAGTTGAGCTTGACTCCATCCTCAACCCGAAAAGGCCCCACAAGCTCATCTTTGATGATACCAGCCCAAACCAGTACTCCACCTCCACCTTGCTGGCGTCTGAGTCGGACTGGAGCTCTCTGCCCTTTACCAATCCAGCCACGGGCCCATCCATCTGGCCCATCAAGACTCACTCTCATTTCATCAGTCCATAAAACCTTAGAAAAACCAGTCTTGAGATATTTCTTGGCCCAGTCTTGACGTTTCAGCTTGTGTGTCTTGTTCAGTGGTGGTCGTCTTTCAGCCTTTCTTACCTTGGCCATGTCTCTGAGTATTGCACACCTTGTGCTTTTGGGCACTCCAGTGATGTTGCAGCTCTGAAATATGGCCAAACTGGTGGCAAGTGGCATCTTGGCAGCTGCACGCTTGACTTTTCTCAGTTCATGGGCAGTTATTTTGCGCCTTGGTTTTTCCACACGCTTCTTGCGACCCTGTTGACTATTTTGAATGAAACGCTTGATTGTTCGATGATCACGCTTCAGAAGCTTTGCAATTTTGAGACTGCTGCATCCCTCTGCAAGATATCTCACTATTTTTTACTTTTTTGAGCCTGTCAAGTCCTTCTTTTGACCCATTTTGCCAAAGGAAAGGACGTTGCCTAATAATTATGCACACCTGATATAGGGTGTTGATGTCATTAGACCACACCCCTTCTCATTACAGAGATGCACATCACCTAATATGCTTAATTGGTAGTAGGCTTTCGAGCCTATACAGCTTGGAGTTAGACAACATGCATGAAGAGGATGATGTGGACAAAATACTCATTTGCCTAATAATTCTGCACTCCCCGTATTAAAGCCATAAAGCCTTTGAATGAAAACAAATGCTGTTGTGACAGTGATGTACACTGTCTTGGCGGTATATGTATGATTTCTATACATTTTACATCAGACAAAAACTTTGGTTGTAAGATTCAGATAATTATTTATTAAAAGCTAGACATTTTAAAGGAGAATAAGAAAGAAAAGTATTTGTTTGTGCCCCCCTTTCCCTGTTAATGCCCTACCTGGCCCCCTGGCAAAACTTTGCTAGACCCACCCCTGCACAGTTACTGTCAGGATCTGGAGACTCGACTGGAAAGTGCTATCAGGCACCTGAGTTCCTTGGTCTCCACCCCTGGGCGGAGCCATCTCCCTGCTGCAGTCCTGCACACCTGAGACTGATTCGGGGCAATCAGGTTGAGGATTTAAGGCCCCCCTCAGACTCTCCTTCACCGCCAGTTTGTCAACGACCTCACGTTGGTATTGACTCTACGGCTTTTTGCGCTATTGCCACTTTTTCATTGTTAACGTTGGTTTCATGTGCTTCAGATTTCCTGGACCTTCGTTGTCATCACCCTCAACCCCAGCTCGCCTTGGATGATCTTCATATTCATGAGGAATACAAGGACCCTCTGTGACAAAGTGGCTAGGACAGAATTCATTTGCCATTTGTCACTTGCGTATATTGTTATTCTGTGTTCTGTTATCCTATAGTCTATCATAATGCTTTAATGTAAACACAGCACATGTAACCTTAGCTCTACATACTATCCCGGGTCTGTTTGTGGTAGCATTGGTTATATTTATGTCATCTGTGCAATTGTACTTAAAGCTAAATGTCACTTCATCATTAATTGATTTGAATCTTTCATTTGTTTATGTAGTTTGGTTATACTTACCATTGTGTGTTCCTTTGGACAGGTCCTATGTGTAAAACAGGTATGTGGGAAGGGCCACCCCAGTACTTCCTGATTCTACAGGATATGATGTCACTGATCATGTCAATTGGGTGTAACCAAATGAAGGGGTGTTTATTTTGTGTAAAATTGTTTATTTCATTTAAAATAACCTCATGAGTCAGATTAGGTGAAGAGTGACTTTTCAAACTGTTTCGTTGGGTGAATGAGTTTGTTAAGTGGAAAAATGATTTTATTCCTGTTTCTTTGTCTAGACGGTGTTATTTAGTCTACCCTGTTTTCCCAATGGTAGAGGTTAATGAGATCCAGGTGTGAGTGGAATTCTATATAAAGCAGGTGAGATTTTGACTCACAGCTTCTGATGTTTTTGAGAGAATTGTTGAAAGGCGACGCCAGAAAATAAAGAACACCTAAAAGAAACTTGAACGGTCTGCAGATGCTGTCTTCCTATCACCTTTCATGCTGCTTATGCTATGCTACCTCACCTGCCTGCCCTCCGGACTCACTCACCACCTTGGACACAGCGGAACTCAGGTCTGCCAGCCTTTCCACTACACCCCTGGACTACCACCGCCTCTCCCTCAAAGCGAGGTTCATGCCGGTCACCAGTAAGCGATATCAGTCAGTTCCACCTCTGCTAGGATACCCCGCACCTGCCGCCTTCCTAACCCTGTTCTCTTTTTTTTCCCCAGACGCAACCGCTCCGTTCACCCCCCACTGACCCCCAGCTACTTCGTTAGCAACTCCTTGTCACGAATTCACTTGTTGACTAAATAATAAACACTGCAAAACGTTTGAGCCGTCTCTGTTTGTGGTTATCTGCAATCGAGGCCATTGTGACAGTTACCAGCTCTCAGCTACTTAGAAAAGATCCTGGTGTTATTTGTCTCTCAGAAACAGTTCATAACTTCCCTTCAACTCATGTCACCTAAAAGGTAAACCTGCTTCTTCATCACCTGTTCAACTATGATGATTCAGTAAGGACATCTCCTGGTTTCAGCTTCATGTTTCCCTCTCACCACATATCCAAACCGACATGACCAGCAGCTTTTACAGCTGTGGCTCCAGCAAACATCAGGTGATACTAATAATTAATATTAAATAAATTCTAACAACAGCTGATCAAGCTTAAAAGTGTTGCTGTTGTTTAGGGTGACCTCCGCTGGTTTCCTCTTTCTGGCGCAAAGTGAGCGATAAACAAACAAGAGAGAAAAGCTGATCATTGATCATGATTGAAGTAGCAACAGGAGAAGGAGGGGGAGAGAATGAGAGAAGACGAAGCAGCTGACAGCGTAAAGACGCAGAATAACTCCAGCTTTGTTTCATTCTAGCTGAAGTACGGGACAATCGCGTTCGTTTTCGGCTCAATACGAAACGTGTAATATTTACTCTGAATATGGGATGGTTGGTAACTCTAATAACTAACCTTATGAATAAAATAACGTTCACTATCAGTAACATCATAGCACCCACCCAGCTGTATATAAACTCCATGCTAGCTAGTAAGCAGTACGAGTTAACTGACTGTAAAATGTCAGCACAACGAAAATAAACTACACCTAAACTTGGTTTATATCTGACCCAGATAGACTGCTTAATGTTTATACTGTTAAACCCTCCCCCCCCCCCCCCCAAAAAAACAAACAAAAACAAAACAAAACCCATCGGCCCATAAAAATGAAAAATCACCGTATGCTCAATGGCTAGTCCAGCTATGGTCGCGCCATCAGTTAACCCTTCCTTCCCAACCCGACCCCTGACCTAGAGTAAGCAATGCATGCAGTGTGTAGCTGCTGCACCACAGTCCCATTCCACAATGAAACTCACAGTTCTACGACAACAAGGAAGAAAAACTCACATGTTTAAGACAGAGCTATTAAAACAAACTAACACTAACATTTTTACTAAAGTGTGACTCAGCCAGTACATAGGTATTTTAGGTATTCTTGCCTGAACTGGCCTGATGCAATTGGTGCAACCTCAATGCTTTTGCAATTTGCAACCAATTTTCCACATTTCTAAAACTGTACTGCATAACTATATAAATCATTACTAAGATTTTAGAGTCATGGACCCATTGTTTAAACTAGACCTTGGGTAGCTTACCTTTACTATGCCAACCATTCTTTATAATTGCTCTTTGACATGTGAACATCGTATGCAACACCATGACAGCTTGAAAAAGGAGGAACTCAGTTTCAAAACTATTTTACAAGGACAGAATTGTTTTCAGCATGTTTTGGGGCTCAAGGATAGAGACAATGTGATGTGGCGAGAAATACTGTTATCGTTTTGTTTCCTTGAAAAAAAAAAGACTACAAACTCTGAAGGGTACCTTTAGGGTGATTTGAGAGTGAGCTGTGTGTGTCACACAGCCATCTCTGTATCTGGTGGAGAATATTCACTACTGAAAAATTTAACAAATATATCAGGCTGTCCTTTGATTACGTGTGCCATTAACTGCCTGATTATACATGAACCCCATGAAGAAACATGATTGTTTGCATAAATAATATTTATACAAACCTTCCACTTTTTTTGTTATGCTTCACCAGCACCCCTGAATGACTTCTTGTGGATGCTGTGCACAAAGCACTATTCTTTCTCCCTGCTTGATTACATGTTAATATATTCCAGAAGTTAAAAGTTCTGAGTGCAAAATGATAGATTTTCTTTTATCCTGCAACCCCACCACAGTGACTGAGGCAGCACTTTGCTACACCCCCAGAGTAAACGTATTCCTTTGGTCACACTTCGAGTCTCGGAAGCAAAGCAGAGGTTTAAAAGTAGAGCGCAAAAAGGATTCCCAAACATCTCTGACAAACAAACCTATCCCCTCCAGACGTGAACCTCCACCATGCTGTGAACCTTGTTAGAATAAAGACATTGCCAATCCAGCTGCGAACCTGTGATAGATGCTTAGGTAATTCCTAATTTCAGCTCACATTGTGTGACCAACAACTATGGAAAGAAAACAAGCATTCCACGAAACACTGAGGTTCATATTTTACTTTGTTGGTTTTTAGCATCATTCATCGTCTAGAGTTCATGACCTGTGAATGTTTGGCATTAGTGTTTCTGGGTGGTTAGTTCTTAAGGCTATGACAGGATTCAGAAAATAGGGTTAGGGACAGTCGGGAAAAGAATGAACTAAACTGCAATATAGTCTTCAATAACAGAAATGGTTTAAGAAGTAAACAATTGTTAGATATTTAGGTATGATAATTTAAGCCCCCTGATACAATACGCAACTGAGGCTAACAACTCTGTGATTCAATTACAGCTACTATTAGCATACCAACATGCTTACAATTGCTTTGCTAACATAAGAAAGCCTGTGTTGGTGAAAACACACAACCTGTCTTTCTTTTTTGACCACCAATGGCCAAAAACGAAAAAAAAAAATCCCCCAAAAATGTGGCAAAAAAAATCGGAAGACCACCAAGAACCCCTCACAGAACAGACAAGACAAATGACATGAAAAATGGCAGGAATATCATGACAGAGAGTCAAGGGAGAAGGTGTGAGAGTCGCTAGGAGAGGAAGCAGCAACTGTAAGCTGATTATCCACCACACGCTCAGAAGGATATCAGCAGAACCAACCATCTGATGTGGACTCCCATTTGGATCAGCTGATCTGCTGGTAGCTGGCTGAGCTCAACACAGTATGCTGCCTGAAGTAACAATATGTTCAGCTGTTAAAAGCCAGATGTTTTTTCTTCTTATCTGAAACTGTATTTCAGCTGTGCAACCTTTTGAGACCTGAATGCAGATAGGAAAAATACTGTAAGCACCTGAAATCAAACTGCAAATCCATACTGTTGTAATGTGTAAAAAAAGTAGTTTATATATCGTTCCAAACACATCACTTTAGAGGTATCTTTAGAAAAACTGGATTCATTTGCAATAAGAGATGGTGCAAGCAGGTTTTAACATAGCAGCAATCTAATCAGCATAAACACAGAGCTACCTCCCATATATATTAATTCAGTAACACAAAAAAGAAAACAATAGCAGACCGCAGAAAAACAGAGCCTAAAGTGTGTCATCACTGAGAAAAGGCCACGAGGTTACTGGTGTACTTACAGATACCAAGTTAAAGGTCAAACTGTTAATCCGAAGTAAAAAGTCATACTACATGTTAACTGTCTATGACCACAGACTCATACAGGAACGCAAATGAGTTTTATTTGTACAGAAGCCTGCCACATATCCTTGGTTGCAGCATTCAAACATGTTCTGAAATATGCTAACATAGGTTTCAAAAATGTTCACTGATGAAGACTCCCAACCAAGGCGGAGGGCTGAATGAAGGTTAGGTTTTGCAGTATAAGTAGAGAGCAAGGGAAAAGGGAAGAGAAGACTTAGCTGTGACCTGTTTTTGATGGACACTTTTTGCCTCAAGCTAAATGAGAATACTTTATTTCTGGTGAAGGATTAAAGGAAACCTGAAGGAGAAGTGAGTCTGGTCTCATGCAGTTTGTGCAACTGACACATGAATGTGAAGCAAACTGCTAATGAAAAAAGTTATATATTCCACATGAATTACACAAGCTGTATTTTAAAATCACGGTGATGCAGCTCTACCCTTAATTGTGTCTCCAGTCACGTTGGACTATAATGAGCTGATTCTCTTTAAGGAATCTTTGTTAATCACCACCAACACGGCATGACTGTGGGATTAATTTTGTCTGTTAATTTAAGTGTTGATTTCGTCAGCCAGAGCTGTTTTTTTTTTTTTTTAATGAAAATGAGACAAAAAAGTAGCTGCTGAAATGCATGTCGCTTTGAGACATTAAGCATCATACTTAAAGTTGTGATAAAAAAAAGACTTCTACAGAGAGCAAGATAGGGCAAGAACATTTTGGTACATGGCTACGTGGTGGCAGATTTCTTTTCTGATGTATTAATCACATATTTTAATCATGTCACTTTACTATAGAAAGATCACTCCTGACACAAATTGTATGCATGCATGTAGAATGTTAATGTTATATTTTTTAAGGATGGGGCTGATGGTATAGCCCCCCTCGTGAGAGCGGCCAACATGTAAGAGTTTGTGGAATGTCTTTGTCTGTCTCTGTACATGACGTGCAAGGTTGGCGGCTACAATTCAGAGATTATCCTAGTATTCTGGCTGGGATGCTTCTTTCCACATTGCAATGTGTTTATTAAACAATTTCAAAATGCTCACTGGTACAGTGTGTTGCAGGTTATTGGTAAAATTTCCATAACAATGGCATGCAAGAAAATTAAGCATAACTGGTGTTTAAAACAATGAATCATGGAAATATATCTGGCTAACTGGTGGAGATATCGTCTGAATTTCAGGAGCGGGACCACTCCTCCTTCACGCCCCTTCTTACCTCAGACTATAAATGCCCCCTTCTCCAATGCCCGTTGTTCTCATTTCCATGACAGTGGACAGCTTGGAAAGTCGGCATAGGGGCAGCGAGGGGTGGCATCCCAAGTTGCATCTTCCGAGAGGAAGATCCCACTAAAGCTACAAGTCAACCTACTGGAAATATACCCCCAGGGATTCCCGAGAGGGGGGGTGGAAGGGAATCGCACCGGATGGATCAAAGAAATAAGACATTTGGCAATGGTAATATGACAGCGACAGCGGAATGCATATGCGGCAAGATATGCAAGAACCGACATGGCGTGCGGATCCACCAGGCCAAAATGAAGTATGAGCAGAAGGTGTTGGCATCACAGCACGCAGGAAGCACACCTGGTGAGACGAAGGAGGAACCAGGCCCAGAATCACCCCACAGTGCCCGGAGCCTCCAGGTGATGCAGGCCCCCGAAGCTCACAAGTCATCAGAACACCGTCGCGGAAAGTGGCCTCAAGCTAGCAAGGAGAAGGAGTGGCTCCAGTTCGACGAAGACGTTGATACCATCCTGCAAGCAACTGCCAAAGGACAAGTTGAACAATGCCTAAAGACAATGACAACAATGATAGGTTTGGACAAGAGGAGAAGCGGACAGCGAAGCCTCTACACCATGAACAACAGAGCCAACAAGATATATCAGCTAAGGCGGCGAGTGAGAAGGAGAGGGGACCCCTTGCATAATTACGTAGCATAATCCACAAGAGGTTAATGACCTTAAGGCGAGCTGAGTGGCACAGGAGGAGAAAGAAGGAGAGGGCCAGGAGGCGAGCCGCATTCCTAGCGAATCCTTTTGGGTTTACAAAACAGCTGCTAGGAGAGAAGTGCAGTGGGTATCTTGTCTGCTCTAAAGCAGAGGTCGACCACTACCTTAAGGAGACCTACAGTAACGAAAGTAGAGAGCAAGATCTTGGTCCCTGTCACGCCCTGATCGATCCATCTGCACCAGAGCAGGAATTCGATGGGGAGGAGCCCAGCTGGAAGGAGATCCAGGAGGCGGTAAAGAGAGCAAGCTCTGCTCCAGGGCCCAGTGGAGTACCTTGCAAAGTTTATAAGAACTGTCCGAGGCTACGGACTAGACTCTGGAGAATCATGAGGGTGATTTGGAGGAGGGGTAAGGTAGCAAACCAGTGAAGACAAGCGGAGGGGGTGTGGATCCCAAAGGAGGAGAAGAACATCGAGCAGTTCCGAACCATCTCGTTGCTGTGTTGAATGGAAGATTTTCTTTAGATTTTTCTTTAGCATCGTCGCTAAGTGACTGACAGAACATCTTCTGAAGAACTCTTACATCGATAACTCAGTCCAGAAAGGAGGGATCCCGAAGGTTCCAGGGTGCCTGGAGCATACGGATGTGGTCACACAGCTCATTAGGGAAGCCAGGGAGAACAGAGGGGACCTGGCAGTACTATGAACCATCTTCAACGTATGCTGCTCGGTTGTTTGTTAATTGCCCCTTGGGGATAAATAAAGTATTCTGATTCTGTTGGCTTGACCTTGCAAATGCCTACGGATCTGTACCCCACAAGCTGGTAGAACAGGCACTGAACCGGTATTACATCCCAGAAAAGTTCAGGAATCTTATCCTGGATTACTACGCCGACTTCCACCTGAGAGTCTCTTCCGGAACAACAACTTCCGACTGGCTTGAGAAGGGGATTATCACTGGATGCACGATCTCGCCCATCCTTTTCGCTCTTGCTATGAACATGTTGGTCAAATCTGCAGAAGTCCAGTGTAGAGGGCCACTCACCAAGTCTGGAGTCAGGCAGCCACCCATCAGAGCTTTCATGGATGACCTGACGGTGACAACTACGTCTGTTCCAGGGTGCAGGTGGATACTGAAGGGTCTTGATGAAATGATTTCTTGGGCACGCATGAGGTTCAAGCCCACCAAGTCGAGGTCGCTTGTGCTGAAGAAACTTAATGAGGCGCCCGTGAAGAGCATAGGTAAGGTATTTAACCGCAGCCTGAAAGATGCAGCCTCCAACGAAGACCTGGAGACCTGGCTCTCATCAGTGGATAAATTTGGCCTTCCTTGCAAGTTTAAGGCCTGGATTTATCCGCATGGAATTCTGCCCCGGATTTTGTGGCCCCTCTTAGTCTATGAAGTTCCCATCTCAACAGCGGAAGGATTCGAGATGAGGATCAGCAGGTTTCTGCGCAGGTGGCTGGGACTGCCACGAAGCCTGAGTAGCATTGCTCTGTATGGTCATAACAACAAGCTGAAGCTCCTCTTTAGCAGCCTAAGCGAGGAGTTCATGGTGAGCCGGTCCAGGGAGCTGCTCCAATATCGGGAGTCCAGTGACCCCCAGGTTTCCCTGGCTGCTGAGGCTGTAGACATTGCAGTATCAAGGCTGCAGCAAAGGGTGATAGTGGGTACAGTGGCCCAGGGAAGAGCGGGTTTAGGTAGCAGTAGAACACCTAACTATGACAAGGCACTGGGGTCAGCGGGGGAGCTGGCCCCAGGGAGGGGTCACTTGCCCCTCCCTTCCTTCCCTCCCCATCTCCAGCTGCCTCCCTCTTCCCGCTCCACCACAACCACCCACACATGCAGGACCTTGGAGTAGGGGTATGTCACCAGGGTGCAGAGGAGGCTACCCCCCCCCCTCTGTCCCCTTCTGGCTGCCTCTGCCTCAATTTTATCCCACAACTTAGACATTCACATTACTCACACTCTCATTACACATACATATAGGATCTTGGCGGTGGGCACGATACACGGAATCCAAAGTACCATCAGGGTGTACACCTCACCCCTGGCGTCGTTGCCCACCTCTCAATGTTAAATACACATAGACATTGAGGGCTAGCAGGAGGGACCATGCGCTTACCTGCTGCTCTCTGGCAGGTAGCTCCATGCCCTCCTGGGTTTTAAATGCACCTTAGAACACACATGCATCAACACTACAATGAGCGGGTGGAGGGAGGTTTGGAGTCTTCTCTCACCCCCATTCTCTGCGACCTGCTGGAGCGGGGGGGCTAGGAGGAGGAGTTGGCCGTCCGACTGCGGTCTGGAGTGTGGGGCCTCCCTGCTGCTGCGGAGTTGGGGCGGTCTGCCTCCCCCCACCGCAGGGAAAAGGGTAACACCACCTGGGTCTGGGTGCAGTTCCCCCCTCCAGGGGCAAGGGTACCTAGACCCGGTTTGTAGAGTACGCTTGGGGAGTGTGATCGTGTGTACAGCGTCTCTTTATGTCTGTCTCCACGTTGGTTGAGTGTGGAGTAAGTGCATATGAGAGCGTGAGGGTGGGAATGGATGTTTGTATATGTGTGTGCCTGTATTTCTGTGTCTATATGTCAGGTTGGGTGTCAGGCGCCACCTCTCTGGGGACATCTTAGGCCCTCCAAGGTTTGGAGGCCTATCTCCCCCTACCACCACTTCCCCTGCCAGTGGCGGACTCCCTCAGACATCGGTGCGTTGGTGGTTCTTTGTGTCCGGGGATGGGCGTCCAGGTACACACCGGCTCACTCCTTGGCGGCCACTTATCGGGGCCTGGAGCCTGGGGCTCGCTCGGGCCACTTCGGAGGTGGGGTGCCCCCGGCCGCTCGGCCTGGGGCTCGGTCACTCAGGCACGGCTGGCTGCCGGCGGAGCTCACGGGCGCGTCACTGCAATTCCCCCTGGCTTCTGCTCCGCGGCTGCTGAGTGAGCCCTCATCTGGGACTCTCCTCAGCTCTTTCTGGGACAGTGGCGCGGCTGCCCCTCTGTTGGTCTTCCTTGGTCTCTTGTGTTCTGGGGGCCTCTGGATGTCTGGAGTTTTGATCTCCTCCATACCTGCTTCATGCCCTGGAGGACGGGGCTGTGGCCCCCCCACACCCTCTAGCAGATCATTGCATGAAGGAACCTTTTAAAAAAACAAAAAACAAAAAAAAAAACAAGCGCGTCCATGCTCACAGGTTTACACACGGGTGATCACACCCACAAACTACACCCTTTTTGGCTCCTACCTCAAAGCACACTGTGTTCTGTTGATCTTATGTGCTGCACAATAATGTTTAATATTTAGTATTTACTGTCATATTCCCATATATCATTGTGATGTTCTTTATTCTATTACTCTTGTTCTCTTCTGCTTGTTTTCTTTTTTCTTTCTTAGCAGGTGATCCAGGTGATTGATATATGCATTTTTTTTCCTGCTCATTCTGTTGTTTTTTGTTTTTTGCCCTTCTCCCCCGTCCCTTTTCTCAGCTGTTTCTCTTTCCCTCTTTCTTTCTCCCCTTCTTTCCCCCAGTCAAGTCTGTCCCGTATTCAGTAAGTGAAAATAAAATAAACATTAAAAGGTGAATCAAATGGACCATTACGGCAAGGCTGGGATGGTCAATTTGGTAAAGTAAATCCGTTGGGCATCTTTCTTTGCCTTTAGACAACAATTCTGATGGCAAAAGAGCCAAACGGGGCAGGCAAAAAAAAAAAAAAAAAAAAAGACAAGGCACAGGGGAAAGAGAGGTGGTCGCTGATCCTGGAGGAGGTGCGAGCAGGAGTTGAGGAGAAGCAAACCAGTCAAATGGTGCAATTGAGGCTGCAGGGGGCTTGGACAAGATGGGAGCAAGCTATAGAGCGCAAGGTCACATAGAATGAACTGTGGAAAGCAGAACCCCAGCGGATAAAATTCCTGATTCAGGCAGTATATGATGTGCTACCAAGTCCATTGAATGGAGTCACTTGGGGGAAAGTGGAGACACCAGGCTGTCTTCTCTGGCAGAAGAGAGGAACCCTGGAGCACATTTTAACCCTCTGCGTCAAAATCACATGACCAATTTAAGACGACAACTCAGAGTCTCCATTTAAACTTGGGTCGAAAGTGCGGACTTCAAACTATATACCAGTTTTTGAATTGTGTCGATGGGCCACGTAAAAGCAAAGTTATGATAAGAAATACACGCAATGCTTTTTTCCGAATAAAACAGTGTTGTTTACAGCGGGAAGAATGGTAAAAATGGCATTTTCTACGGACAGCGCTAGCAAACACTCTCCACTTGCGAGTGGTGAAAGAGCTCACTCCACTTGAGTTTGCTTTTGCTTTCTCGTTGTACACAGACATTCTCTGCACCGCCTTTCCCTCCCGAAGACAAGAGTTCGACTCCTACCCGTCCATTGTACTCGATCTCGCATTGTGATTCGGCAGCACCGGCTTCTATCAGTACCAAATCCAGTTTGCTTCTCAGGCAGCTGCTCGCCTTTGGCAGTTTAACCAAGACACTTTCTGGGGCAGTCTCGATCAGGAACTCTACCGTCGCATCTCTGCCGCTCGTTCTTCTCTCTCCTGCAAGTCGTGCTGTGCCCCATCACATCCTGCTTCCGCCTGCATCGTCCCAGCCCAAAACAAGAGTCAGCCCTCACGCCGTCCTTCCATTCTTACCCGTTCGACCCCGGCTCCAGTACCAGGAATTCCCAAACCCACGACTTCCACTTCCTTCATGCCTTAGCAACAAGGTTTAGACAAGTGGGGCAGGCCCGTCATGCACCTAGGAGGCCGCTCCATCTGCAATAACTTTAACGACTCCGGCTGTTCTATGTCTCAATGCTGCTATCTCCACTCTTGCTGCTTTTGCGGCAGCAGCCATTCCCGCCCTGCATTCCCCCACAACCCCACTGAACCATGCCATTTTTCTCATTATACTTGCCAGCAGAGGTGTGTGACTCTCCTAAGCTGACATCACGAGTGCCTTAATGTCTCGCCAATCCACCCCGATTTCTGGTGCCCATTCAGAGTCATCTTGAGGCCTTTTAGTTCACAGTCAGGCCGACCTTCGGTTATAAAAGCAGCCCCAAGCTCTTCGACTCACTCCCCGACACTCCATGTTAGATCCTCCAACAACCATAAACTGCCTTTTTGGTCCATCTCTAGATGATTTCCTGGTCGCCTCCCCTCCCTCGTCTCTGCCAGCCCACGGGCTATCCACTCCGACATCCGTCTGCTCCAGAACGGCTCTCCACCGTCGGAAGAGCAAACAGCGGGACCTTTAATGTCCCTTGAGTCCTCGGCACCAAACGTTTCCAGGCCTCTCTGCCCATTGAATAGCTCTATTGCATCACTTGTCCCACGTGCTCCAAACATCAGCTGCTCTCCCCTTCGGGTCATTCGTACCGTGCTACACACATAATCCCATAATTCCTCCCTGCTCCTTTTATCTCCCACCTGCTTCACTCGCAGTGTCACTCCTCGACTCTATCACGCTCAATAGCGCTCCGGAGCCAAACCCCGTCTCTGGCAACTCCTGCTTGATAACTGGAACGGCATCTCTTCTCTTACGACGATCGGCCGTCACACACCGGTGACATTCAGCTCTACACAGGCGTCGCCCTTTCTGCTGGCTTCGGGGGCTATTAAGACAGAACGTGGTTTCTCCTCAGCCGGGCCTCCCGAGTTTCACCATTATATCCACGAGCGGTTCCTGCCTTCTTCTATCCGGCAGTCATCGCGGCCTTCTGTGGGGCCACGAATGGTCAAGAAGATCAGTCCTCTTTCACTCCGACCATCTCCCCGTAGTCGACATAATCAACAAGACCGTAGCAACTCTCCTTCCATCATGCCCTCCATGCGGTGACCCACAAATCCATATTCTTGGCCTCCATGCAGAGGCCGTTCCGACTCTGGTTCCTCCACTTTCAGCCACAACATTCGAAATCTAAACCCTAGCATCGCGGAACCCAGCAGTGTCTCCAAGTAGCAATAATAAATAGTCTCGCAGCAAGCACATCGTCCACCTATGGGACCGCTTGGAACGCGTCCCGTTCGTTCCATAGTAACTTCAATATTTCCTTCCCGTCATTCGACATTGTAACCGTTACAGCTTAATACCTTATGCCTTCCGGTTTCCGTGCATCAAAATTCCCACGATAAAGACATACCTCAGCTGCATCAACTTCTTTGCCAAACTGCTCACCGAATCCGGCCACCCTGTAACCAGATCATGGTTTCTTTCACGCATTTGTCAAGTGCTCTCGTCTTCTGGGATTCCTCCAAATCTCTTCTCTAGCCATTCCCTCCGCATCGGCGCCACGACTTCTGCCTTTCGCAAGGAAACCCCGACCACATAACCAGCTCCTCGGCCGCTTATCATCCTAAGCCTACTGTTATACATTCGTAACAATCGCTAAGACCTCTGAAAACGCCCAGTCTTCACTTCCACAGGGGATGCCTTCTTTGGGGATCTACCTAGCCCGGGAGCCGTCGCCAGTCCCCTTTGAGGCCTTCCCCAAACCGCCGCACCAGTTCATACTTCCTCATCCCTCTTCGCTTATCGTTCTGAGGATGTGGTCCCAGCTAGTGAAATTACATGGCCTCACTTTACTTATCACCACATCATAATGTAATAATGATATGACGTGCAACAGGAGCCATTATAATTGTATGTTCGGATAGCACAGTGGCATAGTAGTTAGCACTGTTGCCTCACAGCAAGGTCCTGAGTTCAATTCCACCATCAGGCCGGGGTCTTTCTGTGTGAAGTTTGCATGTTCTCCCTGTGTTTGCATGAGTTCTCTCTGGGTACTCCGACTTCCTTTCACAGCCCAAAGACATTCACTTTCGAGAAGCAGCACATCATGTCATGATTTCAGAAACAGCTGAGAAAGAAATTCACTGACATCTATAAGTCTGGAAAGTGTTACAAAGAAATTTCTAAGGCTTTGGAATGCAGTGAACTATGCTGAGAGATTATCCACAAATGAAGGAATCTTGAAACAGTCGTGAACCTTCCCAGGAGTGGCTGACCTACTCCCCTAGCACATAGAGACTCATCTAAGAGCTCAAAAGTACCCAGAACAACACTTAAATAACTGCAGGCCTCAATTAAGGTCAGCGTTCATAATTCAACAATATAATATAGCTGGGGGAAACAAGACACTACTGACACTGTCTCCATTTCACTTAATAGCAAATGTGTATAACTAGTCCTGTCCTTTTACTTAGTCTTTCTCTCTTAGCATCTGTATCTATAACCCAGTGGGCTCCTTCCCCCCGGCACCTGATGAAAGCTTTTGGGTTTCTTTTTCTTCTGGTTTTGGATTTATTTATTTTTTTCTTCTGTTTACATATTAATAATCTCATTTTGGTCATTTAGTGTGCTTTGAGTCCTACATTTGGATCTTTAATTATAGGAACTATGACACTGGATTTTTAAATCAACAAAATCCCATACAGTATGCATGCTCCCTACTGTTGTATTTAGCATGTCAGCATAGATGTCAGTTTTTGACCTCGTGATTTGACTGTAACTCTGTTTCACTAATGCAGGTCAAGGTGAACACTTGAGATAAATGCCTAGTGTGATTGTTTTGTTGTTTTATATACATCCAGCCAAGCAAGCAAGCCAGCCAGCCAGCCTTAAGTTTCTTGTGCAGCAAAAATAAAGCTTCACACAACAAACTCAGTCAGTTTTTTTTATTTGTACAAGAGGAAAACAAGCAGCTTCATTCTTTTCTAATGAAAAGAAAGGCACCTTCACTTCATCTCCAGTCTGGCTTTTATACGAGCAAATACAAACCAAGTTTTTCCCTAATAGATTGAAATCACAGAGACCGAAGAGACTTGTTTTTGTAATATTGCTATCACCTCTTATTACATAGTGTATTTCCTCAGAAAAAGATAAAGCATTGAAGCAGTTTCTTTCCAACAGAGTAGCTGAGGCAGAGTGGAAATAATTTAACTCAAAGCAAACAGGAACATTTCCGTGCTGATAAATGGATGCAAGATGGAACCCACTTGGATCTTAAATTCTCATCCCAGAAAGAAGCAATATCAGGGAAGATACATTTCAAACATAAAGGGAGACAGCAGAGTGCTCTCGTCATGTTTGATCATCTTTTACTTTTCTTCTCTGAAATTTTCATTTGGCTGGATGAATAAACATAAGGGGAGGAAAATTGTCTAGTCTGTGCATTCATCCTGTCACGTCTTTCTGGGTGCTGCTGGAAATAATGACTGCAACTTTGAAAAGTTGATAATGGCAATTTGAAAGGATGTCAAACCATTAAAGGAACTCTAAAGCACATGCAGGCTTGATGGGAAAAGCCATATATTCAGTGGTTTTATGACTAATAGTGAAATACTGAGGCATCTTATATGCCCATTTGACACACCTGGTTGGCATCAAAGGTGCAGCACTCGATTGGCTTTGCTCATATTTGAGTGGAAGAATGTTTAGTGTTAAAGTTGAAAATTTTGAGTCCACCTCAGCCCCCCTTTCTTGTGGGGTGCCCCAGGGCTCAACCCTTGGCCCTCTTCTTATTTCATTATACCTGCTCCTTTTGGGGTCTATTTTTAGAAAACATGAAATATCCTTTCACTGCTACGCAGACGACTGACAAATTTATTTGCCTTTTGCACCAAATGGCCCAGGCTCCATCCAAATCCTTTTGAACTGCCTTGAAGATGTCAAAGCTTGGATGGCTCTGAACTTTTTGAGTTTCAATGAGAGTAAAACGGAGGCGATTGTATTTAGACCTAATAATATTTCATGCAACCTGCTCGTAAATTGTGGTTGGCTAGGGTCTTGTATCAAACAGCATGTGACAAACTTGGGAGTCATTATGGACTCAGATTTTAAATTGAACAAACATATTAGTTCGGTGTTGCAAAAAAGCTTTTTGCAGCTGAGGCAAATAGCAAAGCTGAAGCCAGTTTTGTCAAGACCGGACATGGAGAAGGTATTACATGCCTTTATTTCAACACGGCTTGACTACTGTAATGCACTTTATGTTGGAGTCAGCCAAGGGTCTCTTGCTCATCTTCAGCTCGTGCTGAAGATGAGCAAGATGAGCTGCTGCCCGCCTCTTAACTGGTACCCAAAGGCATGGACATGTAACACCTATCCTGTCTTCTCTTCATTGGCTTCCTGTTCATCACAGAATTAATTTCAAAGTCCTAACACTGGTTTATAAATGCCTTAATGGTCTTGCTCCCCCATACCTTTCTGAGTTACATCAGCCTTATATTCCTTCACGAACCCTCAGATCAGCTGACCAGCTGCTGTTGGTTGTCCTAAAATCAAGGCTGAAACGTAGAGGAGGACGAGCCTTTTCAATTATGGCCCCAAAACTTTGGAATACGCTGCCTTTAAATATTAGACAGGCATCTTCGTTTCCTGTTTTTAAAATGCTTTTGTACAGCACTTTGGGCAAACCTTTTGTTTTTAAATGTGCTATATAAATAAATTGGATTTTGGATTTTTGGAAGGTGTTAAGCCTTTAAAGAGACTGACAAACGAACACAGTGGGTTCATCAAACTATGAGAGCACAACACTTTCACAAAGTTGTCTGCTCACTTTCGAGTTCTAGGCTTATACCCAGGAGAAGAAAAAGCTCTTTCCAGAAATTATTTTCACCAGGGACTTTTAAGGACATGCCTGCAATCTTGCGAACAAGCATTGGTCATATGATAGCCATGGACTGAGATTGTAGAATGGCATTTGTTGGTGTCCATGCACCTACACAGCTTAAAAAGTCATGTCCCTTAATTTAAATTATCAGGTTTGATACCTAGTGTACAAATCATTAGCAACATAATCTCTGACAGGATAGTGAGAGAATGGTCTTCAAAGCATTTTGTGACATCACAGTGGCTTGTCCAATGGAAAAATAGGGCTTTTGATA
This sequence comes from Diplotaxodon limnothrissa, assembly GCF_057381915.1. Lineage (NCBI taxonomy): Eukaryota > Metazoa > Chordata > Actinopteri > Cichliformes > Cichlidae > Diplotaxodon > Diplotaxodon limnothrissa. The sequence goes on from NC_140607.1 coordinate 33,057,207, forward strand.
CATGAAATATTAATAAAATCTCACTCATAGTAATATAAAATGAAACTGGTAAAAAGGCACAGTAAAGAGGCTATTTCCAGGAGATCACATTATTCAGTTCTTTTCAAGCTGTGTTTCTTTGGCTGTTAATACAGTCAATAGCTGTGTGTTTCATTAATAGCATTGGTTGTACGGAGCTTTAAATATATTAAAGTTTGCGTACTATCACTCAAACATTAATCCTGAACAAACAGAAAATTCTACATTAAAAAAAAAAAACAACTTCCTTTGTTCTTAGTAATTTTACATATTCTAAATTTGTTTAATCAAATTGACAGATATTTTCTTATTGTTTTAGACTCTTCTCTGTAAGGTGACCTTGAGCGTTTTGAAAGGCGCCTAAAATCAAATCTATTTCTTCAGTTCTGAAAGGTGATGGGGATTGAGGCATTTGGCGCAGCGTGGGGTTATCATATCGGAGGTGTTCCTGAGAGTCGCTGACCCACCTTGTCATCATGTAAGTCATTGGGGTTCTGTGAACCAAAGTGTGAGCTTCTGTTGTTTCATCAAGCCCCATGTTGGAAGCCTTATTTCAGACATTTAACTTAAAACCCATTCAGAAACCCTGTTTACTTCAAGAAAGGATAAGTGCAAAATGGTAACCAATTACTGGTTCAAGCACTCAGTGCCTCCCTCTATTCTTTGTGATTCAAACCTTTTCATCCTCGCTTTCACTGACCATTCAAAACAACTGAAAACACATTAGCCTTTAGATGAGGCCAGATGTGTCTTGGTATTAACCATACACTACAGTGAATGTTTATATGCAGTCTACACAGCCTGCAAACTACAATAAATGGATGGAAATTCAGCCTGAATATCAGACCAGCGACAGCAAAGATAAAGACTGTTCAAAACCATACTGATATCTGGATACTGGATGAATACAAACAACATGAATTACATGCTATGAGCTTCAAACTGTTATACCCTGCTTTTCTAATGACCCTTTACCAATTTGAATTTTCGCTATTCATGTCAATTCATCAGAATGCTTCTACATTTAGCACATACAACAGAAATTCATAGGATCAATATGAGAGGCAGAAATACTCTAAACCTGTTTGTGTGTGTGCTAAGCATTGGGTTCACGTCTAGTAAACATCATCTATGTACTCAGCATGAATCCCTGCATCACTCACTTTGATTTACAATTTCACATTCTGTGTTTTGCACACTGAAACATTTCCTCAGCATCTAGCTTGCCTGAATTTCAAACAAGCGCTCAGCAGAGATAATCCCATCACTTAATCAACATTACCAAACACTTTTAACCACGTGCACTTTTTCATTCTGAGCTGCTGCTCAGCAATAAGAAGGGTTCTTCTACCAAAGCAGGTTTTACACATCTGTGTCTTTACATCTTTCTGGCAATATATAAAGAGCTTATGAAAGGCTTCCTGTAGAGGCTTCAACACTAAATCAGGACTAAGAACACATCAGTAGAAAACACAGTAGTTTAATCAAGTGTAAATGTGTCATAGCAAAGCCCATTCCCCTCTTAGAACGCTTGCCAAACACAAGAGAAACTATCCTCTAACCCACTGTTCCAACTGACAGTGCACATCCTCTAAACACTGCGAGTGGAGCTTTGAGGGCACAAACTGGATAAATCCTGTCTCTGTACTTGCTGTCGCTCCGGGCCAGTGGAGATTTTCTTGCAGCGTTCAGGGCTCGGCCACAATGCATTGTGGGGGGGTGCTGGTGAGTCACGGTTGTGTGGAAGTGCTGATAGAGACGAAGAACAGCTTCCTTAATGTCAGCTGTAATACCTAGGCAGACTTGTTGGGCCTAATCGAGTGTGGCACTTCCCAAAGCACCAAAAGGAACAAGAACTACAAGTGTGGATCAGTATTTGTTTGTTACTGCTCATGGGCCCTGGACCAGATTTAACAGCAGTTCTGTTGGTAAGTTTCTTTTATGAGAGTAAAAAAAATCCATTGGAAGCTCAAAAACAATACCTTGCTGAGCAAGAAGGACCCTTCCAATGTGATTTAAAGCCTGTGGGCATAACCTTCTGCCCTACTGAGTATGAGAGTGAAAACCTAACCAAGCGTGAAGAGGCTGTCTTGTCCACTCACATACTGACACATTGCTGATTCATAGACAGCCATGGATTTTTTTTTTGTTTTAAATCTTCAGGTTTGAATACTTGACACACCAACAAGCAGTGAAAAGATAGAAAAGGATTTTTAGCATTTCATGACATGAAGGAAAAAGAGAAGAGATGAAATAAAGTGTGAAAGGTTTTAGGTGCTGGTCTGGTTCATTTCTTTTAACTGGATTGATCCACGGCGAGAGACTGTTTCAGTATTTGCTTTTCTTTGGACATTTCAGAGAAGAACACATTTATAGTGAGAGAAACAGCAAATTGGATTCTTGAGGAGGTGAAGTTGAGCATCTGTGCCTGTCTGTTTCTACTAGTGGCATAAGCAACTTTGCCACTGCATATAACATTTCAAATGTTCAAACAGCTAGTAAATGTATTCCCAAAAGAGCATTGGTTGCATGTTCACTCAATAGTCAAACATTTTAGAACTATTTGTCTTTTCTACTTTTTTCCATAGACCTCAAGCAATAAATCCTACTCTCCTGCACCACCACTAAATCTGACATTTGTGACTTATATGTAGAAAAGCCACAAATAATATAACATGTTAGCACGCTACATAAAACATCTGTAGAGAGTCTGGACTGTTTAAGTGCTAAATTTAAAAAAAACCAAAAAAACCCAAACTTCTTTTGCTTTATGATCTTGTGTTGTGAAGCAGATCTTTTGTTTTGCCAACATACTGATCTGTGCATTCCTCACTGCATTCAGCTACATACACTACAATGCTCTCCTTACGCTTGGTTGTTTTTCATTTAGGGTGAACAAATGTTCTGCCTCAACATACTACTAGACTTGAACCACAAAGGGATGAGAATCTGAAGCACTTGTAGTCACAGAGGCACTTTTGCATCATTGTGAAGCTCAAACTGAGGCAGAATCTCATCCATTCTTAGAACAAATCACCAAGGCATGAGCTGAGTAATAGTTTCCCCATATAGACCAGTTGTTTGAGGGAGAAATGAAAGAGAAGAGCAGTTTTCATACATGCACTGCAGTTTTTGCAGACATTTAGATGACAAAGATGTGTGTAAGAGTGCAAATATCCAACTCAGTCACACTGGATATTGTACTAAAAAGGCAAGAAGGCTTAATTGTTGTTCTTAAGTGTGTCTGTAATTTTTCATTGTGTCTGAGTGTGACTCGTGCATGCAAGTCCCTAAATGGAGGACAAGAAACTTCTCCAAAAAAGTTAAGTCCAGTTGCCTTCATTTGACACTTAGATTAGATGGGGATAATTACAACAAAAACATCTTCCAGATAAACATCAGCTTTGTGGATATTTTTTTTAAAACCATGTCTGGATGCTGTTGTTACTCGTGTAAATCAAATACAGCCTCAGAACAGTTAGACTAAAGACTATTAATCTGTCAGTCAGTCTTGACAGTTGATTTAAACATACATTCATAATCCTCCATGTGGTTTTCAGTGGTTGAAACTAGGGCTGCTCAATTAATCGAATTTTAATCACGATTACGATCTGGGCTTTCAACGATCATTAAAAATGACTGAGCCGATTATTAGCCCCTCCCTCATGCTTTACTCTCGCGCTGCTCCATGTGGCAAATCAAGCGCACTTCTCTGCATTTCGAACACGCGTCACAACAATTAAGAGGACCCGAGGGAAGCTCGGAAAGCTAAGCAGAAGTTATTTGGAGAGGAGTGGACTGCCGTTGGTTGAAAAGAGAGGTAAAAAAAAAAAACTTAAGTGGTGTGGAAACATTATGGGTTCGCGGAGTCAGACGTGGATCAAGTAGACACAGTGTGTAAACTTTGCTATGGTGTCGTAGCTGCACCACAGAGCAACACTGCAAAGTTCACATTTTTCATTTATTTCTTATATTGCAAACATTTGCACTGTTATCAGTATTTGCACACTATTTTATATTATTTTTTAAAGTCATTATTCAATACATTGTTATTGTTAAACCTTTAAAGCCGGTCAGAGCAGCATGCTCGTTTTGTGTAACTATTTTTAAATCCCTGTAGAACCTGAACGCTAAGCTAGCACAATAAATTTTTTTCCATATGAAACCAGAGGAGTTGTACTTACTTCTTATGCCATCAGCTTGTCCTCGGTCACGGTTTCCTTCCACATATAGCTTTGCAAAAATTGCACAAAAAGAGCTTGCAGGAACAAAAGCATAATATTCCAGAAACACGCTTTGCCGATCCGATCAGCTGTTCTTAACACTTCCCACATTGAAAAAGACATCAACGTGAACTATCGCAAGTGACGTCATTTTTGCGGAAAATTTAGTTTTTTACTTGTAGGCCTTAGAACTCGAATTGCACTGCTGGAAATAGTTTATTTTGATGCACATGCACATTCTTTGCAAATTTGCATCATAGGATTGTTTTTTGTTTTTCCTGCAGTATATAAAAATTGCTGTATCTCCAAAATAAAACTATGAAGACACTCAAAATAAATTTCCTGTTGTTGTAAACTATTTTTTGCAACTTTTTTGTATTTAAAGTTTTGAGGGATAAACCTCTTAAATTTCTCCAAGTAGAAATATATGTAAAAACAAAAACGATTTTCAATTTTTTTGTAGTTTATTGCACTTTTTTGCAATTAATGTAGTTACTATGGACTTAATGCATACATATTATTAAAATATGGGCTATAACAGTTGTATTGATGTATAGCAACTTGAAATGCTCCCACAAATGGCACTACAGCATGTAAAAAAATAATATAAGCTCTGGCGGACGAAATAAATATCGTCAAATAATCGTGATCTCAATTTCAGTGAAAATAATCGTGATTATCATTTTTGCCATAATCGAGCAGCCCTAGTTGAAACATGCTCATTTACATGTCATTTGTCACACTCGAGATTTTTAAACAAAAGATTATTCCATCAGCGCTAAGATGTTAGGAGATAAAACTGAACTGACTCTTAGATTCCTAAGATGAGGAGCTGACAGCCTAAATGTGAGTCTTTCTAAACTGTTGTCAAGTTAGAAAATCAGTTTTCACTATTAATGCATCAAATTTCCTCTTAAACTGTAACAGAGCTAATTCAAAACCTTGTCATGAGATTGTGGTTGTGACTTAAGACATCAGTGATTGACATGATAGATAATGGATCCAGATTAAGAACACTGTCAGTAATCTGCTCTAAATGTTTTTCTTAATTCTCTCTAGAGCTGATGTAGTGGACACAAAGCTTCATTCATTGACTGGATGGCCTCAATGTTTTTGCTTTAGGAAAAAGAGAGATAAGCTCAGAGTATTAAGTTGGATTTTCTAAATAAGGGTTCATGCGCTAGTTCCAAATCACTTGTTCACATTTTTTTTTTAGTTCTTATGCAACAATAATATAAAATATAAATTCTTAAAATGTTTGTAGCTGCCTATAAAATCACAGCAATTTTATTTTCTGTATTGCACATCCTCCCATTACATCATCAGCTGAGCATTAAACTACCCATTTCTAACAAGTCTCATGTGTCCAAAAAATAAATAAATAAATAAAAATTAAAATATAGACCATTCAGTGTACCATATCAAGCTGAGCCTCCTTACCCTTTCTGCTTCCTCAGCTAATTCTTGGAACTGAGCTATTGAGCTCTAGCTCTCTGTAGGAGTGCCCCAAACAGCCCATCAGGGAATACAGGACCACCAAGCAGCTTGTGTTTTTGAGATATGTGGAGCCACATGTCATTCTGCAGTATTGCATGCCATGCCTTTGGACACACTAAGGGAGATGTAGAGAGAGTCAAGATGACTGCCATACCTTTGCTGATGTCTATAGCCTCGGGTAAAGAGCTTAGTGACTGTGTTGAAGACAGGTGAGAATAGCAGCAAAATGTTTTTTTATGCCAACTGGGTTGCAAAGTAGTGTATACACTGTAGTGAGGGAGGCAGACTTCATAATGACAGACGGTTGGGTGTTAGCTTTGTATTATTCAGGTTTTGCTCATTATTCTGGGTAAGCACAATGTGTTTATGAGCGGAAAATCCCCGAAGCACTATGCAAATCAGTTTTCAAATGAAGATATAAAACTGTATTACACATGCAACAGTTACACTTTTCAGGATGGTGGAAACTAATGGTAATTAGCAGGATAGCAAAGCATCTTAAGGGTCCTTTATCAGCATCTTTTCACTCCTGCTGGGAAAGGGATCCCTCTTTAGTTGCTTTTCTAGTAGTCCCCAACCCCCACCCAAATGATGGACTTTTACTAGGGAGTTTTCCCTCCCACCTAAATCGTGGACCAAGAGTGTACAGCTTAAGACAAATTTGTAATTTGCCACATTGGGGTTTAATTAAATTTGACTTGACCTGGTTAAAAAGATAACAGTGAAATTGTGTCAGGGAAATTTCTACTCCCTCTCATGCTGGGTGTGACAATCTACAGTACATGACTTTTTCCCCTAGCTTTTATTGCACATTTCATGCCATTTGGGTATTAATCACCACTGGGCATAGCATTTTATATTCTGTCTCCTACCTGTTCCATTGTAATCAGGTTCCCTTCCTATTTTGGTACTTCAAAAGATGACCCATTAGCCTCCTCCTCTGCCATCAGTAATCTAGCCTGTGTTCTCTGAGGGATATACACCAAAATGGGATGGATTTCAGAAAGATTAGGTGTTTTTGGTTTCAATCATCTATCAAGATGCAGGTAATTTTCTTCTTGTAAAGTAGCAATCAATCAGGGGCACTTCTGGTAAATTGAACTGGGTTAGATGGTGAGTGGGGACAAGAAAATGAATGAGGAAAATCTCTATTACAACATAATTTCATATGAATCAACGTAAGGCATTACATCCACATGCTATAGCAGGTGTAACACTGTCTTGGATAACAGGGTATATACTATAGGATTCAAAGCCAACTGATGATGGATCTAAGTGAAGGAGTTGTCTCTTATTTTCTATTAAATTTACAATACTTCTTCACTTCAATTGTGCTTAAATTAGAGCAGAATGTGTTACAGGATGAAAAAAAATAAAAAAAGCTGTACCATTTCGCAAGAGCAGACCAAATGTGAGCATCTAAGCTTATTGCACAAGAGAATTACTTTTGATTTGATCATCACCTTTCTGCACTACTTAATTAGTTCTGGTTGGATCTTGTCTCTCCAGAATATTTTCATCTCCTTTTTAATTCATTGATGAAAGTGTCAATATATTTCATCATAATTAATTTCAGGGCGAATGTAGGAGATCATCCAGTAACTGGAAGGTTTCGTGGTTTGAAAAGTGCTATATAAGAATTAGTCAATTTGATCATTAACAGTTTGTCCCCATGCATTAGTTTTGTTTTTTTTTTAGTTATAATCTTGTTTTTGTTAGAACAAAAGGTCATTGACAAAAACCATGATGAAAATTACTGGTCAACAAAATTAACACTACAGCAGGGAAGTCATATTATCTGTATGATGACCTATCTGACAACCTGTACAATGTCATTTACTGTAGGGACCAGTTCACAGCTTTGTCTTGTAATTCCCCATCATCCACCAATATAAGTGGCATGTGAGAAAGCATAAGTCTAGCAAGTGAAAAGTAACCTGGAGCAAAAACATACCCTAGATATAGTCTCCCTGTTGTCCTCCTTCTCAGTGGTCACTTGCTAAATGCTTTAGCCATTATTGTTTTCCATTTCCACCAACATGACTCGATAGATGATTTTTCTTCTGAATTTTCTTTCATGTCAGCAGGATCCTTTAAAAACTTAATTACTTCATCTTTTTCATTTTACAAATATTTTGCAAGAACATCAGCTGCACAAATCTGAGTCTGTATCTGTTACACACAATCTTGTGAGGGCGCTCACTTCATAAATACCAACGTAATTTTTGTACTTTGTATGTGGGTACAATGTATGAAAAGCTATTTTAATTTGCCCACCAAATTTTTGGTCATATTTGAACAAAGATTTATTTTTGAAAAAATTAAAAGTCCTGAATTAATTACACATTTGTGGACATCCAGGTGTTTAAGCAGTGGCACCTGGTGATTTTCTGTGCTTGCATTTTATTTTGCATTCTACACTCTGCATGGATATTGTCACCCTTCTGCACTCATTAGCTGAAAAATGTTAAAAATTATTACTTTTATAGTTATCATCAAAATATTAGTTGACTGGGATGAGTGATGGAGACATTCTATAGAACATTTATTTTGTAAAAGCAATAAAGCATAATGAAAACACTTCACTACACTGCTCAGATATGTGAAAGCGGAACCTACAGCAGCTGGTCTAGCATGCTGGTCACCCTTATCAGCAATGACCATGCACAAACTGTTATGGCTGACTCAGCCAATAGTTACAAACAGAACACGCAACACGTTCATGCTGATTTACAAGTCTGGGGGGGGGGGGGGTGAGTTCACTGAGGGAAAGGAGACAGAGGCCAGTCCTGATCATTCAAATTCAAGAGAGTCCACAGAGGCCAGTCCTGATCATTCAAATTCAAGAGAGTCCACAGATTTTGACACAGAGATGAGAACTGATACAGTGTGCTCACTTGGATTACAGGTTCTCTGGGGGTGGGGCTTACTGGTTTGTTTCCTGGAAGATGATAGCTGTAGAGGAGACGCTAGAGGAATGGACAAGCTCAATAGAGACAGGTTGGACCAGTCTTCAGCCAGCAGGGAAGCACTAGGAATGAGGAAAAATGACAATGGCACAAGGATAATTAGAGTTACCAAGAGGAGCCTGTTTACCATGCTTAGAAGTCAGTCTATCCAGAGGAGACTGGAAACAGAGTGTGAAGGTGATTGGGAGTGGGAAAGTAGAAAACACACCACATCTCCTCCATACTTGCTTCATGCCCTGGAGGATGGGGCTGTGGCTCCCCACACCCTCTAGCAGATCATTACATGAAGGAACCTTTTAAATACAAGCGCGCTCATGCTCACAGGTGTACACACGAGGACTCACACACACAAACTAAACCCTTTTTGGCTCCTACCTCAAAGCACACTGTGTGCTGTCGATCTTACGTGTTGCACAATAATGTTTAATATTTAGTATTTACTGTTATATTCCCATATATCATCGTGATGTTGTTTATTATGTTGCTCTTCTTTTCCCCTTCTGCTTGTTTTCTCTTTTTTCTTTCTCAACAGGTGATCCAGGTTATTGATATATGCATTTTTTGTCTGCTTTTTGCTCCTTATCCCGGTCCCTCTTCCCTGCTGTTTTTCTTTCCCTCTTTCTTTCTCCCCTTTTCCCCCAGTCAAGTCTGTCCCATATTTAGCAAGGGAAAATAAAATAAAATAAAATAAACAATAAAAGGTGAATCAAATAGACCATTTCAGCAAGGCTGGGATGGTCCATTTGGTAAAGTAAATCCGTTGGGCATCTTTCTTCGCCTTTAGACAATAATTCTGATGGCAAAAGAGCCAAACGGGACAGGCAAAAAAAAGAAAAAAAGAAAACACCACCCCTAAGGGGGCAACAGGTAGAGAGAGAAGCTCACTGAACAGAAGAGGGAACATTTTCACTTTGGTTTTAACTATGTTCATTTTTAGATTTCAGTGGGTAAGTAGTTCCTTGTCTTGCTTGCCCTGAAGGAATGCTACTACATTTATGAGTACTGCAGTTCATTTAACTTATATTGTTTACATGTAAACTATAACTACAATATCATTAGCTATTAATTAAAACATACATCATCTGTGGCAGAAAACGCTGTATTCTTATGATGTGCAATTAAGACTAGCTATACTATTATTTAGCTAATGAAAAAAAATCTGTAACTTATAAAGTTGTAAATGTTGTTTCCTTAAATAAAGGAAAAGAAGAAAGTAAAGTCATTTTTGTGATTATTTCTAGAGTAGCACAGTCTCTGATAAGTGTTTGCATGCAAAAAAAATACATTTGCACACATCATTAGCATCAGATGCTCAAGCTCCCCTTAGACAAAATGATCCTGCCAGTAAGCCCTGACCAGTCAGACAAATGCAGCAACACACCATCTCAGGATATTTCCTGGCAACCATGAAATGTTTGGTCAGACATCAATCTTTCTTTTTCCTGCAGAAATAGAGGTCGTGGCTTGTGACGTAAGAAACTGCCTGTCTGTGTTCCTAAGATGGAAGTCTAGCCCGATTTCAAGGTAGACTGCCCTGCTAAATTTAGGTGCTGTAATTCATTCATCACCCAGTTAGTGAATGCACCAGATATGCCCATTCTTCTTCCTAGGTGTTAAATCTGTCCTTCAGGGGCTTTGCCCATGACTTTGAAACAGTCTGCTGAACAAGATTTCCTCAACAAATTTGTCTGCCATTGTGTGCCTGTATTGTACTCCATAAAGGTTATCACAGTTGATCTGGCAAAAAGCTCACAATTAGCATGAAACAGACAACAGCATTTCATTTTCTTTTTTACAATCCAAATTTGTAAAAAACTGTTGTAAATCAGCACTGGGATTCAGGAAAAGCTAGGCTAAAGATATTTACGTCGGTGGGTGCCACCCCACACAGACGGCAGTGAGAAATGTGGTCCATTAATATATACATGGGTCAAAAATTAAGGCAGTTGGAGACCATTTGAGCAGGAATCACTGCAACTGAACTATCACTAAAATTCTCCGTACAGTGCTTTGTGCATTCATTAGGCCCTGGTGAAGAGCAGAGATCCTCAGACAAAGAAATTTTCTTCCGTTTTGTGCTCAGCTTGGTCACTCAAGAGTTTTACTTTTTAAACAAAATGAATGTGCGACTCTCATAGACAACATTTTTGCAAATGACATTGAAAATAAGACTGTAAGTGGACTCCTGATTAACGACATAAGTGACCATCTTTCAATTTTTACAATCTATGATAGGAATTACAAGATCAATAAAATGGACAGTAAAAAAGAGTACAGACGAGTAAGAACAGAAGAAAGAATGAATGCATTTAAAAAAGATTGAAGGAAAACTGGGGTGAAGTATATCAGGAACAGGACGTTAATAGTGCTTATAATAAATTCCTTAGAATATTTACATTACTGTACAATACCAACTGTCCAATAAAGCAATATAGTAGGAAACAGAAATATGGACTGTCCATGGATAACAAAAGGTCTGCAAAATGCATGTATAAAGAAAAATGCTCTATACAGAGAGTTCTTAAGAACGAGAACTAAAGATGCTGAAATCAGATACAAAAGATATAAAAATAGGTTAACTAATATACTTAGATTTAGTAAAAAGGAATACTATAAGAAGCAATTAGATATAAATAGAAATAATAATAAAAGATTATGGGAAATCCTGAACAGTGTTATAAAATGTGGGACTGGACAAAAGAACTATCCCAAGTATTTCATTTGTAATGACCATGAAGAATACAATATGGATGTTGTGGCAAATAGTCTCAATGAATTCTTTGTAACTGCTGGACCAAATTTAGCAAGAACAATCACTCATCCTGGGAAAGCACAGGAAAAACCCGATACACTGATTGACAGAAATCCATATTCTATGTTTCTCACAGCCGTTGATGAAAATGAAGTTCTTGAAATTGTCAAAAAATGTAAAAATCACAAATCTTTGGATTGTAATGATATTGATATGATAGTGGTTAAAAGAGTCATTGAGGCTATTATAAAACCATTTACATACATCTGTAATTTATCATTTCAAACTGGTCGATTTCCAGACAGAATGAAAATAGCAAAAGTTATACCTCTATACAAATCTGGAAACAAACACCATTTCACAAACTACAGGCCTGTCTCTTTACTACCTCAATTCTCAAAAGTTCTTGAAAAACTGTTTAAAAACAGACTGGAAAAATTTATAGATAAACATAAACTACTCACTGAGAGTCAGTACGGATTCAGATCAAGCAGATCAACATCATCGGCACTATTAGATTCAATAGAATACATCACAAATTCCATAGACAAAAAGCAATATGTGGCTGGGTTATTCATAGACTTGACAAAGGCATTTGACACTATAGATCATGATATATTAATAAGAAAACTGGAACGTTATGGTGTCAGAGGGGTAGTTTTAGATTGGGTCCGGAGTTATTTAAGTGACAGAAAGCAGTTTGTGAAAATAAATGGTGGTTGCTCCTTATGTATGGACATTGCTTGTGGTGTACCCCAAGGGTCAGTTTTGGGTCCAAAATTCTTCAACTTGTACATTAACGACATCTGTAAAGTGTTCAAAGTATTAAAAATGGTTCTCTTTGCTGACGATACAAACATTTTTTGCTCTGGTGATGATCTGCAGAATTTATTGGAGGATATGACTAATGAAATAAGTGAAGTTCTGGCTTGATAAAAACAAATTATCATTAAATTTGAATAAATCTAAACTTATGTTATTTGGAAATAGTAGTTTAAATACAAATGCAAAGATTCAAATAAATGGTGTTGATATTGAAAGAGTCAGTGAAAATAAATTTCTGGGGGTAATAATAGATGAAAAACTTAACTGGAGAGCTCACGTAAGATATATTCATTCCAAAGTATCACGAAGCATTGCAGTACTAAACAAGGCAAAACAGGTATTCGACAGAACATCACTTCATATTCTCTACTGTTCACTGGTTTCACCATACTTAAGCTATTGTGCAGAGGTCTGGGGCAATAACTATAAAACCACATTACATTCACTTTTTACTCTTCAAAAGAAAGCAATTCGAATCATCCACAATGCAGGTTATAGGGAACATACAAACTCACTATTTTTGCAGTCTGAAATATTGAAAATTGACGATATAGTGAAATTCCAAACAGCACAAATTCTATTCAAAGCAAAAAATAAAGAACTGCCAGGTAATATTCAGAGTATGTTTTTTTTGAAAGAAGGAAGTTATAATTTAAGGGGTTTTTGTAACTTCAAAACAATGAAGGTACGTACTACAAGAAAAGGCTTTTGTGTTTCTGTTCAAGGAGTGAAACTATGGAACAAACTGAATATGGAATTAAAGCAATGTCCAAACATAAAACTGTTCAAAAAGAGTTATAAAAATATGATCTTCTCGATCTATAAAGAAAAGGAAAATATTTAAATTAAGTGAATGTCTCTATTTAAAAACAAACAAACAAAAAATTCATGATGTGATATTATAGTATATAGTATATCAGAAATCTGTTCACTATTTTTATTACAAATTATATCAGTAAGGAAGCTGACTAAATATTCACTGATAATTTATGGGACAGGGGTGGGATTAAATAAGTGTATACTTCTTCCCACTCCCTTTCAACATGTAAATTAATCAGAATGTTTTTTGTATGTAATTTGTATAGTATATATTTTTTTTCTCTCATTTCTTTTCTAAATGTACTTGTATATTGTTCACATGTTGAAATAAATTACCAATCAATCAATCAATCAATCAATCAATGCAGTGAAACAGCCAAGGTTCTTCAATATATTTTAAACTTAGACATTTGTTGATGAATGCAACTCACCCACGTTTTCCATTCATTGCAACTCTATCAGGCTCAGTAAAAGCACACTTCATTTCAATTGTGTGTCCAAGGCATTTGGTCTGGACGGTTTAACCAATTCCTTTTGTTGATGACTGTGTGAAACTTGCATATTGCACAGTTTCACATTCAATGCCAGTTTTCAATGACAAGCACTTCATACATGACCGTGAAAGAGGACCATTTTCCTAGTTTAAGTGGTTGATGCTAACAAATAAGAATGACAACAGGACACTTATGGAAGTCATGTGGGTGACTGCAGCCTGTTGGGAGCTTTAAGAACTGTATCATTTATTCAAGGAGGTAGAAATCTCGGCATTGGCATTTCAACTGTTATTCATTATTTGCTTATAGAAGCTGTGACTCAGTGTGACACATCAGTCTGGATGTGATATGTATACAGTAAAAATATTTAGAAGTTTAAAAGTTTGGGTAGTTTGTAAAGCATTTTCACAATAAGAAACACAAGAAGAGGTTTTTTGTTTTTTTTTTAGCAGTATGAATAGACCGAAATAGACAGTATAAAAACTACTATAATGTCAGTGACTGGTTTTGGCCAAGATTTACAAAATTGACTGAATACAGTCATTTTTCTTTATACAGAAAACTGTATAAAGAGGTAAAGATAAAAAGGTAATTTCCGACACTTCTATAGAAGTCTTTTTGTAACCACAGCTACTTCCATCTGGTGCTACTGTAGTACATTCGAATACTGTACTTAAGTGTACATTTTTTGATGATTTTATGTTCTTATTTGGTTCTAAATAAACAAACTAGTAGTTTGTAGTAGTTATAGTTTAAATGTTGTTCCAAAATTCCAAAATTAAGTGCCTGATTTAAAAAAAAAAAAAAAAAAAAGTCGCAAATGTGGGAAGGAAAAAGAGGACCCAAAGGCAGACACTGGAGAAACGAACTATGGTTTCACAAAAGGCAAGCCGTTTATTATGACTGATTAAACATGAATGCAAAAGAAGGCAAAAAGCAAACAGGATGAAAACTAACCAGAAACCTAAATTGGGAAATGACTAAATAAGCTAACTAAAACTGTGACGAGAGACATGGAACTGAACAGGTACATGTGACCATGGGACTATGAAATAAACTGAATATGAACCTGACCAGTAAGAAGACCGCTGAGACGTGACATGGCTAGACATGAAACCAAACAGACAGCAAGAGATAGAGGACTTAAATACACAGGAGGGTAATGAGGGAAGCGGAAACACCTGCAGAGACACAGCTGACACAAATGAAAATGATGATGCCACAGAAGGTAAAACAAAACACAGAGAACATGGAGACACCTCAGTCTTCAAAATAAAACATGAAACACTGAGAGATGTAGACATGACAACACAAGCTAGATGATTAGAACACAGAACATGCGGAGAGACAAACGCACAGGCATAACTGAAAGTAAAACACTGAGGACTCATAACTAAGGAGACATAGAAAACCATAAGCTAGACTAAAACTCAAGCCAAACTAATAATAATACTAAAACTTAACATCTTTACCGCATAACATAAGAAATCAAAAATACAAAAATACTCAAAATGCTGGCTGATAGACCCACCCCCTGACTCTGTAATGTATACAAGATGTAGACTCCCAATAAGTCTATGATATACAAAACACATTGAACTGCAATATCCCTCAAACTTTTTTCTCTTCTTCATCTACAAAAAGGTCTTGCTCACCTCCTATTTTAATATTGTAGTTCCACCCTGTCTGCTCTCAAGTGCAATCCTTTTTAGTTTTCCTGCTCTGTCATCCTCTATTTCTAGGAAGCTGAATTAAAGGGGTATATAAATACATTAAGGATTTCATTTTCCACTTACAAATGCAAGAATCCTGATTAAGATTTATGATGAGATCTACAATCGCAAGCCCTTAATTGCACTGAAAATGAAAGCAGTATGGTTGGGCTGTGTTAGTGTAGCAGCAATCAATTACTGGGTTCTCCCTGAATAGCATTAATTGATGTGAACACGCCTTCAGCTCTGAGCCCATTATCCAACGATTACGTTGCAGAAAAAAAGAAAAAAAGAGAATTAATTTGAGCGATTTCACACTCCAAAAAACACACTTGCATATTTGGAGGAAAATAAATGATTAAGTGTGTTGCTGAGTAATGATGCACTTCTCAAGTATCCTGTTAATGAGACAGTTTGAGAAGTTAGTCAGTGAATGAAGCTTGTGAAAACATTTTGGGTAAGCTTTTGAGAAGTAATAAAGGACTTGATTACTTAGTGTAGTACATTTTCCCCCTGACCTATGCATGACACTATTTAAATTAAGTGAGAAAAAACATTTGTAATCGAATTTGAGGCCAAACTAAAACATCCACTGAAGCTGACAAAGGCAAAACAAATACCTTAGGCTTGTTAATACACTTGCACGAGAGTCAGTGAGCTTTTGGCAAGGAGAGCACTGGCGGTAACTTCTCATCCCTCTATCCACTGGGCAGACTTCGGCTAACAAGCCATTCAGTGGGTCAGTGGCAGTGATGAAGGAGATGGGCAGCGGCGTACCCTGAGGGGATGCATTAGTCAGTGTTTTAATCGTCGCAACGATAATCATCTGTGGCAGGAACTGCAGGGAGGCAGTTAGGGCCTATTTGCAGCTCAGTCAAAAGTGCACACACTCAGATTAATGATCTTCTGCACGGTGTGAAGGAGCAGTGGTGGTGAGGAGGAGGTGAAGGGGCGGCAAGACCATAACTGCCAACTTGTCCTTGATAGTGACCACGGAGATGAGTTTGATGGTTTGGATGAATTTGTTAGACTTAAATTATAAATCAATGTATGACAGTTGAGTCTGACCTCACATTTTAAAAGACTATAAATTAAACAGTTAAAACTGTAATTAATATTTGTGTTTTACATGAAAAGAAAATGTAAAAAATTCAAATGTATATCAAATTCCATTTTCTAGTTTAATTTTAAGTTAATTTCTTGGCCACATGGGGCCATAATCCATCAATAAGGATTTATTAAAGTCTATTTTCGGGGAAAACTGCCTCCTCATTATTTCTAAGCAATTACTCTAATTACCTGTCCATGAAATTTACTACTGTTGCTAATCACTTCTATGCTGTTTAACAAAGCTACTTTTCGAGTCAGTGGCAAACAGTGGTTCCAAATAACATGCACTTTGAAATAAACAAAAAGCAGAGGTTTAATGTCAGAAGTGGAAAAAGTGTTCCAAAAATAATTTGTTTTTATTTAAATACATTTTAAACTTAGTATTTTTTATTTGTGTCCATTACATTTAAGCTAAAGATCTTCTTATGGTCTGAAATTCATTTTTTTTTCTTATTTGTTGAGTCTTGATTCCTGCCTTTATTTCATAGATGGTTTCTTGTTGACCTTGATTTAAATCAACAATCAATGTGGTCAAGGAAAGAATAAGGACTCAAGAAAGGAGAACTATGGTACAGAGAGAATCTGACTGCAATAAATGGTAAATGGCCTGTATTTATATAGCGCCTTACTAGTCCCTAAGGACCCCAAAGCGCTTTACATATCCAGTCATCCACCCATTCACACACACATTCACACACTGGTGATGGCAAGCTACATTGTAGCCACAGCCACCCTGGGGCGCACTGACAGAGGCGAGGCTGCCGGACACTGGCACCACCGGGCCCTCTGACCACCACCAGTAGGCAACGGGTGAAGTGTCTTGCCCAAGGACACAACGACCAAGACTGTCCAAGCCGGGGCTCGAACCGGCAACCTTCCGATTACAAGGCGAACTCCCAACTCTTGAGCCACAATAACACTATGAATAATGTGACGCTAGATGCAAACTATAAGATGGATTACAAAAAGCGTGCTTCTTACTTCACTCAAGTCTGTTCTTACCAATTTTCATGCACATCATACAAATGAGAACCACCTGTGAAAAATATAATTGTATTACATTTTATTATCTAAAAAAAATTTGCTGGGATCTAAAATTTATTAGCAATGACTGATGCTGGCTTGTCTTAATCCTTTGATAAGTCACTTTTTTTTTAGACAGATTATGTTATGGTCATAATGTCCACAGGTCACCTGGGTGTTTAACGGGCTTTTGTTCAAGGGTTAAGCTATGTCAACAATTCATGGTATCAAATTACATAACTAATTTACAGCATCTGTAGAAGTGGTAATTGGCAGAAATTCCATGCAGAAACAGAAACCCCATTCACACTACTAAATTCAGGCGTTTCAATCACTTCCATGGCTATTCCATGGTGTATAAAATCAAGCAACTGGGCATGCAAACGGCTTAAGAATTCTTAAGAAAGAATAGGTCTCTGGAGGTCAGTATGTAACATAAATTATTACTGAAAGAACATTTAACCCACATTTGAAACTGCTGCTAAATTTAAAAGCTATGTAAATGTAAATTGAAGCTTTCCCACAATGCCTAACAGCTAAGTCTATGTGACAAAACTGGATAAACAGTAACATCTGAATCAGAGTGAATACAGCAATCACACATCCTACAGCCAGAACACTTGGACTCATTTTTGCCTTTACATCTTCTGGATTTGGTTGTTTGGTTTGAGGAAATAAATTGCTTGGTTATGTTTTAGCATTAAAGGTATATGATTTAAAGCACCAAAATTATGTGGATAGGTTCATGGGGTGAGGGGTGCTTTGGTTTAAAATAACCCTTTTATAATGTTAGACGTATGTTAAAAGACAAACTTCTTCCAGCTGCAACACACTTGTCCTACATACCTATGTTTAGTACATTTATGAGTCATTGGTTACCACAGTTACTCATGTAGCCAGCAAATAATTTTAGCTCAATCATAGCATCTACATGTACTTTTGATGTTGACAGAGTCCTTTTTAACTCTTTTGGACTGCACCTCATATTGGAAATATATGATAAATTGTCATAATTATAATTTGAAGCCAATATTTAGTTATGACTAAGCATAAGGATATTATGAGTTGGGAGTAAAACCTCAAATGCTGGAATTTCAGAAAATCTCTTAGCCTTGGAAAGCAAGTGGTCGTGGTCTCTTTCTATCAATTAAATTGGAAGACATTACACTAAATGAAAACGTACCAAAGTAAAGCGATCGCTCTCCTTGCATTGTAGACAATGCTATCATAAATCTCATTGTCTATTTGCATTCATCATTTTCATCACTGCCATCTTGTGGCCATAGTTGGTATTGTTACTAAAAGCCCTGCTTGTTTCATATTTATGGGAAACTGTAGCTGTCTCCATTTCACAAGTATGCCTGTGTCCGGTTAATGACACGGGACAACCACTAGTAATATATTACAGTATATGATGCTGTCCAAAAAAAATGAATAAGAAGTATTCAGCTCAGTTTGCCTTTCTGTAAAAATCACAGCATGCCACAAGTTTAGACACTGTCATGGGTGCTATATTGCTTACACCATGTAGGGAACCATGTAATGTATAAGAGCTATTATTTGCTCTCAAAACAGTGCAAATGATGCAACATTTTTCTGCATTATTGTGTTATTTTGTGGGAATTAATTTTTTCATTAGCCAACTAAATATACTAAAATGATGCTTCTATTCTATATCTTGTTGTTACCACGTGGTGCCTTTCAGGTTTGTTTCCAGCCAGGTAAGCAGTTCTTAATGTAATTCATCATTTATCTTCAGCTGCTTTCCTGTAACACAAAGCTTGCCTCTCATGACATGAAGTGGTTCATTTACCACAACTGTATAACTGCTGGCTCCTTTTGCATTTGTAACTTTAGATATTGCCATGCAAGGCTTCCAGCCTATCAAGACTGATTGATTGCAGGCTTGTTAGATTTGTTATGGTTAAACAAATGCTATGCTACAGCTGGGAACCTTTTGAATCACAGTTAAAGTATAGCATATCCATGTTCTGTTCACAAGGTGCGGGATCTAGCTTTTTTCTGCACTTGCGTCTGCAGGTTTAGGAAGTGAAAGTCAAACCTGCAAACTAGAAAGAAGTGAAGGTTGTGTTTGATGGAGGAATGCATGGAGGAATGCAGCTAATCATTATTTTCATTTCATCAGTTAACCTGATAGTAATTTTCTAAATTAATTGTCTGAGCAGTAAAACAAATCTCATGAGAGCAGAACACATTAAATAATCTCAGTATGTTTAATTCCATAGATTAATTTTAAAAAACAACCTTTCTATAATTAAAACCAAGTGATAGCTCATCTTGTTTCATAATGCAAACCTGTTTTCCGAATGTAGGAAAAATGTTGATTGTTGAGCAAGGAATGGTATGTATGCAATGATGAATGTTGCATATCAGAATTCACAGGGAGCAGCTATATTGTGCCTCACTTGGACTCAATCTCATAATATTAAATCCGTCAGGCATAATTGGTTTCCTACCAGATTAAAACATAAAACTGCAGGGAAGACACTGTTCCCTGCTCACCACCATCTGTGCTCTGTGATGTGTCATTGCACCAAGACCTAATGAATTATTAGGTCATTAAGATAATTCGTAATCTACCACCTTTTAACTTTTGATGTGTTAACTCCATTTACTTCCTATTCTGCACCGTAATTGACCTGTGATACCTGTCACTCTTTTGCCTGCACATTTCCCGTAAATAATACACAAACAAATGATCATCTGGTTACTGTTCCTCTCGAGCTATCAGCCACAGGACAGCTGTGTTTCCCAGTTACAGCCAAAGGCTGGCAGGATCCCCAAAGCACACTTCAAACACTGCTCAGTTATAGAGACAGAAGTCCCCTGCATGATGCATACGTGCTAGTGATCCAAGCTTCAAGACATTTTTTCTTCTGCTGAGGAAATGGCAAGGGTGTTGTTTTCATTCATATTTAGTTGCTGAATATGTGGATAGGGGCACGCTTAAGGTGTGATCGCTATAACTTTCAACATTACCCTATGGTATTATGATCATGGGCTGGTGTCAGTGACTGAAATCTCAAGATTTTCAAATTGGCCTTCAAGGTAACTGTTAGTCATTCATTGTTTTATTGGAAAGATCTAACCTAGTGAACAAACCATGCGCAAACAAAAGTTCTTAGCTATAAAGTTGTTTAAATGTTGCTGCAGGTCTGTGTATTAAACATAAACATATTTTGCTTCTTTAGGACTGTAATAAATCATTGTTTTCCATTTTGATTTTTGGGTAAGTTTACACATAGCCTTGAAAAGGAACCCACATTGCACAGCTATTGTGGGAAAAGTCACTGATTTGTAGATAGGGGCAGAAAGAAGCCACTGAACCACGTCATGAGAGGAAACCGAATCTAACCGAATCCAAACGAGCGTGAGCAGGCAGGTGGGTCGGGAAGGTAAGTATTTGGCCGAAATCTTCAGGAAAAAGCACACCAGCTCAATGGAGACTGGTAAGGGAATCTGGTTTTGTAGATACTCTTCAGCTGCATGGGAAACACTGGACTAGGTGTCTGACCCACATAAAATGTAAGGAATCACGAGAAACGAGACTGACCAGTGCAAGCTATGACAGAGAATCAACAAAAACAGTAATTATAGCAATCTGAACAGTATACTTTCTTGTAGTGAATTCCAAAAAATCTTGGCCACAATGGAAGCAATGGAATTCAGTTTAGCTGTCACAGTCCGGGTGAGTCACCAGTGTTTTTACACCAACTGTTCCTTCCCTTGGGAGGAGCATTCAGTCAGTACACCTGCCACTGTCACCTGTGCAAGATCTGGGCAAATCTGCAGCCAGTATTTAAAACCAGCATTCACATCTCTTCTTCGCCAGTTTGTCAGCTAACCAATTACCTTGGATTCACCATTAACTCTAAGTACAGTTGTATACCTACCTGGACACTGGTCACCCTCTGTAACTCCTCACGCTGCTCCAAGCTCACAGGCTAACCATCCCTCACCTGCCTGCCCTCCTGCCACCCATTTCTCTGGACCATTGGATTCATCAAGTTGGACTCTCTGTACTGACCTGTCACTGGACACTCACCCGGCCTTCTAGACCTCCGCTTGCGCCATACCACTCTGTTTACCACTGTGCCCTGAGGGACTGCTAGCGAGACCCTCCCTGTGTTTGCTTTTGTGTTAATATAATAAAGAGTTTTGAACCTTTATCGTTGCTTTTTGTACCTGCTTCCACATCTGGGTCCACATATGCATACTGGCCCCTGGGCCCCTTAACATTAACCTTCTTTAAAAGGCAACTTAGTTTGACCATTAACAGTTATGAAAGCTCTTACCTTACCATAAGACTCCATTCATAATAAAGTGACTCAAGGAATATGACAAGTAGTCCATATAACACGATTTATTATAAGCTAAAAAAAAAAACCCCAACAACTAATAAAACAAAAACACCAATGGATGTTGATCTTGACAATATGAGTCAGAGACCTGAATAGTATATCTGGGTAAGTTTTTATAGCCTAAAAGGCTCAGATAGGTTGCACCAGCTGATGATGTTTCAATGCCACAAAATGATCACTGCAGAATAGCCCAGACCTTTTTTGGAGACAATGGGAGGAGCATCACACAGTGTTGGCATCCAAAAATAAAATGGTAAATAAAGACAAATATGTGCTGGAGAACAAGGATATTACTTCTTGTTTATATTATTGCCTTGTGTGGCTTTCAGCTGACTGATAATGTTCATTTATGTCTACTTGCATCCTAATTCACTGTGGTTTTGGTAAGCTGTTTCAAAATGTGTTTACACATTTGAGAATCTCTTGTTCCAACTGAAAAAAGCATCTGCTCCAGAAAATTTATGCAAACATTTATCTCACCATTTTCTAATTTGACTTGGGGAGGCAACCAAATTACCACTTGTTTTCCCAGTGCCCTTTCCCTTCATCCTACATTTCCACTTCTCAACCTTGATGACAGATATGTTTTTCTTCACAGGGAGAGAACTGAGTGGGAGGATAGTACCTTTCACAAAGGGGAGCTAAGTCACAAACACCACAGTGACAAGTGTATTCACAAAACATAAGTTGTCAGTGGCTGGACATGTGTTTTCAGTGTCACAGAGAAAAATAACATCCTCTCCAAGGCTTATTGTTTTCTTTTAAGATCTGATGGCTGAGAGGGAAGATTCATGTTCTACTTGAGGACAAAATGGACTAAAGATACTGCTGTTGAAAAGCCAAAAATGAACATGTGTTGTTTTCTGGGGATGAGAAAATACATTTAGTTTTTCCACTTGTCCATAAGTTTGGCTTGTGTTGAGTTGAGATGATGCTGGCACTCCGAAGAAACAGATGCCTTTGATTAGCTGCCATTTCTCCTCTGTGACATCATACAAACATATCCCTGCTTCCTCCCATGGGTGATTGCAGGTCCAATGTTTTTTGTTTTTTTTGCCAGTGATGTGCACAGTGTGTGTGACAGAGAATGATAAACAGGGAGATTAAACACAAAATAGGACAATGAAATTGAGGATGCATGACAGGGGAAAAGTGAAAGATTTCTGTTCCAGGAGGAAGAGACCTTATCTAAAAAAAAAGGTTTTATACTTACTCGCAGGAATAAAAATTCAGGTTAGATGGGACTGTGCTGGTCAGGCAGACCGGTCCAGTAGATTAAAGCAAGACATCTGGCTTTGATGCTTCTTCTGCTCTATGGTGACTGAAGTGGAGCCGGATGGTTAAGCTGGATTGTTGTTTTGCCCAGTGCTCAAGTGTCCTCTCATCCCTGGATATAGAAGTAATAGCTCTTCCACGCTTTGGATGCGGAACCAGGGGTCATCTTACAGTCATGTTTTACATAAGGCTGTGGTATCAGGACCTTCAGGATTGATGGTATATATCTATGTGCATGCAGTGTGTGGGACTCATGTAATGGGTGGGCACAGATGGAAGTATTGTAATAGATATTGCCCCCCCTCCATAATCTCATGCATTCTTATCATTGTTATGTTATGCGTTCAGTTCTGTATTACTATTTCTGACACATACTGTGATAACTGGCAATATAGCTAGGATACTCTGATCAATGATGATTCCCACGGGTGGTGCTCACGCAGGCACTGAAACGGGCAGCTTCGGGCTCACGCAGGCACTGAATCGGGCAGCCTTGGGGTCCTGTGTGTTCTACTGCACAGATAGCCTGCAGAGCGCAGCTACGCTGAACTGAAGTGCTTGTGTTTTGTATTTGCAGGTGAGCACAAGTTATGTGTTGATAAACAGAATGATGTTGACGTATGAGAAATGTATTAGAGTATGGTACTGTCATTAATGGAACACAACGCTAATGTCGGAGTTTGTGATTTACATGATGTACCTGAACTGGTGTTAAACGGGATGTCACATCGCAAATGATGTAATGAGGGGATCGAGAGGGTAGTCTCCATGCGCAACAATACTAGTTGGAGGAGCATACGAGTGTGCAGAATATTGTAATATGAACATTGGTGGGAAAATACTGAGTAAATGAGTACTTTGTTAACACGTGTTCAGTAGTTATATGTAAAATGGTCGCGTGTGTTCTACTGCACAGATAGCCTGCAGAGCGCAGCTACGCTGAACTGAAGTGCTTGTGTTTTGTATTTGCAGTTGCAAAAGAGCAAGTAAAGAGAACGATTCTGAACTCATGCACGCCTGGAAGTGTCATTTGTCCAAGTGTGCAACAAATATTGGAGGCACCGCTGTGATTATTAACGCCGTGTCCAGCGTGATGAAAATAAGGAAGGGGCGTGGCTACAGCAACCACGATGGACCTCGAGGAGCTGGCAGAGACTGTGTCCCAGACACTCTGGAACCTACAACTCGACCAACTCAAAGGGGTATGTGCTGAAGCTAAAATCCCTAGTGGAAATGTCACAACAAGACGAGCGTTAATAAGATTAATTACAGAATCGATGGACAAGGTTATTAATGATGAAGAGCAGGATGTTGCGCTCTGCTATCTAAAGAAAATGTTAGAAAGTGTCGACCCAGCGATAGGGAGCTCCAGAAGCACAGAAAGTGGATCAAATCCAACGAGCTCGCCACAGGGGGCTCAGGAAATAAGGGAAGAAGTTGATTTAGCAGAGAGATACGCACAGCTCCAGAGAAACAGCGAAGCACTGCAGGAAGAAATTAGGAGGCTGAGTGGAAGGGTGGAGAGGACACCACCAAATCAACCAACCACCCCACAAAATGTGTTTCTTGTCGCAGCCAACCGCCTTTCGGAAGTGACGATAAGGAGGGAATTCAAAATCTGTGGTCAAATTGGGGAGAAGGGCCAAAAGGACAGACTCTCATACACCAACCTGATGCATCAGATTGACAGAGGTCTGAACAAAGGACACAGTGAAGCGGAGGTTATAGAGGCTGTGGTGAAGTCTGTCAGCCCAGGTTTGAGTCTTAGAGACATGCTTGAGATAAAACGTGACCTCACCCTCCCCCAATTGAAGGCCATATTAAAGGGGCATTTTAAAGAAGATAGCACCACAGATTTGTATCACAGACTAGTGAACGTCACACAAGACAGCCGTGAGTCTCCCCAAAACTTCCTCTTCAGAGCAATTGAGTTAAAAGAGAGGCTGCTGCTTGCATCGGAAGACACGGGGTCCGATGAACAATACAGCCCTGAGCTCATCCAGAAGAAATTCTTGAGGTCGGTCAGTACTGGGCTACTGAGTGACCCTATCAAGTTTCAGCTCAAGCCCTATCTGGATGACCCTCGGGTGACAGATGAAATCCTCATTGATAAGATGAATGAAGCAGCTAGTGTTGAATCAGAAAGACAATTGAAGCAAAAGAAAACTACAGGCAGCAAATCTGTGAAAGTAAATGAACTCCACACGGAAAGGCCAGCCAGTCAATTGGGTCTGGGTGTAGCCGAAACTAGGTTGGGGACTCAAGAGCAATCAGCTGAAGTGGTGAAATCCAAGAACCGCAGAACACCTGTTGTAGCTGCTTCCCGAGAGTCAGAGCTGCATGAAGCGGTCAGGCTGCTGAGAGAGGAGATGGCTGAATTAAGGAGGAGCATCACCACCCCTCAAGGCCCCACTCGCTCACTAAGAACCAGTGGGAGGAGGGGATGTAAGGCATGCCAGGAGCAGGGAACCAATGAAGGGTGTGAACACTGCTTCAAGTGTGGCCAGCCAGGACACCTCTCCAGAGGCTGTAGAGGGCGAAGGGGGGCAACAGAAAGATCGGAGAGCACTCAAGTGGGAATCCAGACCATCGCCCCTCCCAAATCATTAATTCCCATCCATGCTGAAGCAGATGACAAGTTGCATGAACTGCTTTGGAATCGGATAAGACAGTTGGAGGCAGAATTAGAGCAGAGTGGCAAGGCTAAAGAGACTGTGGGTGCCACGTATGCCAGTCATCTCTCACTACGCTGTCAGGCTAAGCTGAGAGCCCTGATCGGGAAGAAGTGTATGGTGGATTGTTTCTTTGAAGGTGTAGAAACACAAGCATTGTGGGATACAGGCTCACAGGTGACTATCATTAATGAGAACTGGAGGAAGTCCTGCTTTCCACATATCCAACTGAGAAGCACAAGTGAACTCCTAGGTGAGGATGAGGCTCTGGTGGGCAAAGCAGCGAACCAAACACCCATACCCTTCGCAGGTTGGGTTGAGCTAAAATTTAGACTGGGGTCAACTAGAGATCCACAGCCAGAGCTAGTTGTCCCCGTGCTTGTCTCAAAAGAACCAGGAGTAGCAGAGCCACCCATCATTGGCTATAATGTGATTGAGCATTTTGTGAAGGATGGAATGGAGCAGCATCCAGACGTTACACCTGCGGTGGTAAGGGAAGCCTTCTCGATTGATTGTAAGAAAGCGGAAGTGCTAATTAACATCGTGCAGCGCTGCCACAAAAGCGACGAGGAGGGTGTGGTGAAAGTTGGGAGGCAAAAGATAGTGATTCCAGCGGGACAAAGCAGGGAGGTTAAGTGCAGTGTGAGGACAGGTCCCCTTCGCCTGAAACAGGAGGTTCTTTTCGAACCAGAGGACATTTCAAAACTACCAGAGGGGGTTAACCTGAATGAAACTGTCATTGGACTGCAGAGGGGAACCCGGTCCAGGGTGGTTATTCCAGTCACGAATGGCAGCAGCCATGACATCACCCTCCTCCCTCATGCAGTGTTGGGACGGCTACAGCAAGTGAAGGCTATTTACCCAGTAGACGTAAGACCAGTAAGTGCTGAAAACATGGGCAAGTTGACATGTGCTAGTGAAAACACAGGGAGCACCATCAGCGCCCCAGAACAGCACAAAGGGGAGTATGAAGAGGTGGGCAGATGCAGCCAAGATTTATGGGACCCACCGGTGTCAGTTGATCACCTGACCCCAGACCAGCAGGAGCAGGTGAGAAAAGTCCTGCGTGATGAGTGTGCTGCATTTTCAAAAGATGAGAGCGATGTGGGATGCATCCCCTCCCTGCAGTTAAAGATCAGATTGAATGACACAACCCCAGTAAGACGCACATACATCTCAGTCCCCAAGCCACTCCACAAGGAGGTGAAGGAGTATTTGGAGGACCTGTTGAATAGAGGATGGATTCAGAAATCCCGTTCCCCCTACTCATCGCCCATCGTCTGTGTGCGCAAGAAGGATGGAAGTCTGCGTCTCTGCGTGGATTACCGTGAGTTAAACCGGAAATCCATTCCTGACCGTCACCCCATCCCTCGTGTTCAAGACATGCTAAACAGCCTGACTGGGAGTGCATGGTTCTCAGTGTTGGACCAGGGCAAGGCGTACCACCAGGGTTTCCTGGAGGAGAGTAGCAGACCCCTCACAGCCTTCATCACACCTTGGGGCTTATATGAGTGGGTAAGGATTCCCTTTGGTTTGTCCTCGGCTCCAGCAGAGTTCCAGCGCAGTATGGAAGAGTGCCTGGCAGGCTTGAGGGATGAAATATCTCAGCCATATCTGGATGACAATTTGGTCCACAGCAGATCATTTGAGGACCACCTGCGTGATCTGAGGGAGGTCCTGCGCCGCTACCAAGAGCACGGGGTGAAGCTAACCCCCAAAAAGTGTGAAGTGTTCAAGGACAAGGTGAAATTCTTGGGAAAAATTGTATCCAAAGATGGCTACTGCATGGACCCTGCTGAATTGGCACCAGTGCAAGCACTAAAAAACCGCAAACCTGAGACTGTGGGAGACCTAAGGAAAATGCTAGGTTTCCTGTCATACTACCGCCCCTACATTCCAAACTTCTCACGCACTGCCAAGCCACTATACCAGCTGCTATCGATCGGAAAGAGTCAAGTGATTACTGACAGAAGATCAACGGTAACAAAGCACAAAGGACAGCGGAAAAAAGCAGACCAACGCCACTCAAGCCAGCCAATCACATGGACAGAACAACACCAGGCAGTGCTATGCCAACTGATAGAACACCTGCTGAGTCCACCACTCCTGGCATACCCTGACTTCGAAAGGCCATTTGTGCTGCACTGTGATGCCTCTCAAGAAGGGCTTGGTGCAGTCCTGTACCAGAGACAGCAGGGCCAACTGGTTGTCATTGGGTATGGGTCGAGAACTCTAACAGCTCCAGAAACCAACTACCACCTCCACTCTGGAAAGCTAGAGTTTCTAGCAATGAAGTGGGCAATCTGTGAGAGGTTTCGGGAGTATCTGTACTACGCACCTTCGTTCACAGTGTATACAGATAACAATCCGTTGACCTATGTCCTGACTACAGCGAAGCTAAATGCTACAACACACCGGTGGGTTGCTGAGCTAGCCGATTTTAACTTCTCAATCAAGTATCGGCCGGGAAGGGCTAATGGCGATGCTGATGGTTTATCACGAATGCCGCTAGACATGGAGGAGTACATGCGCACATGCTCGCAGGAAATGAAACCAGAGGTAATCACCCCTGCGACAGAGGTGCTTCAGTTGAAAGCCCATGAAGATGAGCCATGGATGTGTCCAGCTACCATAACCACAGCATGTGCTGATGTAAAGCTTGAACGAGTAATGGCCCCAGTGACACAGATCTCCAAAGAGACACTAAAGAAAGCACAGGAGGATGATCCAGTCATTGGCAGGGTGCGAGAATGTGTTATGACAGGAAAATGGCCCCCTTGGAGAGGAAGAGACAGGGGGGAAGACACTTCCGTTCTAAGCCGGGAAAAGAGTAAGCTGTACCTCGACAAAGATGACATCCTGTACAGGAAATCAGCTGCTCGAGCTCAGCTAGTGTTACCCACAAAATTCCATCAGCTGGTGTACAAGGAGCTCCATGAGGAAATGGGACATCTCGGAGTGGAGCGGACACTCGCCTTGGTCCGTGATCGATTCTATTGGCCACATATGCAAAGACATGTGGAACATTATGTGACTAAGGTGTGCAGTTGCTTGAAACGGAAACGTCCCGGCAAACCAGACAGAGCACCGCTGGTCAACATTGTCACCACATACCCTTTTGAGATGGTCTCAATAGACTTCCTGCATCTGGAGAGTTGTAAAGGAGGATATGAGTACATCCTAGTCGTGATGGATCATTTCACCCGGTTTGCACAGGCATATGCATGCACCAACAAGTCAGCAAGAACAGCGGCAGAAAAGATCTTTGGAGATTTTGTGCTCAAATTTGGATTCCCTGCCCAGTTACACCATGATCAGGGAAGGGGGTTCGAGAACCAGCTGTTTGCCACCCTGGAAAAGTACTGTGGAATCCAGGGGTCACGCACAACACCTTACCATGCAGCGGGGAACGGCCAGGTGGAGAGATTTAATCGGACACTCCTTTCCATGTTGAGGAGCCTGACAGAGGAAGCCAAGGCGGACTGGAAAAACTCCTTGAGCAAAGTGGTGCATGCGTATAACTGCACACGCAGTGAAGCAACAGGATATGCCCCATGTTATCTTCTCTATGGCAGAAACCCCCGCCTACCAGTGGACATCATGTTTGGCCTGGTTCCAGGTGACCAGAGTACTTCTCACAGTGATTACGTCCGTAAGTGGAGAAGTAGGATGCAAGAGGCATACAGACTGGCATCAGAAACAGCCCAGAAAGAGAGGAACAGAGCGAAAAAGCAGTATGATCGGAAGGCTCATGGAGTGGAACTGCAACCGGGATGTCGGGTGCTAGTACGGAACTTCAGAGATCGGGGTGGGCCCGGAAAGCTAAGGTCTTACTGGGAGGAGCGAGTACATGTCGTGTTAGAAAGAAAGCACAAAGATAGCCCTGTCTATGCCGTACAGCCAGAGAGAGGACCAGGGAAAGTGAGAGTTCTGCACAGGAACCTCCTACTGCCCTGTGACTTTCTCCCCGTCCAGGAGGAGAAGCTGGAGAAAAACAAGAATGGGAAGGAGGATGCCAAACAACAAAGAAAAGGAAAGACCCAAGAAAAGCAGCAGGAGAGTGACCACGACAGCGGTTCAGAGGATGAGGGTGACTGGGGAATTATCACCACACAAGCTGCGGAATCACCCACCCAGATCAGGAGTCAGCTGAGGGCAGAGGCAGAGGAGTTCCAGCCAGAAGAAGCTAACGGAGAACTGTCAAGTGGTGGTGTCAGCAGCGAGTGCCTAGACGAGGGTGGAAAAGGTGGACTGGAGTCAAGTGCAGAGGAGGAAGAGGCAGGGCGAAGTGAGCTGTCTGGGGAGGAGAACAGAAGAAGTCAAGGACAGGTGTCGTCATCTGATGAAGAAGACGAGGGAGAGCCCAACTCACAGCCAGTTCCCACAAGAAAGTATCCTTTCCGATGCAGAAATCCACCCAAGACATTCACGTATGACACCTTAGGTCAGCCATCAGTCATAAACAGACACAAGTGATGTCCACAGCTAAGAGGGAAAAACTAAGTTCATTGTCACATGTTGAGTTTACTGTGGTGACAGTTTAAACAGAAAGGGAAGTGTTCACAGTAGCAAATGTTAAAAAGAGCAAATTTGACAGAGCAACAACTGCATGTATTTGTTTAATAGTTCACATGAGTTAAACAGGGAATACCAGAACCAGACTAGCTACACATAGAGAGATACTGGCTTGTATGTGAGATATACAGCAGTAAATGTGTGTCTGTGTAAAAGGTTACATGGTAGAGTGATAGGTCTACACCTTCAGCCGGATACAGAGCACGCCTGAGTGGTGGAGAGACTTTACAGACATTGCCTGGCCAGTAGTGTCTGTTGCTGGTACATGACATGAAGGGGGAGATGTATGTCATGCCAAAGACTGTTACCGGACAGAACGTATCTTGAGAGGCTGACTCCCAGTGAAGCTACTGCTGTAACCTTCTGTTGAAGACATGCATTCTGGAAAAAATCTCTAATGTCAGGATGACATTCATTTTTGGAGGGGAGAGTGTGGGACTCATGTAATGGGTGGGCACAGATGGAAGTATTGTAATAGATATTGCCCCCCCTCCATAATCTCATGCATTCTTATCATTGTTATGTTATGCGTTCAGTTCTGTATTACTATTTCTGACACATACTGTGATAACTGGCAATATAGCTAGGATACTCTGATCAATGATGATTCCCACGGGTGGTGCTCACGCAGGCACTGAATCGGGCAGCCTTGGGGTCCTGTGTGTTCTACTGCACAGATAGCCTGCAGAGCGCAGCTACGCTGAACTGAAGTGCTTGTGTTTTGTATTTGCAGGTGAGCACAAGTTATGTGTTGATAAACGGAATGATGTTGACGTATGAGAAATGTATTAGAGTATGGTACTGTCATTAATGGAACACAACGCTAATGTCGGAGTTTGTGATTTACATGATGTACCTGAACTGGTGTTAAACGGGATGTCACATCGCAAATGATGTAATGAGGGGATCGAGAGGGTAGTCTCCATGCGCAACAATACTAGTTGGAGGAGCATACGAGTGTGCAGAATATTGTAATATGAACATTGGTGGGAAAATACTGAGTAAATGAGTACTTTGTTAACACGTGTTCAGTAGTTATATGTAAAATGGTCGCGTGTGTTCTACTGCACAGATAGCCTGCAGAGCGCAGCTACGCTGAACTGAAGTGCTTGTGTTTTGTATTTGCAGTTGCAAAAGAGCAAGTAAAGAGAACGATTCTGAACTCATGCACGCCTGGAAGTGTCATTTGTCCAAGTGTGCAACAAGTGCATTCTTGTGGTGTCACATTGCTTTTTGAGGGACAGGTTGTCAAGTTGCCAGCAACTCATTTGCATAGATTTGAGGTCTAGGCTATGGAAATCAGGCTGCTAAAACTTTGAAACTAGCAGTTTTCAATTTCAAGAAAGACAGACTGAGTCTTTGCAAAATGTGTTACTTGCGTTAACTAAAATACATTTTCCCCACACTGTTCTGTGTCTGAATGGCACAGCAAAAACAGCAAACGTTTGATATTGAATTAATGTAACTATGTTAAACCCATGGTCGTCTAAGAACCTTTAAAAGCTTTAATTATAACAGGAGTAAAATAAAATATTTTTTATATTTATATTTATATTATAATTATTTTATTTTAATCTTCTTCTTCAGATTTCGTCTCTGATTTTTGTGGATGATGTGATTCTGCAACCTTCACTGAATGACAACCTCCAGTTTGGACAGTTTGCAGATGAGTATGAAGTGGCTGGGAAAAGAACTACCAGTGCCCAGTTGGTGTTGGGAATGAGCTGCTGCCCCAAATTTAATTTCTTAAAGTATCCTGTGAGGGAAGTAAAAGATTGACAGAGGAAGTGTTGCAGCACCTGTCTGTTGTCGTAAAGAAATAACTGTTATGAAAACAAAGCTTTTCTGTTTACTGGTTGATCTACATTCCTACCCTCACCTATATCCAAAAGCTGTGTGTATAAACCAAAAGAAAGCTTTCTTTTGGTCAAAAGGGTGTCTGAATGCCCACCAGAGATTGGATTAAGAGCTAGGTTGATTCACGAGGGGTTCAGAGCAGAGTCAGTACTTCTCTACATTAAAAGGAAACATTTGAGATTGTTGGGGCATCTGACTAGAATGCCTCTTAGATGAGGTGTTTTGGGCATGTGAGACTGGGAGGAGCCCCAGGGGCAGAGGAGGACATAAAAGAGAGATTCTATCTCTCAGCTAGTTTTAGTTTTCCTCTTTGTCTATGCTGCCCTCTGCAAGCTGAACCCAGATAAGTGGTATAAAATGGATGGATGGATGAAAACAGTAGAAAAAAAAACACCCCAGTGATAATGAAAATAAAAGTGCTCTTCACTAAAAAATTCACATATATCAAACGGAAAAGTCAGTAGCCTATAATGTGTTGTTGTAGGTTTGATCCCTGACTTCTTATGTATTAACAAAGAAGGAAGACTTTAAATAATAAAATTTGTTCTTGTGTAGATATGATAAAGTATATTTACATAGCAAAATGAACTGCCTGCAGCAGAGTAATTATTATTATTATTATTTTTTTTAGAAAAGTTGAAAGTTTCAAATAATTTTTGAAAGCAGCCTTCAGGTGATTTTCTATCATCTATAATGGAAAATAAATGTAAGAAATAAAACAGACATTAAGAGCCAGTGCCTGCATGTTGTAAATGAAGTGCTTTCATGGTTGTATTAAAAATGATTCAGAAATAATGTATCTTATCACATTTAATAAACCTCAGGGGCATAGTGTGCCTTGATTTTTAAGAACACTTTTAGTAGAAAAGGGAAATCTTTCTACATGACAAGTTGACCAATTTATTTAGTTTGTGTTTATTTTTAAGTCATCTTTAGTTTAGAAGATCAATAAATGCATCTACACAAGCACCGAAGATGAATTCTGCTTCTGAAATATCAGTAGTTGATAAATTCATTCTCTCTTGCTGTAGGACAGCATGAGTAATCACACGTTATCTGCATTAGACACATTAATGGCTGATATTTACAGAGAACATCACACAGAAATGTGTCATCATCTAGTCAGGTCTGGGTGATAAAGTCTTATTTATTTTTCTTAGTTAACACCAGCAAAAGTAAGAAAGATAAATCAAGACAGTAAGGTCATAAGCTGGATGTCATGGCATACTTTATACAGACTATTTGCCAATGTTGATTGAGTTACCTGCACATCAATGAAGAACACTTTCACTGACAGGATTAATCACTCTTCTGCTGTTAGCAGTGCTTATTTGTGTGCTGTCTTCTTGCTGCTGATGATGTTGAGGGGCATTAAAGTCTGAGAAAATTAAGGCCATCAACGCATGTGTCATGCAGAGTGGCTGATTGCAGAATTCCCACATCAGGGAGCAAAGTCCATTACCATTAGTTATCCACCGATATGTGCTGCTGAGAGTCACGGATGATGGAAGGAGGGGATGCCGAGGAGGAAAAGGCAAGAGGGGGTGAGATGGAGACAAGCTAGGCAAGACACAACAGAGTGGGAAAAGAGAGTTCAATAGAGCAAGCTAGATTGAAAAGAAAAGGCGCAG
This sequence comes from Diplotaxodon limnothrissa, assembly GCF_057381915.1. Taxonomy (NCBI): domain Eukaryota; kingdom Metazoa; phylum Chordata; class Actinopteri; order Cichliformes; family Cichlidae; genus Diplotaxodon; species Diplotaxodon limnothrissa. The sequence continues at coordinate 33,091,041 of NC_140607.1, forward strand.
ACACATACATAGCTTGGGAGGAGACACAGGGGTGAAGAGATAGTGAGGGGAGAAAGTGAGAACAAAAAAGTACTATTGATTGTCGCCTCTGCACCTGCCATACTGAAAGGAAAAAGTACCAGACAAAATGAAATGTCATCATTTGGGAAGAGACTGGCAGGTTCCCTGACTCATCTCCCGCAAGGGCCACTCCGGCTGTCATCCACCATTCCCTCCAACATTCATCAACATTCATCTCCACTTACCTAGAGCGAAATTCATCTGACGGAAGCACATGCAAAAGAAATAATAGTGGACTAACATCAATCACTTCACACACAGGGAAGAAGTCTTTGTGTTCACTTTCCTAGGTGATAAACAACAAGGCTGACTTTCTGGGAGACTAACACTTTCTTTTGTTTATTGTGCTGATGGTCATGCTTCTACTTTGACATGCACAACCTTCACAGCAGTCATATTTAAGGAAGTATTGCCCTTATGCCAAGGCCTGAACCAGAGGGAACAAGAGAAGGTGTGTTTATAAGTCACACACTAATTTTGAAATAGTCAGTGTAGTAAATCAGTTTTACCAGTGGAATGGTTGCATAGCATGACGAGTATAAGCACTGTTGTTATGGTTACCTACAGTTCAATTTTTCCTTATCACGCATCATTAACAGGATGAAAAGCATTCCTTCTAGGTTCTTTCAAGCTGTTTTTCAAATGAACTTTTTTTGTAGCCAATTTTCCATCTCCCGGAAAAAGAAATATATATATGTGTGAGAGAGAGAGAGAGAGAGAGAGATTTACACACATGCACACATATATACTGGGAATAGTATATTGTCTGCTGATTTGAAATGAATCTGTGTGGGATGGTCAGTTTTACCAATTTAGACCCATTAGCCAAACCATAAAAATCCAGATGCAGATGCTACAGCTAGACAGATAGATGCTAATAAAAAGCAAACCTTTATTCAAGCTGAAGACAAAGTCCAAATCTCAGAATCTATAAGAAAAGCAGCAATCCAAATATTAGAACTGATTGAGAGCACACACAGAAAACATTAGTGCAACATAACAAGGACAAAGGGAGGCTTTATATACACAAAAGGAAGATTAGGGAAATGGGAACCAGGTGGGTAAACATATAGGTGCAAGCAATCAAGGGATAACAAGATAAAGAAGAACGACCAAATGCAAGACAAGGGACAAAAGACTACCAAAATAAAAATAAGAAAAATGACATAACACATAGATGGAGACTAAACAGGAAGACACAGGGACACAGTAGAGGCTGGATAAACAAAAAGTCCATCCATCCATCCATTTTCTTCTGCTTATTTGGGGCCAGGTACAGCAACCTGCGTGGTACTAATTCTCATACCTGCCATTTCACACTTGTCTGTGAACTGCTCCAGTGTGAGCTGGAGGCCACTGCCTAATGAAGCTAACAGAGCCACACTGTCTGGAATAAGCAGAGATCAGAATCTGAGGCCACGAAGATGCAAGCCTTCTGCTTGTTGTCATGTGCAGTTATGAACACCCTTATGTTTGAAAGTGTTCGTTAGGGACAAATTGTGGTTTGCGCAAGGTTCAGGAACAAAACACCTCTCGGGTTCAGATCAGTGAGGCTATTCCTCCCAATTACACCTCTTCAGGTGTCACTGTTATTGGCATCATGAGTGTTGGAGCCTCCCAATAAGATGCCAGTCTTCAGGTTGAGCACATTTTGATCACCCTACCCAGAAACTCTAAGAAGGCTGGGTATTCTGAACTGTTGTTTGGTGCATAACAGATAACCCATTCTCCAACCTAAAGGCATAGGGAACCAACCCTCTCTTCCACGGGTAAAAACAGAGTGCAGCCCCTCTCCAGGAGACTGGTTTTAAAGCCTAACCTGTGGGCTGAGATGACCCCAACTATAGTTAGCCAGTATCTCTCAAACTCGCACACAGCAACAGGTTCTTTCCCCACCAAAGACGTGACGTTCCATGTCATAATCGTCAGTCTTAGTAGGTATTAGGTATTGGTCCGCCAGGGTCTCTGTCCTGGACTGTCACCCAACACACACTGCACCTGACCCCTGCCGGCAGTGGAGCTTACAGGAGGGCGGGCCCATGTCTCCCTGGCTCCAGGGTGTAGCCTGGGTAACCTTATCCTAAGCAGGGTAACTATTTGCTTGCTCTTGCACTCAAAAGGGTTGTCTGAATCTTTTCCTGGTCCTTTACCCAGGACCAATTTGGCATGGGAGACTCTACCAGGAGGCAAAAGTCCCCTGACAGCATAGCCTGTGGGATCCTTAGGATTCCAGACCCCTCCACCACAATAAGGCAGCGATTCGTGGAGGGGTAAACAACAAAAAAACAAAGAAAATCCTCAAATAAATATAAGCACAGCTATAATCATGAATAGGATGAGAACTCAAACCAAGCAGGGAATAACTTTTATGAGAAAAATACAAAATTCTAAACATCACACCACAAAAAACACAGGTTCTACGGTTCTAGGTTTGACTCTTCTTATTTTAAAAAGATACCATGTTGAAAAAAATGTATCAAAGTATATATGAAAATAACCATACTCCTGATCTATTACCACAGTAAACTCCTTCTGCTTATATACTTGCTTCTCTTACTGCAGCGTGACATTCAATTTAAACATTAGGGCCCCAGAAAAGCAGACTACATTTACTTTTCCAAGTTAATTTTTTAAAACCTGTTTTTAAGGACTTACGGCAAATAATAACTTGCTGATACACCTTACTAACCAACCATTAGTTTTTTAGATCTTCCATATTATCCAAATATGGTCTTATTAAAAAAAACGAAACTAAATCAAAAACAGCTCATCACTTTCCACTGGGAAAAAAAAGACCTTTTACTTTATAAGATAGGCATATTAGTTTTATTATTTGTTCCAACTGTGGATTTCTTGGATGTAGAAACATTTATGACTGTCTAATTTTGTTTAAAACTACACTTAATAGATGCAATCTAAAATGTAAAGGGGCTTGGATTCATAAAAAAGGACTGTTGAACTCCCAACTTAGTGGCCATTATATAAATCTATGTAATACCACTTTGCCTTCTCAGTTTTTGTATTTTATCTTTGCACTTCTCTCTACCTGAAAAGCTCTTTAGTTGGATGGCAGTGTTTTCCTCCATCATTTTCAAGGACCTCTACACAATGACACTGGAAAGGAAATAGTGTCTCTTCATTGTCGGAACCAATGCAAATGTCTCCTTTTAATCTCTGCAGGAATGAAAGTGTTTTCACACTGATTCTTGACCCCTTTCGGCTGTCAGATATTTAAGCAAGCTGAGTTTTTGTTTTCACCTGCACAGCTTTCTCTGACAATGTCACGCTGGGATAGGAAGATAAGGAGAGGGAAGGTTGAGGGTATATGGCTCTAAAATCCCTCCTGTCTGCTTCACTTGATTTCAATTTGGAATCTACTGGAAACAGGCATTCTTTTCTGGGCTGATATTACCATGTGCAGTTTACTGATATCTTTAATGGAGATAGGTACCTGGCTCATCAGCACTGACTAATTTTGAGTGAGCGTGAGATTTTATTTAAGAGAACCAGGAAAAATGTACGTGTTTTTTCTTCGACACACTCTAAAGCTATAAAAAAAATGCAAACAGTTGCATCTCCTCATTGACCTGGAGGCTTTACTGCTGGAAATGTCAGAATTGCATGGGCTCATGTTTTTTACAACATTTTTTTTATGTTTGGCTCATAACAATATGTTGGTGAAAAAGACAGATTTACATCTCTTTCTTTAATATCACAGATCCTTTACTGCACTTCATTATATTTTTACATGTTTGATTCAGAATCACCAGAGTCAAAAAGAAGGTTTGTATTTAGTTAAAATTTGGCTCAGTTCAGGAATGTGGCCACTCTTCCACATGCCAAAGATGAACATAAAGGTCAAGAAGATACCTCCCTATTATTTCAATGTTTGTTGTACATGGGAAGCTGGAAGTGAGAAAAGCATATCAGCAAGGGACCTGTATTCTTCAGAACAGAGCAGGTATCAGTGGTAATAGATATCGCACTGAGGTTGTTAAACACAATATAACAAGGAAATGCTTGGGTGGAGATGGCTTCCAAAGCGGCTTACAGGTGCAGAGCACTTTAGACAAACTTAAGTCACTTTAATATGACTGATCTTTTTTCAAATTCTGGAACATTTTCAGCTTACATATTTGTGCCTCTGGAACACACACAGGATCTTCTGCAGTGTCAAAATACTAATTTATGCAATTTATGTTTGTGTGGGTCACTGATGTCAACCAGATCAGGTCATTTCTGCTAAATTTCCTCTACAGAGGCCTCAGGAGCTCTGTGCTGACCGTTTCACCCTTGGAGAACCTATAACTGTGTGCTTCAGGTTGCTGCCTTTGACGTTGAAAACTGGATGCTTAAACTAAACACTCATCATAAGCAATTTAACCTTTCATTCCTTGAAGTTTTCACACCTCTTGAGATTTACAATATCAAATATCTTGAGCCACTCATATCTTTGTATTTTGACTTTCCTGTTATTTTTAAAAAAGTGGTCCTGAGCAGTAGTTCTCAGTTCTCAAGCCTTTTGAAAGTTCTTTATACTTCGTCTTTTTTTCCACTCATTTTCAGTCCAGTCCTTGTCCCTAAACATTTACAGAGGATCTGAGGAAAATTAACAAGTGAAGGAAAGAAACAACGCAACAGACCTAAAAAACTGTCTGCAGCAGATGAACAGTATCTGAAAGTCATGTCAGATACACCAGCGATCTTGCACAGGACCTGAGAGATGCATCTGCAGCAATTTACTGTTTGCTGAAGTGTCATCAGAAATTGTCAGCATGGGCGGGCATCAACAGGGCATTCTTAAGGAAGGGAATTGGGAAGAAAAGGCTGAAATGTGTCAAATTACACAAAAACTGCTCAGTAATGTCTCCAAATCAAAAAAAAAAATTGTCCATTTCTTTGGAGGAGGTCAGGATAGAGAGACCAGGGATGTCTGGATAGAAACACACAGTGGAATGCTACCGTCATGGACCAGCGTCCGGACTCTGCGGACGCTGGTCCATGAAGCTGCATGGGATCATTTTGACAGACAAACAGAACAAAAGGTAGCCAACATCCAAGGATTTTTGAATATAATTCAAGAAGCCTGGAGAACTATTTCTAAAAACAAATTAAAGAATGCTTGCCTAAGAGAGTTCAGGCTGTGGTGGAGAATAAAGGTGATCATATCAAATATTGACCTTCTAGTCTGTTAGAGGGCTGTTAGTGGGCTCAAGAATTTTACACAGCAATGTATTTCTTGATTTCTGCTGCAACATTTGGCTAATAAGGATATAATTTGGTGTAAATAACATGAAAGCATAGACCCACCTTGCCTTTTATCAGTAGTTGCTGGTGGTGTAATGGCATGGTGAAATTTACTGACACACTTTGGGTTTTTTAGGACCAAATGAACACCACATAAATGCCACAGCCTACCTGAGTATTATTGCTGATCATGTCCATCACTTTATGACCACAGTGTACCCATCTTCTGATGGCTGCTTCCAGTATGATAATAAAGCACCATGTCACAAAGCTCAAATCATTTCAAACTGGTTTACTGAATATGAAAATAAGTTCACTGCACTCAAATGGCCTCCACGGCCATCAGATCTCAATTTAATAAAGCCCCTTTGGGATGTGCTGGAATGGGAATTTCTCATCATAGATTTTCAGCTGACAAATCTGCAGCAACTGTGTGATGCTATCATATGAAAATAATCCAAAGTCTCTGAGGAAGGCACTTCTCAAGGCACAAGAGGGTCCAACTCAATACTCACAAGGTTTACCTAGCAAAATGGTTTTGACTCTGTGTGTGTATATGTGTGTGAAAATATAAATTAAACGCTGCTTTATGGTTCTCTTTTATTGCTTGAAACACACAGCACAGGATGTTTACGCTGCTGAATTTGGGTTTGACATTTACTTAAAGTGTAGGCTGTGTGGTATCAGCCTATACCACATTTCTAGGCTGTTGTTTTCTGATTTCTTGCTATGCTTTGGTATCATTTTCTCAAGTCGCAGATTTTCAAAAGGGTTGGCAGCAGAAATATTCCATAATATGCTTAAGGAAAACATAGTAAAGAGTGCTATTTACAGTTTGAAATTCATTGGTCTGTGCTCTTTGTAATCTTGATCAGTTTCTTCATGGCATTACTTCTGAGCCAGGAGTTCAGCTGGAGGTGATGGTTGTTGACAGGAACAAGGAGTAACACTCTCATTAAAGCCTTTTTGACATCAAGGTGACAGTGCTCGCAAATACTACTGGTCAACTTCCGGTTGATCTTTCAGCACCCGTGTTTTTAACAAGGGTGTCATGTAAAGGTCGTTTCAAACAGAAAGCAGGCAAGAGCCCGAGACTAAACTTCACAAATATTATTATGTAACACTGAACAAAAATATGCAGCACAATGTCTTAGTCATTGCTCTCACTGCTTAGCATTGGCTGTATCAGGGCAAACAGCATTTCATACCTGATTTCAATTAATTTACCTGCAACTCTACATCTCAAATCACACACCCACAGAAGAAATGCAATAATTCTTCATTTTGGCAGGGACCATATCATCTTTGAGAGTCCCCCCTCTCAAAACTACTATAATATTAATAGAATTGTAAGCTATGGACTATTCAACTCATAAAAAAAAAAATGCAATTAATAAATTGAGTAAAGCTCTGTAACCATTATATATTTTACTTTATTATTATTAATGACATATTTTAAATTAAGCGTCTTAAAAAATAAAACAAATTAAGTGCAAAAATCTGTGACGTGTATCATTCTGTTTAAGCAGCTGCACTTAGTATCAGTGGTTTACAAATGTATTTATTTGACATTTAGCAAACAAGAGATTCAGAGTTCCCTTGTGAATAAGCGAGCAGCTAAAAGTAGTCCGGGTCTTCGATCTGTTCTCTTCCTTTTTTTAAAATATTAAATACTTGTTTGTGTTTTTGGTTTGTTCACATATTTCTCCTGCGTCTTTTACCCAGTGCCATTGTCACCCACTGTTTTCACATGTGTGATCGTTGTCACCCGTGTCCACTTCCCTGAAATCCTTATCCGTTTGCAAGCCGTCTTATCCTTCCTTTAATTTGTTGCACTTCATGCATGCATTACTTCATCTCTCTCACCACGGATACAAGCCATCAGAGGACTGAAAGTTATTGGGGGCACAAAGCAGTCTGTGCCAATGGTGACAAAGATAAGAGACATGTGTGAGATCATCAACAAAACATAGTAATAATAGACATGAGGATGTTGAAATTGTAACTCCAAAAATGCATTTATTTCATACATGCACTAAAAGCCCGCATAAGGACACTTTAATTCATGTGCTTCTTCATGTTTTTTCATTTGGCTTTGCTGCCGCACTCTATTTATTTGCTGTCATTCCAATTTCTTTGTGATTTCCTTGTATTTACTTCAGGAAAGCCAAAAGCCAAAAAAAAATGTGTGATCAAATTGGCAGAGATGTTTTCTTTATATCCATGAGCTTTGCCTATTGGCTTGAAGTTGCGATGGGAGGCTTTGTCTGACACTTTACAGTTTTTCTTTCACAGGTGCCTTCTGATGATGTGCACAGTGCATGAGGATAATTTAAACATGAGCTTTTGTGACTGTTTCTGTGGCCCTCCATACTGCTGTGCATTATTAAATGAGGGGAAGAATCGAGGTGAGAATTAAGGTAAAACCTCAGACCACAAAATCTTCCAAGCATACTGCCTGTGTTTGTGTGTGTGTTGTATTAAAGTGTATGAATGTGCCATCATTCACGGCACTCGCTCTGGTGGCCACGGAGGGTTAGGGGGTGGAGCTCTGGTCAGCCATTGATAAGGAAGCCCAGTGACAAGAACCGTATGCCACTTGTAGATAAAATAACAGAACAAAGGGAGACAAAAAATAGAGAGGAGACTAAAAAAACACTGATTTTGTAACCGTGGCGACTCTGAATCAAGGTTACAGCGTGCAGGGGCAGACACATTTCCAGACACTGTAACAGGATTAGTTTCACCATAGAGTCTAATGCAGCTTTGTATGTGTTGTAGTTTGTGTGTTTGCCTGTGACTGAGGATGCAAGCATCCCCCAAATGCTCACACAAATAAACACTTGCCGTGGTCAGACCTTTTTTTTAATACTTTTATTAGATCCCAGAGCATGTGTTTACATGCCATTTGCATAAAAAGCAAACAAACAAAACATACTCACACACACAAAAAAAAGAACAAAACCCCCTGTATCATATAAGTGTAAATGCCACATTAACATTACCTGCCACACATTGATTTAACTCCTTTGGCTTTGCTGGAAACAATCCTGACTGGTGACAAATACGTCTGCAGCATTGAGGCAAATTAGAACAGTCCAGAAGTAATCATAGCACGCCTGGGAAGAAAACTAGACAAATAAATGGGACTGAAGTAGATCTGAGTCTAGCAGAAAGTCCCAAGTTACACCAGCACCTGGAATTTAAGAAACATGTTTATTTGTTCTTTAACACAGAACTTTTGTCACAGTCCCTGTGAAGATATCTGACACTTTTCACTAGTAAAGTGGTCGCAAAAGAGCCTGTCTGAGGCTGGGATGATGTGGAGGAGCAGGTGGTGGAAAGACATGTAGCTTTACAGAGGGATGAAATCCCAGAACTTGAGGGGCAAGAAAAGAATATTCCAAGGAAAACTATTACAAGTCGATACAAGTAAAATATTGATGCATGTTCAAATTTTGACCTAAATGTGATTAGATGAATGGACATGAATGAGACATGCATGATTCACTAACTTAAATCAAAGTTGTTTCTGTTTATGTTAACATACAAACATGGAAGAAAGTGGTTTTTTTTGTTTTTTTTTTGTGGACCCAAGTTTTGGTGTTGTTGAGATTTGGATTCGTGTTATTATAGCTGAGATCAGGATTTCTGTTTTTATTTAATATTATTACTCTTATCATGTTAATCTTCATGTTTTTTCATTTTCCCAGCATTTCCCTGCCTTTGCCTCCCTCTGTCTTGTCTATGTTGTCTTCCTTGTTTACTTTAGTAATTGCTTTTCTTTGTGTGGTGCTATTTCCTTTGCCTTCCCCTGATTTCCTGATTATTTTACCTGCTGTTTGTTGTTTCCTTCTATATTTTGCTCTCACCCGTGTCCTATTTCCTGAAGTCAACCCAGGGTTTACTTAGATAGCCGTGGGAACACCCATGAAAAATATGACCACTCATAACCATGGTTACATACATGACAGCAGAGTAACTGACTTGATAAGGAAAGATAAAACTATAATAGATGTAATCAGGATGAAAGTAAAACAGGTGGAGTATTCATTTCAGTGGCTGGTTTATGCCCGGTCAGGGAGAGGCAGCCTTCTGCTGTAACAGGTTAGGGCTGAGGGATTACTGTATGTGCATATATGTTTATGTCCCAGCACACATACCATTTTGCTTATACTTCCTTTACCACAGCCATGTTTACATTCTTGTTACAGCTGGATGACACTGTGAAAACATCTGTGCTGTGGTTCAGCATCATCGACCCCTTTTCACCAAAGAATTCATCCCACGGTTGTGTATCTCTCTGATGCTTATGATGTGCTCGCAAAGCAAAGATGAGTGATATTGTGCTCATATTGCGTATGTCAACAGCAGCCTTTGGATCATTAATCAAGAATGTTAAAGTATTTCACACTGAGCAGAAAAGCAGACAAAAAGCTTTAAAAGTACGATAAACCTCAACAGATCCAAAGGAAAGCAACTTCATTTAATGCGGAGACACCAGAGGATGGCACCTCTGTAGCATTAAGTCCCCGAAACATATTTTGAAGATAATAAGAAGTGATAGAGATCAAATGAAAAACCTTTAAAGTGTGTAAGGAATGGGGCCAGGCAGTGATTTTCTTCCTCTCCCCAGGTATTTCCAGGCAGCCAGGAGGGCTGATTGAGATTTTCCTCTAGTGATATGGAGGTCCTGTCGGAGAAGAGGTGGAGGAAAGCGCAGGATGTCTTATCTCCTTCGGAAGAACTCCCTATGAAGATATGACTAACTTGCTCTCACACAAGGGCACTGAGTCATTTCAAGAGCAGTTGTTGCCTTTTGCGGCCCAGGAGTGCTTCTTTTACGTGAAAAAAGTTGCCATCTTATTTTCTCCTTGTTTGCGATATCTTCTTATATATGGCAAACACTGTTAAACCCCTTTAAGCTCTCAGTGGGTAGTAGAAGCACACAGGAAAAACTCTGAGACTGTGTGAAAAAAAAAGTCATTTATTTCATTCCAGTGCAGCTGAATCAATGCCCGAGGTTTATGACTGACATCTTTGAATGAACAGAATATGCAGTGGAAAAAGACAGCGTGACTCAGCACAGGAGCCACAAACAACTTCAAAGTTTGGGACTTTCAGCACATTTATTACCAAACTACATGTGTTTCATTGGTAAAACATACATTGATTTGTTAAGTATTTGTTTTCAGAGGTAAACCAAGTTTGCTTTTTTTGTTTTTTTAAAACCTAATTTGAATTTTTCCATGAAAAGAAGAAATTTCCTATTTTAATCACATCTTAACTAGAGTTTTCTGATTAAAGAGCAGAGATTATATACTGCTGGAGCATTCATAAGAATGTCTGTTGTGTGGTATGTTGCTTAAATTAAGTTTTGTTGAGTTCCTGAAGTGCCCATGACTCAAGAGATATGACAGTTTTAAATCCTTAAGCCTAAAAAGAGAAACTTCACATTGTTTGATTAGAAATGGGCTTGTTGAGATGCTTCCCCCCAAGAAAAACTGTAGAATTAGATATTTGAAAAAATGCCAAAAACACTTCATGTTTTCCTAAACACTTGTACCTTTGTGGTTGTAAAAATTATGCAAATGAAGTTGTTATACTCCCACAATATAATTTAGGGAGATCAAATTAGTTAATTGCATCACAGTGTGCTATTTTGATAAAGACATGCTATAATTATACTTCCAGTATTGATTAAGCTGTCAGTTATTTTAAATCATCCAAATGAAGGATGATGCTGAATGTTTGTTACTACTGTCTGGAATGTCTTGATGCATGCTCAATCATCCAGGTAAGTAAATCCCAAAAGGTCTATTCTGTTCATCTGGACGCAGCGTTTACAGTGGGAGAAACATTTCGTCACTCATCCAAGTGACTTCTCAGTCTCAGCTGACTGCAGGTTTCTATAACCTTATAAATAGTACATTTGCACAATAACTGAGCCTAGCCCACTGAATGAACAATGAACAAAGCCCACAGAATGACAATTTGCATATTAATGATCAAGAAATTGACCTCACAGCCCAGTGTTCATTCAGTGGGCTAGCTTCAGTCATTGTGCAACGAACTGTTTATAAGGTTGGGGAAGCCTGCAGTCAGCTGAGACTGAAGAAGTCACTTGGATGAGTGACGAAATGTTTCACACTAAAAACTCTACATCCGAATGAACACAATCAACCTTTTGGGACTGTCTGGAATGAGTTATGCAGGCATACCTTAAATTAATACCTGAAATTCACGTGAGGAGGCAAGTGTGCTATAATTGTGTCATATCTCAAAGTTTAAAGTTTTATATTAGGTCCAAGCACAAAAGCAAATTTTGGGATAGTGGATAATGTTAAAAAAAAGAAAAAACATGAAACACATGTTAGCTCCAAAGCTTCATTTTCCGGATTTCTGGGGTACCAGGTTCATTCTCATCTACAGGTTATAATGCAGGTGCACATTTTACCTGCAATTAATCACATGGCCATTACAGACTGGTTCCTTCAACCGGGGTGGTTCTTCTGTTCTGTTGTTCTGTTTTAATCCAGTTCCAGAGTTCAACTACACTAATACAACATTCACACAGTTTTTGGCCTGATTATAGGGGACCAAAGAATTGCAAGTGGTCAGCAGAAAGTGACTGACCACACAAGTAGTCTGGAGTGTAGATACTGGCATTTGTGGAGCAAAGTACGCAGATGGCTGATGGAGATGAAATGCTGGATAATATGGGTCAGATGACGAAATTAGATCCATGACAGATCAGCTGATGGACTCGGAGAACACAGTCAAAAAAATAATTGGACAAGAGTGGCGAGTTTGTCTAAGGTCAATTCTATAGAGTCAGAAAACAGCGATTTGCCTATTTGTTAATTTTTGGCAAAGAAAATTCATGTTAGTTCTTTATATTCCCTCAGTGTGATATTATCTTTGAGTGTTAAACTGAAAAAGCAGAAAAAAACCCCAAAGAACAATAAATGGTTATATGGAACAAAGTCAATATGAGTGGATTTATAAGTAAGCCAGTCACCATTTGGCAGTTCTTAGAAAAAATACACTGTCTTCCAGGTTTCACTAAATATGGCGACAACAAAAAAGACAGAATGAGAAGGCCACACATTGACAGCTGATCTATGCTCCCATATAAGTTACTGTTTCTTCTGGAGTGGGATGGGACTCGATCGATCTGTTTCTGTCCTCAGATTGATTTTAATGTTGACTGGCCCTATCAAATTTGCCCTTCACAAGAACAAATTGAGCATGAGTCAACTCATGATTTAGCTGAGTGATTAATTTTTAGAGCTTCTGTCAATTATGGTGAAAACAGAGTAATACTTACCAACATCATTAGAAAAAACAATGTCATGACACTTACCAGGGGTTGAATAGATGAAGGCACCTGCACATAAAGTTAGAGAAAACAGGGACTAGAACATAAAATTAGAATGCAAATCCACTGAGAAGTTAAGGAGGCTTTTAAGCAGTCATGTGCATGACAACATTTCTTGTTTCTCTGAAATTTGACTAATACTATAGCAGGAGTAAGGATTTTGAAAATGGAAAGATGGCTGTAAAACGATAAATATGACCTTAACCTTGAGTAAAATTTGTGTGAAGACCCATTAGGTGAGTACGTTTAAGTTTCAATAAAAGCTAACCAGCACTTTAGGAGGAGTAGTGATTCTTGTGAACTCAGAGGGGACACAAGGATGGACATACAATGGACGCCTTGTCATTGCATAAGCTCATCAGTCCTTTGGCCGGATGAGGTAAAACATACATTGCTGTGTTTCATAAACATAGTTTTAGTATAAGTCTTACTTTGAAAGTCAGTGTTCTTTATTTCTAGTTTGTGTTGCAGCCTTTTCTAGTTTCACTCCTTCTCTGTGGTAGGTGAGTGAATATTTACATTGAATCTGCTAGCGACCAAAGAAATCACAAGGTGGGCTTTGTTGCAGCACTCTCTTTGTAGCCAATTCTACCTAACGACAGCAAGCAACCTTGTGAGCTGGTCGGAAATACAGTTTTTCATAGCGACTCGAGGGAGTTGCTGATTAGTTTCTAGCCCCGTCTGACAGGGGCCTTAATTCATAGTTTTCAAATGACGCCAAAGCTACTGGGACACGTACTGCAGTCCTTTGCCCTCCCACACGGCGGCATTATTTACTCACCCAGATCTAAAATACATGTAGCTGTCCGTAATTTCAATGCTTTCATCCTGTGAAAGCATTGAAATTATGTGAGGGATTCTCCAAAAATGTCACCCAAATAGAGCTACAGGATAAATATTCTGCTGGAGCAGAAGATGGATCACAACAATTTGTAGTTTCTCTTCATATCTTCATTTTTCCTCCATGGATAGATGATGCAAGTAGTCTTGTCTTGAGACAGATTGAAAAAACAACAGTTTTGTCCTGCAGTACTACCACCTGTGCACTACTGAGTCATGATGGAGTAATGTTTAGCCCGCTAGCGTAAGGAGTCGATCACATAACTGAAAGATATGAATTGAGTTCTTTTTAACACTGCATTTGATGACCTGATGGTTAGTAAGTTGGCAGAGACAAAAGAATTCCAATAGCGCACAAACCTTCAATCTTTGCAATTTCAAAAATGTAAAATGTATTTATTTTTCTGTTTTCATTGCAGAGCATGCTTAGTGGAAAATCTCTGCTATCTCTGTTTGTTCAGGAAGAGCAGGGAAACTGAAATTAAAAAGCTCTCAGAGACTCAAATCCATTTCAATGTTCATACCCTAAAGAAACAAGACAGTTACTTGCTGGTGCAGGCTTTCCAACCCAGTGCCACTAAGCAAACTAACTACAATGATAGCTTTCCACTGTGTAGCCAGAAGAAAAGACTGAGATAAGTGGTCTGGATAAGTGGCACAGTATGAGTTTTACTGAATTCTGTTGAATAGGATAGAGAACAGCCAGTTTTTGGCTGTAATATTTGTTCTCTACAAGTGCTCAGTAAGGTAAGTTTTAACGTAATTTCAAGCTTAAGTTTCAAATGTTGATTTTATGCAGCACATATAGTCAAATTTAAAATGTCACAGGCTCTGTTACATCTTTTCATTTGATTCTATCCCTTCGACAGCGTTGTAAGATTGAATATATTGTGACAGTGCGTCTGTTGTACATTAAGGTCAAAGTTATTAATTTTAAAACTTAGCTGAGAACTGAGCAGATTCATTAAGCTTAAGTCTCAATCTGAAATTCATCATCTTGTTATTTTAATTAGGGTCAAAGAGACATCTATGTTTTTTATAATAGGAAAGAACCCTTTCTGAACTGTAAAATAAATGATGTGCGTTTATTATACATTATGTGTGGGTTTGTGTGTGTATTCTTGTGTGATATGTGCACTCCTTTTGGTCAGTGTTCTCTCCACATTAATAATCACTATCACATGCTGAAATGGGATATATATTAAAAGTTTGACTTCAAAAAACATGCAGAATGTACAGAATATTCTTCCACTTAAACAGACATTATTCATTCTGAAAATTTAACTGGATTAACACTGATCACGGCTGTGTTAGCAACTAGTTATATAAGTCAGCTTTAATCCAACCATCAATCTTCTTTCCTCTGATCTGATTTAGGGGTCTTGGAAGGATCATTTGAAAACACAGGTTGAGTGAATAATGGTTCAGTTCCATTAAGTGTCCCAGTATAAAAGCAGAAACTCTTCAAAACAGAATGTGTCTAACATTGTTTTAGTCATTATTTTTTTCCACTATGACAAGTTTAAATATATCCAGTGTCATTTTAGTTTATTTTATAAAACATTTGCTAAAATGTACCATTTTGCTGTCATTTTAATGCATGCATTTCCTATGCAGTGTGATTATATTTTATGCTTATCCAGTTTTTGCTTGAAGGTGCAAATAATGGGAACATATGTCCAATGTACTGATCTATCCACCTCGAGAGTAGCTTGCATGCTGGAGGACATTAGAAGCTGCACAAAGCCCTCTTGTGTCGGTTTATCAGTCTGCCACCACTTAACACCAGGGAGAAAAGAAGAAAAAGACCTAATGTAGCTGAGCATCCCTTGATGGTTTTTTAAGATGCAATGTTTTCAAAGGATGTATGAATAATCAAGATGTTGATGTTGATGACAATGTGTTCGGGCAATTTGAATTTTCTTGCTCCCCTAATAATCCTGTGAGGTTAACAATAAAATTTATTTCTGCCTTCAATCTTGTTTAGTAAATTAAAAATGTGCATGTTAAATAATTTAAAACTTTGTGTTTACCAATTTTAGCTTCTCATTTTATTTCCCCAAGAGAGACTGAGCTGGATTTATTATTATTATTATTATTATTTTTATGTAATATGCCCTTCCTGATGAAATCCTCTTATTTGTCTGACCTTGGGCCAAGCACTGGCAGCATGCTAACTTGTGAACCCTCCATCCTCTCCACACACACACATGCATACATAAACTATGGAAATATTAAATTTTGCCCTTATAAATCAAGGATTTTTATGTTGCTATCTAAGGAATGCTGAGTAAATTAAATGAAGAGAACGCAGGTGATAGCTGAAACCTTTGTGCTTCCATGGTGTAAGAGTTACCACATTCACCAAACACTTGCAAAGAAACACAATCTCAACTTTGTGCAGTGGGGTCACAAGCTAGTGCACTACTGCTGCTAGCATTGGGATCTAACTAATTAGCATTAGCATTTGTTGTAAAAATCAGTTCCAAACCAAATATAATAAAAAAATCTGATATTTTTAAGGTAAGTAAACAATAGTAATAGTAAAACTATAATGTTATTGTAAACCTGATTTGTATTGTTATTAGGTGAACAATAAGATCAAGTTTCCACAAATCTTTTGTAAATGTGCACGTCTGCGTAAATTCAACAACAGTCATGTTGCCTTGATATTTTGAGTTTTCTCAACTTTTCCTTTTACAATGCATTTCTTTTAGTCTTTTGGCGTTATTCACTTCCATACATTAAGGACTATCTTGAAAGCACCCTCCACATAAATTGCAGCCATTTTCAGTAATATGGGATTAAAAGTAAAAGGAGCTCTCTGTGGACTGACTCAGATATTTCATATTTAAGTGTCTCCCTGGAGAGATTTACACACATAACACCACCAGCAGTGTTTTTAACATAAGATATTTTATTTCTCTTATTTTATTACTAGACAAACCCCTGCTGCAAAATAACAATATTGCCATCCCTCCATATATACCATACATCTACTATTAAACTGAGGCTCAGTAATATTTCTCAAAACCCAGTGTTAATTTCCTTGTTAGTGACGACCCCTTGACCTTTCAGGAAGCAAAATAAATCTTCCACCACAGACTGTAGCAGGAATTTAGGCCTCACACCTACACCCACAGTCACAGTTACAGGTGTATGCAGTAAATACTGCACGTAATATATATACAGGATACCTTATGGCTCCTCATATCAGCCAATCTTCTCATTTCCAAGAAATACTTTACGACTGCCAAGAAATAATAGATATGGCCCCTGTGTTAATTGCATTTTGAGATTCAGAATTATACAGCAGTTGGAGTCTGAATTAAGTCATTTCCAAGCAGCTACTGTGACGATTCCTTGTGAATATTAAAAGGTAGAGTTGTATAATGTGGGACACAAATGTGATGCATACGGCTGGCAAATCTAGGATTGGGGGAGATGGATGGTTGATGGTGTACATGCAAATATATTTGCCTAATCTCTGCCTGACTATCCTGACTATAAAAAAGTGGGCAGTGTTGAAAATGCAGGTTAAATCAGCTGGAATGATTTTCTTAGAGTTTTAAATGTGATCTGCTGTCATCTTCTTTTCACTGAATAAAGCTGTGGAAGATTCCCTTGGCTGCAATCATGGCAATTCCACCCAGGCTATATTTCCCCGTTTAGTTCATCAAACACTGCCTGGATGCAGCGCAGAGGTTTGACACAAGCTTTCAGGAATTATTTAAGTCATCGCTGTGTTTTATCAGTCACAAAACATACGTTTGTTTATGCATAAATGTAAGAAAAAAGATAAAACCATGAAATGCAAATATGAACAAAAATGCTTGTAGTATTGAATATAAAGCAGTCTGTAATGGCAGGTCACCAAAAGGGTTTTAGGGACTACAAAGGCTTTTGTGCTGGTGGGCACAGGATGTTGGAATTAAAGGAAAGTTGAACCTGAAACAGCGTAGTTCATAAAATGTTAAATAATCAGGCTCCAGAGTCATTTGCCACCTGTCCACCCTGCTTCCTCAAACACGTGACCGAAGGAAGCGCTGCATAGCAAACTGGGAAATGCTTATTTTCCATTATCTGGGATTTACACTGGGACAACAATGAAGTGCCGCTGCCAATTCAATGAGCCCCAAGCCAAGAAAATGTCACCGTGATGGTTCAAGGCACAACCAAATGAGAGGATTTCAAAACATGAATAACCTTGTTTCTGAGAAGTTATAAGCAATGCA
The DNA here is from genome assembly GCF_057381915.1 of Diplotaxodon limnothrissa. Taxonomy (NCBI): domain Eukaryota; kingdom Metazoa; phylum Chordata; class Actinopteri; order Cichliformes; family Cichlidae; genus Diplotaxodon; species Diplotaxodon limnothrissa. The sequence continues at coordinate 33,108,804 of NC_140607.1, forward strand.
AAGTTGGCAGAACATAGTAAACAGTTAAGTGGGCTGTTTATAAGATGATCCAGAAAGTCATCACACATTATTTTAAGCATTGCACATACAGGTTGGTAACATTTGGTTCAGATATTTAGCCTTCTGGTGAGTTTGTGGCCTTAAAACAAAACATAAGTAATGTTACTCATTCATAAAAATGACTTTTATGTTTGCAGAATGCATATAGCTATGTTAGAGAACAAACAAACCAAATAAATGGACTAGTCAAAAACAATGCACCTGAATTGCAAATCAAGGAACTTTAGTTAATCAACATAGATTATATTAATGTAAGTATTTTCAGAACAATTTGTTATGCATTTACCAGAATAGCAAGCAGGCCAACACATCCCAACATATCAGCTAAATTTGTCCCATGATTACAATCTTGCAAACAAAACAAAACTGGTTGATTTGGTTCACAAAACAAATGAAACAGTCATTCTTGTGTGGCTTATATACAGTATGTACGTTAGGTGTTCATTCATGCAAAATAATTCTAGAAAACTAGAGCAGTGACTGAAAAACTGTGAGAGATTTAAATGATAAGAAAAATGGTAAAAAATGGTACCAAAGAAAATTCATTAAACTTTCATAAGAAAAGGGAAAGCCAAAAGAACAAGAAATAAATCATGATGACTGGGTTGGTTAATGCAGGTAGATTTATCTACTGCTTGATATAAAGGGTACACATTTTTCTCTGCAGTCAGCAAGTCACAAAGCTAAACTCACAATGTAGAAATATCATAATATGGAAAAAATATAGCCATTCCATTGCTGCTTGAAGATGCAGCCCAATAAAAACTAATAAATGAATAAATAAATAAATAAAATGTTTCCAGCATCAGTTAAAGAAGAAAGCTAAAGAAAGAAGAAAACATCAACAATATACACAAATAGGTGTGTAATTCCACCACTGTGGAATAAGTCATTTTACTTTGCTTTTAGTCACTATTGAGGATACCTTGATAGTTTTCAATTAAACACACACACACACACACACACATAAACATGGTCATATTTTCATATAATTGACTTTCAGCATGTCTCTTAGACGATTGACGCTAGATTAAACGGTCTGAAGCATTAATTTCTGCCTTGTTGTGCAAGAACAGACAGAGCCAGGAACTCCCATCATAAACAAAGTGTTTAATGAATAGTAGATAATGCAGCATGGTATCCTGTAAAATTGCACACTACGTGAGATAATCCATGTATTGGTGGCCTCAAAGACAAGGCCGTAGGCTCCAGGCAAATGATTACATTGATTGATTGATTGATTGATTGAATCTTTATTTTGAACATGTTGAAAAAGTATAAAATAAAAAAAATAGAATTAAAAGAGACAAATGAACAAAGCAAACAAAAGGAAAACGAGCAACCACAACTCCAAATAACGTCCATGTTCAAAGCCATTCATGATCTTAAAAAACTCAGATCACTTTCAAGGGACAAATGTATCACCTTAAAAATGTTTGCTTTTCTTCTCTGCGTGAAGCCAGGACAATTACTGGGAACAGAACACTTCAAAGCCATTTTGTTCACCACAGTTGGGGGTTCGCTTTGAGGAGGACTATATACTATATATAGGACTATATATACTGCTACCTGCACTACACATAATACAGAGACCATTAGGGTTTGCAATAAAGAAGATACACTGTCTTTCACATCACTGGCTCACTGGCCAAATAGAAGGAGAAAAAAAGAAGCACGTCACCAGCTTGCTGGCTTCGTAGCTGCAGTCTGTGTTTCTGATTTTGTTCGAGATCTGCAACATTGCAGTGTTTCTCTACAGAAACCTTTGTTTGCTCTCACTCCCAACTGAAATAAGAGTGGTGTAATGAGTTCGTTTTTTAAGAAGCACCTGCTAAAATATGTCTTACATCTGTAAAAATAATGCAATTGTATATATGCATGTAACTGTGTACTAACATATCCAGGTCACACCATGCGCTTGTTAGTAAAACAAATAAACCAAAACAATTGTTGTGCGTTTAACTTGTACTCCCGCATCTCCAGTTACCTCCATGGATTTCACCTTCCACAGTTCATGTTCCTATGATCTCGTGTGTTTAACCTTATAGTTCTTTTGACGTCTCGCAGTTCATGTCTTACCATCTGTATATAGTCACTGTCTGCCACAGTTATAGTTCAGTAGCTCTTGGTTCAATTGTGTTAAGTCCTGTGCATATCACTGTTCACCTTCACTGTAAATAAATATCATGTTTCACTATTCTGTGCCTCTGTCTTGGGTCTGCTATTCAGTCCATTCCCGTTGTTCAGACTGCTTCGCTGTGACAAAACTAGAACTAGAAAACAGCAAATTGATTATTATTTTTATTAGGTCAGTGATCAGAAGCAATGCTGATTTTGATGCATTTTTATTTTTAATAATTACTTGGATATATTCCTATAGAACATGAGATAAATATTATCATAGTTCTATTATTGCAGCACCTTGAGGTTGTGATTTGACACTGTTGTTGTGATTTGGAGCTACATAAATGAATTTGAATTGAGTGAATAACAAGTTTTTTTATCACTAATAATAATAATAATAATTTTATAATTATATAATCTAATTATAAAAAGAGAATTATTATTAAATGTAAGTTATGTTCATCTTGTACATCTTGCCTTTTTATCTTAGTGGTTGATAAGTGGATTTTGAATGTTTACCTGTTTCTCACGGACACCCTGGTGATCATCATGCAAAATTCTTGCCTTTTTTGGCTGTTGGGAGCAGCTTAGGGCTTTGGCATGTGGACCACAGGATTCAACTGCCAATTTTTAATGAGTAGTGGACGATGCCCTCTACCACCTGAGAAAATGCAGTGTACTCTGAAAAAGTGGAAATTTATCAGACAGAGAGAGACTGTCATGGTGCAAATTTTTTTCTTTTTCTTTTTTTTTTTTTCTTTTTAGTTTATTCTTCCCTTACATGACGAAGATATTTTAAGTTCAACTTTTGTACGGTCTAGTCATGAATTCAGCTCCTTTATTGTCTCTGAGTATATTTGTATTTCTTTTTTTTTTTTTGGGGGGGGGGGGGGGGGGGGGGGGTTGTTTTTGTCTCTTAGGTTCCTTTTGTATCTTTGTCTTGTCCATGATGAGAGTTAGTCATGCCCTCTAGTTATTTATCTGTATCCTCAGTCATGTCTCTGTTTATTCTCTCCCTCTGTCTCTTGTGTCTCCAGCTCCCCGGCACTTGGTCATGTCTGGCTATTGTGTGCTTGGTATTCTCTTCCTGTGCCAAGTTTGTGCGTTTTGCATCCTTGACTCTGTCTTTGTGCTGTGTTTCCTGTTTTACTTGAGTAGTCCTTGTCTTTATGTCTAGTTTGCTCCAGCTGTGTTCCCATGTATCTCTACTTTCCCTGATCATGCTCATATTTATATGTTGTGTCAGTTCCCCTTTGTCCCTTGTCGGAGCGTTTGTTCACCTACCCCTGTGTCCACATCTTTCTAGTGTTCCAGGTTTCTACTGTTTAGTTTTCCAGTTTAAATTTCTAATTTAGTTTCTCATCTAGTTTTGTCACCCTTGCATTATTTTGTCTACAACCTAAATAAACAGCCTCTGCTGTTTTGCTCTGAAGCATTATGTTTTCTTTGTTTATTTGTCTCTTAAGCAGTCTCTGATGGAAGCAGTTATTTATCAATGAAATGCCACTTGACAACATACTTAATTTAAATCTATAAATGCAAGCCAGCTATTAGCATTTCATATATTAAATAGGACCAAACCAAGAATTAAGGAACTGAATACATTTATGCTACATGCTAAAACTAGCTGTCATTTTACAGTAAGTGGGGGACTGGAATAATTATCTTACTTTTCAAGAAATGAACACACACTTAAACAAAAGCTGCATCTCTGAGAGTAATGATATAGTATGAATGTTGAATATTTGAACACCAGGCAATTAGAGCACTTTATAATTAGGGATGGGAACTGAGAACCTTTTCTATACATGAACTGATTTCTAGTAGTCAAATTCCTTGGAATCGCTAGTCTGCTTGCCTGTCAATCCCGCTCATCAATTCTTGCACTTGCGCTACAGTCACCTATATAATCAACAATAATAAGGCAGTTTACAGCGCGGATATGGACTTACTTTTTTATTTCACAAAGGACAAGAGCTTTATAGAAAAGTGCAAACTGAACCCAGGACAAAAACATTGCATTATGCTACTAACACGATTTTTAGTAACTGGACTAACTGTGTCCACTTTCTGAGATCCATGCTGAGAGTCTGAGACAAGACTATTTACTTATATGCACACTATTCTCACATATGTGAAGAACAGGCACCCTGCAAGCTTTCTGTATCTGTATTTAGACTTCAAATGTTTAATTATCCATGAAGATAAAAATGAGCAGATCAAGCAGAAGATTAGCCTGTCAAAAAAGATAGCAGTTATTTCTGCACATTGGTATTATATGAAAGGTTTTGCATATTTAAAAAGTATTGGATATTTGATTGGCAGTAGTGACAAAGAAGTATAATAATTGGTATGGTACCTACACCTTCAGACTGTAATTGATGCAACCTGCACCCATGAAGTAGTGAGTGAGGGTGCAAAGGCTTCAACTTGTATATGATGGAAAAAACAAGACTTTGAAACTAGGGTCCATCTTACTGTTTGTCCTATATTATTCCTGTATGTAGAATTTACGCTGTAATTGACACAAAACGTCTGCCAGCCGCTCCTCCTCTGGGATTCAGAGGCGATCTCTCTGTGTCGATACACTAGCGATTAGCTCAGTTTGTTGATCCATGTGTTCAGAGAATAAATTCCCAATTCTTCTGTCAAACAGATGAACCACGTATACGAGGTGGCCATCTGTCCATTCACAACTGTGCAAAAAAGTCAAAGTCACATTTGGTTTTTTTTTAATGGGCATTTTTCCATTTTCACAGCATAATCTTCATGTGCACTGTGTAAAGATTTCACCAAAATTCACGCACCTATAAAAACCCCACTCAGTAGAAGCTAATTAGCAAAGTCGTCAACATAAGATTCTCGGTATTGATGAATTTTACATACACAAAATGATAAAGAACTGCTAACAGCAGTAATATTGTCAGTGCTGTGATATTCTGACGTGTTATTTGTTGTTTTAATTTATCCTGGAGTCAAATTTTTGAGTCTCTTTTAAGTAATGCATTTTTCCGGATTTCTTTGCTGATATTTTTTTTCTCTCTATTAAAATGAAACTACCATAAAAGTAAAGACGTTTCTTTTTAAGTGAGCAAACTTACAAATTCAGCAGAGGATTTAATAATTGCTTTGCCCACTGTATCTGATGTGGAGAAGATGACCCCATACACCTTTTGCCTGTTCTGATACTATAGCTGTTCTCTGCTGATACTGACTGATAGGTTTGTAGATTAAACCTATTCGCTGGAACGTTCAGGACAATTTACTACACAGCAAAATCAAGACGCAAGTAGGCAAACTTCTTGGTGTTCCTCATGCATGAGGGAGGCCTGCCTGGAGCCAAGTGTCATTCCACCCACTTGACCTCCGTCAGACTCTCAGCCAGGTTCCCCATAGCACTCTTTTTATTGTGGTGACATGAATATGCATAGGTTCATTAACATATGACGTTTCATATAGGCACACATGTGGACAAAGAATACTGTGTAAGTGTGCGTGTGTGTGTGTGTGTGTGTGTGTGTGGGGGGGGGGGGGGTGTCAAGATGTGACCCCGTGAAGACTCCCCAAAGCTGGTGCCAGGAGTCTAGCGGTCCATCTAAACAAAAGGCTCTTGTACTTAACCAGATATACGTGTGTTTGCTATACCATATACCAGCAAGAGAAGATACACCTCTCCTAGGAGGTGTGTGATCTATGCCAGAACACTCTGAAGCGGAGTGAACACACTCCCCTCTTCATGCTACACAGAGTTGTTACAGACCTCCTAGGATGAGACATTCTTTCAATATGCTACATTTCACTGTGTGTTATACTTGTATAACTATGCATGTGACAAATAATAAAGAACCTTGAACCTTGAAATCAACTATATACTTCTAAACACAAATGATTACATGTTTCTTAATACAAATGACAATAATAAAATATAAACCCATCACTGACCACCAGTCCAAATTCCTGATCACATTGTATATGATGATCTCCTCCAGCTGGCAGGAACCTCATGTGTGAGAGCAAACGAGGCTTTGCTTGTTGGTAATTTCTGAAGCTATAGTCTTATGATAATGTTACATGTGGACAAGGTAAGTACTGATGGCCACAGAAAGACACCTTGAAGATTATTCACATCACAAGTTTTGTACAACAAAACACATGGAAACATTCGCATGCATGTAGTTACACACACACACACACACACACACACACACACACACACACACACACACACACACACACACACACACACACACAAATATTACTGAATGATGACAGTAACCAAATGTTCAGTGTGGAGAACTGTGCAGTTTGAAAAACTCTGCAATATGTTGCATTCCACAATCAATATTTTTAAGACTTAATGTGTTACATTAAGTTTCTTACATATTTTTACTTTAATAACAGAAACATTTTCAGGGTTCTTAATCTGCTTTTCAATCTCACTACTTCCTTCTTGAGGCTAATAAACCTTAAAAATAAAACAATGTTGCTTGGATACGAGGGTGACTGTTGAAAATCATGCAGGTTTACATATTGTTCTTTGAAAAAACAACAAGAAATGAATACACAAAAAAATTATGCATCCAGACCAAAAAAGCCATAATGAACATGTTCATTAAATTTTTTTTTTATTAAAGTTCCAGCTTTGTGTTGGACTATCATACCATTAAGAATTCCTGTTTTTTTTTGTGGGTCCACCTACAGTCCAATTTGATCTTAGGTGGAGCTGACCTTTGTTTTTTTCTAACACATTTTGTTTTCAGTCTGAATACTAAATAAAATAAAAAAAAATCACATTTCGGTAGCACTTTATAATAAAATCACTCTATTAGGTGTAAGTAAGGTAATAGCAAATGCTTGATTTATCATTTATATATTATTACTCCTCCTTAGTATTCCCATATATATATATATATATATATATATATATATATATATATATATATGTATATATATATATATATATATGTGTGTGTGTGTGTGTGTGTGTGTGTGTGTGTGTGTGTGTGTATTAGTGTGTAATTAGTAATTTGTAATTGTTAGTAATAATCATAATCAATGTTATAATAATCTAACTGTATTCATATATAGCATACTAAGGAAGAGTTATGGTAAATAAATGATGAATTAAACACTGATAGTACCTTACTAATCGCTTAATAATGCTTATTGCCGTAAAATCATTTAAAAAGTGCTCCCCACATTTCTATTTACAGAATAATGAGATATGACAATACATCTCAACTTTTATAAATTCACTACATCGACTATCGTTATCTTTATTTTACAGTCTGAAAGATTTACAGATCACAGCTGGTCTACAAAGGCACAAAACCTTTGCATGAAAGATGTTTTTAAAGCTCATGAAAAAATGGCTAAAGCAGCGATGACTCAAACCTCAGAGGACAAAGCCTAGCATAATAACTGCCTCTAGGTCTGTTTACAACTACAGCAACTGAGCTCTGTGAATTAATTGTACTCTATGAATGAACACATGTTCTTCTCCTCATCTCACAATATATCCAGTGATTGGAATGACTTTTCTAATTCCTGAACAAATGTATGCAAAAACTGCACAGAGCTATATAAACACCAGCATCTGTAATAGGGCAGTCGTGAAAATTGTCAGGCATGGTTACTGTTTTTAAACATTTGTCCAGGTATATATTCAAAAAACAATTTGCATCTGTGTCAAGGTGTGTGCTATTCTCCCACTACAGCCCCTCCATTTTTTTAAACTGCCAAAAGTCATTCATTTAAAAGTTAACAAAAGTGCTCCAAATGTAAGAAATATATTTAAAGGCAAATAAAACAAAAGTATTATAATTGGCTCCTTTTTTTATGTCAAATTTGAGGGAAAGTGTCTCACTGGAAGGCATAACTCTAAGCATGTAGCACTGCTATAAATTATGTAGCACATTTGTATTTTAAAGTTACCCTGTGAGGGTGTCTTCTACACAAAGTTCTAGTCTTGAATAAAACTATAAGATTCATGAATAATAAACTTAAGATACATAAAGAGCTGAATGGTCAATAGACTTTCAAGTTGTACAACGTGGAAAGATAGCAGTCTTACCCTAACTATACAAAAATAGCAGTACTAGTAGTGTTTTGTGACATTGGAGGTTGTACAACTTCTTCTATATTTTAGGAACTTATTTAATATTGATGTACACTCACTGCATAATCTTTAGGTACACACTGTTGCACTAGGTTGGACGACCTTTTCCTTTCAGGGCTGTCTGAATTATTTGTAATACAAATTCAACATGGTGCTGGAAATGTTCCTCAGAGATTTTGGTCCATATTGATATAATAGCATCGTGCAGTTGCTGCCAATTTGTCAGCTGCACTTCCATCATGGATAAAAAAGATTTGCTGGCTGAAACCAGTTTGAGATTATTTGAGTTTTGTGACAGCAACAATACTCTAGTAAACAATGCTCAGTTGGTACTAAGAGACCCCAAAGGGAACATTGCTTTAATGTTGACTATGAGCCCCCAAAAGGTTGATTCTGTTCACTTTGACTTAGCTTTATGAAGCTACATCCAGATGAACAGAAGTAACCATTTTAGGATTTGCTTACCTGGATGATTGAGCATGCATCAAGACGTTGTGTATGGGCAAAATCTGACTCCACTTGCTGAATGTTGCAGCAGAAATTGGGACTCATCAGACCAGGTGATGTTTTTTCTAATCTTCTATTGTCCAGTTGCGGTGCGCCTCGATTTTCTGCAGCAGTGGCACATGGTTTTGTCTTCTGCTGCTACAGCCCATCTGCTTAAAGGTTTTAATATATTGTGCATTTAGGGATGCTCTTGTGTGTACCTTGGTTGCACCGAATGGTTGTCCAAGTTGCCATTGTATTCTTATTATATCAGCTTGAAACACTCTAGCAGTTCTTCTCTGACCTTGGGCATCAACAAGGCATTTTCACCCATAGAACTGGCAATCACTGGATATTTTCTCTTTTTCAGGTCATGCTCTATAAACCCTGGAGATAGTTCAAGGATCAAATATATCTTTATTATCCCCAAGGGGCAATTTGTCGTACAGTGGGCTAAATTCACAAAACCATCAAATAAAATACAATAAATAAGCAGTAAATACACGAAAAACAGGACTGAAAACATTGTGAATTGTTCAAAAGATCAGTGGAAGATGGGACAAATTCATTTCTGAGTGCATTTGTCCTCCACATTGGCATATAAGTATCTGCAGCCAGACAGAAGCACCTTAACCTTCTTCAATTAGAGGTGGCTAGGATCAGCCAGGATAGACTGAGACTTCTTCAAGGTCCTTATCTTGTACAGGTGAGAAAGGTCATTCAAGGTTGTTTTTTAGGTTCAGTGACCCATACCAGAGATGGTTGCGTGGGGAAAATCCCAGTGGATCAGCAGTTTCTGAAAATCCTCAGAACAACCTAAAAGCTCGCCATGCTCAAAGTCACTAAAATCACCTTTCTTCCACTTTTGGACTTTAGTAGCAGGTCTTGACTATTTCTAAACGCCTAAATGTACTGAGTTGCTGCCATGTGACAGATGAGTTTCTTCCATTACTCAACAGTTAAACTTGAGCAGTTGAAAATAAAAAAAAACATTCTTAAATGTTCACATCCCTATGTGTATAGCTGAGTGAGGTAAAATCCACATCAATACACGAGGTAATAAATCCTTCTTTTTAAGTACTGCTTGGAGCAAAATAAAAGACATCTTCCATCAAAAATTATTAAGCTGGAAACACACTAAACGGCTGGAGAAGACCAGCAGGCTCCCAAATCATATTTTTTTCAACAGTGATGAACAAACCGTTACTTCCTGTCAAGCTGTCCAGCGATTAGTGATGTCTAGCGGGTAAAGGCCATTTGAGCGTAAGGGAACAAAACACACCATTGCTCATGATGCATTTCAATGAGAAACTACACATAAAAACAATTTGCCTTCAAATGATTTTTCTTACGAGGCCATCTCCTGTGAGTGTCCTCTCCTATTGTGTTCTTCTGGCATAAAAGCTCCATTACAATGATTTAGTCTGAACAGAGCAAGGGTACTCTTGAACAAGTATACATGTGCGCGCGCACGCACACACACACACACACACACACACGCACACACACATTCAAATGCACTTATGCCTCGGGCCTCGGGACCCATCAATTATAGTGGGTTCAGTCAAGTTATCATCATACTCCCCTTTTCTTTTTTTCTCCCTCAGTGCACAGAACTAGCACAATATGGACTCGCTACCCCTTTGAGCACTTCAAATCTGGAACACTTGCATAAGAGTCTATTTTATAAGCATGTAAGCAAAAATAAATCCCAGATTCCATCGGGGTTTTGGGAGTGAATCTTGCTTATGTCAAGCGGAGAAGGTGTGAAAATCAAAAGTGTATTTTGGGGAGCAATGATTGGCAGAATGATGCTCAAGCCATCAGAATCTGTTTGTCTGCTGGTTTCAGTTTTGCTTTGTACCTCTGCTGTTCACTGTCCTGATGACAAAGACTGCTGTGCTCATCAGGGAGTTACATTTACCTTGTACTGTCAGATGTCATCTCAGGAAGATGTTTGACTCAGTGCATGTGTACCACACACACACACACACACACACACACACACACACACACACACACACACACACACACACACACACACACACACACACTTCCACCATCACACAGCTGTCTTTGAGTCAGGTGTGTTTACTGTTCACAAGCTTTTGAACTACTTTGATGTGCATCCAAAGGTTATTGGAAGGTGATGTGGTTTTTAGTTATTCAAGATTAGCCTGTTGTATTGATGTTTCAGGGGCATATACTATACTTCAACAATAACGACAAAAAATACTGAGACAGTTAAGGAAGATACTTTATTTTGTATTATGAATTTCAGAACCAACATCATGCTGTTAGAGCAACCTATTTTACATGTCTTAAGTGAAAAGGAGACATTTCTGATCAAATCATTTTAATTAATTTCAGAATTATTTTACTTTATTAATAAAACAGTGTAAAAGTGGATGATCTAATGCAACATATAATGATATTTCACACTTTTACATTTGCTTTCTGTCCTTTCTTGACTGTCTCCCTACACTGAGCTAAACCTCCTCTCATCTTCTCCTCTGATGACTGATTGTATTTTTACTTTTTTATTTTTGGCCCTTCTCTCACAGACATCCTTTCTGTTGCTTTCTGTCCTCTCTCCTCGCTGTTCTGCAAAGAATAGTTTAACATTACTGTACATCAGCCTCTTTCACTCTCTCCCTGTTCAGTGAGTGTGTGTCACAGTCCATCTTCTCTTGCAGGTGCTGGTCTACTTGACTCCATTTATCGTGTGTTTGGGTCACATTAACTGTGCTTGCCTCCTCCCAAATTAGGTGTGGCTTCTACAGGTACATTTGTGTCTCATTATTCACTTACCTGCAGTGTTTAACTCCAACTCACCTCCTCACTCATTCCTGGAGCTGCACAGTGTTGCAGGGTTCCTCAAACTAGAATCTAGAACCTGCTTTTGATGCTACACCTTTAACTTTGAACTTGCCCGAGAAAGTTTAAAGGAAAATGTGAAAAAAGTTATGAAATGCTTGAAATCTAAAAAATATTAATATTAAATTATTTCAAATAAAAGGAACCATTAGAATCTGATCAAACTCAGAAGGTGGCTTATTTCCACTGAAATGAAGGCCCACTTTATCTAAAACATTAAGGTAACAACTAAAGATCCTTTTTCATGTAAAAATGGTTTATTCTGCAAAATATCAGCATGCTATCTGACAGACGTCATTACAACAAGGAATGTGAATCATTACTTCTAGATGTTCAATTATTTGTTTTTGATTTATCAAACTTATCACTGAGAAGTAAAATTTCACATCATAGTACTCAATTTTCTGGGGGAAATCTCAAGATGTTATATTGCTTCACCTACCTCAACAACCTCAAACCAATAAAATCAAACACTAGTGTCAAGTACTGTTTTGGCATCAGTTTAAAAAAATTATAGCCACTGGCTGTTAACATTTGAAGAGCTGAGACACTCAAAGTTTAACTTTACCAAATTACCTACAGGTAGAGTTCCTCTACATCAGCGCTCGGCATCAAAGCTTTTTATGAAGGATACGAAAAGAAAAAATACATCCTGTATGAATTCCAGTGTTTTACAAAAAACAAAACAAACAAAAAACATTCTTTGCCAATATGTAAAACCTTAGAATTGAGGTGCATTTTCTTTTTCCTTTCTTTCTTTTTTCCTTTATGACAGAGTATGAAGCCTAATGAGCTTAATGATCTCCTGGTCTTAATGGACCCCTGACCTGTTATTTTTGGTTGGTATACAACAACAAATAAAAACTCTGTGTAACACTTAATACTCAAAAAAAGACAAAAACACTCATTTCCAACTTTTCCATGCCACAGTAAATTCCTTCAGCTTGATCTTCTTATTTTTGGCACTAAAAAGCAAATCTAGTTAGTAGTAAAACTTGATTCTCTGCTCTCTTAAGGAAAAATACCAAATGAAGAAGTGCTTGTCCTGACACAAAAGAAGGGAGCAACAGGTGATCTCTTTCTGTCCAACAGTTAGGGCATCACAAAGGTAAAATTTAAAAACTGTGTCTTTGGGGGGAGTTTATGATCGCAATATCTCCTCACATATGGAAGTGATACTCTAGAGTCTGAAAAGAAAAGAAAGGAATGGAGAACAGCTACGAGAACCACTTGTGTTTGACTGCATGGCTTTATTGAACACTTTAGTTAACCTATTATGCAATAGTGATGGTTGACAGTAAGACCAATATACTGGGTCTGAACATAGAGTGCATTACTTTTCTTGGAGCTCTAAACCAAACTGTATCCCCTTTGAAAACTGTCTGTGTCCTGCACTGAGCAGTGCCCTTCCTCAACAACCTGTTTTGTAAGTGAATCCACTGATGGGCTCCTCTAGCTCCGGGGTCAGAGCAGCAGCCATATTGATTTTTCTGTTTATAAAGACAGTGGCAAACAGGGCAGACTCTGAATGCCAAAACGAGTGACTCGAAACAGGCATGGCCTGGAGGTATTTCTCTTTTCCCCTGTCTTTGTCTGCCACTCTGTTTACCTTAAATGCATTTCACTCTCTCTGCCTCTCACAGTATTTTCACCAACACTTGTTTGTCTATTCATCTCCCACATATTTTGTACTACATGGATAAATAAGTTCAGATAAGATAAACAAGAATAATAAAAAGTATATAAAACAGCTACTACAGAACCGCTCCATTAGAGACAATGTTTTTTGTGGGATATTCCCTGACATCTAGCTAAAGATTTCTCTGACAAGTTGATAAGTAATGCAATTAAATGGATTGCACGCTGCAGAATAGGGATTATTTATTTATGGCTAAAACCCATTACATTTTTTTTTCGTAAAAGAACTCTGAGTGTTTTTATGGCACACGTGCTTGTTTCATTTATGTGAATTTCTGAGAGTTATATGCAGTAAATGACACACTTTATACCACATACGAGGTATGTTAATTAATTATGTTAATGTGAATTTTACTAAGAAAGCTCATGCACTGTAGCTGTAGAACACCAGTGAACCTGTGGTCCCAACATTTCCTTTAAGTCTAACTATGAAAGGCAGTAAGCTAGCAGGAGAAGACTGTGTCACATGCAAAAACACACTGAAAGTAGCCATCTCCCTGACTTCTGTATTAGTTTCCAATAGGTATCAGTGACATCTCTAGTATTTCTTTCTTCCATTTGACTGATAATCTGATATACACTACGAGTCAAGTTTAAGAACACCCCAATTTTTCCAGTTTTTTTATTGAAAATTATGCAGTTTAATGTCTGATTGCACTTTGATAGCATAGTACAAACAAGGAGTTGGAGTTAAAAAAAGAAACTTTTTGACTCTTCAAATAGCCAGCTTTGGCAGATATAACAGCTGGGTACACCCGTGGCATTCTTCCTACAATAGAAATCAAGTACTCTTCAGAAAGTTCTTCCCATATCTGCTGCAGAAGTTCCCATAAATGTGTGCTTTGCTTTCACTCTTCTGTCCTTTTCATTCCAAACCAGCTCGATGGGGTTTAAGTCTGGAGACTGTGCTGGCCTGACTCCATGTTTTCTGGCTTACCTGTACAAAAATCTTGTTCTTTTTTCCTGAGGTAGTTCTGGCATAGCTTGGACTTATGTTTTGGGTCTTTATCTTGCTGTAGAATGAACCCATGACCAACTACATGCATACCAGAGGGTATTTCATGGTGCTGCAGAATGCTGTGGTAGCCGTTTTGGTTCAGGGTGCTGCTCACTCTGTACAAATCACCAACCAAGGATCCAGACCATCACACTTCTTCCTCCATGTTTCACAGTTGATGCCGCACACTGTGAAACCATCCTTTTGCTTACTCAGCAGCACTCAATGTCCTGCATGATGAAATGAAGATTCCAAATTTTGATTCATGAGTCCATAATATCTTCTTCCAGTCTTCAGTAGGCCAATGGTGGTGTTTCATGACCCAGCCAAGCCTCTTTGTCCTATTCTGACGTCTTAACAATGGCTTTCTTGCTTTCATCCTGTCAAACCTGCAGCTCAAACTCTTCTCTTCACAGTTGAAACTGAGACTTGCTTACTACGACCATTATTAAGCCGGGCTTGAAGCTGTTGTTCTGTGAGCTGCCTATTGCGCAAGTTCTTAACTCTCAGTAACTTGTCCTCTGATTCAGTTTGGCTTTGGGTCTGCCAGACCTCTTCATGTAAGAGTTTTCTCCAGTTTTTCAGTGCATTTTGATGGTGAACGAAACTGTACTCACTAACACCTTGACTTTCTTTGCAACCTCTCTGTAGGAAAGACCTTAATTTTTAAGTGTTATGATGGCAAGTCTCTCTTACATTGTTAACTGCCCTTTTCTCGCCATTTTTGTAGCAACACACTACTTTCTGCAGCACAGTACTATTCAACTGATGCTCATGGGGGTATGGTACCACAGTGTTTTCCAACACTGATTTTAGGCTGACAGGGCATTGTAAGTAATCCAGAGAAGTTGGAACACCTGTAGAAATTAGTAGAACCGGCTTTCAAAGCTTGATCAACCTGCATTGCTGCAGAACAGATTTAAGTTGTTATCCCATTTTTTTTTTATTTCTGAAAAAGGTCTTTTTTAATAATTCTAAATTGTACATTATTTTTCAGTTTTGGGTAACCTTACCTTTTTTTTTTTTTAAACCTCTGGCAGTTCAACACTTACCTTTGTACCATTTCAAGCTATTTACCTGATTTGAACGACTTGAATTGCGATAAATAACTGGAAACACTGGGGTGTTCTAAATCTTTTGACTGGTATTGTAAATCTGTATATTGTCTATAATGTGTATGAATATCTGTGCACACTTCTAACCTTACAGTTCCCCCAGTCCACAACTTGGGGACTGAGGGAACTGTCACTACAGAGTGACAACTGTATTGCTGGCAAATCAAAGAAGTGTGTTGCTAAGTTTCAAGTAGACAGTATGAGCAGAAACTAAAAAACCCCATCATTGACTACATTACTATTGGGATGCCTTATCAATGTAATTTATGTTATTGATTATGCCAACGGTGCATCGCAGAACTGGCCCCGTCCAGTCGAGGCATTGATTTTCCCTGACAACAAGCTAAATGGTGGATAGACTGGCATTTATTTAGCACCATTCTAGTTTTATTGACCACTCAATGCACTTTTACAAAACAAGCCACATTCATACACCTATTCATACAGTTTTCTATGCACATAGCAGTTTGCATTATATATCAAACATTTACATGCTCATACCTCCCAAGCCACAGATGTCCCAGCTGCTCCTAAGAAAAGAAAAGAAAAAAACCCCAACTTGCCCACAATCATCTAAATTGTGGGAGTACTTTACACAGAAACCCAGCAACGCAGTGCTCTGTAAGGACTGCAGATTGGAACTGGCTTATCACACCACTACTAGTGATTTTTGAGCACTTGAAATGAAAGCATCCCAGAGCACTTTGTCAAGACTGCATCAGCACAAAGATGGCTCTGGCCCGGTTCAGCATACAGCTCTCTGGCTCAAATGAAGAAACAGTCACGGGCACGGTTCAATTGGACTCTGTCACATTTCAGGTCTGGTGTGATTGCTAAATGTGCCCAAGCACAGAAATGAAGCACTTCCTGCAGCCCAGCTGCCTCTGTGCTGCACAACTGCTGCAATAAATATTTGATAAGTCTATCAGGCATGTGAAATGGCCGTGTTTCACTTACTAAAACACACAGGTAAAGGGTAAATAGAATCATGAATTCTATTGTGCTGTGCAAAAAACAGTCATATCATGATAAGAGAGAGTAAGAGATTAAGACTAGTTGATTTGATGTTTAACACTGCGGTGATGTAGTTTGACATTTGATGATTAGGTGATTTAACACATTAATTAAAATATTAATAAGGTCAATTTTGATCATTATATTTGTGTTAATGGTCATATCAATTAAGAAATACTAATATCTGAAGGTTAACCGACTAATCCAGACAGTGTTTGGTTATTAGTAAATGGCCAATGATATTGATCAGAGGTAAAATGATACTGAATAGACTCTACACTAGTTCAAAGAGAAGAACTGCTCATTAAATTTTATTTTTTGTTTGCAAAAAAACTTTAGGTTTTGAAGCGTTCCCCTTTTCTGCAGTGCATAATAGAAATGTCTACACCAAGAGTGAAAGAGCTTTGGCCAGTGTCTCAGCAGGGCCTCTTGGATTAGCAGAAAGTCTCGCTCAGCAAATGAACATCCGACATATGGCAATGCCTTCCACCTTCTCTTAATTGCCAAGTGTATTTATAGATAAAGGATTCAGCCTTCAGGGGCTGGAGGGCAGCACTGCAAGTTGAATAAAGCAACAATTGCATCAACTGGATCTTTGCCATCTGGCTTTTTTATGAATAGCTTGTGTAAACAGAGGGGAAAAAACAAAACACCAAAAGCGTTATTCACTGACACCTCAGTAATTTAGTTTTTATAGTTTGTTATTAGTAGCTCAAAAAGAACATGAGGAGAAAAATCCAGCAAACTTCTGTTAAAGCAACTGCTACATTTCCAAAAAAGTGCAGTTTTTACCTTATAAAGACACAGCTTATTTTCTCCTTTTGTGCCAAAAGTCCTTATATTCTGGGTGAGCCTCAAACATGACTGCTGTCCTCTCCAATGACAGCTTATGAGGTGACCCTTAGCTCATCTTTAGGGGCTCTGCGTAATATTTCACGGCCCAGCGTGACACTTACCACAGATGAGCGCTATTCTGTATCCTCTGGGCCCAGGCAAAGCAGATCTGCTATGTCGTCCTCGAAGCCTGCAGTTTGTTTACCCTGATGGAGACTGCTGATTTAATTTGCCAAGATGGTGTCCTCTTACCCTTGCCCCATGCAGCTGGATCTTCGCGCAGCCATCCCTGACCGCCTATTCACCTGCCTTGCTTGATTACACTGTGAACTGAAAATGAAATAGGAAATATGAAATATTCTAGAGTCTGCATGTTAGTTGTGTAATGAGCCTGGGCAGTAAAAGCAGTTGGTTATTATCCTTGTTTTTATTCCTCTGTTTTATTACTATGGGATGAAAAGTCACATCTGAGTTATATCATAAAAATTGCATGTTTTCATATAAACACACTTCAATGAACAGACACAAAGTTATTGAGTTGCCTAGCACAGGAAAAACAGTGGCATACTGCATGGCTTTAAAAAATATATTTTCAAATAAGTAACTACTGTATATATACTGCATATTCCTCATTGTGTAACCTGACATAGCATGGATTTTAAAAGAGCAATTTCAAAAGGTTTCTGATCATGTTTTTGTTTTGTCACTGAATGTTTACCTCTTTCACCGTTTCGTGTAATTTGGTCTCCGTCTGTTGGTCTATGTCACCCTTCAGCCTCACACCGCTTCATGTGCCCTCTGCTCGCCTTCAGCTTCTCTCCTGACTACTCCTGTGCTTCACCTTGTCTTTGGAACTCATTACCACTACACCTTGGTCAGATCAACACAGTTCAAATCAAAAAGCTTAAACCATTTGCATATGAGCTATAACCATCCTGTTTAAGATACTCAATATTTTTGCATTCTTATTATTCTCATCTTTTTGTTTTGTGTTCTAAGGTGACGTCAACAAAAATGCAAATAGAATTATTATTATTAGTATTATGTGTGCTTTTTAGATTTCAGTCATAGTTATTTCCTGTTTTATTTTGGTAAAATCCTTTGCTTGTGCTACATTTGCTATTCTACTTCCATTTCTCCTTCACCACTTTATGACTGCTTTCCAAACACTAATTAGTTTAACCAGTTTGTTATTATTAAATTATTGTGTATTGATGGCCCTTTTTGATCTTTCTGTTTTTACACTTTACTTAATTGTAAACCTACCTGCGCTTGTTTCTCCTCTGCAGTGTCTTTCTAGCACATCTCCCACAGTCTCCTACTGTTTTTCTCTCTATATGCATTTGAATATTTGCCTTTTGCTCTGAAATTGCATCATTTTTTATTTTTTATTTTGGAAGTCCTGTTGCTTTCTGCTGCTGCCACTGTAACACTTTAAAGTTTGTCCATGAAACAGTGATAGGCTGATTGTTCATCCAATCACTTGGCAAGTGTATTTTTGAAACTCTGTTCACTTTTCAAAACAGTTTCCAAGGACAAACATTTTGAGTGTACTCACATCCAAAGAGCTTCAACATTCACTGTGGTTAACAGTTTGGGCCAAAGTACACTTCAGTTTCTCTCTGCATCTCAACTCCCCTGTCCTTTCAAGCGCTCACATGCCTTTGAAAAGAGCTTGTGTAGAGCACAATGAGGTTCATGATTTTATACATTTTGCAACTTAATTGTTTTCCTCTCACACGCCTCAGCGTTCATTGAGGGAGCTGTAGGTGAGGAAGCCTTGTAGGTACATGATTAGGTGTGAACTACTATGGTATTTGGAGCAGGCTGGGGTTTCCTCCTTTTCTACCAATTTGTTTTCTGAAATAGTTAACAATCATGACACTGAACAACACTTTAGGAGGAATCTCACAGGTGAGTAAAGCTCCCTCATGTCAACATTGACATATCCAATTATTATCATAAATGTTAACTCGTCCGGTGCACACATTAACATTAGTTATGTAACTATTACCCATTAGCCGCATTAGACACCTCTTATCATTAGCGCAGTGGCCAGTGGACTGGCTGTATAGAGCAGTGAGAAATACAGAGACATACAGAAAGATACAGCTGCCCCATTACACATATTACTCCATTCATTTTCACAGGGCCATAGTTAGCATAGCGTCACAAATTTAGCTATATGCTTAATTTAGCTTGCTGACAAAATTAAAAATTAAATATAATTTTGCCACTGGATAGTCTACAAGCTGAGCCACCATTAAATTTGAAGCTATGAGGTACTCAATCATTTATTAAACTGGCAGCTTTGCGTGGTGTCCACAGACTAACTAAATAAAGTTAAAGTCTATTAAGAAAAAAAAATGAATTCTATGAATTTAAGGAAAACATCAAGATAAGAAACCTGTAACAAAAATTTAGGCCACACTACATCTACACGTTTAAAAAATATGGAACTCAAAGCTAAAACTATTAATACTGTTATCAAAATACTTTTTAAAATGAACAAACTAAAAAAAACTAATATATATGTGAATTTAATAAATAATAATGAATTGGTACTTTCCAAAATTTAGAAACATTTGAAACAGCAAGCAATAAAGAGCACGTGACAAGTTCTGCAGGTTGAAAAAACATATATCTGACATAATGAGGTAACCGTGTTTTACATATCTTTTTGGGGTTATATCTAACAAAGTAAAATGAACTTGCTCAGTAAAATTTAACATTTATTAATATGTGTAGCTTATCTAGAACATCAAAATCTAAGACATAAAGTTAATTAAAATATATAATATCTAAAGCCAGTAATTTTTTTTTTATCACATCTTCAAGCAAGGAAGGCCATGGTGCACTTAACCTTCACAGTAACACAGTGGCTCTCAAAATTTTTCTGGCCCCATTTTAGAAGCAGAATAAAAAGGTCCATGCACAATTTTTAATCTTTCAGTAACAATAAAAAATGATCTATGATGAATTTTATTAGAATAAAGGTGCCAATTATCACACAACAGTATCGGCAAACTACTGGTGTGGAATGAGAGTCCTGAGACCTTCATCACTGCCCATGATTATAGTGTATGGGGGAGTTTGGGTGAGGGGTTATGGAGGCAACAGCTTGGTAGAAAAAGCTTTTCCTCAGATTGTTTGTGTGGGATGTCATGGGTCTGTATCTCTTGCCTGATGAAAACAGTTCAAATAGAAGGTGAAAGGGTGTGAGGTGTGTGAAATGATTTCATCTTCATTAGATGGTTGTTGTAGAAATCCTCTAGGTGTGGGAGCTCCAAGCCTAATGCACACATCGTGTATTCTTAAACTAGATGTAGATCCTTCAGCTCCTTCAGGTGGTCCTGTAAAAGTTCAGCAGCAGTTTCTGGCAGAACTGTGCTTGCTTCAACTTCCTTAGGAAGAACAGTCTTTGTTGGACTTTTTCGATCAGACTGTTCTTCACCTGGTTGTCCCTTTCCCACCTGAAGTGGCTGCACTGTGAACCTGATCCCCATGTTGAAACCACTGCACCAATGTAAAAATGCTATTGCTGTGCAACAGCCCTTGTAAGTTGTCAGGCTGCCTGTGTTCAAACTTCCATCTACAACTATAATGCTTTTTTAAATATAAGTTCAGAAAGATGTTACAAACGAGTTATTCGGTGTGCACTTACACTTAGTCTTAGGGCATTTAGTTTATATGATGTCTATGGTAAAGATTTTTTTTTTTTTTTAATTATAACCAAAGATGAATACATATAATACAATTTTGATTTCTATTTGATAAATTTAATGAAAATTTCTGTTACTGTCCCATTAGCAATTGGTAGGTTTCTCAGTTGTATTTTCACGGATTGTTTAGTCATTTAGTTTTATTTTAGACCAATGAGTGTTCAATTTACTTTTAATAACAAACCCTGTTCTGACATCCCTCATACTTCCCTGCGACCATTTTAACCAAGCAACTGCCAACACTTGTCAACCAGTGAGGGAATGCACATTTTTCCCTAGTGATTGATTGATTGATTGATTGATTGATTGGTAATTTATTTCAACATGTGAACAATATACAAGTACATTTAGAAAAGAAATGAGAGAAAAAAAAATATACTATACAAATTACATACAAAAAAACATTCTGATTAATTTACATGTTGACTGGTACTGGTAGTTGCCAGTAGGTTTCTGACATGCCTCTAGGTCTGTGTGACTAAAACCAAAGCAAATTAAAGCAGTGACAGTAAATGAAAAATGCAATACAGTGATGTCTCCTGAAAACCTTTTTTTTTAAAAGTAGGCTCTGTTCTGAGTGCTGTGGTGACAGCCCATCCCCAGATAATACCAGTACTTGATTTCTCTTGAAGTAATGTGGAGGTGTGCATGCTGAAATTGAAGATGGAGAAACAGAACAATGCTGTGAAAAGAAAATATGGCCGAGGCTTTGAAATAAAAGGTGAATCTTTGCTTCTGTTTTTTTTTTCACTTCATGCAGAAGTGCCACAAAAAGAAAGCTTGATTGTTATTGATAAAGAAAAAGTAATGTTGCATTTGCGAGCAATTTGTCGTGCCTGTTTCTTTTTGACTTAAAAAAGATGAATTCATCTATTCTAACAACTGCAATTACTGTCAGCTTGAAATCTGAAAACCATTCAGCCTCACCAATAAGTTTTCAAGTATTCCCTCGGCTTCTTTTGAAAAACTCAAATAGTATGTGCTTCACTTTGAGTGGATTCACTTTTTGTTTAGCTCCGGTTGTGTATCAACTAACCCAGAAAATTACAGATGATTGTTCAGCTGCCTTTTTTAAAAGGCTTAAAGAGATGACAAGAAGCTAGATGTTGTTGAAAAGCTAGATGCAAAGAAAAGCTAAATAATTGTAATTATTTCATTTTTGATGTTATGTTGATGGTTGAGCATAAATGCACTAAGCACAGCATTGTACAAAGTCTCTTAGATGTATGCGATGTCATGTAACATTTTAAAATCAATTATTATCACTTCATTCCTTTATAACATCAAGGCTAAAGCATGAAATTATTGTCTTTACACAAATTAATGACTTTTTCTGCAACAGCTTAGTGTCCTTCAGCTGAGCTTTTCATATAAAACCACTGCTAGCAAAAGCACTTCATAAAAACACTCTGCAGGAGGAAACCCAACCTTCTGCCCTCGGCACAGCCCTCCAATATAACCTTAACATCATCTTACGGCAGAAACAGCTGTTTGATATTCCCGACCATAAATGAAACATATTCTATGTTTTGCTGTACCTGCTTGTCTGTGCCCTCTGGTTTGATTTGAGAGTGCCTCTGCTCCATCGTTATGCAAAGCACACTGATGAAGCAGCCACTTATCATTAAGTCTCTGACGTTGTTATACATCAAGGTTTTGTGTTATCAGCTAATATATGCATTATTAATCCAGACGAGGTACAGCACCGTGTCTTTGTGCATACCTATTAGGAGGCAGGGATATTATTTCCCACCTATGCCTACAACTCTTGATCAGAGAAAAGATGGAAGGCTCACACGACAATGTAGTCAGCACAGCGAGACAAAACTTGTGTTTATGACATCTTGTTCACAGCTTAGAGCGAAACACCTTGTTAGAGGCAAGCAGAGCAGATTAATTTGGAATCTGAAATCAGCTGTGTGAATGGATTTGACACCTAGATTTTCAAATGAAGTGGTATCCAAAGAGAAGAGTAAATAGATATCTAGTGAACTATTGAAACTCTAAAATGCAAAGTTAACTTTGGACAATTAAGCCTGTCTGCAAAGAAACCTTACCAAATTCTTTATATTATAAATATAAAATCTTCCACAGTAAAGTTCAAAAGGGAACACAAAAGGGCTATTTTTCTGTATTTATTTCAGTTTTGTCATGCGTCATGGAATAAGAACTGTACAATTTATTTACAATTTGCGTATATATAACCACTTATTCATTTTAGGATGTTTGGGGCCTATCCCACCAGTCATAACAGGGATAGATCAGTAGGATGGCAGTCTCTCAATTCAATTCAATTCAGTTTTATTTATATAACACCAAATCACAACAACAGCCGCCTGAATGTGTTTTATATTGTAAGGTAGACCCTACAATAATAGATACAGAGAAAAACCCAACAGTCACATGACCCCCTGTGAGCAAGCACTTTGGCAATGGTGAGAAGTAAAAACTTCCTTTTAACAGGAAGAAACTTCCGGCAGAACCAGGCTCACATGGCTGATGCAGAGAGATGGACAACCATACACACTCACATTCACACCCAAACGAAATTTATAATCACCACTTAACCTAACATGCATGTCTTCGGAATAGAAGAGGAAACTAGAGAACCCAAAGTGACCCCACACAGACACAGAAGGAACACACAAAAAAGCCCGAGATTGCCAGCAGGTGCAAACCAGGACCCTCTTGCTTACCACTATACAACCCCATCAGTCCTTGTCTAATGTGCTCAAATGAAACATCTTAGTAATGTTGTAAACACCATCTTAAATTCCTTGGAAATATATATACTGCTAAAAATTTGAAAATATTGAGGAAAAAGCATAGTAATAAAAGTTAAATTTGTGTACATAAAAGCTGTTGGTGCATGAGTGAGCTTTGCTCTATCACATTAAAGTCTGCAAGCAATTCCAAAAGTCTATAAATAGGATATATCCTTTAAAGTATTACACTGAGTTTTCTGTTGTAGCATAAACAGGGTGGCATCCCTGTAGTAGTCTGTAATCCCCTCGAAGATTTCCAGAGTCCTCAGCAATGGCAACCAGCAGATGATATGCAGCATTAGAGACAGAGTGGAGAAGAGAAGAGCGAAGAAAGAAGGGAGAGCTGGGGAGGGGGTTGTTGAGTTGTGCCTCTGTGCTCTGTGTCGTGTAGAAGTAGACTAAAGAGGAGAGGAGGAGGTAAGTGACGGTAGGGAAAAAGCTTAAACCCCCGAGGGGAAGTTTGTGTCAGCCACATGCTCTGGCTGGTCCTCACTGAGCCAGGCCTTTTATTATGTTGATTACCTCGGCCTTTTGTCCAAGATACTGACGAGACAATCGTCTGTGTGTGTGTGTGTGTGTGTGTGTGTGTGTGTGTGTGTGTGTGTGTGTGTGTGTGTGTGTGTGTGTGTGTGTGTGTGTGTGTGTCCCACAAAGGAAGAGGATAAGAAAGACAGACTTACACTGTTTGCAACATAATAAAAACTAGTAGATATATCAGTAATTACATATTCAAAATACAAAAGATTATAGAAACACATTCATGCTTTTGGTAAAAAGTGCTTTAAGTGCTCAGTTAGAACAGAAAATTGTTCTATATATTTATATCAGTCTATTTGCCATTTACCAAATGCTGACAGTGGGTAAACTCAGGGGCTACAGCAAGGCTCAGTATAAAATACGTTAGGATTATTTGTAAAGTTACTCTGGTGGAGTCCAAGACTAAAACTATACTAAATGAGCTTAATAATTCATTTTTAATTATTTACGAACAATTTTGGATTTATTTTCTGTTTATGGTCTAACTGATTAGTTCTTGTAGGTTTAAAAACCCCCAAAATGTATTTAATAGAAATCACAGGGAAAAGGAAGATGGAGGGAAGACAGAGAGGAAAGGAGAAATACAAGCAGAGAGACAGAAAGATTAAAAGAAACGGAGCGAGAGAGAAAAAAAATGAAAAGTGAATCTAATCAAGGGTTTAGAAGAGTGAGAGTACCACAGCGAGGGAGTGAGAGAGGATGACGGAGGATGTCCCCTTTACTCAGTGTCCAGCCCCCAATTTTGACGTCACATGCTGAGAGACACAAAACAACCCACTCTCAGCTGAGCTTCTCACTCGATTTTCACTCACACACTCTGGCATACCCACTCTCCAACTTACAGATACGCCTGCCCTCAGACACGCCGCAACACTTGCCTCGACACCCGCTCAACCCTCAGCCTGTGCGCGTGGGCGCACAATTATCTCTACACTAAAACGCTGCACTCTAGCAGCAAGAAAAGCACAAGGTCTCTCACTTCTCACGACTGAAGCATGCTCCATCTATTGTCAAGGAATGCCTAATTTTGTGTGAAGCTGCCGAAAGGGAAAAAAAGGAGCGCTCTGGCTTCCAAACCCAACCCAGACCCCATCCCAAAGAGCAGCAGATGTGACAGAAGAGGAGAGGCGGAGAGAGAAACACAATCTCCATTACCCCTCCTCATCTGGGAGAACAATACCCGGTCTCTAGTTGGAGAGGGTCAGCTTTTGTCCTTCTCCGCACGCTCCCGCTCAAGAGTGAAGAGCAGACAGACGCGCTGACACATTGACCTGCTGCTGTGAGAAGAGAAGACGGAGCAAAGCATCTGCTGCACTCTGCTCGGTTTGATTCAGTACTTGGACAGTTCCTGAGCAACAACCAGTATCGTGTGTGCGCACGTTTGTATGAGAGTGAAGGGAGACTGTCGGGTGAGTGACTGAAGGTGATTCAGTTTGGAGCGAAGAAGCAGAAATGCAGCCCCCACGTTCACTCCAGCTTGGTCCCTGTGGCGCCTCGCTGTCCCTGGGATCTCAGGGAAGCACTACCACCTTCCAGCTGGAAGAGAAGCAGCTCTTTGAGAAGTTTTGGAAAGGGACTTTCAAGGCTGTGGCCACCCCAAGACCAGAGAGTGTCATTGTGGCTAGCATCACCGCCAGTAGGAGAGTGACTGAGTAAGTATCTACGGTTTGCAGTATTTACTTCTATATTACTTCAGCAGCTTACGTGGACGCTTGCTCAAACTTCTCATTTTTCTTTAACCCTAAACTTTGTAAGCACATGGTTGTGGAGCTATTGCTGATATAGTTGATGCACACTTTCCTTTAATTTTATATACATATTTTTCTAAATACAAGAAGTGCCAGTTCATACAGTTTCCTCTAGAAGAGCATGCCTTAAAAATATAAAAGTCAAAGACATTTAATTAATCGCCTGGCACCTGGATTTATTTTTGTTGTAAGGATACAGATAAATGTGTAATACAGAAAGCTGAAAAAGCTGTGTAATCAACATGTGTGCGAAATTACACCTGCCAAGACATTTTTTTGATCCGTACATCAGCAAATCAGCAAATAAAGAGGTCGTGTAAGAGCCTAGCTCAAACATGCCTTTGTTATTGATTTATCACCCAGCCATCTGGATGATCTTTCTCCACTAATGTATGCAGACACATGTGTCACGCAGCCAAACACAGCTGGCCTGAAGAGTTTGATGTTCAATTATCTGACCCCTTTAAAGGTCACGTGAATGCACTTTTTGTGCTTTTAATGTCAGACTTGTCCTTTCGTCCCCCTGTGACATGGCGCTGTGCCAGAGCCTCCGTTAAAGGAGCAGCATGTTAGACATTTTCTTCCCCCTTTTCATCCCTTCGACCAAAGGTTAGCTGTAGCACTTAAGGCCTTCAGGGGAGGATGAATGTCTGATGCCCTTTTCCTGCATATCTCTGCTCTCTTGTTTTTGTCCCATCCTTGCTCCTGTCTGCATGATCAACCATCATCTGCTAGCTTTGACAGTTTTATCCATGTTATCAGGCACTGTTCTGTCTGCTTTGCCTATTTCTCAAATGTATCAGAGGAGGTTACCCTGCTTCAACTGAAACGGCACGTACAAATGGAATAAATGTTCAAACATACATACAGAGAGCCACGGGCACATGGATATACTTATCTGTCAAATGGTGTAGCTTGCTTGGGTGACCTTTGAATGGTTTTGACACCCACTATCAACTTTCTCTTATGTGAAATTAGCTATGTTAATGAGGATTAGAATGGCCCATTTCATCCTACATTGGCACAGGCAAGCGAAAGACACAGTGAATCAAATAATGTGTCCTTAATGGCTTCTATTACAGCAGGACCGTAATACTGCATATGGCTTGGTTATAAAAGATTTTATTGGCTTGTAGGATATGGATAAAAAAAAGACTTTTTATTATAAGAAAGTGATCAAATATGCATTTGTTCCGCTGTGCCCCAGCTCCGCAATCTAACCAAATAATTGTAGTCACAATTTTTCTGTCAGTCAACCATAGCCTGGTGCAGATGACAGATTCAAGTCTATTTGGGGAACCTGGCAAAATAAATTAGAAGCAAACTGAATGGGCTCTCATAAAAAGAAAGAAAGAAAGAAATGTATTGTGGCTGGCTGCTGTGAACTGAGCAGCCTTTTTAAGATAAGATAAGATAAGATAAGATAGAACTTTATTAATCCCTCGGGTGGGTTCCTCTGGGAAATTCGACTTCCAAAAAGCACAGCAACGACCGAAGTTACAGTTACAGAATTGTTATATATATATATATATATATATATATATATATATATATATATATATATATATATATACACACACACACACACACACACGCATATATAAATACAGAGACAAATATAAATAAAATATACAAAGGGGATAAATAGAATAAATAGGAATAAAAAATAAAAATACAAGTGAATTGCACATTTCAAGTATTGAGTCTATTGCACTGTTGACTATTTACAAAAAGTATTGCACAAGGTATTGTACAGTGAGGTGAAGAGGCACTACAGCTTAGTTGTTCCCCCCTCCTTTGTCCTCCTGTTTCCCCTCCCTCTCCCCTCCAGAGAGGAGTTAAACAGTTTGATGGCGTGTGGGACAAAGGAGTTTTTAAGTCTGTTAGTTCTTGTCTTGGGGAGAAGCAATAGCTGGAGACTCTGGAGCGGGGCCCAGCTGTCTATTCAACTTTAGCTTCACCAGGAAAGAAGCTTTCCTCAAGTGGCTCTGCCCCTCCACGGGCTCCGTCCGGGTGACAGTGATGATGATGGCGGCATGGCAGGGGCAGGCGAGAGCAAATGTCCCCACAGAGAAGACATAATGTTGCTAATTCGCCTGGGTCTATTTGTGAAAGACAACGGCAGCGTCCCCGTTGTCCAGAGTTTGTCTCTCGCCCTGTCTCTGTGTATATTTACAGTTTGGCTTGGGTGATACAGATTGTAAATAATGAGAAAAACAAAACAAACAAATGCAACACCCAGAGAATATGGATGCAGGACATCCTAGCTCCCTTCCTACCGCACTGTTGATTTTGCCCAGGGTGACTGGGGAACGCTTAGACCATCAGAATGCATTGCCTTAGGCTTGCTCCTCTGCCTCTTTCTCTCCAAGAGGAGACATTATTATTCACTGTGGATAACTGAGGGGTGATGAACAATTGCAGTGAGTACGAGAGGGCATTATGTACAACAAGCAGAGATGGAAAGAAGAGAAGAGACTGAGGGAGAGCCACAGGGTGATGCCTCATGTTCAATCGGCACGAGTCTCTGTCTGTTCGTGGCATCCTAGTCTTTCCTCTCTGTTCGCCTCTTTCTCTCTCACTGTCTCCCGTAACTCCTGAAATAAAATGCTGGAGGAGCCAGATAGCCACAGAGGAGTAATTAGAGTCCACTGTTGTCCCTCTGTCCTCCCTCTATCCTCTTCTCCAGGCCAGTCACACAGAAGAGGGGAGGAGTTCACCAGCTCTATGCAGTGGGGTAGGGTTTGTCTCAAAACCATTATGACCCTGCAAGCTGTGTTGCTCGTGGGGGCTTCTGATTAAAAATGCAGCATGCCTAACTTAATGTTGTATAGCGTGTGACCACGAGTGTGTGTATACGTGTGCGATCATGTGTGTCCCTGCAGTTTCTTTCAGCGGTTGTGAGGATTTGAAATAAGGGTGGAAGCTCGTAATGCGTGTGTATGTGTGTGCGTGTGGCTGCCATATTAGTGGGGTCTTGTCCAACTCTGTGGCAGATGGCAAGCTTGAGAGACTGCAAAGAAAGGGAGGGGGTGAAGTGTGGGTCTGTGTGTATGCGTGTGTGGTTGGGGGTTTCAGGCCTCTTACCTTAGCAGATGCTGGTTTAACGAGAAAGAGAGAGAAAGGGTGTTTGGAGGGGCTTGTACTCTGACAGCACCGGTGGGAACGTACAGCAGGATGGACAAAATAACAGGAACACCTTTAAACAGAATGCAATGCAAGCTAACTGCAGCCTCAAAACTTTAGTTTAAGTTTGAATACAACTCAAAATATTGGATTTTAAAATACTTCAATAATTCTTCTGCTTCTTTAATGTGTTTTTGTTTTGTTTTGTTTTTATTATGCCATTAATACTGGGGTCGGGTGTGGTCTGAAATCTACATCTAAGGCTGAAACAGTAGTTTCTGAGTGACAGAAAAACAGTAGCATTTACATATCCTTGGGTTTTGACCTCTCAGATTGGTCATGACACAACCATACCATGAATTTAAGAAGCTGGAAAACACATAAAATAGAAAATGTGTCATTGCTGGTCAGTTTTATTACACTTAACACTTAAATGTAATACAAATCCTTAAACAAAATGCACATTTTCTCATTGTCAATAGGTTGCATTTCCAGATTTGGTGAAATATGATAAGTCTACCTCTGCCATTGTGTGGACTGCAATTTAACTGCAAAATGAAAAGTTGGTCTGTGGCTGGATGTGATCATTAGACCAAACTGACTGCAGTTTACAAACTTATATGCTTGTAATTCCAGCACTGTAATTTCTTGCACACCTGATTGATACAGGCATATTTACAAGATAACAATTGATATTCGTTCAACAGATTCACCGGTCTAGTTCACATGCAGAGTTAAAGTATGTGGGCTCGTTCTGTTGTCTGTAATAAAGTGGCAGTTCGGGTTATAATTATATTGTTTGTCATTGTTTTCTCTTCAAAATTGTTTTGATTAAGTGGCGGTTTGTTCATAGCATGTGATTGTCTGACGGCTTGTAGCCTCTCAGAGTTTTTCATGTTTGCGTGTCCACCTCCTGGCTGTTGGAATTGCACAATTTGCTAAAGAAAATGTCTTAGATTTAAATTGCTATGGCAAGAATGCTTACAGCATCCACGCCCATTTAAGCAAATACAGGAATAATAATGCTCAGAGAGGGAGCATGAATAAATACAGGATATACTGTAGAGTCTGGAAAACATCAAGGAGTAACAGTCACAGCTCCCCTTGGGACGAGGCATCACTCTCTTTCTTCTTCTCTCTGTGAGAATGACAAACATGATTTAGTGACGGACGAGGGGTTTGTCTGCCGTTGTACATCTGTGTCTGTTCTTCCGCTCTCCTCATTGCAGAGTATCTTTACCCGACTTGTCTTCCTCTCCTCGCATCAGTATCTCTGTCCTTGCCTCTCCTAGTATCTTTTCAGTGTGTGTTAACTCGGTCTCTCTGTGTCTGTGTCATATTACTCAGAGCACAGGATGCGGCTGCTGAAGCATGCTGACAAGAGAGCGGGAGATGATGCCAGCTCCCCAGGCAGGAATCGGACTTATCACCAAAATGGATTCCCATTTGATACGGACTCCAAAATCCATTTGAACCAATCTACCTTCTGCAGCTTCACACTTGATGCACTATTCCAGCGCGTTTCTCGCCTCTTTTTACGTCATGGGCTGAGAAAAAAAAGCAGAAAGGTTCATTGGTAAATTGGATTTTTAATCGATTCAAATACAAGGGGAAAAAAAAAAAAATATGACAAATATAAATGTGTGAGAAAACTGTAAAAAGTTACCAAATCTAAAAAGTCTACCTTCTTAGCTTTTTAATAGATGGCTGGAACATTTGTTACAATTCTGCAAGTTTTAACTTTAAATAAATAGAGGCATGTATGATAGATTTATTGTCTCTCCGGTTCTGTAATTAACTATTTTTTAAATATCTGTCTCTAAAATCAAAACCGTAGACTGGAAAGAAATAACACCTTCATGTTTAAGACAGGAGGTGCTGGCCGTGTTACTGGCAGATGAATTGCTTTGCATTCGCTATGAAAAAGGGTGAAGAAATCTCATGAAAACATGAGGTCTTCAGGAAGAAGCCTTTTTGAGTTTGCCCAATGGAATTTAAAAAGGGTTTCATAAATACTAACATGTACAGAACTTCCCCTTTTCCCCAAGTAGTGCTGAACTATTTAGAAAGCATCAAAAGAATTCCAGAGGAATTAAAAATTTCTCATGTGAATAAGCAAATTAAATAACCATTTGAACCACATAAACTGATGCACTGTTTAGTTGAGGTCACCAAAAAGAAAAAAGCATATAGAAAGCCTTATTGCATCCTATTTTCACTCAAGGAATACAGAATGTTTCAGAAAGGATTTGTGTCAATGCAGTTACCTTTTGTGAGAAAATAATAGCCTGCAGGAGTTGGGCTAGGGAGGGAGAAGTACAGAATAGTTGCAGGAAGGAGGACATTTTGAGGCCCATTAAAATTGAAGCTTAACAGCAGCCACTATGGCCATGAGTGACAATAACTAGATGATAATAAAACAAAAGAAAAAAGATAAACACTGTTAAAGGTGGAGAGAAGTTAAAAAAAGTCACTCACTGCCCTTCCTAAGATATATAGATAAGCCTGTTTGCTATTTAACCACAATGTTATTCACTAGGAAATATTCAACAAATATTCAACAACTATACAAGTTCTGTATAGTTGAGATGTCTTACTCTAGAGTTTCCTGGCTTGGAGTTTGGACTTCATCTCATTTTTATTTATTTATTTGTTTATTTATTTATCAACGAGTTCCAAGCCGAATTTTTGACGACTGAGCTCTGCATGTTTCTCCTGTTTGTACTGCAGCATCTAATGCTATTGCACCACACAGGTACCACATCAACACTGAGTAGTTAGCACTGCGTTCTTGTTTTTTTGTGTAGTGTTGGTTGGCAAACAGTTTCTAGCTGCATTAGTGCCAACTTTTGTAGTTCCTTGCCACTTTGTGCAATTCTCCTTCTGGACCTGGATGCATCATGAGATATGTAGCTCTGAAGTAAGAAGGATCTAAAAAAAAATTGCACCAGTTCTTAAAGGGATACACCTCCACATGCATTTTCTGGAGGTAGTGAGTTATACAGAATATTTACTGATATAATTTTTACATTAAGTGGCCATAAGAAATCCATAGTGGAAATAACCCACAGAGGTCTAATCCCTTAAACGTACTGCTGCACTATCCATCCATTCATCCATCCATGCTAGTTTGTCCAGGGTCTTCTCCAGGCATGACGTGGCCTGAGGCTGGATACATTCTGGTTGAGGTCAGGTTTTCGGTCATGCACCCCTCACCTCACCAAAACACCTCAGTTGGTGTCGAGGAATAGTTCCTCACCGCAATCCCCTCCCCTGATTGGAGGAAGGGAGCCTGGGCTGAAAGCTTCAGAGTGTCTCCCGGGGTACAGTCTGGAGTTAAAAAAAAGTAAAGCTTCAAGATCATATTTTGTTTTAATAATAAATGTGAAGGATTGAGTGTAAGCTGAAGGAATGAAAGAATTTGCTCACTTTATCAACAGGCCCCCAAAAAACTGGCATTCAGAACAGTGCCACCTTAAAAGTCGAATGAGACATATATTCACTGGCCTACAGCAAAAAATGGCTGTAATATATCACTGGGGAGTCTGAAGGTGTTATTGATGAATGCCAATGACCCAACAATTACTTCAAAGGTGATATTTCTGGCTTTTAAAGCTCACTTTGACATTTCCAAATTTCATCCTCATCTCGGCAACTTAAAGGCACAGCGCAGCGGTGAGAAATGAGTTTAGCTATAATGACACACCTATCGATTGTGCCTGACTACAGCTGGACTCGTGTGCTAACTTGTGATAGATGTTTAATATCGTGTAAGCATGATAGAGATAAAGGTTGAAAGCAGCACTTTGAACAGAGAGCTCAAAAGACCCTTTGATATTTGAGTCCAGGAAATGTGTCATTTTTTGTCCCCATAGACACACTCCATGAAATGATGTAAGACTGTGTGTTTATTCGAGTTTATGAATCAGGGGATCAAGCTACTGAGAACCCTTCAAGGCACTGTGTCCATGCACACACACACACACATGTACTGTATGCACGCATGCCTTTTTATTATTATTGTATGTAGTGAGTGAGTTCATCAAACCCCCAAAGGCATCAAGAGCCTAGCAGTGAAAAGGAACATACCTAAACAGAATCAGTATATGGTGTTATTATTGCTGTTTCATCTTGTTCTTTGTCTTGCTCCCCATGCCTGACAGGCGACATGAAGATAATAAAAGAGGTGGCTGTAACATGAACAGAAATAACATAAAACTGAAAAGAGCAACAGCAGCGGTGACAGAGTGATGCAGACAGTTTAGATAAATGTGTGAATGCGGGAAGTTTGTTCAGCAAGGAAGTTCAATTTTAAAGAATTAATTATGAAATCTTGAACTAGCGGTTATAAAGACCGTGAACACAAGGAAGGACAATTTAGTTTAGATTTGGCCCTTTGGTCTGTTCAGGCGTGCCAAGGATTTGGCGGCACCTTAACAGTTGCTTTAAACCTTGAGAAAGTACAAATGTATTTCTGATCGGCCTTCCACTTGTGTTTATATATTCTTTCCTCATTAGTACAAAACATTCAAAAAAAATAAACTCGCATGTCCAGGTGCCCACACACATGAAAACACATGTAGGTATATAATGAGAGAACATATTGAGGTTGACATATAACACGGGGAGGAGGGGGAGTGACATGATAAGTCCTTCAAAGCTGAACAGCAACAGCATCATTTTTAAGATGAAAGCAAAGAGCCGAGTGTTAACCCTTTATATCATCTCAGAGATGCTGTGAAATTTTCCCTTTAGGGATCACAGTTCGCCCACTGTGGCAACTCCTCTGCTTGGAAAATGCCACCCACACCCCTCCCTCCTGTAGCTGCTGGCTACTGTGTCATATCCTGAATTGTGCATTTTTATGATTGTGATTTGATGCAGTCGAGAATTGTTTTTCTAGTTTTTCAGGGAATAAATGTTTAGTTAGAAAGGCAAAATTCAAGTGTTTTTTTTGTGCTAAAATGACTGGTTCACCAGTAAATGACATAGAGCATGTTTTTTTTAAATTACATATTTAATTTAAATCTGTTCATCACCAACATACAAGATCCCTGGTTTAAGAGTCACAGGAGACACAAATCACAATCTGTCAAATCAAATATGCAGATTTGTCCATTGTGGCAAACTCCTGTGAATAGAAACTTAACAACACAAGACACAGAAATACTCTTTAATTACGAATACTTAGAATTGATTTTTTTTTGGGTAGTTATCCCTGTGTGTTTATACTTGTTGAGGAAAAAATTTGTATCTTTGTTCCAATAATAAAACATTCAAGAGTGCATTTTTACTTGTAAATGGTGCTAAATACTAAAAAAGGTAGAGTTAAGTTAAAATTTAGTGGATCCAAATGAATGAATGAATGATAAGATGCAACAGAAGCCACACAAAATGTTTGCACTCATCTTCTAAATTGTTCTAAAGTAATTGTAAGAGCCTACTTTCCCACTCTCAGGGCTGACAAAACGACAACAATAGATATTTCATTAAGGCTATGCAAAGATGTAGAAGTTCAATAAGCATGGGTAAAACATAAGGCAAGACTGTAATCTGTCATGCTGTAAAGGGAAATTTGCTGCTCCAACAGCACAGAAGGGGGAACTGATTTTGTTTGAGCCCAAGTTTTTATGCTTGAATTGATTTAATTCCATAATGATAACAGACAAAAAAACAAATCTGAAAGTTTCTGTCTTGCTGATTAGAAATTTGACTGCTTACGAGCACAAAATACACTGAGCTGGAGTAATATGGATCCATTCTGCACCTGCCTCACTTACTTTATGTTAAAATCGAGTGCACTGACATTTAGAAAGACTCATGGCATTTAAGTCCATTAACATAGTAAATTGTGTCGCTTGTTCACAAGATGTGTGTTGGAGTATGTGCTTGTGATTTTGTCAGTTTGCCGAGTGCAGGCTCTGCAAGAATAAATGTAGCAGATGGAAACATAAAGGCGGGAAATTATAAGCAATGCACAAAAATGTCTGAAATGTAAAATCTGTAAATTCTCCTTTAAAAAAAGCAAATTATTTTTCAGTGCTTTGGTTGATACGTCTACTTTGAGTCTGATCACATGTGTTTTTATTTTGTTTGTATTTTTGCTTTTTTGCTCTTTTTTTTAAGAACAAAAAGTTAATAAGTTAATTAGATGTTCCTTATCTTTATCTATGGCTCAGTAATGTTCTGGCCTCTTGAATCTATTTGAGGTGGTAACAAAAACAGAAAAGTTTTGACTCAACTTACTTTGAGCTTTGTTTCAAAGGCTTTCAGAGAAGATGCTGTATCCTTTGTTGACATTGAGGAGCAAGTACACAACAGCGTCAAAGCAAATCAAGCTGTATAGGGCAAAAATTAACTTCTAGTTTCTTACATTACCGAAACGTATACGGCATTATGTGAAAAGCACATGCCGTGTAGAGTCACTGAATGCAGCCACTTTGTGTAATTGACTTGTTTGTAAAAGAAAGAAAGATGGAGCGAGGCAAGGGGGTAAAATGAGAAATGAAAAGGAGAAATGGTTATTATTTGTAATAATAAAGGTGATAGAAATCAATATAACAGTAGCGTGAAGCAAGGATATAATGACTTTCTGGTGGAACAGAAAAAAAGCAGGAAAGGGAAGGACAAAAGAAAGACTGCGAGAAGGAAGAAAATAAAAGTGCAGACTCTGTGAGTGACATTTTGAGATTGTCCATTTCAGGACACTGGAGCAGCAAAGGTTATTACATTTTACTGAATATCATATTCCAGCCCATGAATAGAAATCCTTTCTTGAGTTGTGGCCAAAGGGAATTGAATTATATGTAGGCACATAATGTACAGCATTGAATAAACTCATAATAGACGATGAGAGAGGGGGGTGAAACGCTCCTTTGTCCTCTACTGGCTCAAGTTGAAATGGACAGTAGTAAATCTTACAGACAGTAAGAGATGACCTATTCCTTTGAGCATTTCATTACCAATGAGCGTGGTACTGAGAGAGGGACGGCTTGCTCATTACAGCCTATTAGATCTTCACAAACCAGAGATTTCCCTGGACATGTAAAAGGTATGAGTCAACTTTCAACTTTAACTGCTAATCACTTTGCCCGCAGCAAACAGAATAAAGAGAAACAAAAACAGATGTAAAGTGTAAGTGAGCAAAGGCTTACTAATGCAATATATGTGAAAGTGCTATTGTCATGTGCAGTTTTTAAAAAAATACGTAATTACTCAGTGGAGTTGAAATGGAAAACAATGAATTCCCAGTGACTGTAATATCCTGTGATAATTTGGTATTTAGTGTTCTCTCTATTGTTTGTCACAAACTGCTTGCTCACATGGTCTGCATATTATAGATCCATGCACATGGTGTATTATTTTTGAAGTGGTTAGTCATTTAATGTATGATATTTTATGATGGAAGTGCATAAACCTCGTAAGACCCAAACTCTTTCATGGCATGCATTTTTAATTTCTCTTTGCTATTTGGGCTGATTGCGACCTGATGAATGTAAAAACAAAGAATTACCAGATTTTTTATTTTTTTTTTACCTAATTTTTGTTTCTCAGAAAAAGGAGATCCAAATATGAGGACATTCACTTTAAATTTGGATAGAACAGTGGCAGTATAACGTCCTCGTAAGTGGATATCAGGCCCTTGTAGAGCAAAATGTAATATTTTTGTCTATACAACCCAAAATGTGATGTCCATATGTGTGGACACCAGGTCCTAGGAGGTTAAATCTGATTTTGGTATTTTATTTACATCTTTCTTTTAAAAAGTTGCACCACTGGCAAAAAACGTGTGACCAGAAACCGTCTTAGTATTAATCAAATAATTCACAAGTGATGTGCATGGATGCACACCAGTATACCAGAGAATTCTTGTTGAAGTCTCACTACTGCCAAAATTTACCTGAAAGGAAATGGAGTGTTTTTTCTAAATATACTCTGATATTAGCAAACCCTAAACCACAGCTCAGGCATTTAGTCAATCAACTGATTAGCTGATCAACTGGTAACTATTTTAAAATGAATAATTAGTTTTTTGCAGCTTCTCAAATATATCACGTCAAAGAAAAAAGACAAAATAGAATAAAATACATTTGTCTGTGAATATTACTGCAACTCTATCCCTTTTTTTAAACATTATTTGCAGACACAGGCCAGGGTGATCAATAATGAAAAAATTGTCAGTTTTAGCACAACTCCAAGACCCTCAGTCTAAATGATATAATGTGACAGGTTCTGAATATACAACAGCTGATCATAATAACATCAGTGGTGCTTCAGGGGTAGACAGATTATTACCACATCCAACTGGAACATGCCATTAGGTAGTGCAATCACTCATAATGACGGTAGGCAGAAATCGCTCTCTCTCTAAAATCGCACTGAAGCAAAAGCCTCATTAAATATGTATGCATATGCCAGAGTTGCCATTTTGGAAAATCTGAAAAATCCTGGATAACAGGCCAAAGCTCCCTTTTATTCTAGAAGCAATTTTAACTCTGGTGTTAAAAACATCCCAGGAGTCTCTTATTTACTGTAGATCTACACAGATTCACACAAAAGGCATTCAGAAACAAACTCAAGGTTCGTCTCACATGGACTGACCATCAGCGTCGTTGGTCTTTTTCTTTTTGTGCCGAGTGCGCTACTTCTTTGTAACTGGAGCCCCGAAGCAGTCATTGTATTCATTATTAAAATGCGAACTTATCAAAGTCAACTTCTCATCACTTAAATCATTTCAAGGCTGAGTGGCTCCCATGTCTCAGCCTCCTCCTCCATTTTTCATTTTTGCTGCTTGCCCATCCTCATTTCAGTAAGATGGTCTGCCAGTCATGTGAAATTGCCACCATTTGCATAACTGATGCAGGGTTAAGGGTGCAAACTGCGGCAGTGTTGATGTCACAAATGCAATCAGAGATGGTAGCGCAGGAATTAATTGGCTCGCCACATTATTTCCTTCACACGGCCTTGCTCTCACCTTTGGTGTCACCCCGTGACTTGAAAAATGACAAGAGGTTTAAAAACTATGAAACTTCTCAGCAAGGTGAAAGACAGGGTTGCTTTATACGTAGATCATTTTCAGAAACATTCCTGTGAAGTTGCATCACATCTGAAATGTTTGTTTTTAGCTGCTTTTGCACATGACCTTTTCAAACAGCAAATACGTCTGCCTTAAGATAAGATACAACTAAACTTCTCATGATTCCAGGTTATTATTCTCAGCCCTTTAGCCTCATTATGCTATTGAACGGTTCAATATATAACCATAATAACAAAATACTAATAATATTTTTTTTAAAACAAGGTAGTCTTTTGTGCCGATTAGCTAGGATTCATTTTTGCTGCTTGCTTTCTTTTTAAGTAGTAATTTATTTTTTAACACCTTTAAGCAGTAAAATTACTGTATTTTATGTCAGGATTGACCAGATTGTTGATCAATAGCAGTGTTTCCCGATTTTAAGACACTCCTAGTGTATAACAGCTAGTCATTAGTGCAGTTATAGCTCCTCTAGGGAAGATTTTAATGTAGTGTAAGGACACAGTGTCACAGACAATGAAGCACCCTTCAGAGGTTAGCACTGTCACAGATAGAAGGTATGAGAATTATCCGCATTATCCGTTATCTTAACCTTTTCTTAACTTAACCTTCCTCCACTGTCAGAGTACCCAACAAAGGAGAGTTGCCTCTACATAGGACTGTATGGGTCAAACTTAAGAGCTTTTTAACAGAAAGCAAGCAATCATAAAGTTAACTGGT
This sequence comes from Diplotaxodon limnothrissa, assembly GCF_057381915.1. Classification (NCBI taxonomy): domain Eukaryota; kingdom Metazoa; phylum Chordata; class Actinopteri; order Cichliformes; family Cichlidae; genus Diplotaxodon; species Diplotaxodon limnothrissa. Next base: position 33,147,779 of record NC_140607.1, read on the forward strand.
CATGGTAGGGGTGCCATTCACCCATCTACAATAAGTTTTTACAAAGTTAAATTAGCTATAGAATAGCTACAGGAACATCTACAGTTAATATCCAAAAGTTGATTCTGTTCATCTGGATGTAACGTTTTTAGTGGGAGAAACGTTTCATCACTCATCCAAGTGACTTCTTCAGTCTCAGCTAACTGACCTCCCAGCCCATTGTTCCTTCAGTGGTGCTAGTTTCAGTCATTATGCAAACGTACTGTTTATAAGCTTGAGGAAACCTGCAGTCAGTTGAGACTGAAGAAGTCACTTGGATGAGTGATGAAACGTTTCTCCCACTGAAAGCGCTACGTTGAGATGAACAGAATCAACTTTTGGATATGTACTTACCTGGATGATTGAGCATGCATCAAGACATCTACAGTTAATAAAAAATACTACTATGCTTCAAATTGACATAAGTGTCACCCTTTAGCTTTCTACTAGTAATTATTATATTTTTTTAAATGTGTTTATCTCTTCAAAAGGAGCGAGGCTGTCAAATGAAATAACTGGAGCCATCAAATATACCAAATATTCAAAACTGCTGCTGTTTTTGTTTGTTTGTTTGGTTGTTTTAAATTAAAACTAGGCTAGTTACAGTGTACATTTGGCTTTTAGCTCTCATGGCATGTTTTACATTGCACTGTGTGAAGCTGCTCTATAGAGATTCAAGGCAGATTTCAGAGGCACACAGTCTCTAATGACATATTGAACAAGTATAGATCAGGAATACTAAAGCAAGAGGCTGATTCAGAGCAGTAGAAACTATGTCAAGGTCAGTAACAAGGTCAAAGAGTGACAGTGAAGCTGAGTAGAAAGTCGTGCAGAGGGGGCTTGTTCAAAAACCTATCTTGCCAGTGTGCTACTTCCTATTGTGAGTGTTATTCTGACTGACATTGCAGTAACCAGCTCATCTTACTGAGAACTGATTAGGACAAATGGAGCTGACAGGTTTGTCGCTGTTCCCGAAGTAAGAGAGACATGCAAGAGAGTGGAGTCAAAATCTTCGTCTTTCACAAAGAAATGGGAAGATGAAAAGATAGATGGATACCTTCGTCTTTTTTTAGACTATTTAATAGTTCAGTTTTGTTTTCTGGAATAAAAACATCATCTTCTAATCATTTCTTCAAATGACAACGCAAAGTTAAAAACAAACAAAAAAACAAGCATAAACAAAGAGAGATCTTATCTGGCTTTCTCGTTCACACGTCAACTGAATGATCTTTCAATCTGAAATGATTTCAGCAAATGGTGAGTCAGTTGTGCAACTTTCTATTTTCAGACTATAGAAGATAACTCGGGAAAGTTATTATTTTTACATGACATCAGCAAACTACCCAGACACCATGAGATTGGTATTTGAGTCACTCGGGTTCTTGGGAATGGCTCATTTATTTCCTTAATTAAGTTTAGTAATAGCCTTGTTAAATGCTCAGTCATTGGACATTTGTTAAATGTGGTCAGTGTAAGGGAATCTGTGGCTCTGGATACCATGAGTGCAGAAATTACTTTGCAGATGCCATTTAGCAAATGCAATGCTGACTCATTCAGTCAGTGACTCAGTTTGTTTGAGTAGATTTAAGACTTGATGAGATGGTACTTTGCAGGATATTAATAGAAATCTTAAAAGTGAGCCTAACATTAGTTTGGGAGATCTTGCAGTGCCAGCCCACGTCAGCTGATAGCTCAGCCGATACCAGTCTGCATATCTTTTTGGCCGATCTTGTGTATTGGACATGCTATTTAAGCTGTAGTGGTGCAGCTGCTCTTGCTATATTTCTGCATGCTGATTTGCAAACCACCTCCACTTCAGCCGCTCTTTTTCCACTAACTTAATCAATGTCCTTTGTGTTGCCGTTGCCTCGTGCTTCATTCTGTACAGGGGGGTTTGCTGCTGCTCTCCATGCCTCAGGGTTACCATCTATGCACATACAAGGCCAGGGAGGGGCCAGAACAATTTCTGCAGAAGGAAATAACCTTCTGACTAAAACACAGTTTTTATCGTTTTGCTGTTTTCACTGTCTGTTCAATGTTTGTTACTCACATTGCATCTAATTAAATATGTTTGGGCAATGCTGGTGTGATGACAGAGATTTTAATCATACAAACATTGCTCTGAATAAAGACTCTAAAATCATGCGAAATCTTGTGCATTTGTAATTGTCAGATAGTTAGTCCTAATTACTTTGGTGATCCCCATCTGTTCCACCATAGGGCTCACCATTATGGTTTTAAGTTAACGATTTGTTAGCTGTACCCCTAAGAATCCAATATCTAAATGGTCTGTATTTATATAGCGCTTTACTAGTCCCTAAGGACCCCAAAGCGCTTTACATATCCAGTCATCCACCCATTCACACACTGGTGACGGCAAGCTACATTGTAGCCACAGCCACCCTGGGGTGCACTGACAGAGGCGAGGCTGTCAGACACTGGCGCCACCGGGCTCTCTGACCACCACCAGTAGGCAACGGGTGAAGTGTCTCGCCCAAGGACACAACGACCGAGACTGTCCAAGCCGGGGCTCGAACCGGCAACCTTCCGATTACAAGGCGAACTCCCAACTCTTGAGCCACGATCGCCTTCCTTTGTGTATGCAAATAAAAATATAAATTCATTTCCTGTAGTAGTTTGTGCAAAATACATGGAAAACTACAGTTCCCATACACCCGTAATCTCAGTTGTCTGCTGACAAACACATTTCAAGTATAGGTTAAGTAACCGAGAAGCATCTTGGAGAGCTGTCAATATTTGAATATTATTTAACAAAATAAATTTTTATATGTAATCATGGTCACAAAAGCTAAAATATGCCCCTTGTTGATCCATTTTCGGTTCACTTACTTTAAACAGGTCTTCAGAAAGAACTGGTCATTATCAACATTCAGATGAAATCTCTCCAGCACAAACAGATTCATTACCTGCTGTGATGGAAATTTGCCTTTGAAAACACCTTGAAAGTAAACCAATATAAACGAAGACATCTATTATCCTCAGAAGAACTGCCTTGTAAAAATATGGACAGAGCGGGTAGAGTAGAATTTGCCCAATAATTAAATTTATCTGGCACAGATCGGGGTGATGTGAGGATAGTCTACCTAATTATAAGAAATCGAATTAATGTCTCTGGCACAAGAGCTCATTTCAGTGGCTTCCTATCACTTTTGATAGAAGCTGAGAGACATTTTTCTTTCCAGTTTTACATCGATGAAAGAATCGGTTATCACACTCCCCCTGATTCATTTGGAAAACATGAAAGCCTCTCAGATAGCCACATAATTAAACAGTTATTTTGGGGCATTCAATTTAAACTTGGGCTCAGCGGTGCCCTTGCAGGAGAAATAGAATTGCTTTGTCTCAGCACTCTCTTTGAGTCTGAAGACAGTTTAAAGAAATCTAGTTGCAATAAAACACCAGATCTGACTACAACGAGAAGCCACGAATTAATGCTTTGCCTTTGATCCGACCAGGGCGATGCACCAGTGCCTTTTGTGCTCAGCTAAATGAGTTCCTAGTTCTGAGGAAGACTGCTAAATTATTAAGACTGTTCTAGAAGTTTGACTCTTTTATTTTGCTTTTCTTGCAATGCACCAAGGGAGCATTTGGCAAAGAATCCAAAGGTTTAAAATAGAAAAAACTCTGAACCATGTTTGCAATAATCATGATGTCCCAAAGGACTGGAGTTAAAGCACATCTGCCTAATCCAATCAGCTTCCACATTAACCTACATTGTCTATATTTGAATATTGTTTCAGAACTTACTGCAATGGAATACAGCACAGTACATTAGATGTTGTGATGAACCTTAGGCTGTCAGCTACAATTTAACAACAGGACGCCCTCATTCTGTTTGATATATTCATCCAAGGTGGGGGGGTTGGCCTATCAAAAGATGATTTGAGTAAATAAATAGAACCTGACTGGTGGCATAATCCTTGTCATGATGGCCAAAGGGCAAACTTAATGCATGTAGATATCAACGTCAAAGTCAAAAAGCAGAATAGTTTCTATTTTTAATCCACTTATCTGAGTCCTTGATTTCCTGCACGTTTGCCTCGCTATTCAGTTTGATGAAAAATGCTTTTGAAATGCAGAGCTTTTTAGATACAGGTGGTGCGCGTGATTTCAAACCACTATGTGTGCTGATAAGGAAAACATTTTATTTAAACTCACACTGCATAATAAATATCCAGGGGTCATGTGTTCTGGTGTATTAATCCGAAGGCCTTTAATGGATAGATGTTGAAAATGAACTTGGGCTTGTTGACTTTTCTCTTTTCCTCTCCAAGAAAAACTCCTCAGTGCTTCAGGTGATTGACATATTTACTCCTTCTCTGCCAAAGTCCTCCACTATCCCTCTCTCCATCTGTCAGTGCCCTTAACAGCACCTCATCCTGTTGAGAATGGGCCGAGAGAGGCAGGAGATTAGGGGCTAATACTGTATAGGAAAGGACAAATAATCTCACAGACACCCTATCTTTTCTCATAAACTTTGAAGCAAAAGGACAGTCTTCCAGCTTGACTGATAGACTGTCTTACTGTTTGACTGACAGCCACCAAGGTGAGGGTATGTCAGATTGGAGGAGTCGTTTTTAAATACCCGTTTAGCAATATACCATCTTCGCCTCCAGGTCATAATCTATGCTATCAATTTTGATCCTGCCCTAAAGCCCCATTCCACATGCCCTGGGGTCCAATATTGCTTGGGAACGTGAGAAGGTTTTGCAATGACATCTAATTTTTTTTTTTTAATTGTAAAGTAAACACATCTGGGCAATTTTCTGATTGTATTTAGATGAAGCTAGAGGTCTCCTGATAACAATAATCTACTCAAAACTGGACTTTGAAGTCTACTAAACCTTTTGAAGGTTTTTAAATAAACTGGGCATGTTTTCTGAAAAGCTGCATTGCTGCTGAGATTTTTGCTCTCGTTCCATTAATTTTAGGAGAAAGCAATCCATATATATAAAACTAGGCATCTCCTAAACCAGCTCTATAACATGGGAAGTTATCTCTTTCAGCCTTGTTGCATGAAATATGAACACTGAACTAAAAGCAGAATGTTTTTTTGGTGCCTTAAACTTACCTGCATCCATACAGTTCAAATCCAATTCAATAATCCAAAAGCAAACTAAATCTGAAAGTGGTTTCAAATGGCAGCTTTGATTCAAAATTCACTTCTGATTGCTAACCAACTGCAGTAACCACAGACATTTCCTGCTGTGATAAATCTTTTCATAATAATTTACTTACTGGTGTGCATCACAATGGCTCATATCAATAACATAAGTTATCTTCGCTGTAGTCAGGCATATTGACGTTGACAAGGTTATGTATTAATTGTGTGCGGTTCCTGACCATACTGTGCAAAAATGGCCCTTTATGAATACAGCTTATGTCACTTTTCATCCACCTGCTGATGTTTTTTATAATCTGCTCCCGCTCAAAATACTGCAGGATCAGACTCACCTTCCTTTAAACCCCAGAACCTTTAGTTCCCCTGAGAACACAGAGTGGACTCTCAACTCCTGAGTCACTTTTAGTTCGCCTTTCCCTCGCTGTTATTTCCACTCTGGAAAATGTACTTATAGGATTTCTGTGACAAAAAAGGAAGAGAGGTTCAAGTTTATTTCTATGCACACTTCTCAGTGATGGTGGTACTTCAGTTCACTCAGGGTACATCTATGTTTGCCAGCAAGGTGACAAAAAATATGCTGTCAAAATAATGTTTGAAGCATGTGACAGGCTTTTCCTTACGGGGTTATTTTGGAACATATCTTATTTCCCAATACGTCGTGTACAGTGGAAAACAATATGAAAGATGTAATTTGTATTGTATATTTACTGGCTATGTGTGGCTATGTTATGAAGCAACAATGCTTTTCATAATGCACTTAAAATAGTGCATAAATCTGTATGCTCTGTATGCCTACACATTAAATATGGTTACTGATGGCTCCTGTTTTCACACTGACTCAAAACTCAAAGAAAATAATTGGCTAGAGCTAACTAATTGTGTGAATTATGCGTATGTGTCTGTCTGTTTTGTTTTTTGGTGCACATATTCTTGGCTATTCACACAATACTCAGATATTTTGAGAAAGAGTTCAGGTAGAAAACTAGTTCTTGACAAAAGCACTGATGAGCAAGAGCTTGTCCAATGCATAACCCACTAATTGAACTAGTAGGTGTCTAAATATATCTTGAGAAACACATACATGGGTCACACACACACACAAAAGTTGGGTATTGGGTTTCTTTAAAGGACAGGTATGCTATTATTGAATATATTGAACAATATTTTTTTCATAGAATCTTCCCGCGATGCATGAAATTAGTTTATCAGCTTTAATGGCCATACAACTGTGAACCCTGTGAATTACATTCACTTTATTGAGTTTATATACAGATTACCTCTAATCAATCCAAGACCATATGTGTATGTCGCTTTACAGTTGATGCCGCTTATTATTTCGACATTAGCACCGTACATGCTGGTAATGCTGCATGGTGAATCCTTTGACTTTTAGTAGGATTATCCTTTAATGGGGTTTAAGCCAAATATAAGACAACTCTTTCATTAAGCCAGTAATTTCAGGCGGTGTGGCTGTGATGCTTTTCAATTCACTTGTCACTTTAAACTCCAAATAAGAATTGAATGTCTGGACAGAACGCTTGGAAGTTTTACATCTTCATACAGTCCAGCAGTACCAAACCATAATGGCATGGGGTTTTTTTTCCATCTGCAGCTGGACAGCTTAACAAAGCCAAGTACACCTCTCTGTCGCTTTATATTTAACACGTTTTAATCTTTTTTAATCTAAATAAATATTATCAATTATAAATATTCAAGAGGGATGCAGACAGATGCTGTGTGGAATTTACCTGTTCAGTTAGTTATTGTTTCTTCCTGAGGAACAGAGGTTACATGGCTAAATAAATCCCCTCATGGCCTTGACTGCATTTGCCTTCCTACACATTAAGCATAATGGAATAATTCACTTGCCCTTGAGCCCCCTTGCCATGCATCCATACAAAAGTTCTTATTGGGTCGCCAGCAAATTGAATGAACCTCCTTTCCATAAAAAGGTAATGGACTCCTTTGGATAGCCCTCTAAATAACAGGGATGGTAGGGGAGGTGAGATGAACCAATTTATTATCTGACTTTCAAGGGGGTGCGTACAGAGGGTGAGGTCACTCTCTCATTGATCATAGGTCCCCCCTTAGGGAAATGATAATTATGTGTACCAACATGGACTAAGGTCACCTCCAACCATCACCACGAGCAGGTTAGACACCCTCCAGTAGGGATGTAGACTTGTGGAGTATAAACTGAAGGTGGCATTTTTCACTGAATTAGTTTAATTTTACAATAATGTGTAGGTTTTTGAAATTGTCACAATTACACTTTTTAAAAATTTATTTTTAGGTTGGCTTTAATTTGAGAAAATCATTGTAAATTTTGTTGCATAAAATATTTGTTGGCCAAATTACAAATATTGCTAATTAAAATAAGCAGCTAACAAGCAGTGTAACTATTGTGATCTTTTTATATCATTAAAGTAGAATCCAGTTCTTGATACAAATGCTTCATGCAGATCTGGTCAGTTTAGTGTGCAGTAGGCAAGTTTTCGTCTCTTTTGTGGTGGACTACTAAACTGAAACCTGCACTGAATATGTTTGTTATTCAGTGTCAGTCTTGCCACCCTAAATCATGATACTGAGCTGCAACATAAATCGACAAATTAATTGAGAGGCCAGACAGGTAATAAAGTTTCCATCTGGCCCGTCCAGCTTCAAGTGGGGAGAAAAAAATCTATTTTGCTGTTTTATGTGTGAAAGATGAGAAATTTGTGATTGTGCTGATTACTTCATTCAATTGTCAGTTAATCAGAGAATTTGCCAGGTCTATAAATTGTCATGAAATAGTACAAACTAGTCCCTGTCTGCAGGAGCCCAGATGGTGACTTGGTTTGTCATGTCTCAGAAAACAAAACAGCAAATCTTTACAATGAAAAGGTCAAAAACGACGAATTGTTGACAGTTTTTCTTGAAAAATAGTGATTGTCATTGTCAATGATTTTTTTTTGATGTTGATTTCAAAAGAAAACTTAAATATTATTTCATATATGGCAGGAGTCTCAAACTTAAATGAGCTGTGGACCGCTGCTGGCAGCGTGATCTCATTTTCATTACTCAAAATGTTGCGTTTTTTTGGTTTTTTTAAATGTCAAAAACTGTACAATAAGACAAAACTGCAAATGTGAACGCAATTTCTTTTTCTCACTCTTAACTAACTGAAACTTTTGATTGAACTACCAAATAAACAAATTGGTACTCTCTTTCTGGCCAGACACGTGGAGCACTTCTGCTGTAATTTAGTTCATTTTTAACAAAATACATGCAGACATTAGTTTTTGACTTCTAGTGAAAATTGTTTTCTTTACAAATGACTCTCTCACTGAACTAATACAGCCAATTCCTCAACATCTTTGTGCTCTCTACTGATATTAGCTTGATATTAAATTATTTTTTCTTTTTAAAGAACTTACTTTAACATTGCACTCAAGAACAAACAAATCCTCCCCAACAATAAAAGTAACTTCAAGGGCCAAATTGCATTATATTTCTTCACGTCAATATATGGTCAAGCAAGTAGAGGTGACACGGGCCTCAAGTTTGAGACCTCTGAAATACGGGTTTACACCATAAAAAATACATAACTGACTAAACTGCAAAGTATCTCTTTGCACAGTGTTAAAGTACCAGATCTATCTAAGTATGAAACCTATATATTATACATGAAATAATTCACTTTTTAAAAAACTTGGATTAGTTAAAAATGTCAATTTTAGTAATAAGAAATGTGAAAAATGTAAAAAGATAATTCTAAATTTATTTGATCATATATTTGAGCAAATTAACAAACTAATTCATAGCCATATTAATGTACTTTTAGTATCTTCGTCTTTTTATTTTGACACTTTCCATATTTATACACTTCAGACACTGACAAAATGTATCCCTGTATTTGACTTTTAAAGAATGTGTAATACTGACCAAACTATCTCTAGGAGAATACATGGCAAGCACATAGGTATTCATACTCCATCACTGGATCAGCGTGCCTCTGATTATGGTATATTGTGTAGGCTACTCTGCCTTTTCTTCCCACTAGCTAACGGCATTTCTGTCTCAAATCAGATCAGCTCTACCAGACAGCCAGCAGCTCCCTCGCTGATTAGCATCAAGGGGGAGAAGTGGGTGGAGGAAGGGAAACTCAGCGGGTGTCTTAATTGCTCTCTGTAGTCGCCACATTTTGAATGCCCGGCTCCAATTTTTTTTGATTATTTTAGATGTGAATGGTAGGTTGCATGTAGCTAATATAAGTCTCCCTGAGGGCCAAACTTGATATGTACCACTTCTAACCAGCGGCAGTACACACTTCTGTTTATGCATAAACTGTATATACAAGCACAGTCATGTAGAGTAGGTAGACAATGAGTTTCTTTTATACATGCGCCACAAATCACTGTCATCCGGGGAAGTAAGGCTCACTCCCTGTGTGTGAGTAGTAAACATGGTAGACTGAGATGATGTATAGCGCCTGCAATGTTCATGCTGCAGACAATGTTTAAAATTGCTTCTTTAACAGAGTTGGAGAGAAATATGACTGAAGGTAAACTAGAGAGAGAGAGACAGACAATGTGAGGAATAGAAAAGAAAAAAACGAGTAAAAAAGCAAAGAGAGTTGGCAAAAGAGAGATTACACTAAGGATGTACAGCAGCAATCGTGGGAGGTGGTCCTGATTCCGATACACCACAGACAGTAGGTGCTATGGGACTCTGGAATTTGCCACTTTTTTGGATGAGACTCAAATAGACAGAGACAGAAGGTTAAAGGAGCACAGAAACAAAGTCGAACAAGCCTGGAGGTTTTATACAAGCATATGAAAAGCGTGGGGAGTTTGTTGGCTGCGGGTTGCATGTGATGCCATTCAATGAGGCACATTTATAGCATCAAAACGATGGTAGATCTGCTGGATTTGTTGGATGCTGTGCCTCCATCTGCCTGTGCGCCACACCTGGTAGGTGGCACAGGATGGCGCAGTGATGAGAACATGAGGAGGGATCATGGGGATTGCTCACCTGTCCATGTCTCAATGCCAGACTCGGCATGATAGAACTGAGTGGATAATGTGAAAACTATAATGAGAACAGGTGAGGGGGAAGAGACAGGTGCAGATGATTTAAATCCTCTTCTTCGTAAAGTATGACAAGCAGTCTTTCTTCAGCGTATAAAAGTAGGGATACTGACATGAGAGAATGAAAAGGAATCCAGAGGTTTCTTCATTCTTAAGCTTCACCCTTCCCAATGATTGCACACTCTTTCTACAATAGGAGGTAAAATCTATTTACAGAAAGAAACAGAGAAAATTCTGGGCCACTTGATTACCTAATGAGGGAACAGATCTTCTCAAACGTGGTCATAAGCTGGGCTTCATGAATTATTTATATGGCTATTTTGCATTGTAAAAGCATTCAGAGCTGAAGGTGAAGAAATACAGAGAGACGGTAATCAAAAGCAATGGAACATGTTTGTCTACTCTCAACCCATTTTCTAATTACTAGCATAGATCGAGATCTTGTCAGGGGTTTTCCCACTCTTCTTTCCACACCCAGGTGTCAACTGTCCCATTGAGTTTCATCTTGTCATGATGGCTGCATACCTCATACGCCTCTGACTCGAATTAGTTTGGAAAGCCAGCAGCTCATTAAGGCAGAAGTAGGGGAGGGACTGAAATACCAAATTCTAGGGTCATAATTGAGGTCTGTGCATGCAGACAGGTGTGCAGAGAAACTATTAAGTTAATGCTAAGAATTATTCCCATGGAGCAACTACAAGGAAATGTGATGGTGGATAATTGGAGACTCAAGTGGGGAAAGGCGGCTCAGAAGGTCCTTAACGCAGACAGCTATGGCTGCTGGTCTGTCAAATCGGGTTTTAAATTAGCTTTAGTGTCATGGAAATAGTTATTTATGGTTTCCTTTGCTGCTGCTGGTAAATTTTACTTGTGTAATTGGCTGATAAAGTTTGAGCCAGGTGGTAGTTTTATTTTCTACTCCACTCTCTTAATTAACTGGGAGAAATGTGCTCTCACAAATGTGCTCTCACAGAAACACAGTTCCATCTCTCTGGCCTACATTGAAAAATGGAGCAACAGAGATGTCCAATCCCCAAAACATCTGTCAGCTGCCTGTTTGACTGGTGAAATTAGACTTTGTTGGCAAAATGAGTTCCTTTTCACAACAGGACAGTTTCCATCATCCAACTTTTCTAAAAGATTCAACTTCTTTGTCTTGTTCTTTGGTCGAACTCAGGAACTGTCAGTCATCCAGAGGCTCAGTATTCAGCAGCTTCCTCCATCTCTGGTGACATGGTTGTGCTAATTAAACATGGGATTCACAATGATTCTTCCTCAGTGCTCTCCACGTACATTAGCATCTGCAGAAGGCTCTTCAGTAATCTCCTTCACACAGGAAGAAGTGCAATGAGGAAGTGGAGCTCACAAGCTGCTAATTAAACCAAACTATGCCTACTTCCCTCTCTCCGCCTTTGCACAACGAACCCTCTAATCACTTCTAACTCAATTTAGAAGCAAGTAATTGATGCACACGTGATGATGCGTGAAAGATGAGAAACACTACCAGTTTAGATGTTAACAATATTTGCAGTGAGGACCGACCATCTGATTCTGGAGCTATTCTACTGCTAAAATTCTACTGCCTCTAAAGTATGTAAAGTATTGTTGCGTTTGGCCATGTCGGAAGCAAAATGTTGGCATTCGTGGACAGTTATGGGCTAATCAGTTGGATTTATCTATTTGCTGTTGAGCAGTTTTTATTGCCTGTGTTAAAATGTTTTGCTATTGGAAGTCAACTGCTGCCAATTACCCCATTGGCTTTGTCTCCATGCACCATACTGCCATAAATGTAGCCTTTCATTCTCTGACATTCAACAAGAATTAAATGTATAGCAGCAGCAGTAGCAGCAGCAGGGAATGGTGCCATCATTTTGGAACCTCGAGGTGTAGCTTCCAATTTAGAATTGCTGCAGCTATATTTCACATGTCACTTTCCAATTAGACATTTTATGCTGAAATCATACACTCTGAGCAGTCACAGCATGTCATATTAAGATGTTATCCAATTGTTAAGATACCCCAGTATGCCTTCCTACAAGTTCTCCTCTCTTCTCCGTCTGTAGTGGCTCCGATAATGAACCACAGCTCCAGCAGCTCTTGTGAATCTGAGCGCTAATACTGTGCTTTGATTTGATTTTTAGCCCTACTGAGAGAGGGCAAATAGAAAGAGCTGCAAATGAAATGCAGTAGGTTTACCCAAGTCAAGTAAAGCCCTTAGGCTTTAATTTACTGGCTAAAAACATGAATTTATTTTCCAAAAGGGTTCCTCCTCCAGTTGATGTTCCAGTTTTCATTTACATATCTCTGGAGAGGAACATCCAGAGATATTTTAATTTCAATGAGCTGGTCTTTGGTAGCTTTAGCTTCAGGGACAGCATGGTATGATTTTACAGATACCCTGATATTTGAAAGTAAAATGTTCTGTCTTATGTTCTAAATTGTTACCTTTTCAAACTAAGCATTATTTCATTTTTGTTTACATTTAATTTCATTTGGTCTTTTTTTATTTGTTTGGCTACTTTATTAAGCAAGTCTATGAAAATATGTTTTTCAGTTTTCTCTTAAAGATGAAATACACTGTCAGATGCAAAATAAGCAAAGTTTGAGGGAAAGACATTGGTTTATTTGCTTTATCACCAGTATTTGGTTGTGGTTTGATGACTGACTTGACTGATATTTATAGTGAAGAGTAACTCTGTGCCTTGCAGTATTTACTGTCAACTTACTTACTTTACTCAACATCCTGTAACTTTAACTTGGGAAGATTTTTTTTTCCAATTCAATAAGGCTTTTAAAAAAAGAGAAAAAATGACACTGGTGGATTGAGCTCCCCACGCCATGGTCCTAATGAGCAGTCATGTTATCACAGAATGCCGAGGTCAGAGTTCAGTTTTCCTTCTGCATTGACCTCACATGCCAAGAGATTCAGCTGATCTCTTTAAACCAGGCCCCATTAATTATAAGAAATGCCAACATGCCTCTTTACATGTTGTAAAGGCTAAATTTTATAGGAATTGCTAGTCAATAAGGACCATGACTACTTTGTATGGGCAATGGTAATGGAGTTGCCCCAACGTTATTATAAGCTGACATTTGATTGCTTTTCTAAACCTCTTTCCTGCTAGGTTGTAGCTGCCAGTTGTCGAGATTGTCATGAGCTATAATGATTGCTTTGGGCACATAACACCACTCAGGTTCTACACAACCTCGCTCATACCGACATTATAATTGTGCATACACAATTTCTATTAAAATTTCTGACATATTCAGAGTTTTCTAATCAACCTAAGTAACCTTTGCTTGGAGTTACAGTTCTTAGGTAAACATTTCTCTGGCCGGAGGCGGGGGTCTGAGCCAATCGACTCATTTGTTCTGTTTGAAAGTGATTGCTGCCGAGTGGAGACTGCTTTAATTTGATTGATGTGTGGTTCACCAAGCGGTGGATTTGGTTGTAATTACTCTTTGTGCTCACCGTGATAAGGAAATTAATCAAGCCATTATGTTGCTCCCATTTTATCATCAGGACACAATAATTGAATAAAACAACCTCACTTGTCTTCAAAGTCACTCTGGCACGCATGGTACTCACCCGCTGCAAGGGTAAAGGCCTCGCTATTCTTGATTGGCTGATAGTGAGGCAAAGATGATGAGTGTATTTCATATTCACAAATGATGTAGACATTTTAATTGGACTAATCAGAATCAGTTCTTTTAATTTAACTACAAAGCCATGTTGCGAACTTTGCATAGTCCATGCAACTAAATGATCCCATTTGTTTTGAGCAAAAATCAGGGAGTGCATGGACCATGGTAGAAAAAAAAAAGTACTTGTACCGAAAATATCAGCGGGTAACATTAAGTAAATATGCATTAACAATAAGATCATGTTTCAGTGGCATACAACTTAATGGCATTTAATGTATTTGTTATACCGATGCACAAGTAACATTCCCTCTTTTTACTTTTTACTTTCTGTGTCCTCCTCTCATTCCATGACTACTGTTCTGCTGGTGTTCAGTGTTACATTCATAGCTCAAGAAACTTCTATGTATTATGCATTACATTTCTTAAAAGTACTGCAGTATGTTACTTAATTACTTGTTGGAATAAAATAATTCATTACAATGAATTATGATGAAATTGACCTTACACTTATTATCATGTAATTACCAGGTAACAATATAAACCTATATGCTACTGTCCCACATATCAACACAACAACACCTAATGGTTGTGTGCAAGCATTGCGTTAGCATGCTGTCTGTGCAGAGGGTTGCAAAAAGCCAAAGTTGTGTTAGCAGAACAAAGCAATTGTTTCTGTCCTGGAAGTAATTTAGTATAGTGAAATGTAACATTACTGCGTTACTGAAAAATGCAATCTGATTACAGTAACATATTACTTTGTAACTTACTTTGTAATGTCTTGTACCCAGCACTGCTGGTGTTGTAAATGCACCCAATGTACTTTGGCATCAGTGTCTTGACATACAAGCCTCAGTAATACAGGACACTGACAAATATTGGATTAAGTCACAGGTCTGGTAGTTAGTCGACTTTTATTTAAGACTTCGCTTGCCTATTAATTTTGTTTTTGCACACAATTTTTGACTTTTCTTTTCACTCACTGGTTAGTTTTAGGCACCAAAAACTACTTGGTTGGGTTTGGGGAAAGACTGTGGTTTGGTTTAAAACATGCCTCTTCAGCCTGGTGAGTGAAAAATATCACTTAGTGCATTTAAATGTGATGGCCTGAGTTCAGTTGGAGTCCAGGTATCTTTGGGAAAGAGAATTCTTAAATTTATTGTGAAACACTGACTAATTTAACCTCTTTTGACTTTAGAGGTTTACAGGGAAATCTATCTTTTATAAAAGCCACTGGTTTCATCTTCTGTGATGCAGTTTTTATGCTCATCAGGTGCTTTTGACTAAAAAATATGATAATTCTAAATACCAGTGCATAAAAACAGTTTACAAGTTGCTTAAATGAATTACTTTTTAATGCACTCTGTAGGAAGCTTTTCAATAATAAAAAACGTGTATTTGTAGATAAATCATGGTCCTTAAAATTAAAAAGAAAAGAGAAAACTTACTCTCATCATTACATGATAGCAGCCTAAGGTGCTGTCAAAGCTTTATGCTGAAATTTAATGTTAGACTTGGAGCAAACTAGCAAAGACGGAAAATTGCCTGGAGCCACTGATACCTCATAGCTGGGGCTTACATCTTTGATATTCACTTCTATCATTCTGCCTTCCCTTAATGCTTAGTATGGAAGAAGAGGCGGCCAATTTAGGGCTGATCTCAATCCCCCAAAAGGATTTGCATCCAAAGCTGCAATTTAGCTGGTAGGAGAAATGTCACCAAAAATCTATTACCCATCTGCGCACATTTAGGAGAAAAATTGCCTCCCCTGTGGAGTGAAAACATTAGGTGATTTTGGTAGCTGAAAGAAATGAAACCACATTTTAACGTGGGCTGACATGTTTTAGAGAGCATGCTTTCACAATAGAGGCCATGGAAACTGGACTGTCACAGCAACATATGGGGGTTATTTCACTTTGCAAAATATATGCTCATATTTAGAAGCTCATTTAAATCAGTACTTCATAATTTTATGCCATTTCCTGATTGTGAAACTTCTAGTGCTCAAACCAGCAACTTTCTGCAGTGTTAATGAAGTGGTTGGGGCTCATGTGGCTAATTGTTTATAACTAGTTAATTGCAGGCCTGTTTGTGTGTTTCTTCAGCTGAATGATTGCCTCAAAAATCTCTTGACATTTAATCTATAACACTTGACCTAAAAGTATCCACTTTAACTTTTCATTGAACAGTTTTAGCAGGTCGTGTGTGCCTTAAGACTTAACCACGTGAGAGATGTGTTTCATTCACTTTGTGGGGATTTAATTGCTCGCTTCTGTCCTTTGGATGGTGATAAAGTTGCTCTCCACTTGAGTCTAAAACATAGATAAACACTCTCAGTATAAATTAAAGCAAAGTGACTTGGGACCACAGTGTTGGGATTTTAATTGTGGTAGTAGATCACCTCTTTCTCTAGTAATTATCTCAACTATCATCACTCCTGTAATAATGATAATCAATTGCTCCCAGTCACTGTGACAGGGATAATGAAAAGTTTATTAGCTACCCTGAATCTCACATGAGTAGTTGGAAACTCTTAAATCATTTACGGAAACAGAAAAAATAAAAGCATCACTTCTGCACTGTTGTCAGTCTTTTTCTGATTCTTTTTCTCAGGGTGAAGGTCACACAAGTCCTCCCTCATTCTTTGTTATCTTTTACACTTTTCTTGACATGTCTATAAGCTAGTGAGTTAGAGGGGAAACCCTCCACTCTGAATAATCAGGGTATTTGGGCTGTTGGACTAAGGGCTACTTCACTGTATAGGGAGGGATTGTTTATACCAATACATGTGCTGCTGAAGTAAAGATTTTTTATGAGCACTTTACTTGGTGTTAACAATTAACTTGATGGGGGGAAATGCTTAACAGTAATCTTCTTCAGCCTTAAATCCTCTTCCTTTGTGTCACAAAGTGACATATCAACCATCGAGCGCCAGATGTTGTTTTCCTGTTGTTGCTTTAGCATTAGCAGTATTGATCTTTCCACGTATCCCTTAACTTGCTTGGCGCAGTTTGTTATTCACTTGCTCCATTAGACATGAGTCTTCTTGGCTCACTCACTCAGCAAGACGGTGCACCTGTGAGGATGGCATGGCAACCAAAATGAGAGGAAAGTCAGCCAATATGGATTTTTGAATGCTGGATCCTAGATTGTATTAAGGTTCCATACTGGTACTGGTTTGTTGCTGCTTGTTGCTGCTTAAGACAAAATATAGTTATGAAATTTGTCATATGGGGATATTAAAAAAGGCTAACTATCTGCTTGCAGGAGTAAAAGCAAATAGTTGAACTATTCCTGTAAAACTGTTAATATCTCCCCAGTTAGCAAGAGCTCATAATGAAGCGCACCTTCTTTGTTTGCTCTTTTTTTGTAAATTCAAAAGTACACATGGATACTACTTGTACAATATACTTGCAAATATGTGTAATTAAAGGTTAATTACGCTAGCAGCAGAGGCTGTCAGGGTACAATCATTTATGCTGATAGACCATAACACAGCAGCGAGGGAGTGCATTTATCTGTTTGTGCTTTCAGGAGATCACAGAATAGAAAATGCACAAATTCCCCTTGGGTGTCTCTTAGCGCTATCTTGTAAGATCTCATTCTGTCACAGTGGGGTATCTATACACATAAGGTTTAGAAGGAAAAGGTTGCATTCAAGTGATGTGTGTTTTGTTGTGTCCCCAAAGAAGCTCTAAACTGACACGGCTCTGAGCGCTCTGAAGCTGCCACAGAAGCTTTGCTGAATTGTCAAGCAGCAGTTTTAATCACACGCGTTGAGTAAAAACTTGATTTGAAATAGCAGAGTTCGGATGAAAACACGAAAACATCTAGCAGAATTTAATTGCGTCAGCCGAGAATGCGATCTGTATTAATCGTCAGAGAGACGTTTGACACATTTGAAATGCAAACATCAGAGCTGTGCAGCGGTGTTTTGCAGGTGCATGGGTTTAATGGTTGGCTGCATGCTTCTCGCACACCTGTACAGTGTCAGCCGATGTTATGAGTTTGAGACCCCCAACTGTGCGCTGGCGGTGTGTAAAGCAGCTGGCAGATTACTGTCTAGCTCCTGGCAGACATTGTAGCAGTTTATCTCAATTTTACATCGTAAATGGGGTGTGGACAATGAAACTGTACACAAACTATGACGATCCTTCTGTGACTCTAGCTGTCTGTGATGTTTTATGATTATCTCAGCACACAGCTGAAAGTAGAAGTAGGAAAACTTGCCAAAAGATTTTACTCTATGGGAAACTTATAATCTACGCCGCAAATAACAATTCTCCTCACACATTTAGTTGAACTCATCTTACAGTGTTGGTCTTCTCACCACAGTGTTTTCATTCACCATGCTGCCTTCTGTGAACATATTTTGTCACATTCGCCTGGGACCTTTTTATGAGTTGATGAGGATCAAAAAGCAGATGATATCCCAAAATAAAGCAGCATACTTATATTTTGAATTATAATTATATGATATGATATCAGACCACCCATCTCTAACTGAAAGTTAAACAGATGGAATGATGTCCTCTGTTAAAACCATACAGGTCCTGCTTTAGGGAGGAGCCCATCTTTCCCTGCCCTGCACCATCATGGCATTAGATATTTTAATATTAATACAGAAATTTGATAATAATTTATTTCAGCCAATTACCTCTTGCTTGATATGTTGATATAGCTACTTCTGCATCTGTTGACCACACACAGTCCCCCATTCAAATTTGGAATTGTGCACAGGGGGAAATCACAGCCACTGGGCCTTAAAAAAAAAGCACTGTCATCTTGTTTGCAGCATGTTTTTGTGTACCATCTGTCCGTGTCAGCATCAGTGGTGAACGATGGAGCAAGGGAGCCTCACGTTGAGAGGAGATAGACTCTCCCTCTGTGACAAAGACTGGAACAAGAGTTGATCACAGCA
Organism: Diplotaxodon limnothrissa; assembly: GCF_057381915.1. Lineage (NCBI taxonomy): Eukaryota > Metazoa > Chordata > Actinopteri > Cichliformes > Cichlidae > Diplotaxodon > Diplotaxodon limnothrissa. The sequence continues at coordinate 33,166,572 of NC_140607.1, forward strand.
TGGTCACTTCTCGCTCCCTCCCGAAACACAGCCAAAGGAGATGTTCTGCAGCACACACGTTCAACTTGACGCACATAATAAAAGAAAGAGTTCAAAAAGTCAAAAAGTGGGATGCTACCCTCACTTTGAATTTTATCAGCCCGCTAAGTCTGTTGTGATCCCTCCTGCAGATATGGCTCGTTGGCACTGTACCAGGCTATAATGTGTAATAAACAGAAAGTTACCCAAATTGTAGGGACCAACTCTGTGTTTTACATTGTTAAAGGGTATTCTTTATGCTTAGCTGAGTAGTTATGGTGACTAAGCCATTATCAGGTTGTTTTAGTACATAAAATGACCTAAACGACAAGAAACAGCCCCCCAAAAAAAGTCTGAAACTTAAGTTTTCTGGGTGAAAATTGAGCTTCTCCTGTGATTCTTTCACCTATTTTTATGGTAAACAGATCCCCAGTTAATGTAATACTTTGTCACCAAGCACCTTAACTTAAGATGCACAGTATTTCTTTTGATTTGCTTTTTGTAGTTTTGGTACTTGGAAGTCTCCCTTTAAATACTTTCAACTGATGTCTGGTTATAAATTAGAATAAAGGACTTCATGTGAACATGGAAAAGAGAATAAGCACAAGGTTTGGTTTGACAGATACAAGCAGCTTGCAATAAATCCAGGTGCTTATTGTAAAATTCTAGCCATAAATTGCAGGGCCAGATCAAGGGAACGTGCATTTGTGATAGCAAAATTGATTTCATTTAAAAGTCATCAACTGCTGCTTTTAGAGTGACAGCAAATAACAAAGAAGCCAAAATGGGGCCAGTAAAAGAAAATTGCTCTTTGTTCAGGGACATAAAGTGGAGAGTTCAACAGGGCAGAGCAGTTTTCAGCTCGTGCTTGTATCTAAAGCGAATTGTGTATATTGTTAAAATACTTACAGATAGCAACATAGTTACATATAATACAGCACTATCAGGATACATTGCTCACAAAAACAGTGGAGTTATGATACAGTGATTCAGTGCGTGTGTGTGTGTATGTGTGTGTCTGTAATGACTGGCCTTTTGAGACCAATGGTGTTTTTGTACATTTTTGTAATGATCTTTTGGGAAAGTTAGCATCCACTACTTGACTCTTTTGTATTTTATAAGGATTCATAATAGGGGTTTTTTTTTCCCCTTTTCTTCATTATAATCACCAGATTAAGATGAACGGCCATCATTCAGTTGATATTATGTGTTTTGATTCTGGTTGGGATATTTTGCAAGTGGATACAAATTGTATGGAAAACACATGACTCATAAATCATTTCTACTCTGCGTTTGTATTTTATACTGAAAATCAGTTAATGAACTGTTACTGAAGTTGTTTCACCGCTGACATTTCCCTTTGCTACATGAGTGAATAACAGCTTATGCTGTTTATAATGTCGGCTTGTGGTATGTAGAAAACGCTGCATCTTTTGTGCTTGTTTTTGTTTGATCAATAGACCAAAACTAAAAAAAAAAATCAGTTTAGAAAACAATGTCTCAACAAAATCTATTAGTTGCTGTGTTATAGCAACAAATCATACATCTTTGAGTATGAGTTTGAGTTTTGTGTAGAATTGTAGATGTTTTGAGTCTTAGCATCCATATCAGAATATAATACAGGCCCCCATTAAGAAATGCTGAGATTACGATGGCATGTTATTCTTTACTTTACTATTTTTTTCTTCAGTGAAATTCAGTGTATTTGATTAGGCATCCTTAATACCAGGCAACAGTGTGGTCTGACATTTATTCAGCTCTACATCAGCAAGGAGAAAATTAGCCAAATCACCAGGTTATTTAAAGGTTCCTTTCCATCAGCCTTCCTTATCAGACTAATCATCCTTCCGGTGGTTGTCTTTATCTCCCCTATCACCTTTCACACACTTGGTCATGTTGCAGCACCCAGTCTGCCATTTTACATTATTAGTTCCCTGTCAGGGGCACTCCCTCTAATGCTGAGAGGCTAAGGAGAATGAAGGTGAGGAAGATAGAAAGCGACGGGCCCTGCCTGCTCGTCGCTGGGGGAAGAGGAGGAGGCGGCGTTGACGTCCTAATCTCTGGCTCTGATTATCTTCTCATTACAATCAGACGGGAGCCACTCGACGAAGAGGAGAATGTGTAATTACGCTCAAATCTCCCATGACTAAAACAGAGAATAATAAGCAGGGCTAGAACTGTGTGCTCACATCAAATCATTCAGTTTATTTAATCATTCATTCTATGCCGTATTTCACTGTAGATGAAAAGTGGTTGAATTACCCGAACACCTGACTTATGGAAAAATTATTTGGGAGCCAGAAATAATTTTCCTCACTTTTGAAAAAAAAAAACCCAAAACAAAACAGAAAATCTGAGTGTCTGGTTTGATTTTGCATTTACGTCTTATTAAATATATCTAGGTCATAGATAAGGACAAAACTTTAAGAACTGTTCCAGCACAAGGCAGAAAGCACCATTTCACAAAATGGCAGGCCAGCTGAGGCATGTAAATAACTGTATTTCAATTGACACATTGATTTGAATGGTAAATGGCTGACCTCCAATTTTCCTAGAGAGTGGCTGGAGGAAAGAAATGGAGGGGAATAAAACACATACCCAGTCGACCAAAGGGAATAAGGCTAACCAAGCATGTTAAATGCCCCCTCACTATTGTGCGATGGAAGCATTAGCTGTGTGGACAACTGCAAAAATCACTTGAAGTTCTCACTGAAGGCTCGAGAGCAAAAACTGAATCTTATTTGTCCTTTTTTCTCTTCCCCCACAGCTCAGAAACTACAACCTGCCAGCAGCTCAAGCCTGATGAGAGGAAAGCTGTGGACACAAGGGACAGATATGGCTGCATCAAAGGAAACAGACGCAAACACCGCAGCCATCGCAGGGCCAGGAGGTGAGTTAGCCTTTGTGTTTTCACACATGCCAAGTAGCAATCCTTCAAAATCATCAGGAGGGTTTTCTGAACTAAAAGAAAACAAGTGCTTGTGAAGAGATGAGAAGGTTGAGAAAAGAATGGGCTTTAAACATGTACGATTGTTGATCAGTTGAGTTTTGTGATTAAAGTTTGTTTTGGTTGCGTCTGTAGATGATAAAGCCTTTTTAACAGCAAAACCAACACACCTTCAGGGCCTGATTCTCAACAAGAAACCCAAGCTAATCTCTATATTCCGGTGCAGGAAAAGCAAACACTCTTATCGGGAAAGAAACCTTTTTAATTAATCTGACACCTTCAAAGCCGTTGCAGTTACACAGCAGGGAAGCAGGCAGTGATATGTAAAACATGACTCAAGCAGCATCTGAAGTGTAAGAGCGGATCATAAACATGAATCTCTTCTCTTTAGATGAACTTTACCCGGCGGCTGCTTCTCTTTGTTTTTGAATTTAACAGCAAGCGCAGAGAACACGCTGGCATGCAGGCTTCTGATAATCATTTTTCTGGTTTATGCGTGCAAGAAAAGACATCTGATAGAAGAAAGCACGGTGAGAGAGATTTATAGCATTATTATCTTTGGAACTGGGGCTTTTCTGTGAGACACCCTTCTCACCAGCAGCTCCAAGTTACAGCGTTTTAAAATTTAAATACTAAGAAATCAGAGTAGTTCTCAGTGTGCTGAGTGTACATAGTGCACATAGAACGTACACTAAAGCTCTACCATTGCTGAACCACAGTCTTTTCATCATTTGGTTTGGTAAACCTCTTAAATGATGACTTTACCCTTTCTTATACAGCAGCTCTGCAGCGTATCCATTTCATCAGACAGTAGCAGAGATGATCTTGACTTCATGCAGGGATCTTATTGTGAAACTGTAGGTCTTACTATATGAGGTTTAGAGCAATAAAATGAATGCATTTTCAGTGTCAAATCTTGCACAACACGGCTGCATTCAGACCAAAAAGCACAGCAATGCTAGAAGCTGCAGGAGGTTAGAGAGAATACTGCTACAAGTTCTAGCTGAGACGATGAAAGGAAGTCCACTTTGAGTAAAGCATCCATTAATTTTAATGAGATACTAAACTAAGTCAAACTCTCAAAACCTCATGCTATATCAAAAAAATAAAGAAATGAATTTTAAAAATTGTATCACCAGTAAAGTACTGTAAGATTACAGCTAAAGGTGATTAAAAACACGTTTGTTAGAGGCCATAATGAACAAGCCAGACCTCTCAGCTGTTTTGGCACAAGCCTGGTTCCTGTTCCCGTATTGAAAAATAAACAGGATTAATCATCACTCAGTTTTTATGCAGCACATATGTGGAACGAACTCCAAGAAAACCAGAGCTCTGTTTGTAATCAAGGAGACGATGTATTTATAGCATATCTACTCTACTGTCCTTTAAGCTGCCCAGTGTTAGATTTGATTTTATTCTTTCATACTTACTTATCTGTGTTTTTGCTGTTTGTTATGTCGCCCTTATATTTCACATAAATGAATTTTGTGTCCAGTGTGAGGACTCTGTACTTGTTTAAGGTTTGAAGTAAATCTACCTTGTAAAGACTGCAACAATGTGTCCACACATTGTTAATTTGGACTATGTATGTGATTGATAATACAGTGGCATGCAAGATGACATGGCATTGCTGCTGCTTTCTAAAATGCATAACTGCAGGAATTTATTTTGCTTAATGTTACTTAGCAACAAATTCTTAGGTTTGTTTATCTATAATATCCACTCTTTTGCTTACATTTGATGTCTCCTGGCAAATCTTGTGGAGCCATAGATACATAGACATACATAGATCCATAGTGCATATATCACTGCCGATTTGGTTCTATCATAACACACAATGTTTGGCAACACCGAAATCTTTTACCTAACCTTAATCAAACAATTTTACTTTCTAAATCGAAGCACAAATCATGCTTGGAGGCTAACCCTGATCTCTGGGGTCAAAGACTATTGTTTTGTATTTCCAAAACCAACTTCTGCCACCAATATTTGAAATCCTATTCAGTAAATTCATGAACTGTTTCTCTCATTCAAAACAGTAAAAATAATTATGTTTGTTTTCTGATTTCTCCTCAAGATCTATTTTGCAATGATTTGTATTAGACGTATATAGACGTGGACTGTGAACGACACCTTTGCAAATACTAGGAATATTGGAATTAAAGATTCATTCACAGAATCATTAACAGAAATATACTAAGATACCAAAGCAAGTTCAGTGCACCTTGGCATTGTGTGAGCTCTGGGACACTGTTCTTCCACAGGATATTTCCTCATATGGGTATACGGCTCTTCCTTCATTCCTCCTCCTCTTATCATGTGACAAGTATATAAAACATCTAGAGTTGATTCCAAGTCTTGAGTTTACATTTGGTATCTGGTCTTTGTAATTCTCAGTATGAGGTCCAGAGAGATATTGATGCACATGAAGGATGTCATTATTGGAAAATTCCAAATAATGCTAGAAGAGAGATAAGGAAAACTTTAAGAGTGGCAAAATCAACAATCTGATGCAAAGGAAAATTCACTGGCCAGCTCAGCAACACCAAAGAAAGACATGAAAGATGACAGACTTCAACTAAAGTGACTGGTCAAAGAATTCATTCCTCTATAAGTTAAGAAAAATCCCTTCAGAATGTTTATCCGAGTCGAGAACAGTCTCAAGGAGGTAGTTGTATCATGATCAAAGTCTAGACCATGACAGCTATGAAAAAATATCTTTGAATAGATGAAATTCTTAGAACAATGATCAGAAGAAAAAAAGTATAGAGAGGTAATAGTTCATGATCAGAAGCAAACAAGCAGTTAAACATGGTGGAGGCAACACTGTGGCATAGGGCATGTATGGCTGCCAGTGGAGCTGGGTCACTGGTGTTTTTCGAAGATGTGGCTACTGAAGTAGCAGGGTGATCTCTGAAGAGTACAGAGTTCTGCTTACTGCTCAGATTCAGCCAAATGTAACAAAACTGATCAGATGACACTTCACATAGCAAATGGAAAATGACCCAAAGTATACTGCAAAATCAACCCAAGAGTTTTCCAAGGCAAAGAATTGGATATTCTTCAGTGACCTAGACAGTCATCTGATCTCAACCCAGCAGAGCTGCTTTTCAGTTACTGAAGACAAAACAGAAGGAAGGGAGACCCTGAAATGAGCAGCAACTGAGGGCGGCTGCAGTAAAGGCCTTGATACTTGATACTTTCTTCAATTTGAAATTCACTGTAGAGCCATTACAATTAATAAATCAAAAACCTGCAGCATTGCTGTGTATGTAGAGATTGTACTTCATAAAGGTCAAGCTGGTAAATTCTATCAAATTATATTTATATTAAAAGACAAAAAACAAGGAAGAGAAACCCATGCACGCTGTTTTGACCGCAAGGTCAACTAAAAAGAGGAAACATAACATACCATAAAGCCTTAAAAACACACAAAAAAGCTATGTGATTACATGATATATCCTCCACAAGCCATCAAGGTTAGATGCATGTGTTTTTTCATTGCCTTTTATTAAAATGGCTAACGAGCTAGATCCATTTCCAAATACTTTGTCTCACTTACAAAGCATTGCCTGAGAAAAATCTCTTTTGTTGAGAAGGACATTTGTTCTGTGGATTGTTATCTTGCTAATTGGCCTGCAGCAATTTGGCAGAGAAAAAAAAGTTAATTATAACATGAGGCCATAAGCCGCTGACACTGGATTCCATCTAGAAATAGTAAGTTGATGTAATGAGTAGGTTTTTGAGAGTAGTTGTTGTCAAATAACAAAAAGAGCAAAATGCAGAAGTAAACTATTTAGATTTATTTCCAGTGAATTGGGTATCGAATGAAAACAGTCTGAACTTCACTTGAAACATAGAAGTGTGTCTGGTTACAGCTGAAATAAACGTACTTCAGTGCTTCATGGGAGAGAGACATGTTTTGTTCTTTATAATAATATAGGTAATGACATCTAGGATGTAGTCACATACATGTATGGTCTTCATGCATAATCATGGCTCAAATTAAAACATCAATTCTTTAAAAAAAAAAAAAGTTGAATTGAATATATTTTCATCAAAAGTTCCCCAAAAGCTCCCTTTCATACACCATTGTTTCACAAAATCACCACTCCTAGTGCAGCTGGCAATTGACTGCTTTCTCATTCTCCTTTTCATTCTCTCAACTTCATCAAAAGAAAGTGTTTCTGCTGGCAAGAAGAAATGCAAATGCTTGTCTTGTGCTCTCTTTCTACAAGGCCAGAATGGTAGAGGTGTTAATGAGTGACAAAGCGTTGTCATTACCAGGAGAGGGTACTTGGGCTTGGATTGTCTAATCAGCCCTAATGCATTTCAGTTCCTAATGCTCCCAAACTGCCGACTACTCCAAGCAGGGCCATTTATTATAGCAGGACACTCTTCTGCATCCGATGAAACAGGCACATACTCTCCAGAGCTCTGTGGTCGTATATATCAAGGGGGAGTGCAGTTTGTCACTGTCTGGATCAGTCCTGATCACACTCAACTATGTGCATGACCTCTGTTTGTGTAACAGGGAGGTACATTAAATTGGACACATAAATGGCAACAATTACCCCCCTGTAAGCATAAAAATGATTCCAAATATATCGTACATAGTTGCATCTGCAGGCATTTTGATAGCTTAAGCCAAATGCTGAGCAATGAAAATAACACCTGAATATTAGTAACATTATTCTATTTTTATTTTTTTTTAAAAGGTTTCTCTTTTTAATGACAAGTTTCATTCACTTTGAAATATGTGTGTGAATATATATATATATATATGCACACACACTCACACACACACACACACATATGCACATTCACATTCAAAGTGGGAGGCTCACACTTTGCACTGACACTTATGCAATTAAATTTATACTGTAGAGAATTGGAAACCTTGATCACGACAATTAGGGTTTTTTTCCTTCTTTTATATTGTTCCATAGCTGCTATGTACTTCTATTACATTAGAGAATCAAGTGCAACTTATTGTTGCTCTTGTACAGTAAAGGTAATTTGCATAATCCTTAAGCTTTATTTCAAATCCCCCATGTCTTTATGTCACTCTTAAGACATGCCAGATGTTTTCCAAGGTTTAATTCTCAATTATCAGTGTCTTTTTACATCACCGTTGTTTGTGGACAAGTGAACAATGCATTAAATGCCTTAACTCAAAAATAGCACTGTGCGTGTCTATTAAAGCCTTTGTTAATGGCTGTTTTATTTGGCAAAAGATTGAAACAACTGGAGCATTTGAACATGCAGGGCTAATGTTAGGCAGAAAAACACACATATATATGCTACAAATGCAGCTTCGGTTTTCACAAATATTCAGTAACTTTTACAATTAATCTTTTAGTCCGTAAGCTACTTGCTCCCTTGCCACAGCAAGTATTTCCACATGTTTGATTTGGCTCCTGTTCCTTTCCTAATGCATCCCCAAAGGGAATTTGTGTCTCTGACTTGGCAAACAAAAGGTCACATTTGCTTGCCAAGCAAATGTGTTAACCACTACACCACTTAGTCTGTAAATTTCCAGAAAATATCCACAAGTTTATACCCATTATGATAACTACTTTTTTTTGTTGTTCTGTATCACCCAGATATGGTTAGTCACTCTCTCATGTATTTCCTTGCTATGAATTTCAGTCTCTTCTGCACTTGAAAGGCCCATTCAGGGGGGCTGTGGTGCTTCAAAAGACCTTCATCTTCTTTTCCACATCAGTCATTTTAAAAGAGTAATGAAGTGGACCACTGGACAGCAACCAAGCTGGTCAGCAGATGGAATACGACCATTTTCTTTCCAGTATAGTGATGAATTCACACTTCAAGAGAAGAAAGGATGGATAACAAGAATATCTCACACTATAATGAGAATGTGGCTATACGCAGAACAATGTGTGCAGAAATAAAGGATCCATGAGCTACATGGAGAGATTCCAACACATTCTCACAGTCACCTGCATTTTTGGCACCATTACAGAGCGGTGGCCAGGGTAAAATATCTGTCTTTAAATTATTTGGAAACCAAAACTGAGTGTACCTCATTGCTTCTTCAAGATGTATATCGCTAGCTGCCTCTGTGCAGGGACTGGAGATGAAATTTACCTTTCGGCTATGGTACATTAAAGTATTATGCTTTATCCCTGTTAAATTCAGAAATAAATTATCATCTCCCAATCGAAATCATAAAATTGCTCAGCAGGCCCTGCAGCTCAAAAAGTGAAGGTCTGTATTTTAAGTTCAAGATCAAATCTGTGATCCTCCCTCTGAGTAAAGTATAGTGACGTTCGCTGGCATGTTATTTGTTTTATGTCTATACCAGTTTGGAAAGGATTTTTCATCCTTTTGTCACGAGATTATCTCGTATGGGACATTTGGATCACAGATAATCTTGCTTATGATTGTTGTGAGAGAGAATCAGGATGCATTTATGTGCAGTTATGTGCTGCCAGTGATGAGTCATGTGGATTATTTTACCCCACCCATTCTGTCATGGTTATTTATCTGTAAATACTTTTAGGGAGGAAAGCAATACAGCAAATTCCCAAAGAATATATCAATCAGTTTCCAAAAAAAAGAAGAAAAAAAAGACTTTGACGCTGTGAATAAAATCACAATGCAATGATCTACAAATCATTTGTAGATCATTGAATAGATATATATATATATATATATGTTTTGTTTTGTTTTTTGCTCCAAGTCGTCTTTTAACAGCAAAAATGTTTGGGGACTGTGGAGAGCAATTACTGTAGATTTGAAAGCCAAATGTTTTCCCATGCTTGATATAGGATTTCAGCTGCTCAACCGTCCAGTGCCTCCTTTGACATATTTTCCATTTCATAGTGTGCCAAATGTTCTCTGCTTCCTGCAGGCAGATTAGTTACAGCACCCGGACTGTTTCGCTGTTGAGTCATGCTGTTGCAATACATGCAGAATGTTGTTTTGGTATTTTGCTGTTCAGAAAGACAAGGACTTCTCGGAAAAAGGAAGGCAGCCCATGTTGCTCCAAAATCTGTATATTATGCAGCATTTATGGTGCCTTCACAGATGTACAAGTTATCAGGCAGTGTGTACTAGTACAGTGGCTGTGGCGGTTCGCCTAAACTGCCCCCTTGTCACAGTAAATGCTACAAATTTTAGACAGCGGTTTGCAAAGCTGTCTGTGTGAAGGACCAAAGAAGTACAACCAGGCTGGTCCTGCTTCCCTTTACCCCACACAATGTTAGTGCAATGATTTTTTTTTAAAAAAAGATTTTGATTCACTAGACCACAGAGCAGTTTAACTTGGACTGTTTTCTGGATCTTTATATACTATATATTTATATCCTCAGTAACATTTTAATTTGCATTTATGGCACAAAAACAAACTTTTTTAATTAGCAGTGTTTTTCATGTTCCTGACACCTTAGACAAATTTTCCACCACGGATTTGTGAACTGTAGATTGTGCAGATTTTGCACATACTCGTGTGTGTGTGTGTGTTTATGTGTGTGTGTGTGTATCCTGAAAAATAGTATTACACCGCCAAACTATCTTCCATGAATTGATGAAAGTAAATGCCTAATTAGTTGGGAGATGTTACACTAGGTGTATTTTAGCCATACAAATAATACAATGAATAACTTAGTAACTTAGTAGAATTGATAGCAAATGGAAGACAAATCGTGGCGATCGTGGCTCAAGAGTTGGAAGTTCACCTTGTAATCGGAAGGTTGCCAGTTCGAGCCCCGGCTTGGACAGTCTCGGTCGTTGTGTCCTTGGGCAAGACACTTCACCCGTTGCCTACTGGTGGTGGTCAGAGGGCCCGGTGGCGCCAGTGTCCGGCAGCCTCGCCTCTGTCAGTGCGCCCCAGGGTGGCTGTGGCTACAATGAAGCTGCTATCACCAGTGTGTGAATGTGTGTGTGAATGTGTGGATGACTGGATATGTAAAGCGCTTTGGGGTCCTTAGGGACTAGTAAAGGCCATTTATTTTTACCATTTACAAACCAAGAGTGTGGTTTGTAAATACAAACCATTTACAAACCACACTCTTCTGGATGACAGTCCAGTGCTTTCATCCGCAACATTTATTCATCCACCTCAACCCTATACCACTTCTATTGTTTGACTTTTCCTAACTTCCTAAAGGTTTCTGCCAACCTGAAAATGCTTTTTGGCAAAAGGCAAACTTCTGCCTCTGGCCTGTAGAAGGCTGCTTTTCAGCAAAAAAAAAAAAAAAAAAAAAAAAAAAAAAAGCTTTGATATTCCAGTAAACAATACTTGGCACCAGTTACACTTTATATATTTGGCTACAGAGCTTTTAAACATAGTGAAGCATTTTGGGCAGTAAAGCTATGTTTTTCCTTCAGGGTGTGGTTAAAAAAAAGCAGAACAAAAAAACAGTGGCTGCAGGAATTTGATTCATCAGTTTGATACAAATACAGCTGCAAATAACAACTGTGGTGTAAATACTGGGTGTGAAAATAGGAAACTACTAAGTTAACCACATAAGCTTAGGAGTAAAGCGTAAACCAGTCAATAATTAAACCTCTGGGGTCGACGGACCCAAATCACATGATCAATTTAAGATGGCATAGCAGCAAGATGTAGTCTCCCTGAGAATCCATTTCAGCTTGTGTTAAAAGTGCTTCCAACTATATACCAATTTTTAAATTGTATTGATAGGCCATGATATTTTTTCCTGTCTGCTGGAAGAAAAAAATGGGTAAAAACTGCATTTTTTCAAGTCCTGCAAGCACTTAAAAATACATGAAAAAACATTCCTTTCCTATTGGTGGACAAATGTACCATGTTGAGCAATCCAAATATTAGATGGCAACATGTGACATTTGGTTATTTAGGAAGAGGGGGAAGTTTTAGGAGTGATAGCAGTGAGAGTGAGAGAAAAAGAAAGTGAGTTTTGAGAGATTTGTGACGTTTAGTGTTTTGTCTTGTTTATTTAGTGTGTAGTTAAGTCGTCTGTTTTGTTTTGTTTGTCAAAACAACGGGGCAATGGCTGAATGTCACAGTTGCTAAAAAGCCACCAAAGGCAGATTGCAATGTAGAGTTTGACTCCAGGTGGCAAACAGGAGGAGTGATACACCTCCTGCTGTCAGGCCTGGAGGTACCAGGCTTGTGATGTGCTCCTCTGTCTTATAGTGGACAGAAACTATTTTTTGGAGTGGCAAAAATAATTTGTGTGGCATCCTATTTGATGGACACCTGATTATTATGTAAATAGTTTTAAATGTTTATTTAAAAAAACAAAAACAAAAACATGTGTGTATATATATATATATATATATATATATATATATATATATATATATATATATATATATATATATATATATATATGTAGCAGCTGGATAGCGTAGTGGTTAAACTACACGCCTTTGGAACAGAGGATCGCAAGTTCGATTCCTGCCTGGGGCGTCTGTATCCAGTAAGGGTCCTAAGGCTAGACCCCCTATGCTAAGCAAGCCTACCGCAGACATGAGCGAGACAGATAAATATGAAGGCATGCCGGCTCGGACGTCGCCCGGATCAACAAGGTCCGCGTCAGGTGTTGAGGAACCAGGGCACCCTGACGAAAAGTGGGCTACTGGAACAAGAAGGCATCGGTGGGCAAGGGACGAAAACAGGGCGTTGTTGGAATGCTACTACGCAAGTAACCCCGGCGGAAGGGGCTACATGAATAGGATGAGGGACCTATGGATTCTTCGATACCCAACATCCACAATGACGGCGAAACAACTAGTAGCTCAGTGTTCCAACATTCGAAAGAAGGGACTGCTCTCACAGCTAGAGATTGACGAGGTACAACACAAATGCTACGGCAAGGAGGAGTCAGGACGCCAGGTCAGGGGGGAGATATCATCACCCCCACCCGAGATTGGGTACATAGCCCCAAGTGCGATAGGAGAAGGATTGTTGAGTGCGAGAGGAACTGACCTGAAAAATAGGGTCATGGCCAAGCTTGAAACCTGGATCCCCCATAGCCGGTTACCAAGATTACGTGAAGTACCCTCAGAAGGTCTGCTAGATGATGTTAATGCAGCACTACGGGCAATACCTACAACCACGATTACCGACACTAACAAGCTGATCTACAATACGGCAGCAGTGATCAGTGAGATGCTTGGCTACAAGTTGAACAGCCACAAGGGGCAGTACCCTCCATGGAGAAGGAGGCTAGAGGGCAAGATCAAAGTAGCACGGAGGGAGGTTAGCCAACTAACAGAGTTGCAGAAGGGTGCGACAAATAAGGTGCCTAAGAAATACAGCAAGCTGTCCATACCTGAGGCCTTGGAAACTGCCAAGCAAAGACTCACAGCCTTGGCCAGCCGCTTGAGGAGGTACACCAGAGAGATAGAAGGCAGGAGAATAAACCAGCTGTTCTCCACAGAACCAGCAAAGGTGTACTCTCAGTGGCAAGGGAACAATAAGAGAACAGCACCACCAAGGCTGGAGACGGAGCAATACTGGAAGAGCATATGGGAGAAGGATGCAACCCATAACGGCAATGCTCAGTGGCTAGTGGATCTGAGGGCAGACCACAGCGACCTCCCTGAACAGGGTCCAGTAACCATCACAGTGGCAGATATCCAAGAAAGGGTCTCCAGTATGAAGAGTTGGACAGCACCAGGGCCCGACATGGTTCACGCCTACTGGCTGAAGAAGCTGACTGCACTCCACGAGCGTCTGGCAGCACAAATGAACCAGCTGCTAGTTAACGAGAGACACCCGGAATGGCTAACTGAAGGCCGGACGGTCCTGATCCCCAAGGACCCCAAGAAGGGACCGGTCCCCTCCAACTACCGACCAATAACCTGCCTCAGTACTACATGGAAGCTCCTGTCAGGCATCATATCGGCTAAGATGAACAGGCACATGGGTCAATACATGAGCGGGACACAGAAAGGAATTGGCAAGAATACCAGAGGTGCAAAACACCAGCTACTGGTAGACAGAACAATCAGCCGAGACTGCAAGACCAGACTGACCAACCTGTGCACTGCCTGGATTGATTACAAGAAGGCCTATGACTCAATGCCCCACAGCTGGATACTGGAATGCCTAGAATTGTACAAGATCAATGGGACCCTAAGAGCCTTCATCAGGAACTCAATGGGGATGTGGCGTACAACACTAGAGGCCAACTCCAAGCCCATAGCACAAGTTACCATCAAGTGCGGGATCTACCAAGGAGATGCTCTGTCCCCACTGCTGTTCTGCATAGGCCTGAACCCCCTCAGTGAGATCATTAACAAGACTGGCTACGGATACCGACTATGGAACGGAGCAGTTGTCAGCCACCTCCTGTACATGGATGACATCAAGCTGTATGCCAAGAGTGAACGAGACATCGATTCACTGATCCACACTACCAGGCTATACAGCAATGACATTGGAATGTCGTTCGGACTGGAGAAGTGTAGTCGGATGGTAACAAAGAGAGGGAAGGTAGTCAGAACTGAGGGGATTGAACTACCAGAAGGCAACATTGCAGACATAGAGGACAGTTACAAGTACCTGGGGATCCCGCAGGCAAATGGGAACCATGAAGAGGCCGCTAGAAAGGCTGCAACCACCAAGTACCTGCAGAGGGTCAGGCAAGTCCTGAGGAGTCAGCTGAATGGTAAGAACAAGATCCGGGCCATCAACACATACGCCCTGCCCGTGATCAGGTACCCTGCTGGGGTAATAGGCTGGCCAAAGGAGGAGATAGAAGCCACTGACATAAAGACAAGAAAGCTCCTGACCATGCATGGAGGGTTTCACCCCAAGTCCAGCACCCTGAGGCTGTACGCTAAGCGGAAGGAAGGGGGCCGGGGACTGGTGAGTGTCAGCACCACAGTCCAGGATGAGACAAGGAACATCCAAGAATACATTGGGAAGATGGCCCCAACTGACCGAGTGCTCAGTGAATACCTCAGGCAGCAGAAACCCAAGAAAGAGGAGGGAGACGAGGAACCATCATGGAAGGACAGGCCCCTGCACGGTATGTACCACCGGCAGATAGAGGAGGTGGCTGATATCCAGAAATCCTACCAGTGGCTGGACAAAGCTGGACTGAAAGACAGCACAGAGGCACTAATCATGGCAGCACAAGAACAAGCTCTGAGTACAAGATCCATAGAGGCTGGGGTCTATCACACCAGGCAAGACCCCAGGTGCAGGCTGTGTAAAGATGCCCCAGAGACAATCCAGCACATAACAGCAGGGTGCAAGATGCTAGCAGGCAAGGCATACATGGAACGCCATAACCAAGTGGCCGGCATAGTGTACAGGAACATCTGTGCCGAGTATAACCTGGAAGTCCCGAGGTCAAAATGGGAGATGCCCCCAAGGGTGGTGGAGAATGACCGAGCTAAGATCCTGTGGGACTTCCAGATACAGACGGACAAAATGGTGGTGGCTAACCAACCGGACATAGTGGTGGTAGACAAACAGAAGAAGACGGCCGTAGTGATCGATGTAGCGGTTCCGAATGACAGCAATATCAGGAAGAAGGAACACGAGAAGCTGGAGAAATACCAAGGGCTCAGAGAAGAGCTCGAGAGGATGTGGAGGGTGAAGGTAACGGTGGTCCCCGTGGTAATCGGAGCACTAGGTGCGGTGACTCCCAAGCTAGGCGAGTGGCTCCAGCAGATCCCGGGAACAACATCGGAGATCTCTGTCCAGAAGAGCGCAGTCCTGGGAACAGCTAAGATACTGCGCAGGACCCTCAAGCTCCCAGGCCTCTGGTAGAGGACCCGAGCTTGAAGGATAAACCGCCCGCAGGGGCGTGCTGGGTGTTTTTTTTTATGTGTATATATATATGTATATTAAATTTAAATTTACAATTTATATTTATATTTGCATTCGCATCTGATTTTAGATTTAATGTGTTAATAGAGTATGTGAAAATGAGAAGAAAAAAACCTTTAAATTCAGACATGTGGTACCATTGCTGAAAAGAATGATACCAAACAAGGCAAGGTAAAATATAGAGGTATAATCAAAAGTAGTCAACAACAGCCAATTATACTCTGGACCCCGGAGGGTTAAACAAACAGCTGGTCCAAGCTTTAAAACTGTACAGCATAATTCTTAGGGATATTGAGCTATTAGAAATTCATTTACATTTCTTTATAGGTGTAAAGGCTTCTGCATTGAGTAATCTTGAAAGAATATAAGTCAGAATATTTTCGATTCAGTAGATCAAAAATCGCTGTGAAATTCTTGAATGTAAGACTGTGTATCATTCATTGGATCCCAAAAAGATAACAAACGTGTCCCCTCTGCTCTGAATTTGCTCACAGTCCGTCCTTTGATGAGGAACCTTCCCCTCGGCCAAAGAGGAAGAAGAAGAAGAGGAAGTCTGAGCGGAAGAGGAAGAGGAAAAGGTCAGTTTCCAAAATTAGATGACACTGCAGTGTTATGTGTGTTGGTGTGGAAATAAATAAACCAAGGTTTGTGCAGAGGAATGCTTTAAATTCATATTTATTTTAAAATTTTTCCTTATTTAGGTCTCCTTCTTACAGCCTGTCACCACCGAGGAAGAAGAAAAAGAAGAAGAAGAAGAGCTCCAAGAAAAGCAAGCGGCACAGGTAAGTACAGTAAATGTTAAAACAATATACAAAAACAGTTGCACGAGTTTTATATTTATGACTTAAATCATCTTGTTTCCCTTTTCAGGTATACCTCCAAGAAGTCAAAACACAGGTACATATATGATTTTTTTCTTCTATAACCTCTGCATGTCTGCTTGCACTGTGCACATCTCATTTCTAAAAGAAAGACGGTTCATAACAGGATGAGTTCCTGTGTAACAGTTGGTGCCTGCTTTCAGCAAGATTACTGGATTTCCACCTGAAACGCAATTCTCTTTTAGTATCAGCAAGTATGCAAGCTGTCTGTGCAGGCTTCGTCAGTATCAATACCGCTCTCTCATGATATTATTCTCTTTCATCCTAACAGCTCTTCAAGTTTAAAACATAAGAGGAAGGATGAACGCAAGCACAAGAAAAGGTCAGTGTGTGACTGTTGCATCAGAATGTACTCTCCAGGTCCTACACTATTTTTTCCCCCTCACAACCTCCTCTTCTTCCAGCAATGGTAGTCCATCCAGTATTTTCAGAATACCCACTGTCGAGGAGGAAAAAGAGAGGATACTGCAAAATACTATCCTGTAAGGGCAAGATAGGTGAATACAGAAACGTACCGCTTTTATATTTCTTGAGCTAAGCGTGAAAGAACCTTTGCAAACAGAAAAACTGATTGAACACTTGAGCCACAAAGAGAGAAAAATGGGTGAAAGAGGGTAAGAGAAACCAATTTCATGCTGTGATCTTGCAACATTTTATAATTTGACTTTGGATGAGCGCATTGTTGTTTGTAAGCACAGAGCCATGTTCGGTAGCTGCTGACTTGAACGGAAACCATTGCTTTCCAGCTGACTACAACTCTTTATTCTCTTTTCTTTTATTCAGATCACTTCACTCGTTCATGACTTTGTCATTCTGTTATACTCTTCCCTTCGCTAATGTGACCTGTCACTCAGAGTAGCCAATAAAGAAACATAAGGTGATGATGTGACATATGCAATTTTGACGTTAAATAAATAAAAGCTGGCCTGTTTATCAGGCACTCCCATTCAACTGCTCGTTAACACAAATATTTAATAAGCCAATCACATGGCAGCACCTCACTAATGCCTGTATTTGACCTTTCTTCCTGATTCTGATCCTGACCTCAGAATTTGGGAGAAAGGTGACTTAAGGCAGCGGTCCCCAACCTTTTTTTGCGCCACGGACCGGTTTATGTCTGACAATATTTTCACGGACCAGCCTTTAAGTTGCCGTGGATATATCAACAAAGTCAACAAAAGATATAACTGTTTTAACTTTAGATATTACTTATTACTGCACACTGTCTTACTACTGAGCCTTTACTTGTTGAGAGCACTTGGAAAAAGTAGTTACAATCTTTAAGGATGCTTTTCTTAATGTGACTTGAAAAACAAATCCTTAATTTGAGTGAAAATTCTGAGGTTTTACTGAGAGAGGCAAGTGTCCCTGTACCTTTATCGAAACCACTCACGTCAGTGAGAAAGGTGTGGACTCCATGTGCAGCTGGAGCAATAAGCACAAAAAAAGAATAAATCAAAGTAAGGATGAAATTCAATAATGCTTGTGTTATTCTCACACTGTGCCCTTCCTGACTGGTGCTTTTTTAAAGTTGATGTTCAATCATCAAATTTCGTTCTAACTGATATGTTGATATCAGCTCAGGATGTAAACTGTTATATGATGTGGTTCAATGGAAAATGTAATTTATTAAGAATAAATCACATATGCTGTGAAAAAAAAAAAAAAAAAGTTGCCGTGGATAAATACTACAAAATAAAACCAGTACCAGTACCAAAAAAAAGAAGATTTATTCATAACACACAGGAAAAGACCCAGAGAAAACAAGTTAACAATAAAAACAATTAAAGAAAGTAACGATAAAAACTGATAAAAACTCTGAAAACCATAAATTTCACACTCGAGCCTCAACTCTCACAGTCCGGTACCAAATGGCTCATGGAGCTATAAACGGCCCGGGGGTTGGGGGCCACTGACTTAAGAGACTTTGGTAGGGATGGGTATCGTTTAGGTTTTAGCCGATACCGGTGCCAAACCGGTACTTTTGAAACGGTGCCGGTGCTTAAACGGTGCTCAAATCAGTGCCTAAAGAATGGAGAACACAAAATTGATCCTTAAACCTCTCATGTTCAGCTGTTTTTTTTTGTAAAAAGATAACAATGTTAGCTTTTTCTGCAGCTATGTGGCATATATGGTATCACTCTTGGCTGGAAGCAGTGCTTAAACAATGGAAAAAACACAAACTTTTTCCAAAAACCTCTCATGTTTAGCTGTTCTCCACTTTTTCTTTGGTCATTTTAGCCTTTTTGGCCAGGGTGAAGGGAGTATCTGCCATCAAACAAGAAGACAGCCGCATGTAGCTATGATGATGTTTGCTAGTTCACCTTACATACATTAATTTAATAACGTGGTTAGCCTACTAAACGTAAATTACACACGAACAACATTAAGCTACTCACACAGAGAAGAACGGCTG
The DNA here is from genome assembly GCF_057381915.1 of Diplotaxodon limnothrissa. Taxonomy (NCBI): domain Eukaryota; kingdom Metazoa; phylum Chordata; class Actinopteri; order Cichliformes; family Cichlidae; genus Diplotaxodon; species Diplotaxodon limnothrissa. The sequence goes on from NC_140607.1 coordinate 33,185,633, forward strand.
CTGCTGCATCATCATCCTCATCATTTCTGCTACACTGGCAGGGCTAGGGGCCAGGACTCTCCTCTTCGTGTTTTTGGGGGATGTTGCTAACTCCGGGTCCGATAACAGGCAACCCACCCGCAGTAGATGTGCTCGGTGTGAGGTCTGGCAGCAAACTATCAAATACGGCGCATTTTTCGGCTTTAAAAAAAAAAACGCTATGCGTCGCCAGGTGTTTCATTGGATTCGAGGTGTTACCTCCTTTGCGCAGTATCACAGTATCACCTTAAAGCACTTGTTGCAGGCTGCTGAGTTTACATATTTTGCTGTGAAGTACAGCCAGACTTTTGACCGCTTCGCCTTGGGCATTTTTAATCTGTAGCTCTGCTCTAAAAGAACGCACGTACCTGGACCCGCCTACTATCCTCGGAAACGTAAAATGATTGGCTAGAAATCAATGTGTATCACAGCTCAGGAAAAAAAAGCACCGAAATAAAACACCGAAATGTGCGCTGTTTTTCGGTCTGGTTACTACCGTTATGTCATCATGGCACCGGATACCGGTACCCATCCCTAGACTTTGGTAGTTGGTGCCGGTCAGGCTGCTGAAATTTTCAACACCACAATCTCTAGGGTTTACAGATCCAGCTTGTCGACCTTGTTGTTGTTGTCAGGGTTCACAGGAGTAGGGCCAGACTGCTATGAGCTGATATGAGCACTACAGTAACTCAAATAACCACATATTACAACCAAGGAATGCAGAAGAGCATCTCTGAACACACAAGACATCGAACCTCCAAGCAGACGAGCTGCAGCAACAGGATACCACACTTGGTGTCAAATGACTCCTGTCTGCTAATAACACAAAGCTGAGGCTACATTTTGAATAAGCCCACCAAAAGTGGAACACAGAAGACTGAAAATATGTTGCCTGGTCTGATGAGTCTTGATTTCTGCGCTGATGTTCAGATGATAGGGACAGGATTTGGCATAAACCACATGAAAGCATGGATCCATCTAGCCTTGGTTCTTGGTTTCTTCCTGTTAAAACAGAGTTTTAACTTCCCACTGTCACACAGAGGTTGCTGGTATCATCTGATTGTTGAGGTGTTCTCTGTATTATTGTACAGTCTTTAGCTTACAATATGAACTACCTTGAGGCAACTGTTGTTGTGATTTGGCGATACAGTATATGACTAAAATTTGACAGCCTTAATGTCTTCAGTGTTGTTTTAACAGTAAACAGAATATTAAATTGAAAAGTTGTCATGGTCCTGGGCCATGTGGGCCCAGTATTCTTAGTTTTCATGTATTTTTGTATTTTGTTCTTTATTTAGGCCATGCTTCCTGGGTTGATCTGTTACGTTGTTCCTTATGTGTTTTCCCTTCGTGACTCTTACCCCCTGTGTGCCCCTCTGTGTATTTATGAGCCCTCGTCTCTCTTTGTGCTTTATTCTATGTTTTCCTCAGCCCGTTATGTCTGCGTTCTCCCCGTGCTCTCTCTCCTCCTGTTTGAACCTCTGTGTACTTCCTGCTTTACTTTGCCCATCTCCCATCAGTGTTACGTTCACTCCTGCCGTGTCTTGTTATGATTATCAGTGTCACCTGTGTTCCCCGTGTGCATCCACTTCCCCTGATCATCCCTCATGTGTATTTAGTCTCTGTGTTTCGTACAGTCTGTGTCGCGTCGTCTGTGTTCTCACCTCCATGTTTTCACGGTCAGTCCTTGCAGTGATCATCATAGTCTGAGTTTTCTTAGTTTGTCGCAGTATTAGTTTTCCCAGTTTAGTTATAGTCTAGTCACGCCATCCCTGCTTTGTTTGTGCACTTTGTCTTCAGCCATAATAAAGGCTCGCTTTCTGTTAAGTCCACTCCCGTCTACTCACTTGTGTATGCACCTGGGTCCATCACACACACCACCGCACGGCCTGTCTCTGCAGACCGTGACAGTACGACGCGACCATGTCGGACCCAGCGACACAAGAGAGGGAGATCCTCCAGACGGTGGAGTCGCTATGTGGTAGATGGCTGCGGTGCTCCGGAGAGGAGGAACGGGAGGAGTTGGCCCGCCAAGTGGGAGTATGCGTGTCTGTGTTTCCCTGGCTATGGGAGGCACTACACCCGCTGATCACCGACCTTCTCGTCACCGCTCTCCAACTCCGTCCGCAGCCACGGCTGCCTAGTGTGCAGGCTATGCCGCCAGAGCCCTGCTGTTGTCCCGTTTCCCCGCTGCTTCGCGAGCCAGAAGCAGTTGCAGTTGGAACGGTGAGGCTCGCCACCGACACACCTTCCGCTCGCGCCCCGTCGGCTTCCGCGTCTTCACCGCGGTCTGGCCGCACGGCGTGGCGCACGGAGACGACGGAGGCCATGGACTTTGGCGAGGAAGAGCGGCAGCAGGTGTTACGGGCTTATCGGGAGGACGAGCTCCGGTGGAAGCCCTGGCTCATCTCGGAGCAGGACCTCTCACCTGCTGCACAGCCTACCAGCCGCTCGCCGTCTCCAATCCGCTTAGACTTTACTTCGCCTGCCTCAATTCTGGCAAGGATGTGGGCGGACAACGGGGAGATCGCCGCTACGTCACCCTCTGCATTGGTGCCATCAGCGCCCATCGCGCCAGCTACCAGAAGGGGGCGGCGCCGGCGCCGCCGTTGCACCGCATTAACTCCGGTGAGTGACTGCGTTTTCGTGCCTCACGTCCCTTCTATGAAGCAGAGTGAGACGAGCATTGATTTGCCGGGGCCAGAGACTATAACGGAACTGGGCTCCAGAGCTGAAGGAACTGTGTGTGACTGCTTTGAAGGAGCACGCAACGAAATCACAGACCATGTTTTTGACTCTGTAAAATCTGGGACTTTTTCTAGCGTTGCTCTCATAGTCGCACCACATGAAGCCCAGGTTCATGAGACGGCGAAAGGGGTCCACACGTCGGCAGTACAGGTTGCTTCTGAGCCTGCTAGGAATGGCGTGAGCTTTCTCTCCGCCTCAGACTGCCTTCTACCTCAGCCGTCTGTTCCCGCTGGAGGGTCCGAGGGGCCCGTTCAGCCACCTGTCTCAGCTGGAGGGTCCGAGGGGCCCGTTCAGCCACCTGTCTCCGCTGGAGGGTCCGAGGGGCCCGTTCAGCCTCAAGCCTCGTCAGCTGGAGGGCCCGAGGAGCCTGTTCAGCCACCTGTCTCCGCTGGAGGGTCCGAGGGGCCCGTTCAGCCTCAAGCCTCGTCAGCTGAAGGGTCCGAGGGGCCCGTTCAGCCACCTGTCTCCGCTGGAGGGCCCGGGGGCCCATCCAGCCACCTGTCTCCGCTGGAGGGTCCGAGGGGCCCGTTCAGCCTCAAGCCTCGTCAGCTGGAGGGCCCGAGGAGCCTGTTCAGCCACCTGTCTCAGCTGGAGGGCCCGAGGGGCCCGTTCAGCCACCTGTCTCCGCTGGAGGGCCCGGGGAGCCCATCCAGCCTCAAGCCTCGTCAGCTGGAGGGTCCGAGGGGCCCGTCCAGCCTCAAGCCTCGTCCGCTGGAGGGCCCGAGGAGCCCGTCCAGCCTCAAGCCACGTCCGCTGGAGGGCCCGGGGAGCCCGCCCAGCCTCAAGCCTCGTCCGCTGGAGGGCCCGAGGAGCCCGTCCTGCCTCAAGCCTCGTCCGCTGGAGGGCCCGAGGAGCCCGGCCAGCCTCAAGCTTCGTCTGCTGGAGGGTCCGAGGAGCCCACCCAGCACCACGCCTCGTTAGCTGAGGGTCCTGGAGGACCCAGCCAGCACAACCGCACATCTGCTGGCGGTCCGGGGAAGTTTGTTCAGCTACCATCTGCTAAATCATCCCCTGTGACTCCTACACCATTGCCTGAATTCACATCATCACCATACGCATCACCGCCTGCAGCGTCGCTGCCGTCAGGTTCCGCAGCCGTCCCGCTGCCGTCAGGTTCCGCAGCCGTCCCGCTGCTGTCAGGTTCCGCAGCCGTCCCGGCCTCCGTGTCTTCTTCCACCCCTGGTCCGGCCTCCGTGTCTTCTTCCACGCCTGGTCCGGCCTCCGTGTCTTCTTCCATGCCTGGTCCAGCCTCGGCTTCGCCGTCGCCTGGTCCAGCCTCGGCTTCTGCTTCGCCTGGTCCAGCTTCGGCTTCTGCTTCGCCTGGTCCAGCTTCGGCTCCTGCTCCTGCTTCGCCGTCGCCTGGCCCAGCCTCAGCGCCTGCTTCGCCGTTGCCTGGTCCAGCCTCAGCCTCAGCTCCTGCTTCGCCGTCGTCTGGTCCAGCCTCAGCCGCAGCTCCAGCCCGTGCTTCGTCAGCCGCAGCTCCAGCCCGTGCTTCGTCAGCCGCAGCTCCAGCCTCAGAGTCTTCGTCAGCCGCAGCTCCAGCCTCAGAGTCTTCGTCAGCCGCAGCTCCAGCCTCAGAGTCTTCGTCAGCCGCAGCTCCAGCCTCAGCCTCTTCGTCCTCGTCTGGCCCAGCCTCAGCCTCTTCGTCCTCGTCTGGCCCAGCCTCAGCCTCTGCAGCGACGCCTGGTCCGGCCCCCGCGTCGCCATCGGCTGGTCCTGTGCCCACCAGGCCATGGCCAGCACGCCTGAGACTGGAGAGCCGCCGCTGCCTTCCGCGCGGCCGGCCCCCTGAACTGCTCCGTCGTCTCCTTCGCCGCCGCCGCTGCCTTCCGCGCGGCCGGCCCCCTGAACTGCTCCGTCGTCTCCCTCGCCGCCGCCGCTGCCTTCCGCGCGGCCGGCCTCCGGACCAACTCTGTCACCTGTGCCACCCGCCTGGTCGGCCCCCCGACCGTGTGACCCGTGAACTCTTGTGCCTGTGGGCTCTGGGTCGGCCCCCTGAACCTTATTTGGACTAGTCATGTGCTCCTGTGTTTTCTGTTGTTTGTTTTGTTTCCCGTTCTGGTCCCTCCGTCCTGGTCCCCCGCCTCCCGCCCTGGGTGGGGTGTTTTCTGTTTCGCTTGTGTTTTGTTTCTCGGGTTTGGGCTGTCGGGAGCCAGCCCTTTAGGGGGGGGTGGTGTCATGGTCCTGGGCCATGTGGGCCCAGTATTCTTAGTTTTCATGTATTTTTGTATTTTGTTCTTTATTTAGGCCATGCTTCCTGGGTTGATCTGTTACGTTGTTCCTTATGTGTTTTCCCTTCGTGACTCTTACCCCCTGTGTGCCCCTCTGTGTATTTATGAGCCCTCGTCTCTCTTTGTGCTTTATTCTATGTTTTCCCCAGCCCGTTATGTCTGCGTTCTCCCCGTGCTCTCTCTCCTCCTGTTTGAACCTCTGTGTACTTCCTGCTTTACTTTGCCCATCTCCCATCAGTGTTACGTTCACTCCTGCCGTGTCTTGTTATGATTATCAGTGTCACCTGTGTTCCCCGTGTGCATCCACTTCCCCTGATCATCCCTCATGTGTATTTAGTCTCTGTGTTTCGTACAGTCTGTGTCGCGTCGTCTGTGTTCTCACCTCCATGTTTTCATGGTCAGTCCTTGCAGTGATCATCATAGTCTGAGTTTTCTTAGTTTGTCGCAGTATTAGTTTTCCCAGTTTAGTTATAGTCTAGTCACGCCATCCCTGCTTTGTTTGTGCACTTTGTCTTCAGCCATAATAAAGGCTCGCTTTCTGTTAAGTCCACTCCCATCTACTCACTTGTGTATGCACCTGGGTCCATCACACACACCACCGCACGGCCTGTCTCTGCAGACCGTGACAAAAGTAGTCACTCCACTGTAAACACTTACATTGATAGCTGAAAATTCAAGGTGGAGAAAGGCCACAGACTGCACATAAAATATAGATGTAGGCACCATAACAGACTGGCTTGACTACCATTTTAAAGCCTCACCTTTTTCCAAGACAGTTTTTTTTGGATGGCAAAATCAGAACTGTCTAGTCACCAGCTTTCAATTAAAGAGGAGCATCCATAATTCAGTGTGATATTAAATGAGAATCTAATTCTGTTTTGTGAACATCTTTCTCAAGACAAAACGTATGCAGGGGCCATTTTTGGTCTGTTCATCTTTAAACTTCTGGCCACCAGTAGGCTACAAGACACTTTTTTGCATTAGCACTACTCTTGTTTAAAAATGTGGGGAAAGGAGAAAAACTATAGCTGCTACCAATTAGAAATGTTTGGCTGTCCAACATAAACAATGTGAAAGCATGCAGATGTGGAGTATTGTGGTTTGAGTTTGTTTTCTTGCATTTATCCAAACTAAAGGACTACTAGTGAGGCCATTTTTGCCTCTGCTGAATTGCAGATAATTGGACAAATAGCACATGTCAATTAAATGTGTATATGGCAGTCCTCTGCTTTGTAAAAGAAGCTAAATAGCCACCACAATGAACTTACTAGAAAAACTAAAGAGATAATGTTTTAATGTATTTTAGTGCAAATGAATAGAGAACAGAACATAACATCAACCTGTCACTCCAAGTGGCGATGTACATTATATGCACATTTAAAGCAGAGACAAGAGTCAGGAGTGATTCGTGAAAGAAGGCACAAAAGGATGAAAGGGAAGGTTTACAGGATGGTAGTGAGATCATTACTACTGAGTGCCACTTACAAAAAGACAGGATGTGTAGTTGGAGGTGGCAGAACTGAAGATGTTCATATTTTCTTGAGTGACCAGGATGACCAGAAGTAGAAATCAGTATATCAGATGGACAGCTCGGGTTGAGCGGACTGCAGACAAAGTTAGATAAGAAGGGCTGAGATGGTTTTGAACTGCACAAAGGGATCATGGATATATTGGACAGAGGACATTAAAGATGGAGTTTCCAGGCAGGAGAAAAAGAGGAAGAACACAGAGAACATTCATTGGTGTAGTAAAGGAGGACATGCAGAGGGTTGGTGTGACAGAGGAAGGTGCCAGGGTGAGGTAGGTGATCCACTGTAGCGACCCTTATGGGAGCAGCTGAAGGAAGGCAAAAGAACAAAGAACAACAATTTAAAAGTTCGATTTTTATTCTTCATCACATGTATTCGTTCATATTTATCATAAAGAGGGGGTAGACCAGGCTCTAAATATATTTATTTTGGCTGTAAATTTGTAAAGTTGTTGGGAGTCAGTGTGGATTTGTTTGCCAGTTAGCAATTCTGCGTTGCTTCATGTAATAGCAGAGGAGGCTTCTGTTTGAGAATGACATACGCAGGTCATGGCAAACTGTCCTGTACTATGAACATAAACTTTGGAAAGTGTGATTTCTGGATAACTCTCTGGCCCTCCAGGTTAGCCAGACTTTGGAAGACAAAAGAAAGGTGCCCAAAAAAGTTTTAATAAGTTCGTAATCCTTTTTTTTGGTCTTACTGTAGAGGCACACATATAACAGAAATTCAAGTTTCTCTCAAAACTAAATGGTTTGCATAATGGTTTTCTTGTACTGCTGATCTTTGGAGAAGTGCAGCTATGCTATTTGCTTGCATGTTTGGCTTGATAGGTCTCATGTGTAGCTGGGACATTAGTAAAATTTGTTGTAAATCCTGTACAATGTATGTTTAATTGATGGAATAAATAATGCATTTATTTATTTAGTTACAATACTAATAATAATACAATTGCAAAAACTGCCAAAGTTTCAAATAATTAAGTCAGTCTTGGTAATCGCTATGATTAAAACGCTTTACTCCTCTTTTCCTGCTCTTTGAATGGTGTTACAAAAAGAAAATATTCTTAATATATCACACAGCTCTGACTGTTCTTCCTGCCAATCAACACAGAAGTCCTAACACCAGGCTGTAGAGACCTTGTGTTTGCAATGGCCCACCGATCAGATAAAATGGTTGTCTTAAAGGGAGGGGGAAGAGAGCGCAAAAAGATATGTTTTGAACAGCTAAACCAAAGTCAAGCCCAAGAAGACAGGGATTATGTAAAGCTACTTTAGTGGAGTTTTTTGTGAAAAAAACTAATCATAATCTTAGCTTCCTCTCTACGTGTTTTTTTTTTTTTTTTTCTTTGTTTTGTTTCAGTTCTCGGACTCACTCACGTCGGAGACGGCGGTATCGGAGGTCAGAGTCAGAGACTTCTTCCTGCCAATCTTCAACAGAGGACAGGTAGGCCCAGCGCCCCCACTTCCACCCCACCCCCAGCCCGCTCCCTTGGTTAATCTTATCAGTCTGAGGTGTCTGCCGAATTCTTGGTCACATCGCAGAGATGACTGATAAGGTGGAGGTGACTTCCTCAGACTCAGGCACAACCGGGCCTTATCACAGCTGCACAGAAAATGGCTGCAAATGCACTCTAGAGATCAATACACTCAATTATAATGACATATAGCAAATTTCTGGTTGTGTGATACTATGAAAGATGTCTTTTATGGGTCATACTGGGCTGACTGCATAAAGATTTCTAAAAGCTAGAAGCATATCTGGATACTTTCTGATATAAATTAATCATTTATCACTGAGAATTATATATACACACACATATACACACACACACATATACACACACACATATACACACACACATATACACACACACACACACACACACACACACATATATACACACACATACACATACACACACACACACACACATATATACATACACATACGTGTACAGTTCGATGACTGAACCTTTATCCCTGAGAAGTTTTAACTCCAATCAAAGTCCAGAATTCAAACTGACTGATCTGTCCAAACCGTTTAGGTTACTCAAACAATGAGAATTATGTGGCTTTATTATACATTCTTCCAACATTTTCATCCAATGAATCATTTAATCTTGTCACGGCTGCACAGCAGTCGTGTGGTGAATTGAGAAAAGGATCCAAGATGCAGGCACTGACTGGGGTGCGAGTGAAAATTTATTTGCAGAGGTGATAAAGTGACAAAACAGGAAGAGCAGAGCGGGGAGTAAACAAACCTAAACTGGGAAAACTAAAGAACAAAACTTAAACCAGACACTCACAGGAGGAGGAGCGAAATGCACAAAGAGAGATGGCAGAGAGACGCAGAATGAATACCAGGTAACAGAATAATGCAGACTGACATGGAGTTAAACAGACGACGCGACAGAGAGCACAGGAAAACACAGGGCTTAAATACACGGGGAGTAATCAGGGAATGGGCCACAGGAGGGAGACACAGCTGGGAGCAATAAGGCTAACGAGACAGGGGAGAGGTAAAACTGAACACACTGACATGAGACATGAACTTTCAGAATAAAACAGGAAACTAACAGACACAGAGAACCAGACCGGACACTGAACTTGACAGGCAGACTCATGAGCAGACACAATAACACCATGGACAGACAGAGGGAACACAGAGAAGTGGAAGCAGGCAGGCAAAGAACAGAAACCTAACAAATGGCAAGATCACAACAGAATACACACTCTGAATGAACAAAAGCATAAGGAACACAAAACACTGAGTCCTCAGACTCAGGACCATGACAGTACCCCCCCCCTCAAGGGCTGGCACCAGACAGCCCAACAGAAACACAAAAACGGACCAAAGCCCAAAAAAAACCCCCACGAACCAAAAAACAGAAAACGACCCGACCAGGGCGGGCGGTGGGGGTCCAGGACGGAGGGACATAGTCCGAAAAGGCCCAGACGGACAAGGTCAGGGGGCCGACCCGGAGGCCAAAACAGTTCAGTTCCGGGGGCCGACCGCGTGAAAGGCAGCAGCAGTGGGGCAGGTCCGGAGGCCGGCCACGCAGTAGGCAGTGGTGTGGAAACAGTTCTGGGGGCCGACCGTGCAGACGGCAACAGCGGCGTGGAAACAGCTCTGGGGGCCGACCGTGCGGACGGCAACAGCGGTGTGGAAACAAGTCCGGAGGCCGGCCACGTGGAAGGTAGTGGCGGCGTTCAGGAGGGCGTTCAGGAGGGCGTCCACAGTGGCGGAGATGCCCAACAAGCGGCCTGGCAGATGACCGACGATGTGGAGGTGGTAGTAGGGGACCTGAAGGCTGCGTGGCCCCTGCAGCCCCAGGCGAAGCGGAGGCTGGACCAGACGAAGCTGATGAGGATGATGAGGATGCGGAGGCTGGACCAGGCGAGGCTGAAGCAGAAGCGGAGGCTGGACCAGGCGAGGCTGATGAGGATGCTGGAGCCGGACCAGGCGAGGCTGATGAGGAAGCGGAAGCCGGACCAGGCGAGGCTGATGAGGAAGCGGAAGCCGGACCAGGCGAGGCTGATGAGGAAGCGGAAGCCGGACCAGGCGAGGGTGATGAGACTGCAGCTGGTGATGAGACTGCAGCTGGTGATGAGACTGCAGCTGAGGGCTGGACGGGCTCCTCGGGCCCCTCAGCTGACGAGGCAGATGGCTGGACGGGCTCCTCGGGCCCCCCAGCTGACGAGGCAGATGGCTGGACGGGCTCCTCGGGCCCCCCAGCTGACGAGGCAGATGGCTGGACGGGCTCCTCGGGCCCCCCAGCTGACGAGGCAGATGGCTGGACGGGCTCCTCGGGCCCCCCAGCAAAAACAGTCTCAGAACCAGTGGGCACTAAAGCCCCTGGCACACACAGGACAGAACCAGCAGGTGCGGAGACCTCTGGCAGAGACAGAAAAGAACCAGCAGGCACACGGGCCTCTGGCAGGGACGCAACAGAACCAGCAGGCACACGGGCCTCTGGCAGGGACGCAACAGAACCAGCAGGCGCACGGGCCTCTGGCAGGGACAGAACAGAACCAGCAGGCGCACGGGCCTCTGGCAGGGACGCAACAGAACCAGCAGGCGCACGGGCCTCTGGCAGGGACAGAACAGAACCAGCAGGCGCACGGGCCTCTGGCAAACACATGGCAGACTGCAGCTGCACAGAGCATTGGGTCTGCTCAGGCAGCGACGGCCGGGTGTGGTCCTCAGCTGGCTTCTTAACCGCCAGGGGTCCCGAGTCTGCTGGGGGCTGAGACCCAGCCTCTGGGGAGGCCCTGGGGCGAGTAACAGTCTCTAAATTAGCCAGTTTCTGAGAAACTAGAGTGGTTTTAATGCATTTGTCTCTCCGCTCAAAATGGGTGCTAGGAACGAGATTCAAAATGGGTGGCACAGACACAGCCTCCAGTATGGAGGGAACGGGTGATCGGGCTAATGGCATAGATGCAGGCTGGGCTAATGAACTGGCTAAAGGCTGATGTACTGGTTGAAGTGAGACTGGAGTTGGTGGTGGAGTGGATGAAACACAGTCAGCTACTGTTATGGATGTTTTGAAAATGCCAACTTGTGAGAGGTCAGTTACCACGAAGGTAGGTAAACGCCGTGTACTGTCTTTACCCTCCCCATGAACGGCCCCAGAAAACACAGTCCCAGAAGCACCAGCGTCCTTAAAACTCACCACAGCTGGTCGCACAGGAGTCCCTGAATCCGGCTGTGGGGTGAAGCGTCGGTGGCGCGAATGTTTCCTCCCCACCGCTGACGGCTCCGACAGGCAGGGAAAAACCTCTGGGGGGTCGGGCCGTGAAACCTCCGGTGGGTGAATCTGAGACGGATGCTTTGTGGCGGTCGTAGTCCATTGTTGCTGGGCACAATTGGCTACTTCCCGAGCTTGCACCGCTTCCTGGGCTTTATGCAGCTCAGCGATTAAGTCTGTAAATCCCCGGACCTGGTGGAGATAGGGATTTCCGGCCAGGATTGCCTCAACGGCATTTATCCCCACAACTTTCGCTCGTGTATTGGAGGTGTGGGTTACCCAGTCCACCAGGCGTAGGGCACGTGTGAGGTCGCTCTCCCCGGCCAAGACCGCTGGATCCATCTTGTGGTCGCGTCGTACTGTCACGGCTGCACAGCAGTCGTGTGGTGAATTGAGAAAAGGATCCAAGATGCAGGCACTGACTGGGGTGCGAGTGAAAATTTATTTGCAGAGGTGATAAAGTGACAAAACAGGAAGAGCAGAGCGGGGAGTAAACAAACCTAAACTGGGAAAACTAAAGAACAAAACTTAAACCAGACACTCACGGGAGGAGGAGCGAAATGCACAAAGAGAGATGGCAGAGAGACGCAGAATGAATACCAGGTAACAGAATAATGCAGACTGACATGGAGTTAAACAGACGACGCAACAGAGAGCACAGGAAAACACAGGGCTTAAATACACGGGGAGTAATCAGGGAATGGGCCACAGGAGGGAGACACAGCTGGGAGCAATAAGGCTAACGAGACAGGGGAGAGGTAAAACTGAACACACTGACATGAGACATGAACTTTCAGAATAAAACAGGAAACTAACAGACACAGAGAACCAGACCGGACACTGAACTTGACAGGCAGACTCATGAGCAGACACAATAACACCATGGACAGACAGAGGGAACACAGAGAAGTGGAAGCAGGCAGGCAAAGAACAGAAACCTAACAAATGGCAAAATCACAACAGAATACACACTCTGAATGAACAAAAGCATAAGGAACACAAAACACTGAGTCCTCAGACTCAGGACCATGACAAATCTTTCACGTGGAAAAACATTCAAGAATTCATTTTGTAACAGATGCTCTATGATTACTAAATGGCACAAAACGTAGCTGAAATAAAGTCTGATATTTTTCCGACGTTACCTTTTATCCCATTCTCTGAAGTGCAAAATTGGCTCTAATATAACACAATCATCTCTGTCATGATGAAAACTAAATGCAGCATTTTCTCACAGACACCATCTGCAAAAATCTGTGGTTCATCAAGCATTTGGAGACCTGGCAGCTGTAGGACAGGAAACCAATGCAGTGCTCAACTACACAGACATGAAGTGGAGACCTACAACCAAATCAGTGTGTAAAATGGCTCCAAAATATCGCTCCATCCTCTCTGCTGGCACCGTAAGTACTCTTTAGGACTCTCATAGTGCTGCCACTGGTTCAGTTTCATTTCTCAGTTATTGCCATGTCAAATGGCTTATTTTCAGGCAACCTGAAATGCCTACAGTGAGACGGCTGCGTTTGGCAATTTACTTTCAATTCTGAAAGTATTTTTACATAGGCCATTAAAAAACAGCACGTCTGTATTTTTAGAACAAAATCTTACATCTATATCCAGTTGAAACACAGCATATTTTATTCAGCTAAACCCTCTTCACAATCCTCAAAGGCGTCAACATTTACCAAATTGAACAAAACATTACATGGCCTAAATCTTAGTTAGTGGTTAGTGGTTTCTTCTTTTTCAGCGATTTTGTCAGCTCTTGTTTCTCTGCTTTAAAAACTGATATGATTACTGGGCGGTAGAGTCCCCGCTACATTACAGTTGGCAAAACACGTTGGATAAACAGTGTGATTTGGGTATTTTAAGGCTTATTTCTCCTTCTGTTGAGAAATCATGCTACAGTCAATATACTACCGTAAATATCGGAATAAACTGACACTGTAACTGCAAATTCTTATTCCCCTCTGGCCTGCAGCATCAGTAAGCAGACACTTGAAAAGCTTTCTCATCCCGGTGTGTCAAATACTGCCGTTGTGTTAAATGCTATTGGTGTCTTTCGATGCGTGAATTGTGGTAATTAGATGCCCAGAGATGAGTCTTCTTTAAAAGTAAAGTCGAGTAGTAAGTCACAGGATGGTTAGCCAGGGGACTGCAGTTTGTGTCCTGTTCAGGAAGTTTAGGTATAGAGTCTGTTTTCCTCGTTTTCACTTGCTCATTAGGTTTATTTCTCTCACTGGTTAGTTGTAAACACTGATTTGAAGCTGACTGGGAAAAACACTATGGTTTGGCTTTAAATCTTACTGGCACATTTAAAAATACCAATTACTGCATTTAAATGTATTGTTAAGAGGTCTGTAAGCATTCATATATAAGGTGGGAGTGAGAGATCTCTCACTATTAGCATAGTGCCAGAGGACACCTTTTGTGTATCTCTGAGGGGCTTTGATAAAAGTGTTGTTTTTTTGGGATTGAGAATGGGCTGAACTTTGATAACAGGCTAAATTCAGTGATGTAAAAAAATAATAACCAGTCTCCTACCTTAAAGCTGTGCGTTTTTACTTTTTCGCTGACAAACAAGAGGAGTAACACTGACGTGCTGCACAGGATAATAATGATGTGTTTTTTGTTCCAAATGAACAGAAGTTACTGACATTGCCTTAAACCATTATCTGAAAGCAGCGTGCAATTGTTTCTGGTCTAATGGCATCAAAAATGCATGAGAGTGCAGCTTTTTCGAGTTAGCACATAGCACTTAAGGGTTAGGGACAGTGTAAGAGGGGATATTACTCATTAGCTAGGGGCAACCTGCTTCCTGCATTGACATCCAACAAAGGGATTGTGTGCAAACCATAAATGTTTTAAGGGTTGAATAAGATTCAGTTGCAGGTGTGTGTTTACAATTTGGTCTATGACCTCTCACTAGTTACATTTATTCGGGAGTTTAAATTAAGATGACAGCTTTTGTTCCCATCAACCCTCTGCAGAAAACTACATTTTTTTTATTTCGAGCAAATCATTTCAGTGGTTCTAGTGTCAAACCAACAAAAAACACATCCTTAAAGCATTTTTTAGAAGGCAGATTTTCAATTTTAAAATTTGAGTTTCCTCTTTTGTTTTTTTGTTGTTCTTTTGTTTCTTCCAGCAGCCTCATACATGCAGCTATGTCCTAAAACCCCATTGTCTCTGGTTTATTGGAGCATAAAATATATTTAATTTCTCTCCAGCAATCCTTAAATTATGCTAATTGCACAGACGGATGTTTTTAATTAAACACCACAGGGTTTTAATTGAAATTCAATAAATTAATCCATATATCGAATTATGCCTGGCATTCAATTTCCCACAGTCTCTCAGAAGGACTTTACAGTTGGTCGCTGAGGGGGTAGCCTTGCTTTAAAGTGTTTGCATAAGGTTTATTTATGGAGTTTGATCTTGTGAATAAAGGCACATAATCCAAAAGGTAATGCAGAATGATCTTTGCTTATTATTTCTTCCCCCCCAAAAAAGCAATCCATAAAGGGACAGGTAGGTATGAGTGGATAAAAAAAAAAAAGAGTGTGGTTGATTTTAAAATATGTCACCATATGTTCATGTGGTGAATTGGTTTTATATTTTGAAAGTGTGTAGTGTGTTTGAGGCACCAACCTGAAAGAAAAGCACAAAAGAACTTTATGCCAGAATGTGAGATTAAATGTTTACTTGACGTCAGCCTTGTCAGAATATCTTGAGGTGCCATGAAGAATGTGTTTGTTTAAATATGTACTTCTGTAAGTGAAATCTTTTACCCCTGAGTATACACAGATTATGTGCCACTGCAAATGTTAAAGAGGATTGTAGATGGACAAAGATTTGCTTAAATTTCCCTCAGGGTCGGTCTGCTGTGTTGACTGTAGACTTGATAATGGGAAACCTTTGGGAGAAGAGGCTGGCTTAACCTCTTACACGTGTTTTGGAGTCAGAATCAAAGCTTAGTTAACTGTCACTGTTAAGAGGTCACTACTTTTATCCATCTGTGGACTTTTTGCAATTAAGGAAAAACTAAAATTTGAAATTGAGAGGTCAGTTAATCAAAAAGGTAACTAGTTTCGCTCTCCAAAACTTTAAAACAACACTGAAGAAACAAAAAAAAAGTGCCGATATAAGGCTAACTAGCTCTGGGTTTTGAAGAGAGGGTTATTGTCTTTTTCTTGCAATTTACGACTCTAATGATGCACTTATGTTGCCCGCTCTTCCCTTTTTTTTTACACCTTACCTACTTAAGGAGGAAATCTTGATTGGTAAGTGGATGTTATCAGCAGATTTAGGGATTTACTTGTAGGTCGGTGCAGGCTAATTATTTACTTCTTACAGGAGAAAGAGCACAGTCATCTGTCCTTTTCTGAGGGCTTTCTTAGTTAGACTGATGGGATCCCTCTTTGTCTGCAATCCTTTTCATTTCTACATAATACCCATTTTTGTGATGTTTGTTCAGTGTTCTTTAAATGAGGCTTTTCAATGGGGTCTATTATTTACTCTTCTTCTCTTTACTCGAGGTAGAGCCAGTAGATCTTTTCACACATAGTTTTTCTCTTTCTTTTCTGCTTTTTGTTGTTCCTTTCATATAATTGTTTTAGTTTAGACTTTCCTTAAAAACTGTTTTCTTGTTGATTTCTTTGACTTTAGTTGAGTTCAGACTTTCTTTCGAGGTTAATCGCATGCTTCAAATTTGCATGTCTTTATCTTTCAAAGCTTTCTGTCCCAAGAAAAAAGAAAGAAATCTCTTCACTGTGTTTTCAAGGGAATATGTGCCTTTGTACTAGAGTATTCACAGTGCATCAAAGCAGGTAGCAGGTTTCATGTATCAGTTCACACCTGGCTTTAAGCTGCAGCCTGTTTGTCTCTTTGCAGACTTTGTCGTCAAAACCTGCAAGTGAGATTTTACATGGAAATGGGTCTCAGCATTTAACGAGCCAGACTGTAGGTCCACATGATTACGATTCTGGGAATGACACATCTTCGCCGCCATCGAGCAAAACTGGTGTTTCTCAGGGGAGTGTCACTCTTGACAACAAGAGCAACAGCTGTCAACGTGTGGCCTCGCCAGGGAAGCTAAAGTTCACTGAGAGAGACAATGTCTCTGATTCAGGAAACTCTGTGACCAGCTATGCTTCCTTGTGCAAACCTTACGGGGAAGACGGTTTGTCTGCAACCCTTTTCAGTGGAAATGGCAAGAGGTAATTTTTTTTGTTCTCAATAAATCATCCATCTGAATGAATTCAAGCTTGTTTAGCTGCTGTTTATATGCTCTGTTTCCTCCTTTGAATCTTTAATCTGATGAGTGGAGAATAAAGGGAAGCATTTATTTAAACCCAACCTTGGATACACAGTTGGTTTCTTCACTCAAAGTTGTGAAACATCTTAATGTATTTCTTTTAAAGAGAGCAGATAACCTTGGGGTGTCGGCTAGAGGTTGTGAGATCCCCAAAGACATCAAGCTGCTCAGAGAGGAGGAGCGACTTGTCTCAAGGGCGACCAAAAACCCGGTCATCTAGCAGCAGGAGCAGGAGCAGATCCTCAGGGAGTTCCAGATACTCTGGACGCTACTCTCGAAGCCCCTCGCTTTCATCTTGCAGGTTTTATGTTTCCATAGTACGTCACTTGTTATTTTATTTTGCAGAAATGTCAGTAATCTTCAATAGAATTTTTCCTCATTTTGTCACTGTAGCTCATATTCACGCTCAATGAGTAATTCAGCTGATCTGAGGCGAAGAGGAAGCTACTCGAGTTACAGTCCCGACAGGTGAACTTCACTACATGTTTCAAATACTAATGAGTCCTCATTTGCAATGCATGGGAATAAACATATATTGACATTGTTGTTAATTAAATTTTCACTATGTTATGTCTGCTTCCCAGACTGCGAGACAGAAAAAGAACAGCTAGCTCCAGAGAGACAGATGCGAAGCATACACATAAAGTTAGTGGGAAAAGGCGAAGACGCAAATCCTACTCTCCTATGAAGAAAAGGAGGAGAGACTCACCAAGCCATCTGGAAGCACGGCGAATCACAAGGTACAGCTCTACTGGCCTGGTTATTTATAGTACAATGTACAGTTTTATGCCTAAAGGCAGCAAAAATGTACTGCTGGTCCCACCCTCCACCCCCTCGGTTGGACAAGTTCCCAACCTGAAATCTTTCACCCGTGTTGATGAGCTATGTACCTTGAAATGGCATTTAGCCTGAGGATGAGACAAGTGTTGGCTCAGAAGCCACCACAGGGGCTAAAGAAACAGATGGTGACAGAAGGAAATCTGAAATTTAAAAGAAAGGAGAAAGTTGACCATGACTTTAACATGACACTTCTTTTACTTGGAGAAAAAAGACACTCAGAAACAGCCACAGAAATAGCACAATGTAATTATTATAACTAAATGTTAATAGTGTTTAGTTATCGTTTCATTGTTTTAAAGGCTATGAATGTTTTGGACACTCCTATCCCTGCAGTGAATGAGTTGGTGACGATCATATAAGATTTCCATATTTTTGAAGATTTTAATTAAAATTTTTAAAAGTGTGCCCATGTAGAAATCAACGAGAGACTGTTATTATGGTCTGAACACATAACAAATGCTATAACCAAAGGATTATAAGGGTTTGGTCAGCACTGGAAAATGATGTGGATACAGTGCCTACAGGGTGACTGAGTCTAGGTGGAGGCACATGGTGGGCTGCCAATACAAATAAATGTTTGTTTGTTTTTTAAATTATGAATAAAGTTATGGTTCGGTTATGTCTTGTCTCTACATCACTTTATCAAGTCTAGGTTAGTCCATGCTTGAGTACCATGTGAACATAGTGGGACAATAAATAATGAAGACCCAGTTATCTTGGGTTTCAGTCATTCTGCTGACCTTAAGCATGTTAGCTTTTGGCCACTAGGGGCAACACATCAAACTGTATACACAACAATTACAAATTATCTTCTGGGTTATTAAGATGACATAAGATCATTTAGATCTTCATTGTCACTGTTACCAGAACAATGAAACACAGTTTGGCATCTCTTCATTTGCAGCTGTAGGTTTTTACATTCCACATTATTTGGATAGGAGAATGAGATAAATAAAGATAAAAATAAGCTTAAGAGGTAATGCACACATTATATACAGAAACAAAACATATGAATATATCTACAGTGTAAGGAGTAGGATCAGTGCAGTATAAGGTGCGATGTGATTGGTGGTATTGCACAGGGGTAGGAATGCTGGCTGCTACTGTACAGTTATATAAATAGAGGTAGGAATGTTGATTGTATTATACTGTAATGAGTACTGTTAATAAATAAATGCTGTAATGAATACTGTATATAGATAAGTAGAGTGCAAGTGTCCATGAGTGTTGACAGCACAGTTAACTTTCAATCAGGGTGGAGGTAGGGCATGTTGGGTAGAAGCATGGGTAGACGCTCCTATTGAGTCTGTTTGTCTTTGACCTGATGGAGCTGTAGCATTTACCAAAGGGAATGGGGGGGAAGCGAGTGTCCAGGGTGCAATGGGTCCTTGATGATGATACTGGCTTTCCGCTGAAGTCTGAATGTCTCAGATGGGGGTTAGTGAAGTTGGGAGATTAAAGAGACACAATGTTTTGTTTACCTTGTTACATCACTTATATTTTTGGCTCTCATTAGTGCCAGGAAGCGACCCATTCCTTACTTCCGACCAAGCCCATCCTCTAGCAGTCGGTGCACCAGCGTGTCATCCTGGAGCAGCCTCTTCACTCGCAGCCGCAGCCGCAGCCCTCTGTACAGCATCAGCCGCAGCAGGAGCAGGAGCCAGAGCCACAGCTACTCCTCCTACCGGAGCTACAGCCGCAGTTCATCGTGGAACTCAGTCTTTGGGAGCCGCAGTCGCAGCCGGAGCCGTGGTTCGTTGAACAAACGGAACAAAACCAGGCACTAGGTTTCTCAACATTAGGAGACCAAATCTGCAGTTGTGGTTCCCGTTGAGAACGAGGACAGAGGCTGTCAGTGCAATCAACTGTGTGTGTCTCAGTGCTCAGCTTTGATGCTTGAGTGGAAATGTCCTAGCAGTGGGCCAACCACCATTGAAGCAGTCTTGTTCACTCTGCCCACAGACAGCTAGGAGACCGAATGTCTTTTTGTCTCTTTTGTTTTTGTATTGCATCCTTTGCATCTGCACTCACAATGGCCTGAGACTGTTCATCTCCTAGATATTTACAATGCAAGCTGCATATAAGAAACATTATTAATGAATTTAGTCACCTAACATCCCTGTTCTATATATTTCTTTCCAGATGTCTGTACATTTCACTTTAATTTATTTTTGCAAATGCTTTAACAGGCTGTTATTTATTTCATAATTTATGGCACATAATGCAGCTTAGTAATGGGTTCAACAAGCACTGAAATTACCTCATTCCCATTTTGATTTTGAATTGCAATATATGTTTTAGCCATATGCAAGTGCACAGTGCATATGGTTAACATGTAACTAATGTTTAACATGACATCAAGCATTTAGCATACCTGTGTCCTAGTTTTTGCACTAATAGATGAAGCATAGAGGTAACATTTGAGCCGTTTGATCCACTTACAAATGATTTCACAGGGATTGTTATCAGGAATAAAGAGAGGGTTTGTCGCTCTGATCTCAACACTTCACAAGGTGGAGGACAAACATGTTTCCGCCTCCTGACAGCAAGCAAACTGGCTGTCAGCTCAAATGTCAAATTAATTCATCCTCTGATCAAGTGGAAAACAATTGAAATGTCAGTCCATGTAGTA
Source organism: Diplotaxodon limnothrissa (assembly GCF_057381915.1). Classification (NCBI taxonomy): domain Eukaryota; kingdom Metazoa; phylum Chordata; class Actinopteri; order Cichliformes; family Cichlidae; genus Diplotaxodon; species Diplotaxodon limnothrissa. The sequence continues at coordinate 33,205,695 of NC_140607.1, forward strand.
TAACAGAGAGCGATCGAAACAAGGGGAGATTCTTTTGACAAAACATCTGATGAATTTGTTTTGAGAAAAGGATGTTTTAAATATAAGATGATGAACTTTTTTTGTGCTCCAAAGCAGATCACATTTGTAGCTATGTTCATGTAGGGAATAGTCTCTGACTTTATTTGCTAGGTCGTTTTTTTTAATTAGGCACAGAGAAAAGCTGTACTTTGCTGAAAATTAGTCTAAATTTGCAAACAGCACACATTCCCAGTTTATTTGGAAAATTGTGTTCTTGCTGCACCACTGGAATAAACCCATAAACCATTATATTTTTGAGTTGTTACTCAACAGAAGGTCTAGTTTTGAGTTGTGCAGCACTATACATATTTATTACTTGTCTAATATTTATTGTTTCATTGTAACTCCCAGTAGTAGTCAGTCTTTCTATGCAACACTGTCACTTTGTAGTTTTTATGACACTGCTGTAACTGATTTTGTTGTAAATTATAATCCGGCTCATACATATTGTTCAACACAGACTGGATGAAATGGTGGAATATTATCCTCACTGTCTAAGCTTTTTATCTTTTGTGTATTTTTAAAGCACAAATATGACATTCTTGTAAAATATGCTCATCTGCTTTCTTGTCAAGAGTTTAAAGATCAATACCACGCTCAAGTCTGTTTCCTAAATATAACACCACAGCTAGAAGATAGAGCCTAACTTATTAAAAACACTGGAAAGCCAAACTAACCAAAGGTAACAAATTTTTCACCATAGTTGAAGCCTGCTAATTACCAACTTACATTTTATACAGTAATTCACATTTTTAAAAACTAGCAAATGATCAAAAGAAAACTTTCCATCTGCAGTAATTTATATTTCTAGGCACGACTCTGTTCTGGGAACTCGCTGTCTTTTTGTGTCAAAACAGAAAAAGATGAGACCAGAAGCACACAACAGGGTTCACATTAGGGGTGACACTGATTAGTCAGAAACAGCATGAGAGGAGGAGCTAGGGTGGGTTGCAAAGTAGCTTGCAGGTATGCAGCAAATGTGCACAGACTAAAACAAGTTAAACATACTGTAAGCTAATTGGATGTGTTGAAAGGTGTCAGATAAGGCTGATGTGGGCTGGCAAAGAGATCAGTGCATTTGCTGGGATTGTGTCTGAGCTTGAGTCTGTGGCCTGACTGAAGTAAAGCTATGCACTCCAAGGTTACTGCAAAACAAAGAAAACTGTTAATTAGTGGGTATTAAAGCTTGTAGTAGGTTGAATGTGTTGCCTTTGGATAGAATCACATACCTATTTCCTGCTAACCAGCAGCTGATCACTATGTCACAGACATGAGCGTGGCAATGTTCTCATTTCGCGTTTGCATCTCCTAAGGTATCAAAAGATTTCTTCAAAGTTAATTTTGAGGGTGATCCAACTCCATAGTTTCAATCTGCAAAAAAAAAGTTTGAAGCTGCCTTGGCTTATGATTAAGAGTTATATTTCTCAATCATTTCAAATCCATCATCCTGTCTGCGTAACTGCTCCAGGCCTGACAGACTGCTCTCTATGCACTCAATACTCTCAGCTTATTTCCCTGAATGTCATCTAAATTGGAGGAATGAGGGAAATATGAGGCAGGAAGAGGAAGGAACTTGGCACAGAACTCATTCATAAACTATAAACTGATGATGACTCGTGACAAGCAGTGTTGACTAGGAGCCATGGGAAGATTTGTGCAGTCAAGTTGACAGATTTTTCTAGATGGGCACCCAGGGCAATGCCCCCCCCCCCCCCCCCCCCCATTTCTCAATGTAAAGTTTACATCAGTTCTTGTGCAAAATTATTTTGTATATGTGGTGTAAATATGCATCTGCATTGTATAAATTATACGAAGGGTGTGACTATTTTGTTTAGAGAATGTGATTGGAGCCTCCTTGGATGTTATAGATAAAATGTATCAACCAGTTTAAGAGGAAAAAGAAGACGATATGCATCAGTCAACAGACTCTAGCTGTCTTTGTGCTTAAGGTCCCTTTGATCATGTATTTTGCTATTTTAAGAATTTCAATAACAAGCTCATATAGCAATAGTGATTCTATGTTATTGTAAAATTATGCATATTCTCCCCGTTTTTCACATGAACGAGCATACCGAAAAAGCATATTTTTCATACTGTCACGTTTTATCTTGCGTCAGTGTGAACTCTACATTGTAATGTCACCTTGAAATTGAATCGCCCCCTCTATGACCCCATGAAATTTCCTTTTGACTGTGTTCAGAAAAAGCTATATAAAATTGTGTTCTGAATGATGATGATTGCAGTCTTGTTTTACGTTCAAAAAGAAAAAAAAATCAATACGCTCGGATCAGTAAACAGATTTCATAATCACAAGTCGAGCTCTTAGCTGTTTTGTTTTATCTGTACCGTGACATCAGTGCGTTTGACGCGAAGCTCTGCGTTACTTTCTATTAAAAAGTCTGTGAGTCACCAGGGAGCTCAAACTGCATGAGTGACATGTGGCCTCTGCAACTTAGTTTGGTAAAGAGTAGGCTTGGCCTTGATCAGCTGTTGCGCGCCCACTGTAAAAGAAAATCGTCACATCAACAAGCCATATTTTTTCTTAACTTACGCCTGAACGCGTATGTGAATGCTAAAACAAATTCTAAAAAGCATAAATATTGCGAATAGAAAATCATTGTGTTTTGTTACAGTGTTTTTGTCTTGTGATTTTAAGATTTGGTATTACTACTTTAATGGATATTTTTTACAGCGCGCTTTCTCCAGATCCTCCCAGCACTTTCCGGACACTTGTTCAGTGCAGACTCATCTGCTACGAGGTATAAAATCAAGCGCCAGAAGAAATGAGATCAGTTCAAGAAACTCGGAGACCACTTCGAAGTTTGTTTTTGGATCAACAAATGTCTTATTGAGTAATGGTGATGTGCCTAACCCAAACAATATAAAGTTTTCCTCATAGAGAGAGAGTCACTTTTTATTTTTATTTTTTTCATTTTGCACGAATACCAGAACTTCATTACTGGATTTGAACTCAAGTGGATATGGCAGAGGGAGACTTTTACACGACGGGAAACCGACAGAGGTTTCCCAGAGATCCATTTGGAGAATCGCCATTCATTGATCAGTCTCCATTCAGAGACCAGTCTCCTTTCAGGGATCAGTTAGCGTCTCGGTTTATGGAAGATGAATTTGGGATGCCACCTTTCCCCGATGATCTGTCGATGGACTGGCCGGGGTGGGCTCGTCCGGGCCGGCTAAGCACGCGTCTCAGCTCCTCGCCCTTTAGCAGCAGTTTACGCACAGGTTTTCCCCCGCGTCAGACCACGGGAGGCCCCCAGCTGTATACCAGCAGATACGGCGAGCCCTCCTCCCGGAGTTCACCCACCACTACTTGTGGGGAACCCTGGAAAGTCTGCGTGAACGTCCACAGCTTCAAACCAGAAGAGTTGCACGTAAAAACGAGAGACGGATTTGTAGAAGTGTCAGGTGAGTTGGAGTATGATTGGAGAAATGAAAATTAGACGCTTTTCCTGGAAGAAGAAGTTCAATGAGGATAACAGCTTTAAACGAATCATTTAAAAAAAAAAAAAAAAAAAAAAACCTTCTGGGGAAATTTGATGTCTCATCAATGACACGCTGATATCAAAATGCAGTATATCACTGTGGTAGTCAGTTCTATTTATATGACACATTTAATAACATGCTTCTAAATTCCTTTAGACCTGAATTAGCAGGTCAAAACGTTATGTTTAAAGCCTATTATTAAATATAAATATCACAAATAGAGTGCCATGTACTTGTGAAAGCACATATCTTCATAAGTACACCTGCCACTAGCAGCCTGAAGTAATACTGTCTTCTTTAAGAGAAATTATTTTATTTTTTTTCCATTATAACTTTCATTTCTTGTGTTGTATAGATGCTTACAGTTGAAGTACAGCAAATCATTCTTGCATGTTTAAAATGAAGTAAAAGCATGCCTGTTCATCTACTAATTTAACATTCCAGGGTTTCATGAGACTATGCAAAGTGTTTTTATTTGTAAAGACCAAGCATCATGTAAAGTCATAGCAATGCAACCAAATCAAAGAGAAAATCAGTATTCAGTTTAAAGAAAACTTAAAGACAGTATATCTGAAATTCCTTTTTGTAATCTGGTCATGAAATATCTGATCTTTCCCTTCAGCACCATGACTGACACAGTACAGTGAAAAAGCCTCAGTGGTATGATATGGCCTCAGAATTAATGAGTCTCGATATGGAAGAGTGGGACAGATTTGGGTGACTGGGACTTCAAGGCAGGCAGATCCTCAAGCTCAGACACCTGTTTTGGATTCTTGGAGAATCACTCCCACAGCCACCCATGAGCTCAATTTAGATTTAAGGCAAGGCCATGACAACAGTCTCTGTTTACAATAAGAAGAGTTGCTCACTGTCACTAAACACCAGAGAGAGAATGTTCTGGAAATAGGGCCTCACTTTTACCCACAGTTCTCGGGTAGGTTGTGTCTCTGATGTTGTCATGTTCCTCCTCAGTCACTGATTACTGGAGTGAGTTCTACAAATTGCTTTCTTAACTCAGTGTTTCAAGAGACAGCTGAATTCCAGGGATACCCAGGACTGAGGAGGCCACAGAGGACAGCGGCCCCACAGCTCCGAGGCTTTTTTTTTAAACACATTGTTGGTATGCCAGTTGGGTCATTCACTCAGCGCCATGTTGGGGCTGTCTGTCATGGTGACTCATCGTGATCAAGAAGTGTGACTGTGAATGTAATACAAGCAAGTTAGAGGTGTTCAGTACATGAATGAACTAGTCTTTTTAACATGTAAGCATGTTCAAAGTTTACTGAAAGAGGAGGCAAAGATTAAAAGAAAGCCAAGCTGAACACAAATATTGTCTGGAAAAGTACAGTGTAGCTGCATTTTAACGCAGATCTTTGGGGGGTTTTTTATATTTGAGTTAAATTAGAATATCTGGTCTTAGAGACCCACACTGGTGGTCTGTAAAGTAACTCCAAGCAACTTTGCAGTCCATCAGATTCACTGAAACCTGAAATGCAACGCATAAGGGAGAGATCGCGTGTCCCCAGCAAGAAAATGTCAGCACATGTGTTTTGTTCAAATGCCTAAAATTAGTTTCTATTTATATCTCCTTGTTGTTGGTTGCTCAAGAGAAGTTCAAGAGAAAAGAGATGAACATTGGCTTGTGAAGTCCCATAATTTAATCCAGATTTTTAGCATTTTACGATTATTATTGGTGGCCGTATAAGTAAGTGACCGTACTTATATGATAGATTGGACGACTAAGTTGGTAATAGATTCTTAATATTAATAATTATTAATTAATCCATAATATGTAGAACTTATTAAAAGGCTTTGCCCAATTTGAGATAAGAATTTTTTTTATTTTATCTGCTAATTTGCCTGTTTTTGTTAGCAGGATGCTTTGCTGTATTAGTGCAAGTAGTGACACACAAAAAATGTCACACACTAAAATGGGAAAACAGACTTTTTAGAGCATCTGTAGCCACATAGTAAGGCTTGTCATTTTTCAGATACTTATGTAAAAAATGCTACAAAAGGCTTGAATTGGCTTGGCTGGAGCCTTGTAGGCAGCGTCTAACTACAGTTCCCTTTGTTAGGATCCACCTATCAGTCAAAGTGGCCGTGCTTCTTATATTGCAAACTAAAAGACTCATTACAATTTAAATGAGTGAGTTACTGTATAATAAAATTAATGTTGCAAAGAGCTATGAAATCATAGCTCTAACTTTTACAGATTATACAGCAGTAAATTAAATCACCCATGCAAAGGACATTTGCTTATATTTCATGATTTGGAAGGCACGGAAAAAGTCTTTTTGATCAAATCTGCTCTAATGGAATATTAATATATGAGTATATACTCAATAATACTTAATAGTAAGTAAACAAGAAATACACTAAACATACTGAAGAACCGAGACTAAAATGAATAATGTGAGAAACATTGTTAAATAGAGCTCTAAATTAGTACTGTGACCTGTGGTCTGATCTGCATTTGATTAGATTGGCCAACCTTAAACTACATACAATATGCATTGACCTTGACACAATAAAATTACCTCAGCACAGTCGATTCCTGCAACCAGCTCATAGAAAAGTCTAAATTACTGCGTTTTGTGTGTCTGTCAAGTTTACCTAATTTCTCCTAGTGTTACTAAATTATGGCACTGAGTAATGGCTCGAAAAGTATAACGTCATTATCTTATCCTATCAGATGTTTCATAAAATTTCTTCATAAGTAGCACAAAAAGCTGTATCCTCTATCTGCAAATAAGAAAACTATACCCAAGCTCTTGATATTTGTATTGACAGAAAATTGTATCTGTTACATAAAAACACCAATCTCCTCCAAGAACATGATGTATTACACATCTGGAATCTATAATCTCTGTCGTAAGAAACACATAAATGAGGGCCTTGTTGGACTACTCCCCTGACTAAATCTTTAATCAGGGGACCGATTGTACTTCTTAAGTCAGGATGAAGTTTTCATAATTATCCCATGACATCACTGCTGATCGTAGCTCACTTCTCTCCAGAGCATCACATGTTCTAGCCTCGATCTCTGGAGTCCAGCACTTTGAGCAGCTAGAAACGTCACTGCGGGGGTATAGGATAGGACATAGTCGAGCCTGTCGGGTATACAAAGGGGTCGAGGGGTGGGGCAGGCCATGCTGCTGGCAGCGGCATTGACATTTAGCAGTCCAGGAGCAGCTGCTTGCTAAGGCTGACAAACAGACTGGCCATAAACAGTGAAGGAGAAGATGGAAGAGGTGCTTTTTAGGGTTATATGTTCTCTCTAACATTAGTCTCTCTGCTGGGGAATCATTTTAGGAAACAGCTAAAGAGGAAGAAAGAGAAATCATGTCAACAAGTTCATTGCAATCACAAAGCAAACATTCTGGAAGGAATGAGCAATGGAAAACTGCACGATGTGTGCCAAGCTTTGAGCTCAGTTATATCAACACCTTTTTTTATTTACACCATACTAAAGATCTAAGAAGTCAAAGGTGATGGGTGGACTCTTTATGAGCTGTGTCCATTTGAACTGGTGACAGAGACATTTATAATGCATGACCTTGCCTAATCATTGCGCAACGTCAGACTACATCATTTCTGAAGTTGTGTTCACTCCTTTTCCCAAACAGGAAAGCACGAAGAGAAACAGGAAGAAGGTGGAATAGTGACAAAGAATTTCACAAAGAAGATACAGTAAGTATAATTCTTGAGCTGCACCATTATCATTTTGTTTTCCTGTGCTGGTGCTCATAATGGATGGAAAAAGGCTCCAGTTTTCATTATATATGGCCACATACTAGTGCATGTCATAAAATGTAAATATTGTTATGATACAGAGAACTCTCCTGACCTGAACCCCAGATTTTTATCTTAGAAATAATTCTAATAATTTGAGATATGGATTTCTGCTTTTCAGGAGCTATAAACTGGAATCATCTAAATGAAAATAAAAAGCATTTTGAAATATTTCACAACAAATAATGACTATAGAATATGTGAAAGTGAAATGCATTGCATTTTAGACATTATACTTACTAATACAGCCCAGTGCAATGTTAACAGCAAAGCTGTTTGTTGTTAGCTGTTATGATTATGGGACAATTTTCTTTAATGACTTTGGACAAATAGAATTATTAGCATAGTGATGTTTTTGCACTGGCAAAAACTTACTCGTACCTTTCTGCAATTTACTGTGTAAATTAAGCTCTCTGTTTTATAATGTAAGAAATAGCTGTTGTTGTGGATTGGCATTGTGTAAATAAGCTTGAAATGAAACTTACACAACAAATCAATTGCAAAGATAGGGTGGTCAGTAACCAGTGGACAAAATAATAGAACAAAACTCTCGTACACAAAATATTTTTTTCTGGCTTTTACTTATTTACATATTACAGTCACTCCTTGAATGAACCACTGACAGCTCAAACACAAGAAGGAAGCACAAAAATCTTATAGTTTTAAACGAAATGTTACGCTCACTTCCAATTCCACACGAGGGAGAACCAAGCCCAGGATATAATGCAAAGTCAAAATCAAATCTTCAATCCAAAAACAGGCATCATGCAAAATGGAGCAGGCAGCAAGACAAACAGTATTGTAGATCAGTCAAAAGTCAAAGTCCAAAAACAGAAGGCTGGGCACAAAGAAACAAGAAAAATCTCAGGAAGACTAAGACACTAAAAATTAAGACCTATTGTCTGGAACAATGTGACAACTTCATCTGCATTTATGCACACTGATGAGACTATTTACTGGCTGAACACATGCGTGGCACAAAAAGGGTGTGAAACAGAAGAAAGCATGGGAGTGGAACTACCTGGCAACCAGAAATTTCAAAATATAAAGGAAATAACAAATACAGCACAGGTGACACTAACACAAGGAGGGATACTACGTAGAGAAAACAAAAGTGACAGCAAGAGACAAGTATCAATGATTCCAAAATAAAACAGGAAATAATTAAACAGAAACTCCACATTTTATATTTACCATTTAGTGGGTGTAAGTGTCGCTCCCCCAGTTTACTGTTTAAAACAAGTTCATTTCCCTTTAAAGTAACCTGCCTTTAAGCCATTTTTCTTCTGATTGGCTGCGCCTCATTTACCGCAGGATTGAACAGGAGGTGAGTGGGGCTTCTGTGCTCACAGTCAGAGCTGCATTCCTCAGATAAATATTTATTACAGATATCTTTTGTGTTGCATAAAATAGAGCCAGGACTTTACAGCAGGAGCTGGAGCTTTTTCTTCTTAGGGATTACCTGTGATTTCATCTTTGGATATATTTAATAAGAACAGATTGTAACAGTGTGAAGGACATAAAAATAAAGAAAAGCAGAACTGGTGCTCTTTAAAGCCACAAGCTACTTATCCATCAGATTTCTGACCCTGAAGCTCCCTAATGCTGATTTCTGAAAAAAGATAAAGCCTCCTTTCCTTCAGAAATCTGTGGAAAGTGCCTCAGTATTACTTGACTGTGCCAGGTTTAACTGGGATTGAAACATTGTTCTATAAACACCACAAAACTACAGCCAGAAAGATAACGCATAGTTGGCTCATAGAGAAAAAAAAAGATAGAAGGTAATTTAGTATTAAATATTAGCTTGTACTAAAGTTTTATCCCGACTTTCTGTTTTCTTTGGTACTTTTGTCCCTCTTCTGCACTTTTATTTCTACCTTTTCTCTAATTACAGATTTGAAAATGAACCACTGTATGTATGTAAAGTTATGGGCGACATGTCTTAAGTGTACCCCGCCTCTGCCTATAACAGCTAAATTGGACAAATGGTTGAGAACATGACAGTTAGCTTGCTTGCTTGCATGGTTTTCATATTAAATAGTCCATTACAGCACAGATCTTCATGTAGTTTGAGAATCATGGAGAAAAATGCCTTTAATCAATGAGAACTAATTGGAGGGAGATAAGCCGAAGAAATGCTCGACCAATGTTATACGAAGTTCATAAGTGGAGGAGTATGTAGATACATGCAGAAGTATTCGCTTGTTGAACAACATGAAAACGTCCTGCATGTATAATTGAATGTTTTACCTGTCAAGGTGAATTCTGCATTCCTCGTTTTAAATGTTATGTTGAACTCTCCAGTCAAAACACCAAACATGACTAGAATCCTAAAGTAGGTTTTACATAGACAAAGCAGCATCAGTGCAAAGCAGGAGTCTCTTACAGAGACTATTCATATGGTAACTAATCCAACCCAAATGAGCAACACAATAGTTTCCACATGCTGCCTGCCTCTAAGCCTTTGCCCATTTAATTGGGCAGTGGAAAGACTTCAAACGGAAGCGATAATCGTCAGTGCGAATCACCATCTCACTGGCACGTCAGTCCAGTTCTACTAATTTCATACTGGCTAATTAATAAGCAGGTGCTCAAGCCCCTCACTGTTCATATCACAATATTTTTAATTGGAATGCCTTCAGATCACACCTGGGCTCCTCAGCTGAATATACGGGACAGGCTGACTATACAGAGAACAGGAGTGACTGGTGGTGTCAATGGGTCAAATATAAATAACTGTCCTCGATACACAAATACACGGGCTATATGAGAATGAAAAGGAGGAAGAGAGAGAGTTAGCATGGTAGACACATTCTTCTGTCTCGAGATTTGATTGGTTGTTGATGTCACTTGAAGTGCTACAACCTTCTTATTTTGGCTCTTCTCGTACATATGCTGTGTTTAGTGGCACTAAAGTTTTGTGTGGATTATTATGATTTGCAGCAGCCTGTATGCTGCATTTTACAGCGGGTAAGCCAATTGTAACTATTCTTTATATTTAACATCCTTGTCTGCAAAGTAGGTAGTAACTAAACCTTTCTTTCTGTATAATGTAAGATAAAGGTACAAAATGCAGATATTTATCTGCCTGCTGCTTCTGTTTGCACTCCAATATGAAAAATTCAGAGCAAAAAACGTTTGTTTGTTTTTTTTTAATCTTGCTTTGTTACGAGAAAAAGGTATCTCATACCTAAAGTCTTTTGTAATAATAATAATAATAATAATAACTTCAAAGAAGTTGCACCAAGAAGCAGTTTAGCTCCTCCCAAAATAATAATAATACAGCTGACAGAAAGATTTTGGGGCTACCTTAAAACTTTGCCATGAATTTATGCAGTTTGGACTACATGGACGGGATACATGGAAGGCTAGACATTCCAGATGTCAATGGGCTCACTTTCTGTTTGGCAGAAACTTGGCATTGATTTCTATTGTCCCAAATTTCTATACCCCCCAAAAATCTAACTCCATCTGAGACTTATTCTGAAGACCACATGTGCCCGTTTTGACAAAGCTTGAGAAAAGAATTTGACCTGTAAAAAAGAATTTTCCATTAAATTAAAATGGCAGAAAGTCAAGTATGGTAGAAATTTACATCATAGTGTGCTTTGAACTCTTTTGCTTAAAAAAAATTCCATCTTCTTTTGAAATTGTAAAAATGCACTTTTAACTTTGATGGCGTTGGAGTGTTTGAGATGCAGACAAAAAACAGAGGATTGGTCTCAATCACATTACACAAGTTTTGATTCAAGGGGCTAGAGTCCAATGGCAAGAGAAAAAGAAGGGTATGCGTATTGTTTCAACCCTCAGGATGTAGCGACATGTACACAAATGAATTAAGCCAGGTTTTACAATTATTAAGACAAGGATTTAGTAGGAACAGATACTTCAGTGTGGGGAGACAAAACCCCCACAGAGTCTGCTGGCTGAGGGAAATTGAGATAGTCGGAGGGTTTGCTTTTTTTAATGCTTATCAGGTGACACTGAGGAACAGTTGCTTGTTGCTTGGGCTTGTGAAACAAAAACAAGAAGGAAGGAGCACAGAACGGCATTCAGATGTAACAGTAAGAAAAGATACAAAGATTACAGGAGTTTTGCTTCTTGGTCCTCAATTGTGACACAAAACACTGGAAACAAAACAAAAAACTAGTAAATGTTACATGAGACAACTGCGGTGAATAAATGCAAGAAGTTAATACAGTATAGGGCATAGCACATGTTCTCGATAAATAAGTGACTAGACAGCTTAGCTTAAGCTTACTGAGAACTCAAGGGTGACTTCTTCTGCTCTCCAAACTGAGAAATTTGTAAGTTATTAACTAAAAATGTTGTTAAATCAGCCCTGGGGACAAAGATAACTTTGAGGTCATGTAGCTCAGCTGCAAAACAACAACCTTGCTCTGTTTGTCTGTGAAAGTGTGAATGTTTTGTTATTCAGTAATCTCTTTTTTTCTGTTTGCTTCTATTCTCAAAAGACAAATACCGGTAATACTGCTAGGCTGACTTAGCTGAAATGTGTAGTGTGTGGGATGGAGGAAAGGGTTATATGTGCTACACACACACACCTCATGAACACCCACGCTCACTGTGCCAGGTCTCACTCGTCTCTCTGTGTCTCCGAATCTCTGCAGGGGGGAAGCATATTGCCTAGTTTTTTTGGCAGCTTTACAGAATCAATGCTTGAGATAAACTGTACTCTTGCCAAAGTTAAATAAACTCCCCGAGCTGGAAAGATAAGGTTTCTGCTGGAGTCCCACGTAATGGACCAACTGAGTTATTTGACTTTGTCAGAAGGGGCAAAGATACATTTAAAATTATTAAAATTATTCAAGGTTGCACACTTAATACTGGCTTACACAAACCTTTCTGAAATCCTTTTTGAATTATTACCTGAATTAGAGGGAGTTGACAGGCCCAAGATCCACTTTTTTTAAGAATATGCTGAATGAAAATGTTTGACATGAGTGTTGATATCATCCAGTACACACACAGCATGCAACATAAGTTCTGTTTGTCTTTAAAACTCTGAGTCTCTGTTTGCTGTCCCAGCTGACTCCACGTTCCCTTTCCCCTTGCACTTTTATCTCTTTATACCAATTGTTTGTCTTCTAAATCTAAATTGAATTTAGTATAATTCCACCACAGGATACTGTATTATGATATTCATGTTATTGTCTGCTTATATTCATCTGTTCCGTTTTTCTATTGGCAACCCTGGATTTTTGTGTTTTTGTGCCTGGTCTCATTTTTGGTTTTCTGGTGTTGCTACTTATGGGTTAGTGAGCTCAAGCTTCAGAGTTGTTATTAAAAGGTAACTTTAAAGCTCAGTGACACACTGAGCTGCGTATATTAATAGATGTGACTTGACCTCTCAGCCTGTGTGCGTCTGTGAGGTTCCTGAGTGTATTCTGACTTGTATTTCACAGTGGAGTGGTAAGTCAGTAGAGGGTCCTCTCTAATTAAATGGAGGGGAGGGCCACAAGTCTCATCCTCTGAACATACCAGTCTTGTGTTTATATTAACTCCCTGAAACACTTGGCTGCCCGCACAGAAACCCTCCAATAACCATATTTGGCCACACTGACAAAGAACAGAGATCTCCCCCAACCCCCAGTTTTCAGAGTACCTTCAGTCAAAAATGAGCTGCCTATTTTCTTTTTTCTTTACAATAGGATTTAAATAACTTACTTACCAAGTGTGAATGTTGTTTTAAGCTGATGAGAATACTATCATTCTATATGAATATGAAGTTTTAAACAATGACATCCTTGCACATAGTAACTCGGGCTTATTTTCCCCTCAACACTTTCTATCCTCCTGCAGGTTTTGGAAACCAATTATCCCACTATACTTTGGAAAATCTAACATTTTCTGTATGAGAGGTGTCAAAAAATAAAGCAAACAGCCAGGAGAAAAAAAATGCTTGACACAAAATCAGCTGTTACCTGGATGTGAGCTGCAGATTAGGAAAGTATACACAGTCAGAAATTTACAGGTGTTAAAATTCTGCAGACAGACTCGAGTAAGGCAGTCTCATTAACTGATATCGAAGCTTCGTTTCCTGGGAACGCTACACCTGGATCGAGTGTGTGTGTGTTTGTTTTCCTCTCTGTGACAGAGATGGGGGATTTTTGAAGAATATCTTATTTTTGAAGGGAGATTTCTCCTGTTTCTTTTTGTGAGTTAGAATAAAAGCTATCCAAGGTGCACAGGGTGACTCATTTCAAGTCCTTTTTTGTCTCACCTAGATATAAAGTGCCAAAATAATTCGACTGAGGGTTGTTTAGGAGTTTTGATTAGTTATCAATAAAAACCTCCAGCATTCAACACTACTCGTTCTTACACAAGGAAATCTCACATTAGAGTTTTGCATGACCTCCAGGTAGGAAGTGAACTCTTTCTCTAGGCTGTTTCTCATCATTGCTCTTCTCAGTTTTCTCCGACGCACACTTAAAAACACACTGAACACACAACAGCGTAAAAATGATCCTGACCAAGTAAACTTCTTCTAATCAATTACATTAAAACAATCAAACTATACTTTTTCTTCTCTTCTGTCTCATCAGGATCCCCACAGACGTGGACCCCCTGACAGTCTTCGCCTCTTTGTCTCCTGAGGGCGTCCTCATCATCGAAGCTCGGCAGACACCTCCATATTACCTTTTCAGCGACGAGGGATCCCAAGGTGGTGAAAAGCAGGAGGTGGAAGCCTCCAAGCCCCAGATGGCTCCTATGGTCTAAACACATCATTCTGGACAATCAGTTACCAGTTTGATGTGAAATGTGTTGCCTCTAGCCTCATGTTGTTTGACACCTGGAGGTATTTGATGTCCAGATTAAAGTTAAACCAGGCATTTGTTTTTTCTGTTGGAAAATCTATTTTTACAAGCTCAGACAATGATGAAAAGTGTCATTTTCCCATTAACAAATAGATGCTTATGAATTTTCCAGAATAGTCCAATAGTCCCTTTTTTTAAGTAATTAACAGGTGTAATTATGAAATAATTTGGCTGTTTCTTTTCAGGTAAACAATTTGCCCATGGCAGAGTTTTTAATAAAAATTGTAGAAGGCCAAATGTGACTGCTTTTTGATTTCCTTTCAGTCGGGCTCAATTCAATTTTTAAAACTTTAGAATCAAAGAAAATCATATAAAAGTGAAGTTTTAAGTGTAGCAGCCTTTCCAGCATATATTTTTGTTCTTTCGTTCGCCTTTCCTTCCTTCAGTTTCTATAGGTTTTTTTATTTAACATGATGTCATTGAAATTGACAAGAAATAAAGGTAATATTATATTTCTGTGTATCCAGAAGGTCAATTTTCTGCATTAATGCACACAATATATAATATTATTTCACAGTGTATTGTAAATATAATAGTGCCAATTCATTATAAATCTTAATCTGAAATGTTCTGCATTTTGCAATATGGTTTGAAATTTTCTTTTCTATTTGAGCATTAAGGATGATGGCTGCATGATTGTTGGAGAGGACAGACTGCCTTCTTTTCTGTTGATGTCTTTGTATTGACTGATGCAATAAACATGTCCAGCCAATCGCCCAGTGTGTCTTAACATCTGTGTCTTACATTGAGAACTGTGCCACTCGAGGGACCCGTTCCAGGGCTCCAGAGAGCCTGTGGTGTTATTGTTGGATAAAAGAAGGAATTGGGCAGCAGATTAGCGGAGGGCTTAGTGCTGGGTGAGACTGGCATCGCTGTGTGCTGCAGAATGGGCTGAACTCATTGAGGCAGCCCTGCCAGAGCCTTTGAATGCGAGTGTAAAAAAAAAAAAAAGACTGGGGCCGTTCCATTGCCCGTTGTGTGATGCAAAATAATGTAATCTTCCCTGTGCATTGGAATCAAGAGGGATGATCGGTTTGAATTGAAAAAGTTTCCAATCTGGAGTCACGCGGTGGAAACAACAAAAGGCTTGGACTGTTTCGGCTTTCCAAAGTCACCGCTGTGTGCGATGTGTAAGCTCACATGAAGTGTTGCATTTATTGGTATTATAATCATGGACTTCAATTATGCTGTTGCCATGGCAGCAGCAATACTGGAGTCACACCGGTTTTTCTTTTTTTTCCCTTAAGCAAGTAATTCACGTTGAATTGACTAATGCACAGCTGTGCAAACATATAGCACCTGATTAGTGTCAAAACCACTTTGCTGAAACAGCTTGATAACATAGTTTCAGAGGTAATTGTGAATATGATTCTTACAAATGTGATTCCTTGTTGCTGATAAACAGTTTCAAAATCACACATAACGACGCATTTTATAATTGTGAGAACATAAAACCATTAAGACATTAATAACATGACACACAGCATATTATTTATTGTTTTCACATGCTAGTGCTTTATTGGAGCTCCACCCATAGCGAGGCTGTTATATCTAATGACTACAATGCATCTGTGAGACTAAGCAAGGCAAGCAGTGCTGGCTGTTTCATTACTTTATCACCATTATATTGTTTTTATTCAGTGATCTCTTGCTGTATATTTGCTGCTTCCAATTGCTGGCTCTGGACCTGTTCCCCAGGCTGAGTTATGCTAGATGTGTCTGTGTCTGGGCCTTCTTGGCTTTCCACTGTTTCTGGCTTTGTAGAAGAATCTTGAAGGCCGTCTGTGCTTTCGTCACCTTCAGGCACTGAGGAGGGGGAATCTCCAGCTGGCTTTTCATGGGTCTCCTCTTCTGTTTTCATCCTCTCATCATGCTGCTGAAGCCCGACTGTGGCACCTTCAGGTTGGGCCTGATCTCTATGGACTTCTAATGAACAG
Organism: Diplotaxodon limnothrissa; assembly: GCF_057381915.1. Lineage (NCBI taxonomy): Eukaryota > Metazoa > Chordata > Actinopteri > Cichliformes > Cichlidae > Diplotaxodon > Diplotaxodon limnothrissa. The sequence continues at coordinate 33,221,830 of NC_140607.1, forward strand.
CCTTCCCCGTGATCCTCTGAGGAAGCAAACTCTGGGTGGTCTGGTGCTCTCCCGCTCTCTTCTTCTTTCTCATCTTTTACCTCCGGTTCTCCATTATCCTCTACTATCACCTGCATTTATGCATAAATATGTTAAAAAAAACAAACTAAAACTAAAACTAAATACCAGCAAAATCAAGACAGTTATTAAACTGGACATAATATGAAAAGATTGTTAGGAAACTGTCTATAAAAATCTGTATTTTAAAGGAACCGTTTCTTAGGAGCAAATCAAAAAGATCAATACCTCTCTGATGTCTGCGTGGTAAATATTGTACTGTTGTCATGTTTTGTGGCTCATCTACAAAAAAATAGTACATCAGATAATTCCTGAAATGTTGAATTTCTCCACATCTGTCTGCATCCTAATCTGAGTAAGCCACCCACTCGCTCTAGCATTGTGAATTACATGTGCCAGACAAATATGTCAGTGGTACTGATCTTTTCTTCCACCCCTTGGCAAGTTATCAAAATATAGAGTATTTCTTTAACCAACTTTAAAGTTATCAGCACCTTTATGGGAATGGGGATTGTAGCAGGGACAGAAGTTTCGGGAACTGGAGCTTCCACGTTCAGAAAACCATCCACAGAAAATGTGGATGAGATTTTGGTAGCATCCATCTCCACTGGGAGCCTGATAATGACACAAACAGGTTTACAGTGGCATGACATACAAAGCGTAAATACTGAAACAGATGTACCTAATATCTAAATGTTCAGTTCAGCAAACATTTGAGAGATTGAGTACTGTTGAAAAAATACCATCAGTGGTGCATGCTTGGCTGCTGACTAATGTTTTAAATGGCTTAAACTGCATATTTCATCATCTGCAGGTTATTGTCAGTGTTTACTTTGCATACCTGTACTTCCTTGTAAAACATCTGGCAATGAATCCATGCTCGTCTGGCCTCTCCTCGTGCTTCCCTGGGGACGGATTACCATTTATGGGGAAGAATGCGAGGACACACAGAGGAATCAAGCAACATAGAGAAACCACTCAACACGGAAATTAATTTCTGCCACAGAGCAGTGATTTTAATTTCCCCAAGCACATTATTTAAGCAGCTTTCTAATTTTGTTACATTCAGCTTTTTTCCATCAGTGTTTCATTTTAAGGATTTTTTTCCCTGTGAACTATAAGAAAAGTATTTTTAAATAACTCTTTGAGATAATATTTGATAGCTAGATAAGATCTTTAATACTTCATTAAGACCCGAGACTATCCTGTGTGTAAAAGTAATTAGCAATGTTAATAAAGTGAACTCTTCAAGCTGTTTAATTAACAGAGATGTAAGCCAATGTTCTATACCTCTGACTTCCAGGAATCCATCTCTGATGCTGAGAGAAATCTCTGAGGGGGTGAAGTGAGCCACATCCATGATGACCCTCCACTTACTAATCGTCTGGCTTGGATGATGCATCGACCCAGAGATGTAGGGCACAAACAGCGGAGCGGGTATGTACCCTGGCCAGGAGCAGGCTGCCAAACTCCTCTGCAACCAGTCCACATCCATCCAGCGAGCATCCCCTGACTCCAGGAAAGATGGCAGGCCAGCATCCTGACTGAAAAGCTGGCTCAAATGCCACCACTTTCTCAAGGGGTACCAAGGGGCACCCCTGCTGTACTCCCCACACGATGTGTCTGCTTTGACCTGTTCGCTCATATTTTGAGAAATGAAAGAAGATTTTAAAAAGGACACAGCAGATTTCTTCTGATGATAGTTAGCCAGTAAATTATGAACTCCTGAGGCTAAATCAGTGAAATTCCAGCAATTAAAATCTACTTAAAGGACAAGGGAAGGATAAAAGCAAAGTGTGATGAGACACAGAAAACTCAGAGGGGGTTTATATAGTGCTCCTGTCCATTTTAGCACTTATTAAGCACTCATGTGATCCCATGAGAAGGCTGCATCGGCATGGGGTGATGCGTGTGAAGACGAGGCTGCTACCTTTTGCTGGCCTGAACAAGGCTGCAGACTAATTAGTTATATTTATAACTTTTATAGGCAGGATGGCAAATAGGCAGAAGCAGGCTATGGCTGGCTTGTGTTTGAAATGTTACATGTGTCGCCTGAAGACTGTTCCTCTCACATCCCTGTGAACTCTATTTTGTCAGCAGTGACTGGACTCCTCAGTCTTGTCATGAGCCAGTCATAACTCCCCTGAATTTTTACCCTCGAAGGACATGCAGTGGTAACAGTTTGTCTCGGTGAGAAGACAGAAGAAGACAAAATTGCTCCTTTTTGCTGTTATTTTAAATGTTTCAGTGGCATATGTGTGTGTATCCAGTTTACAAAGCTCCTTTTCATTCCATTTTTCTTTTCCCCACCACTTTCAGAATGATTATCATTGTTCCCGCTTTTATCAAGTGTGACAGACACATCACTGCTTCATTTTTAGAGCTGTGTGCCCTGAGATCTTGGCATAATGTCCACTGGACCACAAAGCAAATTGAACAGATGTTTCTGACACTTCGTGTGATGCCTCACCCACAGATTCTGTCTGCAGGATACGCTGTGAGCGGTTAAATTGGGATTCTTGCCTGCTGCTGCTGGAGTTGCCTGAAAAATTGGTTCCTTTGTTTCAAACATCATTAAAGATTTCCATCTCTGCTGAAAGAAGGACACACAGACTGATGGTGCAATAGGGTGTTCGTACTCTTCGTTAAACTAGCTGGGGTGGGAGTGATAAGAAATTTAACAGTTATGTGGAAAGAACAAAGCAGGGTGACTACAATTTTTAAGACTTGTTAGAATTATTTATATATATATATATATTTTTTTTTTTGTAGGTGTTATTTAATGGAGGTTCCGTTGTGTTAGTTTAAAGAAAACATTTAACAGCAAAATATCAAATTATATTCTCAGTTGTGAGGTTTTTTGTTTGTGATAGTATATCTGCCTTTTTTGTGCATGTGTAGGGTTTTCTTTTTCTTTCTTGGACAAATATATTATCAGCCAATATGTGGGCTTGCAGCTGTACAGAAACACTTGCTAGCCAAGCAGGTTTCAGCAAAACACCAGCAGCTAATTTTCCTGATTACTTCCTCCTCTGCACTTCCTCTGGTTGTTAATTAGTGGCAGAGGTTCAAGTGGCTCCTGTTCATGTCTTCTCTGTTTTCCAACCTTTTTTTTTGTTTGTATATGTCTGAAATAAATAATTGGACTCAGGGGAAGAGCGTAATCTTTTATATTCAGCATGTTAAGATTCAAGGTTAAACTCAAGAACTGTCAATATGGAAGCTATAAGGTATAAAAAGGTAGGTTAGTCACCTGATTGTTCTTAGATGAAAAATTACTTTTGATTTCCCAACCACATTCTGGTTAATTAATGTTGAGTGATTTCATTCAGAGGGCTGATTTAATAAAATATTCTCAAACGTCTTGATCAAAACAGCCAGTATAATCACAAAACTGAGTGGCGATTCCCTAAAGCGGTCTTTAACCAAATAATGAACTCTGATAAAAACAAAGAAAGCTGAAGTAATCTGTGAACAGCAATCTGTGAATAATATGTCTTTTTCATGGCAGGTACTGTATACTGGTGGTGAAAAGGCACATTCAGAAACTGGAAGGTAATTTATTTTAAAAGGTAAAAATTATATTAGTTTACACTTTTCCACAAAATAAAAAAGGTAAGAAGCAAAAATCAGAGGAATGGAAGAAAGATTTGTCACAATCATGGGTCATTTGACCCAGCGTTTTGAGTTTAATACATTTTGATGTTTATGGTTTATGTTTAAGTTCATTAGCTCAGCGGTTCCCAACCTCCGGGCCACGGACTGGTACTAGTCCATGAGTCGTTTGGTACCAGGCCGTGAGAGTGGAGGCTAAGGAGTGAAATTTATGGTTTTCAGGGTTTTTATCGTGAACTCGGTTTCCCTGGGTCTTTTCCCGTGTTGTAGTTGTGTGTCTTATTTTGAAAGAAATATTTATGCTTCACCATAGCGACCAGAGAACATTAAGGGGCAGAGAGGAAGATGTTACGCTCAATGTTGTTGCTGCATTTCAGGAGGACGCTGCTAATAAAGTTACACAACAACACACTGAATTTGAGTTAATTATTATATTTACAAAATACCACCGTTTTTGTCTTGGTCGTATCATTTGATTTTGTTGTTTTTGTCCCCGACACCTTAAAGGCTGGTCCGTAAAAATATTGTCTGACATTAAACTAGTCCATGGCACAAAAATGTCCATGGCATTAGCTTATCTAAGTTCATTTCTATTTTGCCTGTGTTGCCCTGTTATAGTTCATTGTTTCTTAGATTCCCCTTGTGTCTTCATCCCTGTGTTCAGATCACTTTGCTGACAACGACCCCAGAAAAATGTGGCAGGGGATCAATCACATTACCAACTACAGAAGCAATAACCAGGCAACATCTAGGACTGATGCCTCACTGGCTGAGGATCTAAACCGTTTCTTCGCCCGCTTTGAGACGACCAAGCCCTCAGCTGCCACACCACTTCCACCCGCCCCCAGCACTGGCACACTAACACTTAGGGAGCACCAAGTGAGGTGTGTTCTAAGGTCAGTGAATCCCAGGAAGGCGGCAGGTCCTGATGGAATACATGGAAAGGTTCTCAGAGCATGTGCTGACGAACTGACCGGAGTCTTCACTAAAACCTTCAACCTTTCCTTGTCATCAAACACCGTCCCGCCCTGCCTCAAAACCTCCACCATCATCCCCATCGCCAAGAAGACAGCTGTGGCCAGCCCAAATGACTACAGGCCTGTTGCACTTACGCCTGTAGTGATGAAGTGCTTTGAGAGACTGGTCTGTCAGCACATCAGGGCCGGTCTGCCTCCCACTCTGGACCCCCACCAATTTGCCTACAGGACAAATCGTTCCACCGAGGACGCTATCACCATAGCGCTCCACACTGCGCTGAGTCACCTGGAGCACCGAGGAAGCTATGTGAGAATGCTCTTTCTGGACTTCAGCTCAGCATTCAATCATATCATCCCGGAGATCCTGGTCCAGAAACTGTCTCACCTGGGACTCTCCACCCCCATCTGCCTCTGGATCAAGGACTTCCTGACAAATAGACCACAGTCTGTCAGACTCGGCCCCCACCGGTCCAGCACCATCACACTCAGCACCGGGTCTCCACAAGGATGTGTTTTGAGTCCCCTCCTGTTTACGCTCTACACATCCGACTGCTCCCCTACCCATCTCTCAAACACCATCATAAAGTTTGCGGATGACACCACAGTGGTTGGACTCATCTCAAGGGGGGATGAGTCGGACTACAGAGATGAGGTCAACAGACTGACTGAGTGGTGTTCAGTTAACAACCTCCAACTGAACACCACGAAAACTAAAGAACTTATCTTGGACTTCAGGAAGGGCAGAGCAGACCCGGCCCCACTTTACATTCACGGGAGCTGTGTGGAGAGGGTACACTCCATGAGGTTTCTGGGCGTGCAGATATCTGATGACCTCTCCTGGACTGCAAATACTACAGCGGTGGTTAAAAAGGCCCAGCAGCGTCTCCACTTTCTGAGAGTGCTCAGGAGGAACAACCTGGAGGAGAGGCTGCTGGTGACATTTTACAGAGCCACCATAGAGAGCATCCTAACGTACGGCATAACAACATGGTATGCAGGGTGCTCAGCTGCAGACAGGAAAGTACTGCAGAGGGTCATCAACACAGCCCAGAAGATCACTGGCTGCTCTCTGCCCAGCCTGGAGGTCACTGCAAACTCTCGGTACCTCAGCAGAGCTGGCAATATCATCAAGGACCACTCTCACCCCAGCAACCAACTGTTTGAACTATTACCGTCAGGCCGACGGTACAGGTCACATAAAACCAGGACAAACAGATTCAGGGATAGCTTCTTTCCCAGAGCTATCACCGTAGTAAATAAGCACAAAAACAATTGAACCTATTCCATACCGTCACTGTCATTATATTATGCTGCTATTCATACTGTCATCATATTAATGCTGCTATCCTGTATATATTGTACATACTATTGTTTGAGTACTTTTTTTTGTACTTTTTATATTTTACATTTATATTTATTATTGAAACTTGCACCAAGGGAGTGGCACTCCAATTTCGTTGTACTCTGTACAATGACAATAAAGGCTATTCTATTCTATTCTATTCTATTCTATTCTGTGTTTAAGTCTCCCTCGCCCTTCATGTGTTTCATGTCTGCATGTCTTATCTTGTCAAGCTCGTGTTGTCATGTCCAGGTCTCCTAATGTTTCCTGTTTTATTTTGCAGAGGTCTGGTGTCCCATGTTCATTGTGTTTGGTTTCACTTCCCCTGTGGCATCATTATGTTCATTCTAATCAGCTGTTTCCTCGTGTGTTTCCACTCCCTCTGATCACCTTCTGTGTGCATTTAGTCTGCGTGTTTTCATTCATTGCTTCTCAGGCTGCCTGTCGAGTTCTCGTCATGTTTCCAGGTTTTTAATCATCGTCAAGGTTTCGTTCTTTGTCTGTTGTGTTTAGCATTTAGTTTTTTCAGTTTAGTTCTAGTCAGTTTCGCCTCAGTGTGCATCTGCCTTTTGTTTTGTACCTTTTCCCAGCCACAAATAAACGGCTTGCTTTTTGTTAAATTATAGTTTAGTTCCAAGTGTCTGCATTTGGTTCCTCTTCCTTCCTCTGTGACACAAGTGACAAGTGAAACTGTGACAGGATCTTGGATGAGTCTTAGTAGGAGTAAGTCTCTTCTCTCCAACAAGACCATAGTGGGGATAGCTTAGGTTTGCAAAGTTGCATTGGAACAAACCACAGGACTTGTGGAACAATGTCCAGACAAGAGCAAAGTGGAGACCAAAGGTGCTTCAGTGGAGCAGTCAAAGTCCAAACCTCAACCCAATAAACTGCTGTCCCAGGATCTGTGCACGAATAAATGCCTGTAAACCTCAATGAAATGAAGCAACAGTGTAAAGAATAGTAAACCACAATTGTTCCACAATGATCTGATAAAGCGATGTAGAAAATGATTGCTTCAAGTTACTGCTGCTAAAAGTGGTTCTAACAAGCAACTAAATCGTGGGGCGGGTTATTCATCGCACTGCTTGGAGTCCCTGAAATCTTTCTTTTTCACATTACTCTTCATAAGAAGATTGGTGGATGGAGTTAGATACTTATGCATGTAAACAGAAATTCTACATTTGATGTGAGAAACAGAGTAAAAAAACTAATTTTCAAAAAATAAAATCACACTGCTGAGAACTGCTGCTGAGATAGCAGCGCTGATAAAGAAGCTCCCCGGGTATGAAGTGAAAATCCTAAATGGCCGTCACATCCGGGAAATCGAGTGAACATGAATATAGGAGCAACACATGGAAAGATGTGTTGTTGTTAGCCTCCATAGACAGCATGACTCCAGCCCAGTTCAGTACAGTTTTGTTTGTGTGTGTGCTAATGTGAGAATAAGGGGGAATGAGAGACTTCAGAATATATTCTCTCAGATGATGAGTTTCCCCACCCCACTGTAAACACATCATTGCCAAATCGTTTTGATGCTTTGAATCAGGATTAACTTCAAAGATCACTGGAACTTTATTCATCTCGCCCAAAATAATAAATGTCTTTTGAAGGAACTAGACTCCCTTTCTCCATCTTTTCTCTTTTTTTTTTCCTGATTTCTGATTCATGCCATCCCATCTGGCAGCTGCTAAAAATCAGAACATCTTCATGGTCCCTCCTGTTTTCCTGCCTTGAACTGCTAATACCCTTCACAAGTGGTATCTTTATATCTCTCTGTGTATGTGATCCCTTTCATTTCACGGCAGGGCTTCTATCACTCATTCATCAGCCCCTCCCCCTCCCCACAGGCCACGCAGAGTAGACTCATCCAGACCTGTCACTTCGTCTACTTTTAATGGACGCTGAGTTTTCTCTTTACGCAACTGTGTCGCAAAATAAACAATTCTAGACCCAGACGACAACACATCTTGGACTTGCAGTCAAACAATGGGGAACGCATCCGTGACCCAGTTTACTTTAAGGCGACCTCCGTGTGACTCCAGTGAGAGAGGATCTGTGAGAGAGAGTTTTGAAGGCAGTTTTCCTAATCAGGAACACAGATGCTGTCTTCCCATATGGAAAAGATATATATAAATCTTATAAAGTTTGTATCTGTCTTGTGTGAAACTTGTATGAAAAGCATATAAGTGTGAAAACAGATATAAGATCCCTTGAAAAATTATATAATGAAACTTGTATGTTTTGGATTCTTACTAAAACAATGTATGAAAGTAATGCGAAAGTGGCCACTTTCATGAGTAAATCATGTAATCCTTATATGATTTACTCATGAAAGTGGCCACTTTCATGAGTAATCACATATAAGTTTTTACTATTTCTTTTCCGTATGGGTTATCCCCCAAAGACTGCCCCCACTAACAAAACACATTTGAAGTAAGACATTGCCCATTTTAAGATGATTAGAGCCACCTATGCACAGGAGAGGGCTCAGCAGAGGCCAGTCACACCAAATCAAAAGGCTTCAAACAGCCTGCCATGGATCCGCAGGATATTAGGAGATAATGCATCAAGGGGGATGAAGTGTCAAATGGCTGGTTTGTTCCTGTGGACACTGCATTCATCATAGTTATTGCGAGGTTGGCTCAGTCGGCCGTCTGGCCGGCAAATAGAGAGACGTGTCTGTATCAGAACTGACACATTACAATGGGGTAACTTATCTATCGAAATATATTTTGGGAAAGCTGTTTTACAAGTTATTGCAGCTAGTAGGGAGTCAGAAATAATATCGAGCAATGCTTGAACATGGAAAAAATGTTACTGCTCAAAGAAATTTGTTCTTTGAATTGGTTCAACCATGCCTGCTGCCAATCCATTGTCTCTATTACTACAGCAAACAAGAAGGCGGCCATATACAGTGTAAATCACCAAGGAAGAAAAACAGGCAATCTCATCTTCTGCACTTTCCGGCTCAAAAGTATTGCATTTACAATGCTTTTGATTCAGCTCTCAGTGGTGCTGTTAAGACAAATGCAATACTAACAGCATTGGTGTGTGTGTGTGTGTGTGTGTGTGTGTGTGTGTGTGTGTGTGTGTGTGTGTGTGTGTGTGTGTGTGTGTGTGTGTGTGTGTGTGTGTGTGTCTTGGCTCTTGCCAGAAATACACAGACTAAGAACCGCTTCACAGACCTTCAGACACATATTTACTGTCTGGAACATGCGTTTTCTGTGTGCGTTCCTATGCGCACATACAGTATTTATATGCTGAGATCTCAATCCTCGGTGCCCACTGATGTAGCAGAGAGGCAACAACAGTGTCCCGGTTTGACTCGATAGAGATTTGCAGCAAATGAGCTCATCCATCAGCAGAAGCGCGTGGGGACAGGGGGATGATGAGGAGAAGGAGGGTGAGGAGGAAGATGAAGAGAGACGGTGGTGCTGGGCAGGGGCCGAACAGAGACAGGACCGCTCGTAGTGAAGGCTCAAAGTGAAATATGATGGACTTGCCATTTCCACACCCTCTAGCACCTTCTCTTGTCCTGTTTGAAGTCTTGAGCTCAGCATGGTTCTTGTCCAGTTCATCTCAATATTTCACATACATTTAAGCAGGAATGCATTGTAAAGGACTGGCATTTCTTTCTTTATTAATCACAAAAAAATCAATATTCACTCTCTGGGTACTATAGTCTTCTTTAATCAGCATTTCATGTTTATTTGCACTGACTTAAATACTCAAACCTAAAATATCTGAGAGGTTGTTTTAAAAGTTTCTTTCATTCTTTACTTCTGAAACATTTTAAAAACATTTTTAAAAGATGTCGGTTTGCTTTGCTCTGCAACATAAGTGGTTAAACAGAAGGTTTGTGCAAGGGATGCACTCCATATAGCAACAAATAATTTGAAGCAGCAATCTTAGCTGTAAAAGTGACTCCTTGAAGGAGCAAATGAAGTAGACTGATGACTGATTTGTTCTTTGGCTTGCTTTTTGGTGAAAGCTTGAATCATGCGTCCATTAAAACATTGTGCCATCTCTCATTGTGAGGGGAGGAAAACTATCCCATGGGTAAATAATGCAATTTTAAAGTTGAATTAGCATTGTGTTATACATTAAACTGACTGAAGGCTTCCATTTAACCTAACAATATTTTAGAAACTCTCACAGACATGCAGAACTTTTTATTGAAATTAAGGGGCGCTTTGTGTTTGTGGTTATTTAAAGTTAATTTCTAGACATCTATCCCCAGTTCCCTAGTAATTATTTCTATTGTGTGTCATTCTTGCCACAAAAGAACTTCGAAAATCAGATTTAACTCTTCAAATTCTTGGTTATTTTTGAAACAACGTGTCCCCGACAATAGAAGGGTTCACAATTAACAATTGGTGCCCAGCTCTTGATAGCTAACCCTATAATTAAGCAAACATTAGCTCATTGAGTTGTTGGAAAAAAGTGGACTCCAGCTGACATTAATGTTTCCAGGAAGAATTCTGCTAAAAGGGTGCTGAACATAACCTTGATGCCCATATAATGATACTGCACTAAAAGACTGCCACACAAGTGAGGCTAAATGTCCAATGTCCAGCATGTCCATGCACTGCAGTGCGGCCCAGCTATTATTTATATATTTGTGTGTGTGTGTGTGTGTGTGTGTGTGTGTGTGTGTGTGTGTGTGTGGTTACCATATAATTTTTTTCTTTGTTTTCTACAATGTAGATACATATTGAAGACATCAGTTATATGAACCAAGATATATGGAATTATGTAGCAAAGAAAAAAATGATAAATAACTCTAAATATGGCTTAGATTTTAGGGGTTTTTAGCCACCCTTTGCTTTATTGACAGAGCTGCAAACCCTTGCCCTTCCGTCATAGTCACCTGAAATGGTTTTCACAGGTGTGTCTTGTCAGGGTTCATTTGTGGAATTTCTTGCCTTCTTAATGGGGTTGGGACCATCAGTTGTGTTGTGCAGAAGTCAGGTTGGTACACAAGTGACAGTCCTATTTGACAACTGTTAAAATTCATAATATGGCAAGAACTAATCAGGTAAGTAAAGAGAAATGACAGTTTATCATTATTTTAAGAACTGAAGGTCAGTCAGTCCGGAAAATTGCTAAAACTTTAAACATGTCCCCAAGTGCAGTCCCAAAAACCATCAAGTGGTACGACAAAACTGCCTCACATGCGGACCGCCCCAGGAAAGGAAGACCAAGAGTCACCTCTGCTGCTGAAGATAAATTCATCCCAGTCACTAGGTGCAAAAATCACAAGTTAACATCACCTCAGATTAGAGCCACACAGACTTCTAGTAGCAGACACATCTTTACATCAACTGGTCAGAGGAGACTGCGCGAATCAGGCCTTTACAGTCAAATAGCTGCTAAGAACGGCACCACGGTGGCACGGACATGCAGTTTGTGGGGATAGGTGAATTGGTAACAATAAATTGCCCATAGGTGTGAATGTGAGTGTGAATGGTTGTCTGTGTCTATGTGTTAGCCCTGTGACAGACTGGTGACCTGTCTAGAGTGTACCATGCCTCTCACTCTAAGACAGTGGAAGAGGATGGATGGATAGCTGCTAAGAAACCACTACTAAGGAAAAGCAACAAGCAGAAGAGATCTGTTTGGGTAAGCAACACAAGGAATGGGCATTAGACCAGTGGAAATCTGTACTTTGGTCTATTTGATGTCTTTGGTTCCACTCACTGTGTCTTTGTATGATGCAGAAAAGGTGAATGGATGATCTCTACATGTATGGTTATCATCAATGAAGCATGGAGGAGGTGATGTGATGGTGGGGGTCCTTTGCTGGTGACACTGTTGTGGATTTATTTAAAAACTCAAAACATACTGAACCAGCATTGCTCCACAGTCACATGATCTGAACCAAATTTTATTACATACAAGTTATAAGTTAAATATAGACATATTACAAGCATATTCCAAGATACAGTAGTGGTCAGAAATTTACATACACTCATGGGAATGCATGTCATGGTAGTTTTGGGTGATTATTAATTTCTTTGAGCTGCTCTTTTTCCAGGGTGGTATGATTAATCAACATACATCTTTAACAACAAATTTTGAATTTATTTTAGATTTTATGTGATCTGTAATGGGTCAAAAGTATACATATATACACTCGTTTAAATATTTGAGTAATAATGCCAATTCAATAATGCCAAGAACCATTAACTTCTTATTTGTGATCATGACTGACTACTTTTGGATTTTAAAAAAGGATTTTTGACAGCACTCAGTGGACTGACTAATACTCAGAACGATGAGAAAGATCTAAGGATGAGAATTATAGATTTGATTTCCAAGTGCTTGTGACTCCAGGATCATCAGTTCAAAGAATTATACATACATGTATGTTATTTGGATGTATCACCTCTTTGTCTGGACGTTGACTGAATCCGTCACCCTCAGATGAAGGGAAACTGGTTATTGTGTTCAGGAGCTAAATATTGGGTCCGTGCCAGGAAACCAAGTAATTTAAATTCACTTTACCAATTCTGCTGAGAAGAGTGGTCAAATATCAGGGTCAAGGTGTAACTTGCCAAAGGATCTTTAACCACATATTAATAGGGGCATATGTACATATATGCCCATGACGTATGATGTATTCACAAGAGACTACAGATGACCCACCAAGGACCGGCGGTCATTCCATTAACAGAAACCCTCCAGATTCCACAAGAGGAAGTAAGGTATGACTGCTGAATGAATATGCCACATTTATACTCCTCTCACAGCCTGTTATTTAATTTATACTGTAGAAAACATTGGTTTATCTTGCAGAATCATTATAGTTTTATTCACTGAAGTTAATTATGTAAAGACAAATTGCCATTGTCATTTTAATAGGCAATGTCATCTCAATTTTTGCTCCTAGCTTGCTGCCCAGTTTGCCTCCACAGAGGTCACATGAGGATGCTGCAGAGTTTTTCATGACTGAGGAAGTGCTCTCGACTCAGAAGGCAAACTGATAATAGTTACTTCTTTTGTTTTTGTGTCTTTTTTATACAGCCTCTTTTTCAGAGTTTGTCATTTGGTTGTACTCAGCCTGGAACAAAGTCGATATCGCTACCCTGAGGAGGCATCTGGGCCAAGTCAGGTGAGATTAGCATCTTTAAGTATTTAGCAAAGACAGAAAAAAATCCAGTTTGTTTATTTCTCAAAGACAGCAGTGCAGATAACAATTGCTAGCTCCTATTTTCAGCAAAGGAATTGAGGAATGCAGTATCACCTATGGAAAAACGGTCACATCTACCAGCATCATATCTCAAAAAAACCTTAAAACTACAACAGTTTGCTCACTGCAGGTATCTTGAGCTTTCAGCACTTCTGTGTCCTGCAGGCAGTGGAATCCTGGCACTGAAAAAGCTATGGCATTTGGTCATCTGTATGTGTGGTTAGTGAGTGTGCAACCCCCTAACCCCACCACAGGGTGTAGAGACAACATCCTCTCGGGGCAGCTAAGGGTACTTCCAACCGGCTGACATTTCTGACAGCCTCTGATAGAGCTCAGAGTGCTGAATTATTCATACAGGTGTTATGGGGAAAGGTTGCCATTTTCACAGGAGAAACTAACCCCCCTGATGAATTGTGGCTGTTTATCCCTGTAAGTGAATACAGTAGTAATGATTTGGGACTGTGATGGCTTTTAGGCCAAATGGCAGCTCATTCTCTGTCAGTTCACAGGCTGAAAACTCATACATCTCACTGCTTTTCAAGCCTGCATGAAGTTCCTAAACTCAATCAGCCTGGATTTGATTTTCTGCTCGGACAGCTGCATGGAAACCTTCGACACCTTGCTGCCTGTCTTTCAAGTATTTTGCATATCATAATGGGAAAATATAACCATCTATATACATCATCACCTTTCACTAGATCGCACACACACTAAAAGATTTAGTTCACTCATCTCACAAAACATTTTCTTACTTGCATCCAGTGGTGTCTAACCATGCTGATGTTTCTGACAATAACATTTCTGCTCGCAGTCCAATGCAAAAGAATGGATTATATATCCTTTAAGGTTGTATCCTCTATCAGAGGCCTGGGAGCTTAAAGGAGCTGTGCAGTATCCTAGCTGTTCCTAGGACTGCACTCTTCTGGACAGAGATCCCAGATGTTGTTCCCCTTATTACAATAAGATGCATCGCATTGAGGGTGTCGCATGCTCAACCCCTGCGAAAAAGTCAGTGCAATCATGAACCACCAATTTTTCATAATCATAAGGAGGTTGCCATCCTATTTTTGATCTAGTGACCAAGCTATTCAAGCTGTATACTGTGAGTTGTGCAACTATAAAATGTAAAAATATTAGTGCTGTCAGCCTTAATCTCATTAAAATGACGTTAATGCCATAACTGCATTAACACTGCAAATCTCCGTTAGCAAATTAGCGCAGATCCCCCTGTGCGTGGGGCTGCAAGGCGTCAACGCGTTAGCGCATTTAGCTCGTTAACGCGTTAGCGCTGTCCAGTCCCATACACGGAGCGATCCGCGCTAACTCGCTAACGGAGATTTGCCGCGTTAAAGCGGTCATGGCGTTAACGTCATTTTAACAAGATTAACGCTGACAGTACTAAAAGAATATATAGCTAAAATTTAGTTATTGTAGGTTTCCTTCATGCTAAAGCTATACTAACCACCTTATGGGTCCAGCTCTACATTTAACCACATAAAAGATGGATTTGGCTGGAAGATGAACAATGAAACCTATACTGAAGTGCCTTAAACCTTCATTCTTTCTAAAGGCCAGAGGGGTGCCGTTTCTCTGGTTGCATTAAATAAGTGAAACTGTATTGAAATCTATTGAAAAAATTACTCTACCATTCACTTGAGATATAAACTCAATAAACATTTTTCTTATGAGTTTATGGCACCGCTTGCTAGTTTTAAATCCACGGAATCCATTAGTGTCAAAAAGGATGATAAAGCATTTCACGCCTTAGGGCAGGCCTTCGTCGGGATTGACAAGTCACTACTTTATAAGCATGCAGTGTGCTTGCTTTGTCAGTCAGACATAAAAAAAAATGCACAAGACAAAAAAAAGGAAGCAAATGTGAGGAAAAGGCAATAATAATATTACATAATGTCAGTGTATTTTAAGTAGCAGTAATCCTCATTTGTAGGACGTGAATTTGTCACATTATTTATATAATCTCAAAAGAACAGGCACAGCTGTAATAATATCACTTGTTCGTATTTCAAAAGACAAGGTGGAAATTATGACATAAATGTGACGATTGATTGGCTCCTTGACCACAGATTTACTTTGTGTGCACTTAAAATGGTTTTCCTTTAACTTTTGTTGCATGTTAAGACCGATTTACTGACATTTCACAAACCCATCCATGCCCTGAATGTGCAGTTACTCACTTCTGTCAGATTCACAGTAATGTGCCATGAAATTATCTGTTGCGAAGCCTCAGTGAATGTCCAGTTTTGTTTCATCTTTCCCTCCTGTTTTGTCTCAATAGTCACTACAAAGCCTAATGAGATTGTTTTGGCTCTTACCCTTGGCAGTGCTACTCTGTCATTTATGACTGCACCAGCTTGTGTTGTCGCGGTCTGCCATTTTTCTCTGGTGATGTTGACGCGAAACATCCCACACTGTCTTGTCAACACAACTGCGAGTTCTGTTTCTCATCACGCTGTCGTTGATGGAGAACACTGCCAAAGTTGCACTCTTCTGCTGCATTTATTATTGGGATTTAAGATTTAGGAAATGTGTTTGCGCTTGTTTATGTCATACAGTTAAAGTGGAATTACTATCACACCCTGCAAAAATTAACCATGTTGACGCCTTTAATTTTATTAAGGATTCACTTAGGGAATTCTTTGTGGTTTGAGAGTAGAAGTGATGTGTAAATTCAAAATACAGCCATAACATCTTAGTTGGTTTAATCACTGTAAAGATTCCTCACCTACTGGAAAATCTCTTTTTTGTTGCCTGGCAACAAGCTGCAACCCATGCAACTCATGATCTGATTGGCTAAAAACTGTCGCCCTCCACCATTACCAAAACCACTACCACCACCACTACCCTACCATTAAACACAAATGTCTATGTTTTTACATTGCAGTCAGTTTTTATCCACCTATCAAGTACTTCTTGCAAAAATTCTCATCTTTAGTAAGCTTTTCAAGCCAGCTTCCGATTAGTGGTCATGATTCACTTTCACAAAGAAGACTGGCTTGTTATTGACTGGTAGGATAGACAGACGGTGCTGATGAGAAAAGGCATAATGGGGTTTCACTTCTGTCCCACAGCCACCCCCCTCGCTAACCACCCATTCCTTTCAGCACATTGTTGTTCAGCTTTTGTGGTAGATTCAAGCACATCCAGCATCGTTGCATTTGTGTATGTTTTGCATCAAACAGAGGCATAAAGGCATCCAATTGCCTCAAAGTTATAAAGTATTAACCAATAGTAATATAAATAATAATAAACATTAGTTCAACAAAAGTAAGAGTCACTTAAGCACAAAGAGCTAACAAAATTAGTCATGTCTGAGGCAAGGTCATTGAGTCGCCTCCCACACTCTTAGCAGCCTGCAGCTACTCTAGGGAAAAACTTTTTGCACATTTGAAGATACGAGTCATTAGCGATGCTGATAGAAACACACTTTAATTAAGACTGGTGCATTTTGGACTTAGATGTCACATCTGAAGATTAATAAGTAATATCAGGGGTGTGGTGGTATGCAAATAGAGCAGACATGCCTCGAAGCTAAACTGGTGCACTTGGTGTACCAAACGGAGCCAAATTAGCATGCTGGAACATAAGTGCTCCGTGGCCCCCTCCCAGGCTGAAGTGCTTGGCTCCACTTGTGGGTGAAATATTACCAGCCAGCTGCTCAGTAGATAACAAATAAGAAGTGGAACAGCAGAGGGCTGGAACATACAGTGGGGCAAAAAAGTATTTAGTCAGCCACCGATTGTGCAAGTTCCCCCACTTAAAATGATGACAGAGGTCAGTAATTTGCACCAGAGGTACACTTCAACTGTGAGAGACAGAATGTGAAAAAAAAAAATCCATGAATTCACATGGTAGGATTTGTAAAGAATTTATTTGTAAATTAGGGTGGAAAATAAGTATTTGGTCACCTCAAACAAGGAAAATCTCTGGCTCTCACAGACCTGTAACGTCTTCTGTAAGAAGCTTTTCTGTCCCCCACTCGTTACCTGTATGAATGGCACCTGTTTGAACTCATCATCTGTATAAAAGACACCTGTCCACAGCCTCAAACAGTCAGACTCCAAACTCCGCCATGGCCAAGACCAAAGAGCTTTGGAAGGACACCAGGAAAAGTATTGTAGACCTGCACCAGACTGGGAAGAGTGAATCTACAATAGGCAAGCAGCTTGGTGTGAAAAAATCAACTGTGGGAGCAATCATCAGAAAATGGAAGACATACAAGACCACTGATAATCTCCCTCCATCTGGGGCTCCACGCAAGATCTCATCCCGTGGGGTCAAAATGATCATGAGAACGGTGAGCAAAGATCCCAGAACCACACGGGGGGACCTGGTGAATGACCTGCAGAGAGCTGGGACCAAAGTAACAAAGGTCACCATCAGTAACACACTACAACGGCAGGGAATCAAATCCCGCAGTGCCAGACGTGTTCCGCTGCTGAAGCCAGTGCATGTCCAGGCCCGTCTGAAGTTTGCCAGAGAGCACATGGATGATACAGCAGAGGATTGGGAGAATGTCATGTGGTCAGATGAAACCAAAGTAGAACTTTTTGGTATAAACTCAACTCGTCATGTTTGGAGGAAGAAGAATACTGAGTTGCATCCCAAGAACACCATATCTACTGTGAAGCATGGGGGTGGAAACATCATGCTATGGGGCTGTTTTTCTGCCAAGGGGACAGGACGACTGATCCGTGTTAAGGACAGAATGAATGGGGCCATGTATCGTGAGATTTTGAGCCAAAACCTCCTTCCATCAGTGAGAACTTTGAAGATGTGTCATGGTCCTGGGTCGGTGACCCAGTGTTTTTGGTTATGTACTTTTACTTTTGATAGTTTTGTATTTTCTAGCATTTAGTGGTGTTCCCTCTGGTTGATGTCTTCCCTGCTTGTGCATTTCCTTAGTGTAGTAAGTCTCTGTGTTTAGTCCGCGTCTCTGAGTCTGTGTCATTACGTGTATGTGTTTCCTGTTTTACTTTGAAGGGCTCTGTCTTATGTCAGTGTGTTCTGTTTACGTTTCCCCTGCCTTGTCAGTTATCATGTATTCCAGGTGTGTTCCCCTCCTGTTTCCCATCCCCTGATTCCTGGCATGTGTATTTATAGTGTGTGTTACCGTGTCCTCGTTGCTGGTTCGTCTGTGTTGTTTCCCCTCGGTCTCCCTGTATGTATTTCCCCGGACCTCCCTGCACCGTCATTCTTGGTTTGTGTTGTTAGTTTACCCAGTTTAGGTTTCAGTTTCATGTTCCTAGCACCTTTGTTGTTTGCATTTTTGTTGTTAATAAACCCTCACCTGCACCAGAGCTGCCGCCTTTTGGTCCTATATATATTCCACACGGCTTGCCCCTGCAAACCGTGACAGAACGAACCAGCCACCATGGACCCAGCGGCTGTAAATCCGTCCGAGGAGCTCCAGGACGACATCACGTACAATGTGGAGATCCTTCTCAGCCTATGGCTGGAACATCCCCCGGAAGAGCTTCGCCGCGCAACAGAAGACCGGCTGCAACGGCTCTTTTCCGGCCTGCCATGGCTATTGAACTCGCTTCCTCCGACTATGCAGGCTTTTCTCCGGCTCACACCGCACCTTCTCTCGGCCACTCCTGCCTCGCTGCCCGACTCGCCGGATGTGATCTTGCCCGGCCCGTCGGAGCCGTCTGCGGGGAGGAGACGCCAATCGCGCCGCAAGCGCGCCACCCCACAGCTGGACGTTCGGACTTCTAATTCGCCGGCTGTGCCACTCTCAGCCACTCCTGCCTCGCTGCCCGACTCGCCGGATGTGATCTTGCCCGGCCCGTCGGAGCCGTCTGCGGGGAGGAGACGCCAATCGCGCCGCAAGCGCGCCACACCACAGCTGGACGTTTGGACTTCTAATTCGCCGGCTGTGGTGAGTGAGGACTGTTTTCCATTTGCGGACTGTATGACGGTTCATTCAGGGGCGGTGTTCTGTGCGGCAGATGACTTTGTGAACAGCATATCACCTCCCGCGCAGCCACTCTCAGCCCAGTTAGCTCCCGCGCAGCCACTCTCAGCCCAGTTAGCTCCCCCGCAGCCTGTGCCACCCTCAGTTCAGTCTCCTGTGCCACCCTCAGTTCAGTCTCCTGTGCCACCCTCAGTTCAGTCTCCTGTGCCACCCTCAGTTCAGTCTCCTGTGCCACCCTCAGTTCAGTCTCCTGTGCCACCCTCAGCGCAGGCCCCAGTAGCTCCAGTGCCGCCTGTAGCGCAGGCCCCAGTAGCTCCAGTGCCGCCTGTAGCGCAGGCCCCAGTAGCTCCAGTGCCGCCTGTAGCGCAGGCCCCAGTAGCTCCAGTGCCGCCTGTAGCGCAGGCCCCAGTAGCTCCAGTGCCGCCTGTAGCGCAGGCCCCAGTAGCTCCAGTGCCGCCTGTAGCGCAGGCCCCAGTAGCTCCAGTGCCGCCTGTAGCGCAGGCCCCAGTAGCTCCAGTGCCGCCTGTAGCGCAGGCCCCAGTAGCTCCAGTGCCGCCTGTAGCGCAGGCCCCAGTAGCTCTAGTGCCGCCTGTAGCGCAGGCCCCAGTAGCTCCAGTGCCGCCTGTAGCGCAGGCCCCAGTAGCTCTAGTGCCGCCTGTAGCGCAGGCCCCAGTAGCTCCAGTGCCGCCTGTAGCGCAGGCCCCAGTAGCTCCAGTGCCGCCTGTAGCGCAGGCCCCAGTAGCTCTGGCTCCAGTATCATTGGCTTCACTCATTCACTCCGTGCAGGGAGAAAGTTTAATTTCACCTCAAGGTGCTTTTCCTGGTTCAGCCGCCATTGGCACTGTTTGCCGCTCCAGGGCTTCCCCAGAGGCTAGGTCCCAGTCCTCAGCTGATTCTGGACCCCTGGAGTTTAAGCAGCCACCTGGGAAGTGCCCCGTGTCAGTGCTGTCTGAGCAGGGCCAGTGCTCAGCACAGCACCCATTTCCTTCATGTCTGCCAGTGGACTCCATGCCTGCGGGCTTTGTGATGGCTTCTGCTGGAGGGTCCAAGGGGCCCGTCCAGCCTTCGTCTCGTGTCTCCGCTGGAGGGTCCGACGGACCGCTCCGGCCTTTGTTTCCTGTTTCCGCTGGAGGGTCCGAGGGACCGCTCCGGCCTTTGTCTCCTGTTTCAGCTGGGGGGCCCGAGGAGCCCGTCCAGCAGCCTTCCTCGTCAGCTGGTGGTTCCGGAGAACCACACCAGCCTCATGCCTCGTCGGCTGGAGGGTCCGAGGGGCCCGTTCAGCCTCCTGTCTCCGCTGGAGGGTCCGAGGGGCCCGTTCAGCCTCCTGTCTCCGCTGGAGGGTCCGAGGGGCCCGTTCAGCAACCTTCCTCGTCAGCTGGGCACCAGCACCATGCTACATCAGCTGGGGGGCCCGAGGAGCCCGTCCAGCAGCCTTCCTCGTCAGCTGGTGGTTCCGGAGAACCACACCAGCCTCATGCCTCGTCGGCTGGAGGGTCCGAGGGGCCCGTTCAGCCTCCTGTCTCCGCTGGAGGGTCCGAGGGGCCCGTTCAGCAACCTTCCTCGTCAGCTGCAGCTCCAGCCTGTGCTTCGTCAGCTGCAGCTCCAGCCTGTGCTTCGTCAGCTGCAGCTCCAGCCTGTGCTTCGTCAGCTGCAGCTCCAGCCTGTGCTTCGTCAGCTGCAGCTCCAGCCTGTGCTTCGTCAGCTGCGGCATCAGAGTCTTCGTCCTCGTCTGGTCCGGCCTCATCAGAGTCTTCGTCCTCGTCTGGTCCAGCCGCCTGTGCTTCTGCTACGCCTGGTCCTGCGGCCGCCTGTGCTTCTGCTACGCCTGGTCCTGCGGCCGCCTGTGCTTCTGCTACGCCTGGTCCAGCCTCTGCCTGTGCTCCTGTTACGCCTGGTCCTGCCTCTGCTTCAGCGTCGCCTGGTCCTGTGCCCTCCAAGCCTCGGCCGGTGCGCCTGACACTTGGGCGCCGCCGCTGTCTTCCGCGCGGCCAGCCCCCTGATCGCCATCGCCTGAGTGGCCGCCGCTGCCTTCCGCACGGCCGGCCCCCTGATCGCCATCGCCTGAGTGGCCGCCGCTGCCTTCCGCACGGCCGGCCCCCGGACCGCCATCGCCTGAGTGGCCGCCGCTGCCTTCCGCACGGCCGGCCCCCGGACCGCCATCGCCTGAGTGGCCGCCGCTGCCTTCCGCACGGCCGGCCCCCGGACCGCCATCGCCTGAGTGGCCGCCGCTGCCTTCCGCACGGCCGGCCCCCGGACCGCCATCGCCTGAGTGGCCGCCGCTGCCTTCCGCACGGCCGGCCTCCCGAACCATATCCACGTCGCCGCCGTTGCCGTCCGCACGGTCGGCCCCCCGAACCGTTTTGGACTCCTGTGCTGTCGGCCCCCTGGCCGGCCCCCCGAACTGTTTTGGACTCCTGTGCTGTCGGCCCCCTGGACTCTTCTGTTTTGGACTGTTTTTTTTTTTTTTTTTCCTGTGTTTTGGTGTGCTTCGTTTCTTTTGGTTTTGGGCTCGTTTTTTGTTTTTGGTCTTTTGGCCTTCTGGTGCTCCGGTTTTGTTTTGCTTCGGGCCCTCCTTCCTGGGCCCCCGCCGCCCGCCCTGGTCGGGTTGTTTTCTGTTTTTTCTGGCTGTTTTTGTTTCTTGTTGGGCTGTCTGGAGCCAGCCTTTGAGGGGGGGGTACTGTCATGGTCCTGGGTCGGTGACCCAGTGTTTTTGGTTATGTACTTTTACTTTTGATAGTTTTGTATTTTCTAGCATTTAGTGGTGTTCCCTCTGGTTGATGTCTTCCCTGCTTGTGCATTTCCTTAGTGTAGTAAGTCTCTGTGTTTAGTCCGCGTCTCTGAGTCTGTGTCATTACGTGTATGTGTTTCCTGTTTTACTTTGAAGGGCTCTGTCTTATGTCAGTGTGTTCTGTTTACGTTTCCCCTGCCTTGTCAGTTATCATGTATTCCAGGTGTGTTCCCCTCCTGTTTCCCATCCCCTGATTCCTGGCATGTGTATTTATAGTGTGTGTTACCGTGTCCTCGTTGCTGGTTCGTCTGTGTTGTTTCCCCTCGGTCTCCCTGTATGTATTTCCCCGGACCTCCCTGCACCGTCATTCTTGGTTTGTGTTGTTAGTTTACCCAGTTTAGGTTTCAGTTTCATGTTCCTAGCACCTTTGTTGTTTGCATTTTTGTTGTTAATAAACCCTCACCTGCACCAGAGCTGCCGCCTTTTGGTCCTATATATATTCCACACGGCTTGCCCCTGCAAACCGTGACAAGATGAAACGAGGCTGGGTCTTCCAACATGACAATGATCCAAAACACACCGCCCGGGCAACAAAGGAGTGGCTCCGTAAGAAGCATTTGAAAGTCCTGGAGTGGCCTAGCCAGTCTCCAGACCTCAACCCCATAGAAAATCTGTGGCGGGAGTTGAAAGTCCGTGTTGCTCGGCGACAGCCCCAAAACATCACTGCTCTCGAGAAGATCTGCATGGAGGAATGGGCCAAAATACCAGCTACTGTGTGTGCAAACCTGGTAAAGACCTATAGTAAACGTTTGACCTCTGTTATTGCCAACAAAGGTTATGTTACAAAGTATTGAGTTGTATTTTTGTTATTGACCAAATACTTATTTTCCACCCTGATTTACGAATAAATTCTTTACAAATCCTACCATGTGGATTCATGGATTTTTTTTTTCACATTCTGTCTCTCATAGTTGAAGTGTACCTCTGGTGCAAATTACTGACCTCTGTCATCATTTTAAGTGGGGGAACTTGCACAATCGGTGGCTGACTAAATACTTTTTTGCCCCACTGTATGTAGGTGTTTATGCCACTTCTCACCTGTTTCACAAGAAAAAAACGATAGTTCACCTGGAAAGAAAAGTTCACCAGAATAATGAAAAGTCAAAAGGTCATAGCTCTGAAGCTCTGGTTTTCACGCCTTGTTAATTTGAGTTATTGGCAACTGGTTCTATGGACAAGTTTGGTTTCTAAATATTAAAAAAAAATCTATATTCCTGAACATTTTGCAGAAGTAGGATGGGGACTACTTTGAATGTTATAAAGATTGTTATGCTTTGCTTTTATAAACAACATAAGATTTTTTTCCCGTTCACTGGGCATATACTGACCGTGCTCTGGCATTTTTTAGACCAGTGTGAGCAGTAGACTCATAGACTCGATAGCAACAGACAACAGAAAAATGAATGGAAAAACTAACATAAAGTGTCTTTGTAATGCATCACTTTATTTATAAACAGCTTAAGTGCACATGGGAAATTGTTTCTCCAAGTGTCTGGAACTCTGCCGAAGGGATGGAACGGCATTCTATATAAAGATATTCCCTAGTTTGGTGCCTTCGTGGTCCAAAGTCTAGTTATTATATATGTATGCATATTAATGAACAATACAAATAGTGCTGGGTTAACACATGAATGTTTTGCAGCTTGTGAAGTTATGCTTCAAAAAGTTTGAGACCCAATGCTTTAATTGAGCAATTTTGCTTATTAGCCAAATTCCCCAACAACACCACGTCCAACTGGTCCCGGCAGATTGCTTGAGGCTGGTTCTGCACAAGTATTCTTCCTGTTAAGAGGGGGTTTTTCTTCTCGCTGTTGCCAAGTGCTTGTTGATAGAGGGTAATCTGACTGTTGGCCTTCTCTCTGTATTATTGTGGGATCTTTACCTAACAACAAGTGCCATGAGGCAACTGTTGCTGTGATTTAGTGCCATATGAATCAAACTGAACTGAACTAAGTTGAAGTGAATCTTCATATGTTGAAGAGCCTCACTTTATATGATGCAATGAGAGAATAACATTCAGAAGTTTTTCTAATGTTAGATAGTTTTAATTTATTTATTCATTTGCTTTGCTAAATGTAATACAGTTTGCTAATTAGTGCAAAATGCAATACATCGTGACACAGCTGCACTGAAAGCATCAATGGTATTGTATTTTTTAGACTTGCTTATATGTTCCTGGATATTATCATTTTGTTTTGATGTCTGCCTATCTGAGAGTCAGTCTTATTTCAACTTCTGTTGACTGCTGTGGTTCAACAACATCCATATGAAGTAAACCAGAGCTTTCATTTCATTTTAAAGCACATGCAGCCCTGTAATAGTCCTTTTGAAATCCAGTTGATTCCAGCAACAAAGGCGAACACAGCCAACACAGTACATATTACTTTGACTCCACTCTTGCTCAGTATAACAAGCTTCATCACATCCTGCACTCTGACCTGTTTTTCTAAGGCTCTTTCACTCACAAGACAGCCAGCTACTCTTGTGAAATTATTAAGAAACATGGCGCTATGCTACCTCGGTTGGTCTTCTGGCAAAGTCACCTCAACAGTTGCTTCAATGCTACGTCTTTTAATTTTCCACCGTAGAATTAATACAAAGGTAATTAGGCGTACAGTATGAGGAAAAATAAGCAAACAATATTTGAGGAAAGGTTATGGTTGGAAGCTAAACAACCATAATTAAGTCATTAATCTGGCCAGACATAACACGTTTCCCTCATAATGCTCTAGTTAGCTGTCATTTGTGCCTGCCTGCTGTTTTGGAGCACTCTGATTTGGATGATTTACAGTGTGATTTTGAGTGTGTTTGTGTAGGTGTGCATGTTGTGAAGAATTATTCTAATGGCATACAAGGACTTTTGACCATAACTCATTTGGTTTGATGGTATTTTTACGTCTCTGAAAAAGACGGGAGATTAATGTGTATTCTTGATGTTTGTGGTTTGTCCACATATATCATTATTAAAGCACCCTGACTGAGCCCCGCTGTATTTATGACTCTTGGCTGAGTTCCTCTACTTTGCAGGCACTGGCATCTGTAATTAAGTAGGACCAGAGATTCCACATCCTGCAGAAAGAGAAAAGGTAGAGACATCAAGAAGAGCTGAAGCAGCTGACAAAAAGAACACAGAGATGTGACCTCTATGCTTCTTAGTAGAGAGACAATAATTCAGGAAGGTGAGGTAACAACCTTTGTTTTGTCTTGTAGTGTCTTTTCTTGGTTAAGCATAAAACTGTAAATTGTTATTTTACTCTAAAGGAAAACTAGCTTTTACACCTTCCCACACCTACACCGGTGTAAAGCTGCTCTAATTCATGTTGTCCATTAACACTGATGCAAATGCCTGTGTGCCTCTGTGTAATGATATAGACCACCCACATTAAGTTACAACCACCAGATCTTCCATATTTTATAAGCCCACAGTTTAACTGATTTTAGCACACTCTTGCAGGTCTCATTTATAGACTGTGTATAAAAGATGCACATAGCCATTGTGACTTCACATATTTACTACATCATCACCTTGTTTTTTGCAGCAGTGACCACATTTGGCCAAAGAGGTGGTGCTAAGTTTCTGGCCAACATTAACCGGTTTTGATAGCAAAGTGAGAGAGAGGACATTTTCCATCTTTCCAGCATCACTGAGTATCGTTTTCAGTGAAAAGCTAAACTTAGAGAGATTACACTATCTGCTCAGCATCAACTATAAGACAGAAAATGTTAGTGACTTGTTAGCTACCAAATAGCATTTAGCAGGTTGTCCCTCTGGAATAATTGGATACCTAATGATGCACTCATATTCCGAGTCTAATTGATGTATATTTTAGTACAAATATACATTTCAGTGAAGACTGGTACATTCAAAAATATGTCTGTTTATTGGTTTGTTTTTGGAAAACAGAAATAATGTGTTATAACATGATTAATAACAATAATATAAAAAAAAAAGCAATAAAAATTCCAGTGCCATCATCCTTAAATGTTATTAAAAGCTAAGATGGAGTTTATCTCTGCCGGCAGTTGTTCAGGAATGACAGCCAAGCACCGAGGTGGTTACAGTTCAGCATATAGTCTATGCATTTCATTTAAGATTATTAAACTTGTTACCTTTGAAGAAGCCTGTGTGGTCAAGGTACTCAGGGTTGCTATTCAACAGTGTATGGTACATTTACATACCACAACATAACATAGTTATCTCCAAGCTGAATGATCTTTGGCTTTGGACTGAAGCAATAAAAAATCCACTCTATAGTCTCAGCACTAGCAGCTGGAAAGCAGCAGCTCAGATTGCTTTGCCCTTCAGCTTGTCACTTTCAGTATATGAGGTGTGGCTATTAAATAATGGGACTTTCATAAGGCCAGCCCAGTTATTAAATAGCCATTGTGAAAGTAATTAGTTAATCTATTACTTAGTTACTTTTTAAAAACATGATACACACCCTGAATATGTAATACAGCAATAGACCTTTCAGCCAAATTCTATTTTTGCTGCATAATCCATCATATAAAATTAAATCTAATGAAAAAGTCTCTTTTTAAAACTTGTTTTATTAGTTTTAAACTTTTAACTTTATGCATCAAGAAAAACAATCAATTATATGTAACAGTCTTTGACTTGAAAAAATTTGTTTAACATTTTATCCTATAAGTCCCATTGCTCTTAAGTCTGTTTTCACCTGTTTAGCAGGAGTGGGGCCAGCGGAGGTTTGCCCGGTGCTGCAGCAGTCATGTCAGTGGGAGGATCCGGGGATTTCTCTGAACACGTTACTGCGCATCTCTGATTGTCAGTGACGTGTTTGAATAATTAAAACTTTGTCATATTTTGCAGTTGTCCAGTTTTTAGGGTTTAATATTTTGGTGGTTATTTTGCATGTTGTTCCTTTCTGCTCATACCTGAGCTGCCAGGAAATTAGCCGCTTATCAAAGATACTGAAGACAGGGTCACATGATTATGTTCTTTGTGAAGGTTTAAAATACAGGCGTGATAGTTGAAACCATATGGGAAGGGTTCTCTGTCACCGACATGCAGTGTCTAGGGTGAACTATAAAAGCTAAATATGTCAGTATTTAAGATTTAGTATGCTACTACCTGCTGTTGTTTGTTTACAGTTTGTGCCACTGTGTTTCTTACCTGAGCATGTAGTAAGAATGAAGGCAAACAACAAAGGCTGTCTCTTTAACGGTTGATCTGATATCCTCATGTTGGTGTTGTTCCCAGATCATCATACTAAATGTTGTTCCAGGATCAACATTGCAAGTGACCAATCAGAATGTTGTGACGTCATACTTTTGCCACTTCGGGAAAAACCGGCGTAAAACAAAAAACTGTACTAAAGCTGCGTGAAACCGCTTCTGTCCGCCGATCAACGGACCCTGACCCTAACCCTAACCGTAACCCTTTAATAAACAGTAAGCAGAATTGATATTGTCCTTGCAACATTGGAATTTCATAAATGCACAAATTGGCTTGGTGCGCAAAAGAATAATGTCACAACAATGTGATTGGTCACTTGCAATGTTGAACCTGGAACAACATTTTCATGATGGTCTGGGAACAACACCAACACGAGGATATCAGATCATCCCTCTTTAACCCCACTGAATGGAGGTTGAAATTTAAAAAAAAAATGTTGTGAAGAAAGCAGCAATGGGAACTTTTTACTAAATTCTGACTTTTACAAATGAATAATTTGTTACAATTATCTAAAAATACATATTTCGCTGGAGCTAAGAAGATCAGTTTAAGACTCTTAATGGCTTTCTGTACTTAGGTGTAACTTCAATATTGTCTGCTGTCTGTTTCTTTTATAAGAATCACCACATACTGTCTGTCAGTAAAGGAAAGGTTGAGGCTGTTTGAAAAGCATTGGGCTTTAAGGAATCACTGCATTTATTCTACCCTCTGTCAGTCAGTGTTCATTCATTCAATTCCTGTTGAACAGATGTGTTACTACACTTCAGCAAACATCAAACGGAGAAAAACAAACAGGCAGATTGTTGAATATTTAATGCAAAACATCTGACAATGACAGGTAGTCCTGATGCTTTCATTTTGTATTTCTTTCATAAGGCGGACTCTTTTGATGCCGCATGAACCAAAGCTAACCTTTGTGAAAAACGTGTCAGAAAAAGTTTTCTCTGACAAATGTGCCTTGTTAAAAATTCTGGTGCCGGTTGACAGGAGACACATACAAAAGTTGGGTGCACAAAAGTAACACTTAGCGGCTTCTGCTCTGTGAGCGTTCTGCACTGCTTTTGTTCTTAGAGAGGATTTCATGGCAGTGCCACCTGCAATTCACAAGTTCTAAATTTTGAACAAAAAAGTACAGTATGCATCGCATTTATGTCAAGACAAATGCAATGCGGCCGACAATCACTAAATGGCAAAACACAAAAAAGTGCACTCAAGTTTTGGGCCCAATAATGGGATAACAGGCTGGAAGTTTTCATACTTGTGGATCAATTTTCATCATACTGTATAGAATCACTGAAAGAATTATGGGATGTGCACTTTTAATATACCATCATACTGACATATAAACAGTTCATGAATGTTGGACGGCAGTCACGGCACAGAATATTGGAAATATTAATATAAAATAGTTTCAAAGAGTTTTATAGACAGTTTTAAAGGTCACCTTTTGTGCCATAATTTACAGTTCAAAATAATGCTTTTGAACTTGTACTCGGCCTTCTTGCAGCTGGTGAGTTCATTTTCTGTTTGAAATGAGCCCTTTCAAGCTTCCTTCTCCCTTCCTTTACTGGTAGCTGCTTGCATTTCAAAGATCGGATCAGCAGTTGGCTGGACTCTTGTGTTCTCAACCTGAGCTGTGTGCCTAAGATGACATCATTAAGGATACCGCTTCTCATTGACATAATAAAGATGCAAGAGTAAAACTATAAATATTGGCCGCGTTTATAGTGAGCATCCACTGCTGGAATATGTACTATAAGAAAAAGCAGAGGTCCCCTTTAAATATAATCCACTTAGAAAATGTGTTTTTTAGATCACCAGCCTCATGAAGCATCCTCTGGCATAAAGCTCCACAGACGTCTGTTTAAATTACACAAATTGAGAGATATTTCTTTAAAAGCTTTTTAAAGATATTTATAATGACTGATCGGGCTTCTCGCATAAATGTAAGCTTCCTGTTTCTACTTAACCCCACCAGCAAATCCATGTATAAAAACATTACTAGGTTCATGGAAATGAGTCCAAATTTCTGCTTACTGAGGACATTTTGTCCAGCCAGTGCCCTGGCAACTTTTCAAGAGCTGCTGAGTAGCACTCAGATATTTCTGAGGGCAAAGACACTGAAGGTGAGGTTGGAATTAGGATGAATTGAGTGGATGGTCTTGCAGAACTCACATTATACCTCCCTGTTAATGACTTGTACATGTGTTGGTGGTTCACTCACAATGTGGAAACAGTAGTGGAGACCTACAGACCTATAGAACTACAGACCTTGGAGGACTGAGTGTGGTTTACAAGTGAATTAGAAGAACGTATTCTTGTAATTCTTGCAGGAGGACAGTATGGAAAAAGAATAACACTTAAGATAATTTCCAAAGCACAATACAGCAGAGCTGTTTGTGGCATATCAAAGTCAGAAGTCTACATATAAGAAGAATAATTAATAGACAACTGACTGTTCACAAAGAGGTTGGAAAGCCATATAAACAATCTCTTTCAAAGGCATTTCTTTTTATATTTATTATTTTAAAATTTCATGTAGTTCTCTGTTTGACACAAACTCTAAGTATTTACACCAGTAATCAATCCCACTTCACATTAAGGCTAATATCCACACTAATGCGTTTTCGTTTGAAAGAATTTTCTTCAAATTCTTTAATTCTCACTCGCTTTTGGCATGTCACAAATTTAGATCATCATTTAGTCTGGAGAAATAGTTTGTTGCTTTATAAGAAAGCCCTCCGCAAAGCCAGAACATCTTAATACTCATCACTGATTGAAGAAAATAAGAACAACCCCAGGTTTCTCTTCAGCACTGTAGCCAGGCTGACAAAAAGTCAGAGCTCTTTTGAGCCAACCATCCCTTTAACGTTAACTAGTAATGACTTCATGAACTTCTTCACAAATAAAATTTTAATCATTAAAGAAAAAATTACCAATAATCATCCCACAGATGTAATATTATCTACAGCTACTTTTAGTACCATTGATGTTAAGTTAGACTCTTTTTCTCCAATTGATCTTTCTGAGTTAACTTGAATAATTACTTCCTCCAAACCATCAACGTGTCTTTTAGACCCCATTCCTACAAAACTGCTCAAAGAAGTCCTGCCATTAATTAATGCTTCAATCTTAAATACACTGAACAAAAATATAAACGCAACACTTTTGTTTTTGCTCCCATTCCCCATGGGATGGACGTAGAGACCTAAAATTCATTCCAGATACACAATATAACCATCCCTCCCAAACAGTGGTCACAAATCAGTCCAAATGTGTGGTAGTGGGCACATCTGCTATATTGAGATAATCCATCCCACCTCACAGGTGTGCCACATCAGGATGCTGATCTGACATCATGAGTAGTGCACAGGTGTACCTCAGACTGCCCACAACAAAAGGCCACCCTGGAATGTGCAGTTTTGTCTCACAGCAAAATGCCACAGATGCCACAAGCAATGAGGGAGTGTGCAATTGGCATGCTGACAGCAGGAATGTCAACCAGATCTGTCGCCCGTGCATTGAATGTTCATTTCTCAACCATAAGCCGTCTCCACAGGCGTTTCAGAGAATATGGCAGCACATCCAACCGGCCTCACAACCGCAGACCTCGTGTAACCACACCAGCCCAGGACCTCCACATCCAGCAGGTTCACCTCCAAGATCGTCTGAGACCAGCCACCCAGACAGCTGCTGGAACAATTGGTTTGCACAACCAAACAATTTCTGCACAAACTGTCAGAAACCGTCTCAGGGACGCTCAACTGCATGCCCGTCGTCCTCATCGGGGTCTTGACCTGACTCCAGCTCGTCGCCGTAACAGACTTGTGTGGGCAAATGCTCACATTCGATGGCATCTGGCACGTTGGAGAGGTGTGCGCTTCACGGATGAATCATTGTTCACATTGTTCAGGGCAGATGGCAGCTGAGAATGTTCCAGTTCTTGCATGGCCAGCATACTCACCGGACATGTCATCCATTGAGCATGTTCGGGATGTGCTTGACCGGCGTATACGACAGCGTGTACCAGTTCCCACGAATATCCAACAACCTCGCACAGCCATTGAAGTGGAGTGGACCAACATTCCACAGGCCACAATTGACAATCTGATAGACTCCATGCGACGATGTGTTGCACTGCATGAGGCAAATGGTGGTCACACCAGATACTGACCGGTTCTGGGTCCCCAGACCCCCAATAGCGCAAAAAACTGCACATTCCAGGGTGGCCTTTTGTTGTGGGCAGTCTGAGGTACACCTGTGCACTACTCATGATGTCAGATCAGAATCAGAATCAGAATCAGAATACTTTATTGATCCCTGGGGGAAATTATTTTTTGTTACAGTGCTCCATTTTAAACCAACATTAAGACAAGACAGACAATACGCTAACTAAGAATAGTACAATATATACATATATATATACATACATACATACATAAGTCACTTATAAATAAATATTTGGAAAAGAAACATTCAGCATCCTGATGTGGCACACCTGTGAGGTGGGATGGATTATCTCAATATAGCAGATGTGCCCACTACCACACATTTGGACTGATTTGTGACCACTGTTTGGGAGGGATGGTTATATTGTGTATCTGGAATGAATTTTAGGTCTCTACGTCCATCCCATGGGGAATGGGAGCAAAAACAAAAGTGTTGCGTTTATATTTTTGTTCAGTGTATGATCAACCTATCTCTAATGATTGGCTATGTACCACAGGCCTTCAAGCTGGCTGTAGTTAAACCTTTACTCAAAAAGCCATCTCTAGACCCAGCAGTCTTAGCTAATTATAGGCCAATCTCCAACCTTCCTTTCATATCAAAAATCCTTGAAAGAGTAGTTGTCAAACAGCTAACAGATCATCTGCAGAGGAATGGCTTATTTGAAGAGTTTCAGTCAGGCTTCAGAGCTCATCACAGCACAGAAACAGCTTTAGTGAAGGTTACAAATGATCTTCTTATGGCCTCTGACAGTGGACTCATCTCTGTGCTTGTCCTGCTAGACCTCAGTGCAGCGCTCGATACTGTTGACCATAGTATTCTATTAGCGGGATTAGAGCACACTGTAGCTCCTGTTAAAAGGGAGTTTTTCCTTCCCACTGTCACCAAAGTGCTTGCTCATATGATTGTTGGGTTTTTCTCTGTATCGATTATTGTACGATCTACTGTACAATATAAAGCGCCTTGAGGCGACTGCTGTTGTGATTTGGCGCTATATAAATAAAATTGAATTGAATTTTGCAACTTTGTACTTTTGTGTTACTCGCAGCAATAACTCCACCTCAATGTTAGTCCATTTAAAAAACTCTGTGCTTTTCCTCGACATTCTGACGCAACGTTTCAAAGAGCCGGAAAGTAAATAAGCGGCAGACAGAAATGAGGCAGGTCGAATCTTCTTGCGTTTAACGCATGCGCAGTACTGAAACGTAAGTGTTTTCGGTCGTTTCAATGTGGATGCACAACTCTGTGAAAACGACTGAAAACGATTGTGTGGACACGGATCGTTTTCAGACGTACAGTGGGGCAAAAAAGTATTTAGTCAGCCACCGATTGTGCAAGTTCCCCCACCTAAAATGATGACAGAGGTCAGTAATTTGCACCAGAGGTACACTTCAACTGTGAGAGACAGAATGTGAAAAAAAAAATCCATGAATCCACATGGTAGGATTTGTAAAGAATTTATTCGTAAATCAGGGTGGAAAATAAGTATTTGGTCAATAACAAAAATACAACTCAATACTTTGTAACATAACCTTTGTTGGCAATAACAGAGGTCAAACGTTTACTATAGGTCTTTACCAGGTTTGCACACACAGTAGCTGGTATTTTGGCCCATTCCTCCATGCAGATCTTCTCGAGAGCAGTGATGTTTTGGGGCTGTCGCCGAGCAACACGGACTTTCAACTCCCGCCACAGATTTTCTATGGGGTTGAGGTCTGGAGACTGGCTAGGCCACTCCAGGACTTTCAAATGCTTCTTACGGAGCCACTCCTTTGTTGCCCGGGCGGTGTGTTGTGGATCATTGTCATGTTGGAAGACCCAGCCTCGTTTCATCTTCAAAGTTCTCACTGATGGAAGGAGGTTTTGGCTCAAAATCTCACGATACATGGCCCCATTCATTCTGTCCTTAACACGGATCAGTCGTCCTGTCCCCTTGGCAGAAAAACAGCCCCATAGCATGATGTTTCCACCCCCATGCTTCACAGTAGGTATGGTGTTCTTGGGATGCAACTCAGTATTCTTCTTCCTCCAAACACGACGAGTTGAGTTTATACCAAAAAGTTCTACTTTGGTTTCATCTGACCACATGACATTCTCCCAATCCTCTGCTGTATCATCCATGTGCTCTCTGGCAAACTTCAGACGGGCCTGGACATGCACTGGCTTCAGCAGCGGAACACGTCTGGCACTGCGGGATTTGATTCCCTGCCGTTGTAGTGTGTTACTGATGGTGACCTTTGTTACTTTGGTCCCAGCTCTCTGCAGGTCATTCACCAGGTCCCCCCGTGTGGTTCTGGGATCTTTGCTCACCGTTCTCATGATCATTTTGACCCCACGGGATGAGATCTTGCGTGGAGCCCCAGATGGAGGGAGATTATCAGTGGTCTTGTATGTCTTCCATTTTCTGATGATTGCTCCCACAGTTGATTTTTTCACACCAAGCTGCTTGCCTATTGTAGATTCACTCTTTCCAGTCTGGTGCAGGTCTACAATACTTTTCCTGGTGTCCTTCGAAAGCTCTTTGGTCTTGGCCATGGCGGAGTTTGGAGTCTGACTGTTTGAGGCTGTGGACAGGTGTCTTTTATACAGATGATGAGTTCAAACAGGTGCCATTCATACAGGTAACGAGTGGGGGACAGAAAAGCTTCTTACAGAAGACGTTACAGGTCTGTGAGAGCCAGAGATTTTCCTTGTTTGAGGTGACCAAATACTTATTTTCCACCCTAATTTACGAATAAATTCTTTACAAATCCTACCATGTGGATTCATGGATTTTTTTTTCACATTCTGTCTCTCACAGTTGAAGTGTACCTCTGGTGCAAATTACTGACCTCTGTCATCATTTTAAGTGGGGGAACTTGCACAATCGGTGGCTGACTAAATACTTTTTTGCCCCACTGTAGTTTGGACGTAGCCTTAGGTGAGTCAAAATTCAAGTCCACACATCTGCTTATAAAGACATGTAAACAAGGACTGCACTTAATGAATCTGCTGAATTCCTTTTCAGAAACTGCAGTAAATAAGCCAATATTCATAATTTATTTCCTGATTATAAATTTTAAATCATTTCTTTTCTAGCTCTGTTTTTTGTGTTTGTGTGTGTTCACTCACCCACCGAGAAAGAGCCTTACTCTACAGCTTCAACAAGCATTTCTTCTGACACTGCCTTATTGCTACTGCCAAAACACAGCTTTGCTTTCTGGTGAGAGACCTGTGGAAAAAAAAAACAGCAATCCTGTTCGAAGGCTGTTACCTGACATCTGACAGATCCAAATCTAGCAGACTATCTGCCTGGCAGACAAATGGCCTTGTCGATAATGAAATGAGCTTGGAGTGACCGGGGGCAGCAACATTTGGCGCATGGAGGGAAAGAGGCAGAAAAAGAGACAGAATTCATATTGTGTTTGATGTGTTAGGAGAGATCATGGGAATGGATGTGGTCATAAAGGCTCGGAGCGTGAAAATGCCAGGGTGACGGACGGCGCCACTTGAATGCAGACGACAATGTAAGCGTTTGAGAAATGGCATGTTTTGAATTTGTTCCCACTACAGCTGCTCTTGTGCTAAAGAGCTGTGCCTCTTGTGCTGATGTTTTCAGACACTTATTTTGCCCTCAGTAGAAGACTTGACTGGAGCAT
This sequence comes from Diplotaxodon limnothrissa, assembly GCF_057381915.1. Lineage (NCBI taxonomy): Eukaryota > Metazoa > Chordata > Actinopteri > Cichliformes > Cichlidae > Diplotaxodon > Diplotaxodon limnothrissa. Next base: position 33,256,801 of record NC_140607.1, read on the forward strand.
GCTGCAAGGGTGCAATTGGTTTTGCACTGGCTATTTTTGACCATTGGAGGAGGCACTATACATGATTGATCGACGAGGTATTTACAGTGGCTTGCAAAAGTATTCGCCCCCTTGAACTTTTCCACATGTTGTCACATTACAGCCACAAACATGAATCAATTGTATTGGAATTCCACGTGAAAGACCAATACAAAGTGGTGCACACGTGAGAAGTGGAACGAAAATCATACATGATTCCAAACATTTTTTACAAATAAATAACTGAAAAGTGGGGTGTGCGTAATTATTCAGCCCCCTTTGGTCTGAGTGCAGTCAGTTGCCCATAGACATTGCCTGATGAGTGCTAATGACTAAATAGAGTGCACCTGTGTGTAATCTAATGTCAGTACAAATACAGCTGCTCTGTGACGGCCTCAGAGGTTGTCTAAGAGAATACTGGGAGCAACAACACCATGAAGTTCAAAGAGCACACCAGACAGGTCAGGGATAAAGTTATTGAGAAATTTAAAGCAGGCTTAGGCTACAAAAAGATTTCCCAAGCCTTGAACATCCCACAGACTGTTCAAGCCATCATTCAGAAATGGAAGGAGTATGGCACAACTGTAAACCTACCAAGACAAGGCCGTCCACCTAAACTCACAGGCCGAACAAGGAGAGCGCTGATCAGAAATGCAGCCAAGAGGCCCATGGTGACTCTGGACGAGCTGCAGAGATCTACAGCTCAGGTGGGGGAATCTGTCCATAGGACAACTATTAGTCGTGCACTGCACAAAGTTGGCCTTTATGGAAGAGTGGCAAGAAGAAAGCCATTGTTAACAGAAAACCATAAGAAGTCCCGTTTGCAGTTTGCCACAAGCCATGTGGGGGACACAGCAAACATGTGGAAGAAGGTGCTCTGGTCAGATGAGACCAAAATGGAACTTTTTGGCCAAAATGCAAAACGCTATGTGTGGCGGAAAACTAACACTGCACATCACTCTGAACACACCATCCCCACTGTCAAACATGGTGGTGGCAGCATCATGCTCTGGGGGTGCTTCTCTTCAGCAGGGACAGGGAAGCTGGTCAGAGTTGATGGGAAGATGGATGGAGCCAAATACAGGGCAATCTTGGAAGAAAACCTCTTGGAGCCTGCAAAAGACTTGAGACTGGGGCGGAGGTTCATCTTCCAGCAGGACAACGACCCTAAACATAAAGCCAGGGCAACAATGGAATGGTTTAAAACAAAACACATCCATGTGTTAGAATGGCCCAGTCAAAGTCCAGATCTAAATCCAATCGAGAATCTGTGGCAAGATCTGAAAACTGCTGTTCACAAACGCTGTCCATCTAATCTGACTGAAAGAAGAATGGGCAAAGATTTCAGTCTCTAGATGTGCAAAGCTGGTAGAGACATACCCTAAAAGACTGGCAGCTGTAATTGCAGCAAAAGGTGGTTCTACAAAGTATTGACTAAGGGGGCTGAATAATTACACATGCCCCACTATTCAGTTATTTATTTGTAAAAAATGTCTGGAATCATGTATGATTTTCGTTCCACTTCTCACGTGTACACCACTTTGTCTTGGTCTTTCACATGGAATATTTTCTCTGTATGTATTATTGTAGGGTCTACCTTACAATATAAAGCACTTTGAGGTAACTGCTGTTTTGTTTTGGTGCTGTATAGATAAAATTGAGTTGAAAAAATGTAATTTGTCAGTCTGAGTCAATCTGAGTCATTCATTCTGATAACTTTTACATTTACAAATCATTTCTGTAGCATGACGTAGGCTGTGCTTTTATGAACTTTAGTCCCTTTAAATGGGGAATTAAGGGAAAATTTAAATTTAAAAAAAATTCTTATTTTAAAGAGGACCTCATTTTCCAACTCTATATTTTTATTCTTGGACTCTACTAGAGCTGCATTGCATGACTCAAAGCACAAAATAATCCAGATTAGTAAACCGTGGTACATCAACACAGTGTATCCACAGTCTGAACCAACAGTGGTTCCTCTGCCTTTAAGAAAAGATTGCCTGAAACTGAGCCTTTACTGCAGTCTGAAGCCTGAGCTTTTGGCTGAGAGGGATTATTTCGGGCATAACTTTTTATGTCATAAAAAAGGAAAAGTATAATAGTTCTCCTGTAATATTAGTCATGTTGTTCATGTAAATAATTTATATTCCATTTCAGCTAATCTGAAATTCTGCTTGTTTTCCTGCTTGACTTAATGCATCACAGTGTTTGTCTTTATTTCCTGCTTTGTACCGATTCTGAAAAAATAAGGTTGAATTTTAATTACTGTAGTTATTATATACAATATGTAATAATATCTATATTATGTTAAGAATGTACTTTATCATAGGACATTTTTGTTTTTGCAAATATGAGCATTTCAAAATTAAACTGGGACTTCCACACTAAACCTCATTCTTATCAGAAATATGATACTGGTGTTCTCGGCTGAACAAACACACCTCAGATATACTGATTATGTCTGTGTGCGCTGCCCCCAGCTGTGCTTTCTGAATTGGCTACTGGGAGCACTGACTCTGAATTACTGTGGCAGATTCGGTTCCCTAGCATAAGTAAGTTATGCAGGGGTCAAAGGTTATTACCACCCACAGATAAACTTTGAGAATACATGGAAAGAAAGCTGGATTTGAAAGTTTCCCTGAAACAAGATGTCTATCTAAAAACACACTGACTCTCTCACTCCCCTGTCTGAAAACCACAAATTGCCCAAATAAAATGAAACTTTCACCAGTGTGTTTTCTTGTCTTTGTCTTCATTATAACCACCTCCTGTTTTATGTTAGTAATTGCTTTTGCCTGTGCATTTCCAATCCTTTAACTTTGTGTCTTTGTTCTCATATGCTCTGCCCTGATGATGTTCACCTGGTCCTCATTACCCTGCTCCCCCTGCTGTGTGTAAATTCTTTCTTCGTCACATCATCCATGTCAGTTGCATCATCTCCTCCCCAGCACCTTGCATCATCATCTGCTGCTCTGGTTATGATTTACTTTTACATTTTGATATATTTCCCTTTGGTTTATTTCTTTCTTTTTATTGCCGAATGAATTATTTCTTACCTGACTTAGTTTTTCCATACATGTTCTCGTTTGCTATGTATAACAGTTATTAGTTGTCAAGTGTTTTCATGCTGAAGCTAAAAAGCCAAAACAGCACACCAAAAAATCTTGTTTCCTTAATATGTTTCATATGCATTGGATATTTATATCACAAGTTATGGAACTACCATATTCATGAATTAATCATTCATAATTTATTTTAGATGGTGTTTACATTTGACAGCATAATGGCTCATTCACAGTGAGCAATGGGCAACAAAAGCACAGAGAACATTAGAATTATGACAGCCGCTGTCTTCACTCTTAAAAAAAATGTGGATTAAACATGAACTCTCATTTTGTTACTGAAGAGTGAGCTTCAGTCCAAAGCCTAAATCATAGAACTCAGTGACATGGCCATCAGCTCCTGGCTTGTTACAGTGCTGACCTCCACTTGCTGACCAATGAGTAACACCTGTCAAATCAATGCTGGTCTTAAGCGACCCACCTGAAGAGACATTGCTTCTGTACTACAGTGAGCCTGCAATGAAGGGTGGTGGTGATCAGGAGCTACAGGCGCAAGCTGACAGTACTGGATGAAATATAAAGTCCAAAGCTCCAGAGGGGGTCGAGGCTTAGTGAGGAGATTGCATTCTTCCATCTTTGTCTTCCCCTCAGGTTCCAGCATCTGTGATATTGACCCGCCACAGGCAGTGGAAGTAAGGAAATGGAGGGGAAGCACAAAAGCAGCGGCTTTGTTCTTCTTAAAGCGAAGATTCACGATTGCTATTGGTTTGCATCTGTATTCCAGTGTAATTCCTCAAAGGCACTTCCATTCAAGGACTCCTCTTTAAATCTCCATCATGTTTTTCTCTGCTTTGATGTTGATCTATGATGAGCTTTATGATCTCAGTGTTACACATATTCCGCTGTGTTCCTTTTTCTATTGCCTCTGATAGCAATAGGAGAGACAGGCAATCTAATGACTTTAATGCTGCAGATTCTGTAAATGCCAGAGGAGACCTGAACGGGGAGAATAGATGAATTCATAAAGTTTAAAGGCGACTGCACCTCACTCTGCGACAATGGCTCCCTGTAGAACATAGTATAGGAATAATATTGCACATCACGGTGAGCCTTGAATAATTGATAGTAACGTGGGGGGAAAAATAGAGGGGGGAAATGCATCAAAGGGGAGCAAAAATGCTACAAAAGGATTTTTTGGCACCCAAACATCATCATGTTACATCCCTGAGGGCCTTCATTCAGCTTCAAATCCAATTTCCCAGAAAGTCTTAAGCTTTATGGGGCAAATGATCCAGCTGAGGTATTACTGTACAGCAAGACAAGGAGAGGATGAAATGAAACATTATCACAAGGTTACAACACTGCTGGGCCCTCTAACAGGCGAGCAGCCGTGATGTTGGGCATCAATCTAAAATACTGTGCAGTTTTTACGATAAAGTGAATTATGATTTTGATAATGGCCGGAGCGACTCTCGAGCTGTCTTTGCCTCGAAGGCCGGTTTTGACTAGTGTTGAACCACAGAAGGTTGGCAGAGTTATGAATGTATCACAGCAGCGCTATTATTTTCTATTCACAGAGACCCTGGCCGAGGCAAGACTACGATAAAGATGCAGAAAAAAAAGCAGCGACACTGAAGACAAACAAGACAAGTTTTTCAATGAAGGTATCCCTAACTCTTAGCACTGCATTTATTTCATCAATACATCCTTTTTCTATGTATTTTTCTATACTTCGTGTTTGGTGATTACAGAATTATAGCAAAACTCAATTTTTTAGCAACTTCTATGTCAATACCAAACACACAATGAAAAGTCTGATGTACCTTATTTAACTGCAGTCTGTTGAACTTGGTAACATGTTTCTATGTTACCACAAACACAGGTGCTGCAGTCTATTTTTAGTCAGACCATCCTTTGGCTCTAAATACTTACTTACCACATGAGCATTAACCCACAACTAAAAATATTCCAGAACAAATACACTTTGACTCTTGTTTAAATAGCATTTTATTGTCATTGTCAGACAAAACCAAACAAGTCCTCAATGTTTAAAAGGAATCCTATTTCATTGTTATTCTCCCTCTCTCCCTCTCAGTTCTTTCTCTAAAATAACCCATTTTAGCTCTCTTCCTCCTTCCTTTAAGCCAGCTTTTTTCTAATTGGTTGTCAAGCATAAACCGAAGGCTGGAGAGACAGGTGGGCGGAGCTTTTGTTAGCTCAGCCAGACCCGGGTGCCTGGGATGACCATATAGGGATAACTGTTGTGATTGACATTATGCATAATTAAACAGAAAAAACTGTGAGAAACTTTCAGGCTGACCTTTTAAAGTGTGATTGTCTGATAATGTGATTGTTTGCTGATCCATGGATGGATACTAATGCTGAATAAAACAAATCCCTGCTACCCTAAACCTTTCTCTTTAAAGTGTAAGCTGTCACAGGTACTTATTCATACTGACCTAAGACATCCTGCAATCCCATATGGGTGTAATCTTCAGGTGTCCACATACTCTCGTCCACAGAGGTTTTAATTTCCTCTGTCTGCCACCCCAAAGTCTTCTGAGATCTGGAGAAACTCAGATCTCAGCAGGAGGTCAGAGTTGGCCCACAACTTATCTGTGAAAGTCCTCTACCTGCCAAGCTCTGCAAAGAGAGCGAAATCCTCTGCTGTGACAAGTGTGCGCACACAAACACACACGAGCACATGCACACACATGCATGTGCATGCACACACACACAGAAAAAGAAAACTTTCATGCATTAACTCGTGCATTCACTTTAACCCACAGTAAATAGTAAATACATAAACACTGAATCATGGTGTACTTATAAAACTAAAATTAATTCTTCCATTTACTGAATAAAAGCAAAACAACACCTCTCTATCTCTCTCTCTCACACACACACACACACATATTCCCATTTACTCCTTAGGGGATGGCAGTGTATGGCAGTAAAGGACATTTGAAGAGCTGTTGCTGCTGTTGCTGAAGTGTTGTTCCTCCTTCCACTCTGATAATTAGGCTGATGGGAGTGTCACACACACTTAAGGCCCGGGTCTTCTTTGACAGGCAGGCAGGAGGGAGGGAGGGCATGGTGTTGGAGGGGAGGGAGAAATATGTCTGGCTCCTTTCTGTTGCTCATATGTCATCTTTAATTGTGAGATTGGTTGAGCTGAAGCTTTTCTTTGTATTCATATTGTGTGTCTGCATATTTCTACACACATGAAAATTAGGTCTCTCCAGGAGCTACACATTTAAGATTTAAGCTTCAGACTTTAAGGTAAACAGATTATTGTTTGAAGAGACAGCTTTTATTTTATGTCTCACCATCTCTAGACTTTTTTTGTTTGTTTTGTCTGCTTTACTTTTTCTTATAACTGTCCAAACACAGATGGCTGGATATCACACTGGGATCTTTCTAGCATGACAATAGTGAAGTCTGATTCAAAAACAGAACTCTGAAGCAGTTAGTCATCGCTGCTTAATGCCAGGTTTTGGTCAGTCCCTCAGAACGAAAACCAAGAGCCTCCATTGTGTGCTGACATTCAACAATAACAAGGGAAGAAAACAGACAGTAATGGCCTAATTTCTATTCTGAGAGTTGCTTCAATTTATAGAAATTTAATGCAGGCACTGAGATGGGTTGTTTTGAGTAATGGCTGTAGTTGCCATTGAGTCTAGCTACACTTTTTTGACACAGTTAACTGCCATTGATTGAAACCTTTTTCATGACCACTCTCATATGGAAAAATGGGATAAAAGACTAATCTAAAATTTAAAAAAAGGATTCTGAATTTTGAGGCATAGTCAGGCACTTCACAATTTCACATCACAAATTGATCATAAAACAGACGAATAATGTGAATAATACATTTGAATGTAAAGGTGTTGAATAAAAAGGTTTTAACCCCACTTTGATATTGAAATCATGTTCAGGTTAGGATTAAGTAACATAAATGAAGTGTTAAATCTTTCATTGAGGAGAAGCTTTGTCTTCTGTTGGTTGCTGCACGTTTGTGTGTGTGAATTTCTGAGTAAGGTTGGATTATGAATGATAAGACATGAGAAGATATAGACTAGATTACATGATCACATTGTAGGGTCTGCCCTGTGTGCTCGGGAAGGTGGCATTTAAAGGCTAGACTGTGTGTGCATTACATTTCTGAGTGTATGTGTTTATGTGGGCCTCTATAGCCTCACTTAAATAAATATAATGAGTATACAGCACTGTGCAAAAATCTTGAGCCACCCCTCATTTCTTTATATTGTGCTTACAAGGAGTCAGACTGTTTTGTAATTTTTCAAAGTGGTATTGCACACTAGTGCTTGAGGCTTTTTGAAGGTTTGAAGTTCTTCTTTGAACATTGGCTGCTTTTCCCTCTTTTATATACCATCCTTTGAGCCTGACCCTTTTAAGAGGAATTTGTTGTTTTTATGTGTTTATTAAGCTGCTTAGCACTGGATTTTTAATCATTCAAGTAGAAAAGAAGGCACCTAACTCAAGTGTTGAACCAGCATTGTCTGCACATAATAGACAAATTCATAAAGAACCCATTTGAAATTTTATCTTTGGGCATTTAGTTGCTAGCAGCCTGTCACAATTTGTCACAATTTCTTTAGCTTCTACTGTTTACCAAAGCCTCACCAGAAATGGTCTCAGTGGAAGGGTGGCTTTCAAAAAGCTATTCTTAATTAAGGAAGGGAAACACGGAGCAAATGCTGAGGTGTGTCAATTTATAGAAGAACTGGACTGAAACTCATTAGCAACAGGTCTTATGCAGTTAAAGTCACATTTGAAATTTTAGCTAGTGGTGTTTGGCATCTTGTCAAAACTGATGGAATTAGGAATGCAGAAAATTACTGTGTGATCCACCATCTGGGATGCAGCTGGTTTGCACCAGCTTTATTTGCATGACCAAAATATACTTCCAATCCAGTAATGGAATGAAAAATGGTAAATGGCCTGTATTTTATATAGCGCTTTACTAGTCCCTAAGGACCCCAAAGCGCTTTACACATCCAGTCATCCACCCATTCACACACTGGTGATGGCAAGCTACATTGTAGCCACAGCCACCCTGGGGCGCACTGACAGAGGCGAGGCTGCCGGACACTGGCGCCACCGGGCCCTCTGACCACCACCAGTAGGAACCGGGTGAAGTGTCTTGCCCAAGGACACAATGACCAAGACTGTCCAAGCCGGGGCTCAAACCGGCAACCTTCCGATTACAAGGTGAACTCCCAACTCTTGAGCCACGATCGCCCAAAACACACAACACAACACCACCAGTCATGGATTGGCCTCCAGAGCTCAAGACATCAACATAGACTAGAATGGAGAAGAATAAATTAGAATAGAATTGAATAAAATAGTCCTTTATTGTCATCATGTTTGCTTGTTTCACTAAATCAAGAGTTTTGTACGTTAAAACTACATGTGCTACATGTGAGAAGGGGACCTTGCTCAAATGCTGAAACGCTAAGGCAGCGGTTGTGGTTCAAATCCGTGTCTTCCCCCTGGTCTTTCTCCCAACTTTCACTATTAACCCCAGAGTGTGGCAGGTTATACACTTGCTTGACAAGTAAAAAGTCACTGGTTTGTTTCCAACTGGAGACAGAAATTTGCCTTTGCGATTGTGTCAGGAAGGACATCAGGAGTAAAACTGCCAAATCAAACATTCAGAGATACCGTGGCAACCCTTGTGACAAGTAAGCAACTAAAAGTAGACACAGACTTGTAAACCCCACCTCTACAGGCCATCTGTAACTTTCCTCAGGGTACACTAGCCTTAATTTGGAACCTAACCTTTATGTAATTTCTTTCTGTTGAACTGCACCAACACAGTTTCATGAATCTACCTTTGATGAGGTCATAGCATTTCCTACATGAAGCAAGGTTTGTGGCTTTTGTCAGCAACCAGGTCGCAATTTCTTTTTGGTGCCTTGGGAAATACAAAGCATGGAAATCTGGTTCCATACAAGAAAAGTGTTTGTTATAGTTAATATCTCCTGAATTTGGACACCTCACACCAAAAACTCTAGATAGGGAAATACACCAAATCCCTCATCATTAGTGTTTTTTGCTTAATTTTATGGTTTAATTTCGTTTTAGTTCACTATAACTAGGACCAGAGGTGTGCTATCACTGTAAGGCGATGAATGCAAAAATGCATCATTAATTTTTGTAACCAATGTTTAACCAATTAATTTTTAAAAATGTCGCAATTATGCAACAGTCACGATAACTCACATGAGCAAAATCGGAAAATAAAGACCTGCCCTGGGTGTATCCTGCCTCTTGCCCTATGTCAGCTGGGATAGGATCCAACCCTTAATCCTTTGCTCAACCGGATAAAAGGAACAAAATTCAAAGAAGGATAAAGACAGTAAATTAAATAAAAAGTAAAAAAAAAATCACATTTATACTCCCCATCCAACACATGTACACGCACACTTGTGCACTGCTGAGTCAGAAATGGAAGTTTAAATAAGAGTTGGGTCTGTTTGCTAAACTCTTTAGCTGGGTGATCACAGGCTTTCTGTCAGGATTCAGCTCTGCTTTGCCCTGCACTGCTTTCCAAAGTGCACTTTTCAGGCTCCAGAGAAGAATATAATTAGTCATCTGATCTCCTCATCACCACCATCCCCACCCACTGCAGATTACAGGTTTCATATCATTACCCCCTGATGAAAGACTGTTCAGCTAGCCTTCGCTCCCTGAGTCATCCTCAGGTTGTTGTTTCTTCTGTTTTCCTCTCCATTACTCTCACACATTTTTCCTCTTTCCTCCCTTTCCCTCTCTCTCTGCTCTCACTCTAATCATAAAAGGAATCCAAAAATCAAAAGGATTAATTCAGCGTCATTGGTTTAAAGCAATTAACTGCTGTTCCAGCTAATCCCCAGAGTTATGTCTCAAATCCAGAAATTGGCCACTGGAGATGTGCAGCTCTGCCCACACTACATTGTTTTGCCTGGTGAATGAAGTTGAAAGACAAGTTGTTTCCTTTTTCTTTTCTTTTTTTTTACATATACTTTGTGACAAAATAAGTAGTTTTTCAAGCTCTTTGATGAAAAAGGAGGATTTGTAAAACTTGGAATAATTAGGAGGTTTATCTTTGCATTTCAATGCCTCCCCCAGTAACTTTTTTTCATTTATTTGTTTAATTTTTTTAGCTGTGCAGACTTAATCCATCACATTCATGTGGGGTAATTAAAATAAGAACTATTTGTTCAATCTAAAGCCAACCAGTTTGCAAAAATTACTGGCTATTACAATTTTAGCTGCAGGTTTTTATAGCTATTCCTCATGAGGAATTGTGCTGTACATTTTAATAAGAGCCAAATATCCCACATTTTCCACGCTGTGATTAATTTTGTCACAGCTCATACAGAAGTTGAATCATCCAGGCCGGTATTTAACATTTTAATGAGCGCTTTATACTCTGGGAGATTTATTGTAGCATCACTGCATATGGCATCTATGAATAAACTAGTGCTGGATGCTGATTCAAAGGGATTACATATTAGAGAAAAAGTTTTATTTTGACGGTGTAGTAACCAAATATGAACACCAGGGGGCGCTATGCGCTTGTGAATGAAAGCCACCTACAGCCACAGTAACGCCATTGCGATGACATGAATTGCACAGTCTGATTTAGCATAATCAGACATAAGTACATTTATGTTACTTAAATGTCTGCAAACAATTATATTTCAGATCTTGTTTTTCAGAATAGGCGTATAAATCAGGTCTGAAATGACTTGATGCAACCCTACTTGTTTTTGTGCAAACCCTTGTAAACACAAACAAGTACAACGTTAGAGCCAGGGAGAGTTACAGATCTAAAACAAAACACACTGATGTAATAGCTGACAAGAGATTGACACAAATAGGCACCTGGTGAAATAACTTCATTTTGTACATCAACACCAGCGAGTTGTAAAGAGGACAAAAGTCCAAGGCACAGTGGCCTGGGCAAGACACCCATGACTTTGTAATGAATGTGTGAAGTAAAGAAGTGCTGAGAAAACAAAGCTACAGTGGCAGCTCAGTATGTACTCTTCTCATGTGCTCCTAGGACAGGGGTGTCAAACTCAAATACACAGTGGGCCAAAATTCAAAACTGGAACAAAGTCGCAGGCTAACGTTAATATTTATTGAAAAAAAATCTTCCTCTAGATATAAGAGTGAATCTTTTCTTATGGACTCAAACAAGTTTTGCTGAAAAACTGAATATGGAACAAGCAAAGCTTAATACTAAACAATATATATATTAGCTGTATAATACCAGTAGGCCAGCTCTAATAGTAATTTGGTATGGCTTCGCGGGCCAAATGTAATTAGGCTGCGGGCCAAATTTGGCCCGCGGGCCAGAGTTTGACACCTATGTCCTAGGAGATATCCCTTCAGCTTGTGATTTTCTTTGTAATTCCCTTTAAAGGCTATGCTCTGACTCCTCAGAGGAGTGAATGCTCTTTTATAAAAGACTGTTTGATATGATGATAAATGGTTCCCAGAGATGTGGAGGGGACCTGAAAATAAGGCTATCAAAGATGGACTCCAATATAGACACAAAGCACTGCCTATAATAAGCCTATAATTTCAAAAAGAAAAAAAAAAAACACCATAATGTTGAATATCATGGCAGTGTTGGGTTGAGATTGTGTTCCCTGCACCACCGTCCATCTACTCTAGAGCTGATTACTTTCTTGCCTTTAAGAGAGAGAGGCTTAAAATCCAGATATGTGATATGGGATCAGTTGATCATTCAGATCCGTTATCTATCCCACATAGCAAGCAGGTCTAGCCCAGATCTGGTATCAAGCCGGCACTGCTGGCTGACTTCTGGCATGATAAGATGTATGTCATCCAGATATGGGCCAGGCCTGGCATAGATGGCACTGTCTATGTGATGGCATGCCACATCTGGCTCGATTGTGGTTTGGTTCATGTGGCCCAGGCTTATAGAAAACAGGTCTGGCCCAGATCTGGCATCAAGCTGGCACTTCTGACTGACTGGTGTCATGGTAGAGTATATGTCAACCAGATGTGGGCCAGGTCTGGCAATGAAGACCCAAATGCCATGTTGCAATACTATACTGCTAAAACTTTTTAGCAGTATAGTAAACTTTTCAAATGCAGGTTTGACAGGTTTGTGAGTGTACACTTTATCCAAAACTTAGTGAGGATCTACTCATCTTTGCCAGTGGGTGGCTGTAGCTCAGGCAGTAGAGCAAAAAAGAAAAAAGAAAAAAAAGAAAAACGCTATATAAGAAGTCCATTCACTGCCTCAACAGAGTTTTGTCATGTTACTTTTGCACTATTATGCACATGTTGTTATTACATGGCTTAATTAAGGTACACATTAGGCTGTCATCTGGGGCCAGAGCTGAAACTGTTCTGGGCCAGAAATGACCACCAGTGTCTCTGCAACTGGCCTTGTGCTGGCCCATGTGTGGGCCACCGTTGGCCCACACATAAGCACATTGTGTGGGCCAGATCTGGGCCATACCGATTTTGCTATGTGGGATATAGTTGACAATTTGCATTACCAGAATTCCAGATGTTACTTCATGGAAACTGAACTTGAATATCCTGAATAACCCCTGGTGAAAAGGTGAATGGCAACTGAAATAGGAACCTATTTCAAAGAACAAAATTGGAGAAGTACCACCTCCCATGGTGTAAAATTATTGTCCAATCAGCTGAATTAATGATAGGGAAGAAAAAAAAGAAAAAAAGAAGAAGAAAAAACAAAAAAGGACTGATTAACACAAAACAACAGCAGTTAAAAAACTATAAAATAAGATCAACAAGATATACACAGAAGAAATAATTTCTGAAACAGGAAAAATGCAAAGTGATAAATAAAGCTGTGGAATTACTAGCATATAAATTGAGTCGACAACAAGCATACAATGTTACAATGTGATTGTCTTGAACCAGGATACGCCAATATTTAAAGTAGACGAGATCCAATAAAGTTCTGACATGCACTACAAAGATCTTTACTCACAGCTGCGATTAGATAAAGCCAAACTGAGTGGTACCTAAGCTATCTGAACCTACCTAGTATCAATAAGCCCAAAATAAAACTTTGAGTGTCCTTTGAGTGCCCGATTGCATAACCCTCTTCCCCCCATAGAGAGAGGCCGTAATCTCTATTACACCAAAAGAACATAAAGATAAACTGAAGTGTAAACAACATCAATCAGTAACCTACAGGATTTACCAAGGACAGACCTAAGTATGCACAGGAAGAGCACTGCACATTATCTGGCACATACAGCAAAATAAGACAAAACCTATACTAATGGGACAGAAGAGAGGGTCTTTGACTCAGTTAAGTGATCCTTCTGTTACAGAGTACCACTTAAAATGGATTTCATAAGATGTTCATTAAAAACCAGCAGCAAGAATTAAAATTGATGGTAGCCTCTCAAAATCTTGTTTAGTGCAAGCAAGGCTTCCCTTGTCTCCCATATCTGTTTATTCTGTTTACAGGTCTCTTTCGCCAATTCATAATAGAGAATGGTGAGATTAAGGGTATAAGATTATTGACAGGGTAGCATAAATTATCATTATTTGCAGATGATGCATTAATCTTTATGACTCATTGATTAACAGCTGAAGAGTAAATGAAATCCTAAAGACGAGGCTGGGAAAAGGGGGGAAATTACGTATTTGTAGAATGCACTCCACACACAATGTCAGGTTTATTTTGGTGTTTATACAACGACCCACAGTCTGGTCAGCGCTGGTCTCTGCTTTTCCTCCTCTCTCCTCTCTCGCCTCACTAAAAGGGGAAAAAGACCATCATCAGTCCAAACCACCAGCTGTGTTCTCACCTGCCTTCCCGACATGTGATTTTAAGTCTATATAAATTAAAAAGCATAGAAAACATGCGCATAAATGGACACGGAATTACACAGCAAATATAGCTTCAAATTCACATAAAAAATAAATTAAGAAAACATAATAATCAGAACACGTACTTATCTGATGGTTTGTTTGTTCATATTTATATTTAAAAATACAAATGCTATAAAAAAATGCTATTAGGACCAATCTTTCAATGGAACTAAGCCCTACTTAGCCAACTTACCGAATTTTAGTATTTTCTAAGAAATGAATGTGATATCATGTAGTTATTAGTTTCAGTTTTACACACCATTAAACCTTTACCCCATTTGACCAATCCCTATTTTAGCAGGTCTTACTTGTTGTAACCGTCACTTTTTCCAGTTTTTCAACACCTTAGTCCAAACGTCATTCTTCACTTTAGATGTGGGAGCTCAAACCGGCTCGCCCATAATAACTGCTTTTGTGAAAACAATAGCAAGAATAATTACCAGTAGCAAAAATTATGCAATCTATTATTACCTTTGTCAAGGAAATTATCTGATTAGGTTTGTCTGCACGTTAGCAGGATTAGTCAGAATGCTTACATGGATTTGCATCAAAATGTAATCCCATGTTACAAATATATATGTCATTAAATTCAGAAATCAATCTGGATCAGGCAATATTTGGAATCATTCTTTACCGCTGAGAGATATTGGATATGTATCAGCCATAGTGGAGATATTGTTGCTGTTGTTTTTTTTATGTTTCTGTTAATGTAACATGCATGTATTAAACCGTGTTTATCGGTGATGGAACGTGTACAGTAAACAAGGCAAATAAATAGCATATATGCATGCAGTTTATACATATGCCATCAAATATGCAGAGATAATAGCTGGTCTGATGAGCAGACTATGGCATTAATATTAAACTGAACTACTTTAGTATCCGTTCTTTTCTTTGTTGAGGATAGAAATTAAAGAAATGTCAGATATAAGGTCAGGATTTAAGGAGCAAGTAATGCGTTAATAGTAATAACTATTAAGTTTTAAATATTATTTACATTAAATACTCTGAACATACAGATAAAGCAATAAACAAGTGACCAAGTGTGTAACGTTACCTCTATTCAAAAAATCATACAGTATGTTTGCTTAAGATCAGGCTAAAAGTACAATTCCACAAAATTACAAAAACGTAAAGATGGTCATGGTGCAGGTCCATTCTTGCAGGGATTGTAGAAAATAAGTGCTTATATACTGCAGACTGCAGTTGACTGCAGAGGGGTTTAAACTAAATATAGTTCACTGTTTGGTGTGGATGTCAATGCCTTAATGTTATTGTCACTGCAGAACAAAACACAATCTATGTATATATATTTATATATATAATTTGCCTTTTTGTGGGAGTGACTTATTATGTGTTTGGAAGTTAAAACCACATTGTGTAGTGAAATAGCAAACAAAAAGTTATTATCATTGCCCTGTAATCAACACAGAGGCCTCCATGCTGCATAAGATAAAAGTCTACCTATCTGTGTGAGCTCAGAAGATTACTCCGAACTATGGAGACTTTCTAAAGCTTAAAGCCGTTTTTGGTAATCATCTAATCCCAGTATTTTTGCTGACGTACCTAAAATAGCATCATTTTGTTACAAATTATTTACTCGAATAGCATAACTACCTGAAAGAGATTTGTATAGTGCTTATGTTTGCTTTTGTCAGTTCATGATTGCTTCAGGAAACCAGCATTTTTGTGCTCACACAAGTAGTTCTTCTCATACTATCATCGCTTCTTGAGCCTTATTACGGCTCATGGTGCCTAACTTTCTCTAGTTCCTAATCTCCTATTTTATCATGTATAACTTTAACTATTAAAGTAAACCGGAGAGTGGAACTTATGTAAAAGTTGTTTTCCGAGTTAACTGTGTGGGTGTGCTTATTTCACATTAGGAAATAACTTGCAGGAAGTGTGCCATTACGGTAAAAGCTGTGTGCTGAATGTTAATGAATGTTAGCGCTTATCAGTTCTCACAGGACCTTTTTTTCTTCTCCCCCCGCAGAGTGAGGTTAAACATGGTTATTGAACCTTTTGCCACATGACGGACTACTACCCCCTCCCTCATCATGTGACCAGTCAGCTCCAAAGGATTTGACAAGGAGCAATAAACCCACAGCAACAATCTATGTGGTATGCAGCCTGTCGCATCTAGTGTGGAATGTGATTCGTTAGCTTGGACTCATGCCAGAGTTGTGAATGCACATCCACATGTCTGTACATGTGGTATACATATGTGTGCATAATAAACACCATGTAGTTCTGATGACATGTTTATCATATGTATCATTCTCTACTGTGCAGCCCACCTGGGAAAGTTTCCAGGATGCTAGGAGTTCTGAAGAAGTTTTACAGATTGGTGGAATCCAAACAGTTCAACCACAGCTTTTTGTGAAGGTGCTAGAACCCTGCCTGATTTGCACAAGACATCATATTTTGCATTTGTGATGTAAACTTATTTTAAAAGTTTATTCAAAAGATAATAAGGACTTTGTTTGACGTATTGGTCTGCACCTCACACTAGTCAAATGAAAGTTTAATCATCCCAAAGATGATGGAAGAACATTATTATTTGGCTAATAGAAATAATAGTAAGGGCACAGTTAAGAAATTTAAGCTCTGAATGCACCGAAATTGACCAAATGCATGATGCACTAATTTTAAATACTAATAAACACTATCATCTGTAGTTGTTGGGGTAGAAAAAAAGGTGAAAATTGTCTATCAAAAATATGACACTCATTGACTGAACATATTTAGTTTTTTTTATTTACTTTGATTTAATTTAATTAGAATATCATATAGAAGCTAGCTGCGAATGACTTGTATTTTCAGAACAGGTGAAGGTAATACATTAACACAGCAAATGGCATGGCTACCAATGCTCAAGACATCAATATATGTACAGTATTAAAACAGTGCAAAGAAGAAGTTATTTCTTCTCATCATGAATTCTGAAAAAGTCTCATCATTTCAAAAGTCCTCCCTGACCTTGCTCCAATCTTTAGCTGACTAATAAAATTCTAACTCCTGTCAATTCAACTCATTGCACTGCAAAAACTCAAACTCTTATCAAGTATATTTGTATAGTTTCTAGTCAAAATTTCTCATCACACTTAAAATACGAGAAATCAGCTACAGAGTAACATTTCAGTGAGATATAGGAACTTGTGAAAAAGTCTTGAAAACATATTGTTTTATTTTATTGTTTTATTTTTTGTACCTTTTAACATTTCACAAAGTAAACTTGTTTTGTATTATGAACACATGTTTTTGTTGGCTGGTTAGAGTTGCATGGATCGCAGATTTATCTGTTTTTTGTGAATATAAGCTGCTGACTGGTGAGCTGAAGTTTCAGCTTGGTACGTTAGTGTTCATCAGTTAATCATAAAACATATTTAGTGCTTATAACAAATATATTATGCTAAATAAAGACAGATTTTTCCACAATGTATATGATAGTAAGAGTTAGTAAACCTCTATTAAAGTCTCCCTCTGCAGTCTGTTGTTTCTTAGATTCAGCATTGAAACTGAATTTAAAACAAAACATAGATGACATTCTGTCGCCTCATCAACCACCAAGATCTCACTGCCTACAGACATTCAGTAACTCTCATTGGATAATGTTAATAAATATCTTTCACTAAATATGAACGTTTTCTACCTGTCCTTGTTTAAATTATGAAAGAAATTATTATGCCTGAGAATCTCTAGAATGTCGAATACTTTCCACTAAACAGTTGTCTTCTACTTTGGTTAGTTTTTTTAACAACCATTTAAAAAACATATTTTGCTTTTGTTTTATTTTTTACTGCAATTCCTGTAGAGTAGCTTTTATAGTGTTAATTCAGTATGTGCTACAAAATAAAAGCCTTTCCTTTACATTAGGTTTGTGGGCATTTTATTTTGAATTGTTCCAATCATGGCACTTCAAAGGAACAGCGCATCACAGGAACAGCCTGTGATGTCACAGTGCACATTCTACTGGAAAACCCTATAAATAGGGGAGACGTTCAACCAACTTTAGTGGATCTCAGATGGCAGAAACACAAAGCAACCTGGTTGTTAAAACAAAAACAAGGCGGACGCAGAGAAACGCACACGCACACGCTGACGCATCTACAATGGCAGAAGCAAAAATAGAAATGGTCATCACACCAAAACCTGAGGTTGATAAAGCCGCACAACCAAATACTAAAAAGTCTCCTGTGGCACAACCACCAAAGGAAACGGTTGTGAAACCAAAGAAACAAAAAAAGCAAAAACAGAAAAGAGTGGCTGAAGAACCAAGAAGACCAATTACTCGGGCATATGCCCGGGCTCTTCTTGAAGCTCAAAACAGCATGGCTGATGGAGCAAACCCAAAAAATGAAGAAATGCTCCCCATTTCAAATGCAAAGGAGGACATGGAGAGAGAGAGAAATGGGAAGAACCCCAGCAGACCAAACCCTGTGCCTAATGGAGGGACTTGGGAGTATCAACCCATTCCCACATTTAGACCCCCGTTTAATCCCTGGCACGAGATTGCTGCTCTCAGACACCAACTGGAAGCCTCCCAATACCATCAGAACGACCTTTACGGTAAAATGGTAGGTGCAAACAAGAGGGCCTCTTATCACCAGCTTCAGGTGAACAAACTTCGTGAAGAAATTCACGAGAACGAGCAAAATCACGAGGAAACGATCAAAGGCCTCATAGAGCAGCTGGAAGAGGCTTCTAGTAATAAGCCCTATGACATCAGTGAGACAGACACTCTCGTGAGTGACAATGAAGCTATGGTCATATTGGATGAGGTGATTGCTACCCTGCAGGACCAAATCAGCCACCCTACCACAGAGCAGTGTGTGGAGTCTGCCACTCCAACCACAGAGGCTTCACACACTGACTCTGTAGGACTGAAGTCCTCTAAGGAGGCTGAATTTGAGCTCAAATGTAGGATTCAGCAAGAGCAGATTGAGATGCTCCAGAAACAGCTCCTAGCAGCTCAAAATCAGCTTGAAGAGCAGGCCGTTAAACATAGGCAGGAGCAGGAGACACTCAACCTGGAAATCAGTGACCTGAAATCCCAGCTCTGCCCCAACAAGGCCCTTCATGATTTGAAGCTAGAGTCTCTGGAGCGAGAGCTGAAAGGGGCCAAAGCCTCCTCACTTAAAATCCCACAGCAGCACAAAGAACAAAATTCCACTGCTGCAAATGAAATGCACAAATTTGAGCTTCCGAAAGAAAACGAGACTGGAGAACAGGACAAGATGGAAAAAGAGGACTCACTGCCATCCACTGCAAGGTCTCTGCAGGAGCCTCAGAAAGAAAAAGACACCACAGAACAACAGAAGATAGAAAAAGAAGAGTCAGCTGCATTTTCTGTACAGGAATCTTTGCAAAGTGTACAAGACAAACAGAAAATGCTCAATGTCAAGGTGGCTGAACTCAAGACTGAAGTCAAGAGCCTGCCAGAGATTCCGCCAAGTAAGAAGAAGAACAAGAAGAAGCGGAACTGTGCGCGTCCCCAATTTCACATAATTGGTGTCAACATCAAGTCCTAAAAATCATATTTATATACAACTAAATTGTCAGTGAACATTTGAACCCCTCTCGGTCAAGACAGAAGGCCACCCCTTCCTGAGCCCGGTTCTGTCAGAGGTTTCTCCCTGTTAAGAGGGAGTTTTTCCTCTCCACTGTCGCCAAGTGCTTGCTCATAGGGGATTTGGGGGCTTTTTTTTAACACCAACCACTGAAAAGTTCACTGACATCAAATTTAAGACTCAGCAAATATGGAAATGGATCATTCGTCATCAAGTGAGGAATCATCCATTTAAAACATGTTTGCTGAGTCATATTTAGTTGTATATAAATATGATTTCTGTCACACTAAGGCCAATCACAGACTAATTTGGACAATTGGTAAAAAATAAATAAATTGAAAAAATTGAAAAAAAGTAGTTGTGTCATTGTTTCGTGTAGATTTCAAATAACATGCCATTTTATGTCAACATATTTCTGTTACATTTGTAGTGCTCGTGGTTTTATATTCTTATGATCCTGTTTGTTTGATGAGTATATCCTTCTGCCTTACTTCACATATTTACTGCTGCTTGGCTAGCTTTAGTCATGCTAGCATCAGCACGGGTAGAAACAGATACACATCAGAGACATCACATGTAGCTTGTGTTTATGTTCAGAGTGACATCTGATTTAAAAGCAGGCAGCAAAGCACTGAGCAGCATATCAGTCAGCACAGAAAACAAATGCCATAAATGTCATCAATTAGGCTGGAATAATTTGTTTCTGGTGGCTTCTATTGTAAGTGCTTTACATTTCAGCATGGCATCCTGTATGTGTCCTACACTGAGGACACTTGAAACTGGTCATTTTCTTAGAATGGAGCTAAAGATAAAAACAAAACAAAACCAAACTTTCATAAGAAATCTTTATTCTGCAGTAAGGGACATTAAAAACCTAATAATGTTATCATTAAAAATATTAAAATGTGAAGTAAGAGCAAAATGTATGTTTGATACATTCAGTCATTTCATTTCAGTAGGTAAATAGTGTAAAACATATTTGCTTATATAGGAAATATCTGTTACACAGAGTGGTGATAGCATGACTCGTTCAAGGTAACAGTGAATGAGCAACAACTGGACTTAAATACATAAATAGCCCTTTTTGAACTAGAAGTCATAGTCATACATTTCATTCACACCCAAATGCATTGGGGACAATCGAAGGTTCAGTATCTTGCCCTTTGACGTGTGGACTGAAGCACTGATTAGTACACATAGCCACAGCTGCCCAACATAAATGATTCCATGTTGGTTAAAGACCAAATCAATCAGCTGCATATACACTGCAAAAACTCAAACTCTTATCAAGTATATTTGTCTTGTTTCTAGTCAAAATTTCTCATCACACTTAAAATACGAGAAATCAGCTACAGAGTAACATTTCAGTGAGATATAGGAACTTGTGAAAAAGTCTTGAAAACATATTGTTTTATTTTATTGTTTTATTTTTTGTACCTTTTAACATTTCACAAAGTAAACTTGTTTTGTATTATGAACACATGTTTTTGTTGGCTGGTTAGAGTTGCATGGATCGCAGATTTATCTGTTTTTTGTGAATATAAGCTGCTGACTGGTGAGCTGAAGTTTCAGCTTGGTACGTTAGTGTTCATCAGTTAATCATAAAACATATTTAGTGCTTATAACAAATATATTATGCTAAATAAAGACAGATTTTTCCACAATGTATATGATAGTAAGAGTTAGTAAACCTCTATTCAAGACTAACAGAACAGACTAACACAAGTGCATTCATCATTTTAACTGGACCAACACTAACAGTGTCCTGAACACGTCTCTGCTAGCTAGGAATGAGGGGCAATACATTCTTCGCTAACTTGTAGTAGTTGATGGTTTAATGACAGGAAGCTACCTGATAAATGACACTCCAGAACAGTTGTGCAGAGATTTAGGGGGTTGGCACTGGCATTTTCACCACAGTCTGTAACATTGTCCACTCCAAAGCTCAGAACTGAATCATTCTGCAATTAAACAGATCATCAAAGTCTGGTTTCAGGTCTCGTTTCTGACTCAGAAGGAGGACAACATGGGGGACTGGGAAATGTAGAACTTCTTCTGTGAATGTGTTTTGGAGAAAGTTTTATTAGTCTGTTTTTGATTCTTACAAAGCCAACATATATACTCACTGGTCACTTTCTTACATATCTGGTTAGACCTCCTTTTGGTTTCGGATCTGCCTTAATTTTTCTTGGCATAGATTTCATGAGGTGCAGGAAACATTCCTCAGAGACTTTGGTCCATATTAACATGATAGCAACACACAGTTGGTGCAGATTTTGTCAGTTGTGCATAGATGATGCAAATCTGCCATTCCACCAAATCCCAAAGGTCCTGTATTGGACTGAGGTCTAGGGACTGTGGACACTACACTAAACTGTTTTTCATGTTCAAGTAACATGGTGTGTTACCCTGCTGAAAGCAGCCATCAGAAGATTGGTGCACTGTGTTAATAAAGAAATAGACACGGTCAGCAACAATCTTTAGACTGGTCTCTTTTCTCTCTTTTTTGGACCTTTCTCTCTAAACAGTGTGTAAAGATGGTGGTGTGGGAAAATCCCAGTAGAAGTAGCAGTTTCTGAAATAAACCAGTTTGTCTGGTATAAATAACCAAGCCACATTCAAAGTCACGTAAATCACCTTTCTTCTCTATTCTGATGCTCGGCTTGAACTTCAGCAGGTCATCTTGACCACGTCTACATACCTGGATGCATTGGGTTACTGCCACATGATTGGCTGATTAGCTATTTGAACTGGTGTACCTAGTAAAGTGCCTGATGAGTGTTTATTTAAGTTTAGACTTTAGTTGTATATTAGTGTTCTAGCTTGCTTTGGAATATAGATGATGGAATTGCTTTATGTATCTATTTCTTTTTGTTGTCTGTTTGATTCCCTTTGATCTATCAAATTAAACTTAAGCGTCAGGTCCAACTGCCCAGGGAAGGGCATCATGCCCGGCTGTGTTTAAGGGTCACTCTGCCCCATTATATTATCATGCTCCCTCAAACATCAGGTGACCCAAACTCAGGCTTGGATACTGTAACTAAGACAAGACCATGCTCATCTTTCTGTACGTCACTGGCAATGCCTCCCAGAATTACACCTTCAAACATTGTAAAAACGTTCAGATCTTTAGTGCTGTGTGCTGAAGTTTTGTGTGGCCCAAACTTCCCAGAACCTTTCTTTCTGTTTTCTTTTTCTCTTTTTTTTGTATTTTGTATTTTGTGGTTAGTTTTGCTATTCTTGCTAACTTACTCCTTCTTCTTTTATTTATTCTAAGGAAACCGCTGTAGCTGTTGCCAAATGTGAAACTCATCGTAGAACCACTTCCTATTTGCAAGAACAACTTGTCCTCTAAAGGCTTACTTGTGCCTGTGCTTTGACTATCAAAACCTGTCAGAACAGGCAAGGATGAATCAATATCACAAAAAGTGCTGTAAAGAGATTCAAAATATATATTTAATAAATGAAAGTGTTACAAGTTATTATTCAAAAGGGCACATTGATGTAAATACAGAGTTAATGGATAACTCACTGAATATACTAAAAGTTACACCACAGAACCCAGTTAAACTCATATTGACCTTTGACCCCCACGCCACCTTTCAGTGTGTTTGTGACTTTCTTTCTGTTAGATAACAATAATAAACTCTGGTCCATCTTTTTATAGTCTCAGGTAGGAGTTTGGAGGAACTGAAAGAGACTCATTTTACCTAGAGATATTTTAGTTATCTTTGACATTCCTTTTTAAGTAAGGAAAATCATGTTTGTCTAATTAATAAAAATTACTGTGTTATCTAAATTCTGTTTTCAATTTTAAAAAAAAACTTCTGGCACCTTCTAATCCTTCTTATCATTTATGATAAGATAGTCTGTGTATGTATGTTGTTAAAAGTTGAGTGGAAGGAGAGGGTGGGACTGGGAATAGAGACAGCAGCAAGCCTGCACACATTTCAAGAATGCTACAGTCCCACAGCCTTCACTGGGCCCTGGAGAGGGGGAAGGTGGTGTGTAGAGTGGCAAACCAAAACATGAGGGAGGAGGGACAAGAATTCTTCCATTTGAAGGTCTCACTTGGCTTTTAGAATTCACGTCTCGGGGCGTTTAGTCTAGACTAAGTGGAGATGAAGGCACAAAATAACTGTGCACATGAATATGAACTGATTTTAATTGATTGCAAATAGATTATTGGTTACAATAATGTCCCCAGTTTAGCTAGCTGAAATGTTTCTACTGCATAGATTTCTACAATTTACATTTCATACATTTCATACTTGTTGTTTGATTGTTTCAAAGATCAATCAGTCATCAGCCTGTCCTCTGTGGCTCCGGAAGAAGCATTCTTGTCTGAGAACCCTGAAGATATTGTAGTGTCTTCAAGGTTTTCTCAGTTTTGACTTGAAATTTCAAAATATAACAAAGTTACCATTGTGCAGTTATAATGCAGGTAGAGTAAAAGATGCCAAAAGATGCCTGGATCTTGCAAATACAAGATCCAGGGTTTTACAACATAACTCACAAAAGGACTAAAGATCAGGATACATGTTTTCTTCATCCTGAGTATATGTAGATTTTGTAATTCAAACTGTTTTAACAGCTGCAACAGCTGCAAGACTGACTTGCTGGTGCCTTAAAGTGTGGACATAAGTGAGAATCCGTGTACACAGTCTGATGTTTGTTTTCTGTGGAGTCAAGCAACTGAAAGTGAAAGTCATGGTCTTGGATTTAGTGTTATAAACATGAACAGTGTTCTTAAAGTAGAGAGCAAAGAACCAAGGACGAAAGCTGTCCTCAATAAAGTTCATCTAATCATAAAATTGCTCAAGTGCAAGCAACAAAAAACATATTTAAAAAAGAGTGAAGTTTAATGTAGTGAGAGAGGAGGAAAACAGGAGAAAACACAACAGAATTAGACATTTACATTTGCATTTTATGAGGATTTTAAGCCTTTTGATGAAAGCATTTCTTAGGAATACAAGTCTAATCATCACTACAAGCGGTCAGAAATGAGAACAGTAACAATAATCATGTCTTTGAAAATGTACCAGAAATTTTGAACTAAATATGATAGAACACGCAGAATGTGAATGATGAAGTCATGTAGGCATCCTGATCTTAAAACCCTGTGTTCTTTCCGCTACAAGATATCAAAGGCAAAGTGACCAAAGCCACCTACAGGAAAATTCAATATTTGCTCTACTCCAGTGACAGGCCCTCCGTGCTCCTGTAGTTGTGAAAGTGAATTTGTCTGCATGCAATGTTTGATTAGTGGTGAAAAACTGTGCAACCTGAAGTTGGGTCTTGAAATAGCTGCTTAAAGACTGAGTCGTAGTGAAATCAACTTTAAATAACGACATTTTGCATTGTGAAATAAAGCAGCTTAAGCTTGTTTTGCAATTTCAGATTCAATCTATTAATTTTTGTATTATATCCTCTTTGTAATTCTTGTTGCTTGAAAACAGAGTAATCTTGTGTTTAAGTTATATTCCGATCATTTATAAAATCTATTAATGGGCACATAACACACTTTCATCATTTCCCCTTTTCTATCTTCCTGCTACTGCATGCATCCTTGGTTAGCACTTTATCATATACTGATAAACTTCCCTGTAGTCAGCTCTTTGCACATGTAGTCACTCTTATCTCAGCTCAGATAGTTAAGGGTAACTGCACAGTTCTCGAAGCCACAAACACACTGGAATTTTCTACTCCATAGTTTTTCCAGAGATCTATCAGGGCAAGAGCTAGTGATTAACTGGACTTCTATGTCATTGTGACAAATGACACTTTTCCCAAGATCAAAGTCATGTCTGGTATAGCTGGTTAAAGGCTGTCTTTACTAAACTAGCTGTGTCACGTTAGACTAAAGTACAGCGGGAAACCACCTGTTGTAGTGGTAAGAATTCAGCCCTGCTGTCATGGCTGATTATTTTAAATATACTGTGCTCTATGTCTAGATTCTGACTTTAATCCTTTATTTGTTCCCAGACAATAAATTTGTTTGGTGACCCTTTATTCTTTTGTGCACTATGATTTGTGGTTAAATATTTGCAGGACCTTACCATTCAATTCACAGTGTGAGGGCCATTGCGTGGGGGCCAACGTGGGGGCCCTTCATGTTTGTCACACGGTGCCAGTGGTGGACCTGCCAATTCTGGTATTCTACACCAAATGCCAATCTACACAATCATTGACCGAAGTGCTCACTACAGGATGTCGGGCCACCCTCACGAAGTCTGTTTCTAATTGTTTGGTCGTAGAAACAGACTGAGAGGAGCAGATACCAGTCCTGCTGATGGGTTAAGGACCTTCTGTGGCCCTGTCCAGCTATCATAGACTAGCTGCTTATCTCCTGGAATTTTCTCCACGCTCTTGAGACTGTGCTGGGAGACACAGCAAACCTTATAGCAAAGGCACATATTGAAGTGCCATCGTCATGCTACTGATTGTGGCACTTGCCTTGGCCAAATGCAAAAAGAGTGAAAACATGAAAAGATAAAGACGGAAAAATGTCCGAGGCCTCCACGTGTAAAATCATTCCTGTTTTGGGGCTTATCTCATTCTTTCTCCTCTAGGACACCTGTTGGTAATTTCGTTAACACCAAAGCAGCTGAAACTGATTAACAACCCCATCTGCTACTTAAGTGGATCAATATCCCGGAAGGTTAACCGACTTGATGCTATACTCTGATTAAAAATGGTAAATGGTAAATGGCCTGCATTTGTATAGCGCTTTACTTAGTCCCTAAGGACCCCAACGTGCTTTACACAACATTCAGTCATCCACCCATTCACACACATATTCACACACAGGTGATGGCAAGCTACATTGTAGCCACAGCTGCCCTTGGGTGCACTGACAGAGAAAGAATTCCTTCAATTTTGGGGGGAAGTTTATTAAGGATTGCTTTTAATTCAATTCACTGTCCACAAAGCTGTCTGTGCTCTAGATAGCATACTAGTATTGAAGGAAATCTCTGTCCGTAGATAGAGCTTTTCCTCCTAAGGCATGGGCACCAATAAGCAGAGTTCATCCTTTAACATATAACAAAATTAAAATATTCTCATGCATGATCAACGGGCAATCACGGTACCGGCCGGAGTACCGGGAGCAGTTCAGAAGAACAAGAAGACACGGAGACCGTTCTAGGTGTCATTCCAAACTGACTCAGAGGTTTATTTATCATACAACAGCTTATATAGAGGAAAAAGGTTCGTGTGTCAGCAGATTCTCAGTTCAAACCGGTACAGACCAAATAAGGAAACGTCTTCCTGCCTTGTGAGCAGAGAAGTATCCTTTGTGTAGTTTATCAGTTCAGCTACAATTTATGATCATTCCAGCAAAATACACTCCTAGACATAGAATACAGAGTTCTTTCATTAGTGAATTCTGAAACAAACCACCTGGCCTTTAACGAGCCTTTTTCTAAGAGATAAAGAAGGGAGGATGGGAGTAAGGAAGTGGTCTCGTCTCTGTGGTGTTTTCGACCTTGGGGTACCAGCCTGTGAGTCTTACACATCAATTCTTGGGTCAGAGAGAAAGAGAAAAACAACTAGTAAATGGGCCTTATTGAGTAACAGTTTTCACTACAAAGCAATATCCTGTAAATGCTACCGTGGTATCAAAATATCACAACAAGTATACTAAGGTTAATATGGAGCAGTACGATGGTGCAGTGGCTGCTGCCTCACAGCAACAAGGTCCTGAGTCAGAATCCATCCACCAGCTGGGGCCTTTGTATGTGGGGTTTGCATGTTACATGGCTTCTTCCCACAGTCCAAAGACATGCGTGGGGTTAGGTTAACTGGTGACTCTATATTAACCACGAATGTGAATGGTTATCTATAACTCTTTGTTAGGCCAGGGAAAGACTTATTAACTGTACCCTGTCTTTCGTCCTGTGGCAGGTGGGATAGGCTCCAGCCTTAGAGTAAGGTTTTTAGTCTAGTGCTAGCCTTAATCCATGTCTGGGTCCATAGTCTTGTATAATAAGATGAGTCATTAAATAAAGCTTAAGTTGTTTCCTTGTTAAGCTGACATACAGTACAAAGTTTACACCTGACATCAATTCTATTGATCTCTTAGACCTCATCTCTGTGGGAGTATTTAATATTACAACAGACACAGTACAGCCTGTGACAGCTGAACTCTGTTTATTGTCTCAGTTGGTCCTGGTGAAAACACATGAAAGCTGAAATTCCAAACAGGAATTACCATACTTAGCTTGCATACGAGTATGCATGCCAGTCTGTCTGAGCTCTGTGATCATGTTTAAGTAGACTGTTATTGCCAAATATGAGCTGACAGATGAGCCTTTAGGCCCAGAGCCCTGGTTTGAAAAGACTGTGAAAGGCCATCTAAAAGATCTGGTTAACTTAAAGTTGTAAACAGTCTCAGACAGTTCAGGGTGCAGAATTCAAATTACATTTGAAGATCAAATAAAAGGCAAAACTGTGTCAAGGTAATGAGAGCTGGAGTCATTTAGATGAATTCGTGATTTGCAGTTTAAATTCCCTTGATCTGCTCTGAATCTCCATTACGTGGGTTTGCTGCCTCTGAGAGCTTCAAAGGGAGAACCTGACACGCAGTGTAGGAGGAATCCAGCAGATTGATGTTGTCTTTTTGTTAACAGGCTGCCTCTTGCACACTTGCCACATGTACAGGAAATGAAACCATGGCAATGACAGCTTGTGTAATGTGTGACGCCAGTTCTCCCATAGCATGTATTAGCTTGTGCCTATTAAGTATCACTCCAGGAAGCTTTCTGCTTACGTGATGTCATTTATGGCACAGATTGACTCATCATCTTTTTTTTCATTACATTTTGTTCCAAACAGCATGTTTTTCTCTGAGTAAATGTTTATGTGATGTTTTTGTTACTATTGTTATATATTTTATTAATGTTTATTTGATCGTGAGTGTGCAGAATGATGTACAAATTTGGATTTGATGGGTACATACGGTTAGGTATGGAAATTGTGAAGAGTGATGTAATCTCACTTATTATTAGAGAAATCCCTGCCTGTCCATCTGTTGTTTGCCTGTCTATACAGTTAAACATCTGATTATCTTCAGTCTGGCTGGATATTTTTCACCAGAATAAGTGCAGTCCTGGAGTTTTTTTGATTTAGCAGTTTTCATTTTTTGGATAGAACTCATTCTCTTTGTAGTCACTCTTATCTCAGTGTTTCCACTCGAGTGACTGCTGCCTCGCTGTGAGGGAAGGGCTATAAACACAGGCACGCTCGTTTGGCTATATTTGTAAGGACATTCATTAACATGAATACATTCCCATTTGTGATGCTTTGCCAGTCTTTTGCTGTAATTGTGTCTATTGTTGGTGGGTTTTCTGCCATTAATTTTGTCTTCAGCAGTTGAGATGGAAGCTCAT
This sequence comes from Diplotaxodon limnothrissa, assembly GCF_057381915.1. Lineage (NCBI taxonomy): Eukaryota > Metazoa > Chordata > Actinopteri > Cichliformes > Cichlidae > Diplotaxodon > Diplotaxodon limnothrissa. The sequence continues at coordinate 33,285,757 of NC_140607.1, forward strand.
TCAGGTAAAAATTAGATGTCTGACTTGGTCATTGCATAATATTCAGCATTTAAAAACACTTTAAACCTTTTTACCTGCTTAATAAATGAAGAAATAACAGCTAACAGCTGTCTATTGAAACTTTTTGATTGATGTTCAACTACATTTTGGTCCATAAAAATAAATAGCTGTGTATTAAAAATGGTCCAATATTTCTGGATTTGACTGAACAAGCAGGATTTTGTTCCACACAACAAGTCTGGAGTTCTTGGTCTCAAAATGAGAAGAAAATATACGACTGTTTAAGGTGTTTTTCAGTGAGAAAGATGAAGCAGATATTAACTAAATTGCTGTAAAACTCTACTGTATAACATTAACTGTAGAACTGCATATTCTTGACTTTCTGGAGCACGGCCATAAGTAGCGTTACTGCTCCCTCAGTGGGTTCTGGCTCAGTGCTGTGGATCAGACGTTCATTAACACACTTGACTGACCATCTTTTGTTGCCAGTGGTAACTGAGGATAAAGATCTCTGCCACAGCTTGAGAGTCAACTGAGCACAAGGTTTGAGTGTGTCTGTGTGTGTGAGCTTATGATGGTATGTGTACGTCATTGTCTCTTGTTTGCAGATACCTTGAAGCTGTGAAGCAACTAAAAACGGCTGACATGAGGTTTGGGATAGTCGTGTTATCATTTCCTTTGGTGTTTTTTTTCTTCCAAGCAAAAAGAGCAGCTCGAGCGGTGTAATTAAGAAGAAAAGATTGATTGATGGCTTTTAAACTGTGTAATCATTTACTGAATGCTTAATAATCGTATGGTATGTTCAACCTCACTAAGATCCAGTAAAACAAGCCAGGCTTAAATACCGTGGTTGGTTTCTATTATGGGAATAGAACCACACCTTTAGAAACTGGAAGACTGTTACCGTACTGTGACAGCACTGTCATTTTTAAACATGGGGGTACATTGTGTTTCTCCCTGTTCACAAACAGAGATGGACACATGACGTTTGTTGGCAGTTACCTACACAATGACTCACTTATCTCCAGCTCATTCATAAAGTCATTCGTAAAATTCTCTCAGTACCAATCCTGTATCCCATTCACCACTTCAGGTTGTAATCCGTTTATTAGTCTTTTAACATTGAGACCAGAGTGAGTGTTTGAGCCATTTTTATTCTTCATTTGGGTCTGGTGGACCTTTCACCCCCAGCCAGCAACTCTACTTATCCTCACATGAGAAAACTGTCACATGAGGCATGTTATGGCCTTCTAGCTGCCTTGACTTCTTGTTTGCTTTGCACACGATTCACTTTGTGTCTAAATTCTGTTTGATCAGCTGGTAGATTTTCTTAAAGATAACAATGAAAAAAAAGAGAAAAGTACTGGAACAAGTTTCTGTCCTTGTGTCAAATTGCAGGCTATAAAGATATAATCTAAAAGAGATATTTTTAATGTTCATTATAAAGACCTTTAAAGTTCTATCTGTGGATCCGCACTGACATTGAAGAGGGCAGCTGGCAGTGTAGGTTTAGCAATCCTCTTTATAATCCTGCTGAGTGAAGTAACTCGAGACATGCTCTAAGGTTTAGCCAAATCCATGCACAGGTGACAACAGTGTCATATTAGCATGACAAATAGTTTCAACCTATTAACAGCAAAGACCTGGAGGACATCTTAGGTAAACTGAACTCCTCCTCCTGCTGTTTAGATGTCCTGCCAACAAGTTTTTTCAAAAAGGTCTCAAAGACTTTAGAGTCAGACCTGTTGCAGATCGTCAACTTTTCTTTATTATCAGGTGTGTTTCCAGAATCACTAAAAACTGCTGTAATCAAACCTATACTGAAAAAGGACAATCTTGACAAGACACAAATGAACAACTACAGGCCGATCTCAAATCTCCCGTTTTTAAGTAAGATCATTGAAAAAGCAGTTTCTCAACAGCTCAGTTACTTCTTAAAACAGAATAATTGCTACGATGCCTTCCAGTCAGGTTTTAGACAGAACCACAGCACTGAAACCGCTCTGACCAAAGTGTTTAATGACATATGTCTGAATACAGACAGTGGAAAAATGTCAGTCCTAGTTTTACTGGATCTCAGTGCAGCATTTGATACAGTTGACCACAACATATTACTCAAACGACTGGAGAACTGGACAGGTCTTTCAGGAACTGTACTAAACTGGTTCAAAACATACGTAGAAAACAGGAAATACTTTGTATCAATAGGTAACTTCACATCTGAGCAGACAAGTATCACATGTGGAGTTCCCCAAGGTTCCATCTTGGGACCCCTTCTGTTTAACATCTACATGCTCCCACTGGCACAGATTATAAACAACAACAAAATAAACTATCACAGCTATGCAGATGACACACAAATATATATCACAATGTCACCAGGAGACCGAGGCCCTGTACAGGCTCTTGGTAAATGCATTGAGGAAATCAATGACTGGTTGTGCCACAATTTTCTCCAGCTAAACAAAAACAAAACTGAGGTAATAGTCTTTGGCGCCAAAGAAAAACGATTACAGGTCACCAGAGAACTTCAATCTATACATCTAAAAACCACAAACCAGGCGAGAAATTTGGGTGTAGTGATGGATGCAGACCTAAACTTAGAAAAACACATTAAGACAATAACAAAGTCAGCTTACTATCACCTCAAGAATATATCAAGGATAAAAGATCTGATGTCTCAACAGGACCTGGAAAAACTAGTCCATGCATTCATCTTTAGTAGGCTTGATTACTGTAACAGCATCTTTACAGGTCTACCTAAAAAATCAGTCAGACAACTACAGCTCATTCAGAACTCTGCTGCTCGAGTCCTCACTAAGACCAAAAAAGTGGACCACATCAGTCCAGCTCTGAGGTCTTTACACTGGCTGCCTGTCCGTCAGAGGATAGACTTTAAAGTTCTGATGCTGGCCTATAAAGCTCTGAATGGTTTAGGACCAAAATACATCAATGACCTCCTGACCCAGTATGAACCATCCAGATCCCTCAGGTCATCTGGATCCGGTCTTTTATCAGTTCCCAGAGTCAGAACCAGACACGGAGAAGCTGCATTCAGCTTTTATGCTCCTTATATCTGGAACAAACTCCCAGAAAGCCTCAGATCAGCTGAAACACTCAGTTTATTTAAATCCAGGTTGAAGACTCACCTGTTCTCAGCTGCATTTGAATAAAGCACCAAATCCACACTTTAAGCTTAAATTTCAAAACTTACATTTAACTACTGATTTTATCTACTGTTCTGATTTTATCTGTTTTGATTTTATATACTGTTTTGTTTGTTTGTTTGTTTGTTAATTAGTTAGTTAGTTTATTTGCTTGTTTTAATCAATTTTAAATCATGCTTTTTATTTGTTCTTGTTTCTAATGTCTCTGTAAAGCACTTTGAATCACCTTGTTGTTGAATTGTGCTATACAAATAAACTTGCCTTGCCTTGCCTTGCCTTTAATTTAAGTATGAACTTTGACACTATGAAGCAAGTTGGGTTCCTGATGGTGTAGAAGTGCACATTTAGGACCCTTTCGGAAAATGAAAACAAGCCTAAATGAAGAAAGTAATCAGAATTTGCAGTCACCAAAGTATTGTATTTTAAGGGAAAACATTATGCATATATGTTCAGTATCAACATTAACATAATATACCTGCTGATACAGCAAGGTGACTGCAGTGGATTTTTCTAACAGGGCATGCAGGCTTCATAAAAGCATGTAAACAAACAGATTAGACTTACTTTTTCTGTAGAATACCATAGAAAAATATTTTAAAAGGGTTTAAAAGTAAAGGCAGATCGAGAATCCAACCTATGTAATAATTTAATGCCATGTAATGAACATCAAGTGGCTTACAAAGATAACCTCCCAGTCATAAATATGCCGCCTTTTAAATTGCTGACTGACTCATGTTCTTCTAAAGCAAATGTTTATATTTACAAACAGTAATCTGCTGATTAAGCGTAATTTGACTTATATTATTCACACAAGAAAACGTGATTCTGTTAACCTGTGTAGAGAAAGACTTCTGTAACTACCAGGATTGACGTGACAAAAAAGGGAAGGGTGTACAGCTATTTGATCATATTTCAGGAAGGAATTGTTCCCGTATCTTCATATTGCTCTCCGAGTTGTGGTGCCTTTTTTTTTCACCTTACATGATTTTTACAGAAAGATGTTATTAATATTGTAAAAAGACATAGATTTCATTGTACACCTGAAAAATCTACATCACTGTATATTGTTATTATATTATTTATATTGTTATTTATATGAATTTGTAAGATAGACAAATCTAAATAAGTAGTCTGGAGTTTATTGACCTTCTTTTATAATCCTTTATGCACTGTTGCTGTTTGTTAAATGGATTTCACTGCCTAAATATGTATTTCTCCTAAATATGCACCAGTATATCTGCCCAACATCACTATTGACCAGCATCAGCCCTGTATGTGTATTAAAAATATAACAGACTTTATTTTTACAGTGCTCTGTGAGGTTTTTACATGTTTTTTAATTGTTTATTTGAACATCATTTTTTAAGTGTTACTTTTGAAGCAAATTTTGTACTTTGAGGTGAGTTGTTGATGCCAGAGGTTAAAGGAGAAGCTCAAGATAACCTGCCAAAGTTTACAATGAGTATCAGAATAGAAAGAAAAGATGATTTGAGTGGTTTTAAATATGGCATGGTTGTTGGTACTAGACAGAGTGGTCTGAGTATTTCAGAAACTTGTGTTTTACTGTAATTTCCTGCACAAAATCTTTGGTTTACAGGGAATGAGCTGATCTGGAGCTATTTGTTCTCCAAAAAAGAGAAAATATTCAGTGACCACCTTTTTTTCTGTGTTATAATTTCCTTGTTGACAACACTGCAGCAAATCTCTGAGGAATGTGTCCAGCTCTTTGTTGAATCTATTGGCGTATTGGCTTCCCTTCATTGGCTTCCTGTTAAATCCAGAATTGAATTCAAAATCCTGCTCCTCACATACAAGGTCTTAAATAATCAGGCCCCATCATATCTTAATGACCTTGTAGTACCATATCACCCTATTAAAGCACTTCGCTCTCGTACTGCAGGCCTACTTGTTGTTCCTAGAGTATTTAAAAGTAGAATGGGAGGCAGAGCCTTCGGTTTTCAGGCCCCTCTTCTGTGGAACCAGCTTCCAGTTTGGATTCAGGAGACAGACACTAGCTCTGCTTTTAAGATTAGGCTTCAAACTTTCCTTTTTGCTAAAGCATATAGTTAGGGCTGGACCAGGTGACCCTGAATCCTCCCTTAGTTATGCTGCAATAGACGTAGGCTGCTGGGGGATTCCCATGATGCATTGAGTTTTTCCTTTCCAGTCACCTTTCTCACTCACTATGTGTTAATAGACGTCTGTTATTAATCTCTGTCTCTCTTCCACAGCATGTCTTATCCTGTCTTCCTTCTCTCACCCCAACTTGTCGCAGCAGATGGCCCCGCCCCTCCCTGAGCCTGGTTCTGTCGGAGGTTTCTTCCTGTTAAAAGGAAGTTTTTCCTTCCCACTGTCACCAAAGTGCTTTTTCATAAGGGGTCATTTGATTGTTGGGGTTTTCTCTGTATGTATTATGGTACATGGCCTGTATTTGTATAGCGCTTTACTAGTCCCTAAGGACCCCAAAGCACTTTACACATCCAGTCATCCACCTATTCACACACACATTCACACACTGGTGATGGCAAGCTACATTATTGTAGGGTCTACCTTACAATACAAAGCGCCTTGAGGCGACTGTTGTTGTGATTTGGCGCTGTATAAATGAAATTGAATTTAATTTAATCTATGCTACAAAGGTATCAAGTACCAGATTTTTTTCTAAACATGAAGTATATTTTCAAAAAAGAATCAGGAGAATCAAGATTTTTTAAAGTGTTGTTTCCCACATGTTAAACGTCAGTAGAGTGCTCACTTTAACATTTTCTCATAATGGAAAGTCTTTAGTTTGGTTTACATGAGGATGCCTGTGTAGAATAAACAGGAGTCAGGAAGCATGATGGACACTGACTCATTGTTAATTATTGCACAATTGCCTACTCTGTTTTTACAAGGGTGCAAATGGACATCATACTGATTTTGCAATGAGGATCTGGCAGGGTAAAGACTCCACACACGGATACACACCATGTCGAAACAGAAATTAGCCTGTTTTCTCTAAATAAATCAGAATCTACAACCTGAAATCGAAAGACCTGCTGGAGCAGCAGATAGGTTTTAGTTTCAGCTCAACAGCTGTAAGGCTGATTTAGTGTGAACGTAGCTTTCAAAACAGGAAATTCAGTTTTTCACCTCACTATTTCAAAGTAGCTGACACATAGCTACGTCAAAGGATGTTGTGGTTTTTTTAATCCTGCCGCAAGAACATAAAAAGTCAGTAGAGATCAATGAAATAGCTGAATTTATGATTTTATTGTTTGTCTTTGCTATTGCTGACACCTACTCCATACAGCACAGATGCTATAAAACAAAGAAGGACATGCAAATACTTTCACAGCGCTTTGTAATCATATAAAGGAGCTAAAGCTGATGGAGATGGGCAGTTTGATCCTGTAGTTTTAAGATCAGTTCTGCATCTAAAAACCTGATATAATCAGCTCACAAGGACAGACTCTTAAGGTTGTTACTTAATGGGTGGGTCATACCAATCATACCTTCAGGGACCAAAAAAGAGGGAAACTGTCTCCTCTAGCATACAAGGAGGCCTCATTGTGATTTAAATAAATGACTGAGGGCCATGGTGTTTTCCCCCTCTTCTGCTTATCCTCTTCACACTAAGCCAAAACACCAATTACACCTGCTGACCTCTTTTTCATGGAAAGGTTTGACAAAAATTCTCTCAGGTTAGAGGCCCAGGAAACTCCCAGTAACATTAGAAGTGTTATGTAATGCAGCCCTTCCTCCTGGATCAGCAACGTTGTGCTGCACAGGAGAAAGAGGGCCTATAAACACTGTGTTTGCACATGTAAGGGTATTTAACAAACAAGGACAGGAAAGTTGACCAGATATCTTTAAAAAGTACCCTAACCTTTGCTCATACATACTACACCAAGATAACCGTAACTGAATAAACCATGATTCGACTAAAGAAAAACTAGAAGAGAAAAACAGGCTGATGAGTTGAAGTAAGATGATAAAGTGATTCAAAAGATGATACGTCTTCTAAAAATGATCTGTCTTAGTAATCGTCTATAGAATTCTGAACTTTGTGTGTCTATAACAGTTATTTTCAGTGCTGATTACAGGTCTTATAATCTGATTCATCTCAGCTTTTCTTTTTCATCTTCAGGTAGAGTAACATCAACAACCAAATTATACTATGAGAAAGTAATTTCCAAAGCGAGAAAATACACCGGTCACAAAAACTACACTGTGAAAGGTAAACATTTTTCATTGATTTTGTTCAGATTTATAGTCAGAGTTTAAGTTTTAAGCAATCCAAGGTTTTACAGACATGATATAAAGCCAAGAAGTTGCCATAAATTGCCTCAACTGTTTGTTAAATTTCAGCAGGCGACCATATGCCGCATGGCTGAGAGCAGCTGGCCCGGGTTCGAGTCAGACCTGCGGGCCTCTGCTGCCTGTCTTCCCCTCTCTTTCCTGTATCCATCTAAAAGAGCTGAAAAAAGGCCAAAAAAATTTTTATTTTTTTTTAAAAAGCACAAGTTTATGCTTCTTCAATCTTACATCTTGCCTTCTTTTCTTCTTGATTATGTGTAAACCTAATGGAGGAAAACCTGTGTAAAGTTTCATGTAGAAATCATAAAAGCTAGGTATGGATGAGTTAGATTTCTCATGTTGACTCCCATCAGCTCTTCAAATGTGACTCATGCCTCATCTGCAAAAAGTCTATTAAACTAGTATATAGATAACGTGATTAAAGACTGAAAGTTTAATTTGGTCCCCAGCACAGCGGGTGGAGAATAAGACAAAATGTGAGTATTAGAATCCTGCAAAAAATAGAAATTTCATAAAATGGCACAATACAGAGACAAGATGCGATGCAAAAAGTTTTTTAATGCGGCAATTACACTACAAGGAGAGCAGTCAAAAATAAGAAGACGTTTTTTTTTTAAACAAGCATACATACGACTCCAAAGCAGAACAGATAAATAATTTATATTTAAATGATCGGTTCCATTTCCCCCTTAAAATTTTACTTTTTTTACAGAAATAATGGATTCACCTACCAGTGAACTATTAAATCATATGCAAAATTAGGTCATGCTAATATAAACTATTTAGAACTCCATCTATCACAGATGGATACAGACCGGCTGTAATAAAAGGAGACTGAATATTATCCTGTTCAGATGTTCTGTTAATGAGAAATAGGGTGCTTCTGTAATTTATTAGGCTACACATTAACTCTTACATGTGTATATACATTATGGAAATACATCTGTATTATTGGGTAGAGGGATTGATTCAGACACTGATAAGCTGGGGGAATAGTTCATTAGCAAACATGTCATTAGCAAACATGTCATCCCAGGCACTCTCTGCACACAGGGGGGACGACATGTCGCTGAAAGGGGAAGGGGAACCTTCATATCCGGAGTCGCTGTAGGTGTCCGCCAGGCAGGCTTCTTTCTCCAGACTGTTGAGGGCAGGAGAGGAGGGTCCAGAGAAAAGCTCAACTGCCTGACTCTGACTATTACATGCAGGGATGACCACTTCCTGTGGTTCATCTTTGACGCAGATGGTCTCCTCCTCCTCCATGACCTCAGTAACGGGGAAGGCTACCTCGTCATTCTTCTCATTTGTGCCGCTCTCCAAGTCGGTGTGCTGCCCACTACTCACTTCCTCCACGGGCTTTGTATAGATGTGGTCAAAGTGAATCAGTTCATTAAGGGTCTCCAGCTTAACTGATGTGGGCCCCACAGTTGGAGATGGGGTGGTAGGTACTGGCTCACCCCCTCCGAGCAACAGGACCTGCGGCTCCTGGCAGTCTGGTTCACAAGACTTGAGAAATAACTCTGGGTCAAGGATGTCCAGAATGCCCAGCAGCAAATCAGACTAGGGAGAGAAAGAAAGGGGGTATAAGTATTCGTTCTGAATTGTTGTGGAGCTTTGGTGGAAATCTTAAGACCCACACTTTAGCAGGGACTCACCTCATTGTCTGAAGAGTCAGGACTATCTGTATCCATTGGGAAGTCTTCAGATTTAGGGACTGCTGGGCCTGCACCTGCTGCGGAGGCACACATAGCCTGAGTGCTGCGGACTCAGAAGACCCGATCCCCAAATCTGCATCGTTCCCGGTGGACAACATAACCTGAACCTTTGAGGGAAAAAAAGATTTAAAAAGAATTAATACAATTTTCCAATCCCTGCAATCCAGCCCACACCACTTCCCCTCTCAGCTCTCCATTCTTTTTTTACCTTCTCTTTCGAGTCAAGAGTGTCCAATCCAAGTCTTTGTCTCAGTTCCTCATTTTCTGTGAGCAGGCCATTTGTTTTTTCCCGGAGTAGCCTGTTTTCAATGTGAAGTTTCTGATTCTGCAGGAGGAAACAGATGTCTGTGAATGAAACCTGCAACAGTTTCAGGAACTAAAGTGTGAAGTATCACATGAAATGGCACAAACGGTTAAAAAAAAAAATTGCTTTGCATTTCTTCATACTAAGACATGCAATTACAAATTAATGCTATGGCTATAATGTGTAACAGTGTATACCTCCAGCTCCAACTCTAGGACTTGTTGCTCCAGCTCCCCCATTTTTGCCTTTTTTCTGTCTCTGGCTGTCTGAGCTGCCACTCTGTTCTTGAGTTTCCTGGAAAAAAAAGCAAGGAGTGGGGGGAAAATTAGTTTCCACGATGCTGACTAAGCCCTCTGACATGACTTTGAGTTCACAGTACTGCGCAATCACCGGCCATGTTCCTGCCACGCAGGCAAAGCATGATATCAATGTCCTGCTCTGTAACAGCAGAGCCGGGCGGGTCCACCAACATTTAAATCCCTCACAAGTGCAGCGCAGATACGATAACGTTTATGATATTTAACAGCTTCACATGACAGTTGTTATAGTGCGGAGATAACCTATTTACACCGCTATAGTCACACAGCATTTGAGCTTGCATTTATATTTTCTTGGCATTTGAACTAAACCGTAAACATAGCACCTATTGTCTTGCTAGGGGATCGATATCTTTGGGTGTGTCTCTGTATTAATTTCTTGAACAATGGCCCCATTTACGCTTTAGAAATAAGTAATTACACACAGATATAATTATAGATAAGGGTTTATTTTTGAACAAACCTGCGAAGCGCTTTCTCTTCAGGACTCAAATGTGTGAGTCTCTGTCTTTTTCGCACCGGCGGCCCTGCAGAAGTGTTGGAGTCTGAATCCGACGACACTTGGCTGGCCGTTGACGGTAAAACGACAGAGATGGGCCGGCTGAGGGCCGTCTGTGAGCCGGATTGCTTCCCTGATATGAGAAGGACTTTGTGGGCTCCTCCAGCCCCAGCTGCTACAACCACCATGTTGATGTATCCTGTTGTGTTGCTGTCTGAACTCAGAAATTACCGGGTGTCCGTATTAAAGTCAGTAGAAACCTTTAGGTTTCCCTGTTGACCCGAGCCCCGACAATTCTCAAATGCCTAAAGAAAATGGGCTGTGTCTGCGATCTTTTCTACCATCGTGGTGAAACCCGATAGGCTTTCAGCTGCTCTGACGCAATCAGCTTGAAGCTTGTGATTGGTCGCAATGCTGATGTAAGTTTGCACATAAAGTGTTTCACTCTGTTTGCAAAGTAAAATCGAGTTCCCTGTAATTTCCAGTCAAGCCTTATTGTCACATAAAGTCTAAATTTTTCAGTCCGTTATTTTTGCCTGCTTGCATGGGACTTTTTATCAAGTCCACATTAATATATTTATTAACTAGCCTCACTCGTGGATCTCCAAGGCTTATTTTGGCATAGATGGACCCAGCCTTTTTTCCATTGTGTGTGCAGCATTTACAAGCTTTCTGTTCAGCAAAGTCTAAAAGTTACCAGCTACTATATTAGTCTGAAAGGCAAAATGCCTTTATGCTAACTTCACCTTTTTTTTTTTTTTTTTTACCTCAATTCGTTTCTTTTTTTTTAATTAAACATTTATTTTACCTTCCAGCTATCTGGGTAAATTGTGCTGGATAGAAAAGTTTCCTCATTCTTTTCTTTTCTAAAGGATTCTAATGAAGCAACAGGCTTTACAAGGCCTTCCCTGAAATACATTTCCTTTTTCCTGGACTGGTGGACTGATTAGCTTATTATTTTGTCTGTGAAATAGTTCCTGTCAACAGACATTTGTATATCTTTTCGAAATTAATTTAAACAGTATTTTTTTAGCTATATTTTATTACCTGCATGTGATGTCTTGCAGAATTTAAAACTGAATTAGTCAGGCAACATAAATCTTGATCCAGTGCCAAAAAGCCAACGCTTTTTGAAAACAAAACAAAACAAGAGGTGTTAACGGATGAGGCAGCAGTGAAAGATAATAATTTATAGGACCAGGCGTAGCTTATAACCTGGTAGACTTTGTCTACCTGCGTTCAACCACAGTAAAATTTCTGAGATGGCTTAGTGCCAACAAATACTCATGCACGGTTTCAACTGAAGCTGCCACCCAAAAGTAAACAGGCCACAGTCAGAAAGAGAAAAGACATCAATCGACTTCACAAGTACGCACTCTTCCTCAAACTTCTATTTGTCCTCAAACAGGAATTCACATTTTTGCAGTAACTGGCCACCATTATTGTTTACAGCTTGTAGCCCTTTGCCCCTACAGTTTGTCACCTCAGCAGGAGTAACTGCAACAGCTAGAGCAAACAGTGGCCTGTTTGCGAAGCTTTACAGGTGCTACAGAATCAGCATGTGAGAAAGTGAGAGCCTCGGTTTATGATCAATTGAAGAAAGGAAACAGGATTTAAAAACAGGATGTGCTGTATTTCCAGATATAAACATAATAGGTCAAAGCAAACAGGAAAAAATGTGTGAGCGTTCCTCTAAATTCCCCAAATGTAAGTTTCTTTATGTCAAGAAAGTAGGCAGCAATACAGCAGTTCATATTATACACTAGCCTTTAGCTCTAGAATGAAACTGTTATTTCTGACTTGGGGATGTCCCATCACACTTATATACAAGTGTCGCATTGGCCATCAGTGAAACGACCTTCTATATTTGCAGCATGTAGCTGTCAAGTTAATGCTGGAGGGGAAGGGAGGTTTAATAACTGCTAAGGGAGTTTCCTTACTGTGTGTCGTACTTTACTCTCACTACGTTCTGTTCTCGGTGGATATCTGTCATCAGTAAGTGTAAGAAAATGTCCAGCGTGTCAGTTAACATTCAAATGCCACTTGGAATTGTTCTGCTGAGCATTTTAAATGCAAATGATGCCTTCAGTCTGCAGTATTTCCCTGCATTTCACAGTAGAATGTCCCAGTGAATCCCACCACAGATTTAGACTATACAACAGAGTGTGGTAAGTACCTCATGAAAATCCTCTTAATACATGATTTGCTTACATGGGTGTAACAACACAATGCAAGCACAAACAATTAAGACTCAACAAACACAATTTGAGACGAGGAGATTAAAGAGTCTTAAAATGTGAAGGTCACTGCTGACCAAGTGGATAAAAAGAATGTAAAGTGTACTTCGAGAATGCAGGAAAAGGGGTCTTGAAGAGCATCTTGAATTCTTATGTCATTAAAAAACAACTGCTTTGGTGAAATCTCCCTGTTTTCTTTTTTTATTAGGCCACTGGAATAGCTCTGTACATTGTTTAAAATGGGAAAACTAGGCAGGGTTTGTCTAGTGATTTAATATATAGTTCAGAATTTTGAAGTCTGGACATATTTGTAAAGTGTTATAATTTCCTAAATCCTCATTTTTCCAAGATGTTAGTGTTGTGATATTTTGATACCATGGTAGCATTTACAGGATAATGTTTTGTGGTGATGTTGTGCAGAGAAACTGCTACTCAATAAGGCCCATTTACTAGTTGTTTTTCTCTTTCTCTGTGACCCAAGAATTAATGTGTAAGACTCACAGGCTGGTACCCCAAGGTCGAAAACACCACAGAGACGAGACCACTTCCTTACTCCCATCCTCCCTTTTTCTTTATCTCCTGGAAAAGGCTCGTTAAAGGCCAGGTGGTTTGTTTCAGAATTCACTAATGAAAGAACTCTGTATTCTATGTCTAGGAGTGTATTTTGCTGGGATGATCATAAATTGTAGCTGAACTGATAAACTACACAAGGGATACTTTGCTCAGAAGGCAGGAAGACGTTTCCTTATTTAGTCTGTACCGGTTTGAACTGGGAAAGCTGACACACGAACCTTTTTTTCTCTATATAAACTGCTGTGTACCAAATAAACCTTTGAGTTGATTCTGGGAAAGCAATCTGAACAGTCTCTGTATCACTTTGTTCTCCTAACTGCTCCCGATATCGTAACTAACCCAGCTGAACGGCATACCTGAGTGTTACTTTGAATAATTAGGAGTCTTATAAGGAAAGGACAAAACTCTGCTTATCGCTCACGCCTTGGAGGAAACCGGGGACGGAAATTTCCTTCAGTTAGTATTTTGGGGTTCAAGTTACATCACAGAGCCTGAGGAGAGCATCCTGACGGGAAACATCTTAACCTGGTTCAGGAACAGCACCATGCAGGACAGACGAGCTCTACAGAGGGTTGTGCGATCAGCTGAGCGCACCATCCGCTCCGAGCTCCCTGACCTGCACTCAATCTACAGCAGGCGGTGCTGGACCAAGGCCAGGAAGATCGTGAAGGACCTCAGCCATCCCTGTAAAGTTTCAAGAAGGAGTTATGAGCCAAACAAAAGCGCTCTCTGATATGAATAAAAGCGTGATTGTTTGCACCTGGCTTTAATGCGTCGCCACATGAGATTCACTGTTAGAGTAACAATAGTAGGCTCTATACATCAGCACACCATCACATGGAGTCTGCATTTACATTGTACTAGCATAAGAAGGCAGCACCGCTATCAGCAAGGCTATAACATCTGACAAACACATTCTTCCTCTTACAAATAAGAAGTAAATATCCTAAGCAATAAAAGACACCCTCCCTCAGTGCAGTTCATTCACGAGTTTTGGTTCTGCAACTGTCTTATGTCTGTTGTATTGCTCACTAAACAAGCCTTGCATAAATAATGCTTTATTAGACACAATTGACCCCACTATACGTGTGCTGCACTTGCTTTGGGTGTGATTTACTATTAACCTTTCAAGTGCTGATGCCAAACTTGTCAATGCTTAGAAATGGTAGTATTTTCTGATTTTTTTTTATTCTTGTTCACCGATGGTGGAAATATGTCATCTGTTTTTTTTAAAACAGTGTTAACAACATATTTAATGTTAGTTTATATACTGTGTTTATTTGCTCATAAAAAACGTTTTATTTTAGGACTGAGTATTAAAGTTGTATTATAGCCCTGACCTACTTTAGTTTTCTGGGAGAAATTAATCTTCATTGGAAAGAAGACGAATTGTTTGAATCTGCTGCAGAGCACGCAAGCTTGTGAAGAAATGTCAGGTTTGTTAAGTGAAACGTTCCATTGTTTTACATTCTAATAATGTGTTAAAGTGTTGAGAAACTATATTATAAGTGTTAGCACAACTCTAACTGACTGACATTATTGGCTGCTTTAAATCATTGGTTACACAACCAGGATTCAGATAATCTTCCTTGGAGGCCCGGAGAGGGACCGTGTGCAGAGTTAAACCTATGCATAGTCCGCCTTGTCGCTAGACTCGGCTCAGCCAGTACTTAAACACAAACACAAATGCAAACAGTGATAGACTCACAAACTCAGAAGTGGGGATCCTCCCTGGAGTTCAGTGTTGGAGTCTGTGATTAAGGTGGGCGGATCCACAAAACCACAGTTTAAAATGAAAGAATCCCAAAATCATCAAAAAGCCTCTCAGGGTGTATGAATCACGTCTATTTCTTCCAGATGGAGACATACTGTAACTGTGATACAAGATATAATCAGGCCTTTTAAATTAAAGTTGTAGCCTGCTGTATCCACACTGTTGTGCCAAAGGAGGACATACTTACTATTCTGTTTGAGTACACTGTGGTATGTCAACCACCCACAACTTGCATGTTTGCCTCTGTGTTCTTCACTTGGCCAAGTCTCTTCCAAGAAAGAAAATGACAATGAATAAGCTTGATTTGAATTACTACTGAAACAATAAGTTTAAAGTGAAGCAAATATGTTCTTCCTTTTATAACCTACCCATGGATTTGATACTGGTTATGTAACTCTTATGCTAGTAAAGAGGTAATTAAAGTAATTACATTTTATGCCGCCTACATTTCATCTACGTGTGCAGTTAAATATTTTGTGTGTTTCCATGAATGTGAATTTAGCACTAAGGTGGGCCATTATGCTCTCCAAAATGACCGGAATTGATCACTATTGAAATAACTTTATAACTTAGATTTGATGGCTAGTCTGGCGATCTGTATTGTTGACTCTGAAGACAGGCAAAATGAAGAAATGTGCATGCCAGCTTTAAATAACTACTGCTCGTGGCTTTGTTTGCTGTCAGCTGCACCAGTTCTATCCTACCCTGCACTCCACATCGTTTTTTCTTCATTACAATCTTAATTAAAAACAATATTACTAGATTAAAGTACGTGTCAGCACTCATGATTCAATTAAGAACAAAATACTAATACGTGTTTAATTAGAGGCTGTTATCAACTTAGCATCAGTTGTTTTTCTTTTCCAGGAAAGGCCTGGTCTGTACAGTGAAGGCTAAGCATGCAGAGTAAACAGCAACACCCGTGTGTGCTCATCAGGGCGGCCGCTCTTGTAAATGGTGGTGGTATGGGGCAAAGCCGAGGTGAACAATGGAGGTGAGTGGGGTTACACCCTGGGACCACAGCCAGCTGCAGAGGGAGGTGGGTCAATGTGTCTGCAAATACCTCCTTCCCACTGCACATCTCGCTCCCTGTCCACACCCACCAGGGTGTTTGTCTGGCCTGGAGGTTTCCCACACCCTCCACCTCCTGCTCTCATCTCCTCTTTCTCTGTGTTTTTTCTCCTGTCTGTTTCTCTTCTTAAATAAACAGGATGCTAAATATTTATTTAGCATGCATTTTTTTTCATATCTTTTTACATCAAGGTGTTATTTTAACTTCATCTTTTCACAACACTTAGGTCTGTGTTGGCGAGAAAGCTTTTGCAACTCTGCTAATGCAGAACTGTAGACTCACTGCAGGGTTATTCCACTTCTACACTAATGCTGCACTAACACATCATCCAGCAGCTCATTCAGTCCTTTGAGACAGTAAAGTTACTAGCAGGTGGTTGTGCATCTGAGTTCACGTACCTGTTTGCTGGCCTGTCTACAGATAAGGCTTATAAGACTTTGCATATGTGACAGTTAAGACTAGAGGGACACTACAAGTTTTGAGCAGTACACACATGGCCTCACCTTTGGTTCAAAGAAACCATGTTTCTCTTTGATGCATCACAAGTTGGGGTTTTTTGCATTGAAGAATTAGGAGATATCACAGGAAACAGTAAAACTGAATGCATCTTTTATCATTTTTCCTAAATCCAGCATGTAACCTTGTTGGTCTATAATTGTCTTAGAGTCTCTGGGAGCACTTTGTTCACCCAGATAAGCCATGCTTTGTTAGTGCAGAGGCTGACATAGCGCTCTTTTTGTTTGATGGGCCACATTTACTCTGGTCTCATTGTACTGCCAGACAGACGACAACAACAACAACACTTTTGCCAGTAACAACACAGTAATGTTCAGATACAGAAGAAGACGATCTTGCAGGAACCTCATGATAACCTGAAACCACCCCTTTTGGAGGCGTTAATATATGGAGTTATAGTGCTCTGTTGCTGTGCAGCCACCTCAGCTGTTATTATGTTTAAGAACAAGATTAAATGGTTTTGCACTTGTGGTTGAAATCAACTTCCTGACCATTTATGTGTCAACTGAAGTATCTTAAGTCCCCTGAAGACTGTTGTACAATTAAACTGGCAACAATGTGCTAACTTACTTCACCAAAGAGACATAAAGTAGAGTGAATGAAATTAGAGTGCCACATAAAGTAGATTATAATTAGAAGGAAAAACTATTACAAATTCCTTGTATGTACACATTCAGCACTAACATGCATGAGTCGGTCTGTACTTGGACAGATCTGATGGATTGGCTCCACTATGATGCAACCCAGAAGCAAGAAGGAAAACGTCTGTCCTCAACATGATGAAATCTGTCTTAATCTTGCATTAATCATAACCTAGGCCATTGGTCATGACTGTCACTTCCTCTCTGCCTAGTCAGATATGTGTGTTGCACACATCCTATAGTGGCAATGTTTTTAAGGAGTAATATTCATTTTTATATAACATGTCACGCTAATACCCCGGCTGAAGTTTGCTCATGGAGAAGTCATGTGTGCTACTGCCCCCTGGTGTTTGTAACAGTACATTGCAACCATCTTTGAGTTGAGCTATTTTCAATGGAAGGCGGAAAAAAACGTTTGAAAGTAGCTAGCTACATCTTTATTTTATAATCCCATCTCTCTTTTTTTGTCTCTGGTGTTTCATTCAGCCAGAGGGAAGAGACAAACCAGTTCAATTCAATTCCTCATAAGAGATTTTTTAAAAATACCTGTGTCTAATCTCCATGTGAAACAGTTAAGCCGTTCTTACCCCAGTTCTGCGTGTATTACTACAATTTTCTGGTGCATTTGTTACTTCTAGGATGGGCTATGGTAATTCCTTATTTTTATTTTCTGAAAGCTCCCTCAAAAATCTTCAGTTGATCCAAAATGTTGCAGATAGAGTACTAGCAAACTCGAGACTGCCCGAATACCTTGTCCTTATTATCCGCATCCCTATCACATTAGAGATCACATGGTATATTATACCGACTGAGCAATTTGCCAGAGTTTCCAAAAATACAATGGGAACTAGAATCTTCAGCCACAAGGCTCCTTTCCTGTGAAATCAGCTCCAAGCATGGATTCGGGGGAGAGACAGCCTCTTTACATTTAAGGGTACATTTAGGTTTCAGACTTTTCTTTTTGAAAACGATTATTATTTGATTTGGATCAGGTGATCTTGAGCCATCCCTGCTACAGGTCCAGGCTACTGAGGAAGCTCCCATGATGCAATGACCTCTTCTCTTTTTCACTCCCTGTGTGTTCATATGCCACTACTGTAAGTAATCTAAACAACTCTCTCTCTCTCTTTTTATTGCTCATTGGTCTCTTTCTCCTCACATTCAAAACCTGTCACTACAGATGGCTGCCCCTACCCAAACCTGGTTCTGTTGGAGCACTGTACCGTCACCAAGAACTTTCTAACAGGGAATTCTTGCATTTGTCTCTAACACAGTATTACCTTACCCACATAAGGGAAACTGACCTGAATGCCACTTAGTGTTTCTTTAGTGACACGATCCACACTCCCAAGGCAACACAATTAATCCCCTTTTATGAGCTGGAGAGATGATTCAGTTGTTTATTTATGAGGAAAAAAATTAAAATTCACCACATCTCAAGCTGTAAATCCACCAAAACATGTGGTGGCTTAAAACAAATGGCACAGCTGACAAGGCTATGCCAAAATGCATGCTTAAACAATGCAAAACAATAGATATACAGTGGGGCAAAAAAGTATTTAGTCAGCCACCGATTGTGCAAGTTCCCCCACCTAAAATGATGACAGAGGTCAGTAATTTGCACCAGAGGTACACTTCAACTGTGAGAGACAGAATGTGAAAAAAAAAATCCATGAATCCACATGGTAGGATTTGTAAAGAATTTATTCGTAAATCAGGGTGGAAAATAAGTATTTGGTCAATAACAAAAATACAACTCAATACTTTGTAACATAACCTTTGTTGGCAATAACAGAGGTCAAATGTTTACTATAGGTCTTTACCAGGTTTGCACACACAGTAGCTGGTATTTTGGCCCATTCCTCCATGCAGATCTTCTCGAGAGCAGTGATGTTTTGGGGCTGTCGCCGAGCAACACGGACTTTCAACTCCCGCCACAGATTTTCTATGGGGTTGAGGTCTGGAGACTGGCTAGGCCACTCCAGGACTTTCAAATGCTTCTTACGGAGCCACTCCTTTGTTGCCCGGGCGGTGTGTTGTGGATCATTGTCATGTTGGAAGACCCAGCCTCGTTTCATCTTCAAAGTTCTCACTGATGGAAGGAGGTTTTGGCTCAAAATCTCACGATACATGGCCCCATTCATTCTGTCCTCAACACGGATCAGTCGTCCTGTCCCCTTGGCAGAAAAACAGCCCCATAGCATGATGTTTCCACCCCCATGCTTCACAGTAGGTATGGTGTTCTTGGGATGCAACTCAGTATTCTTCTTCCTCCAAACACGACGAGTTGAGTTTATACCAAAAAGTTCTACTTTGGTTTCATCTGACCACATGACATTCTCCCAATCCTCTGCTGTATCATCCATGTGCTCTCTGGCGAACTTCAGACGGGCCTGGACATGCACTGGCTTCAGCAGCGGAACACGTCTGGCACTGCGGGATTTGATTCCCTGCCGTTGTAGTGTGTTACTGATGGTGACCTTTGTTACTTTGGTCCCAGCTCTCTGCAGGTCATTCACCAGGTCCCCCCGTGTGGTTCTGGGATCTTTGCTCACCGTTCTCATGATCATTTTGACCCCACGGGATGAGATCTTGCGTGGAGCCCCAGATCGAGGGAGATTATCAGTGGTCATGTATGTCTTCCATTTTCTGATGATTGCTCCCACAGTTGATTTTTTCACACCAAGCTGCTTGCCTATTGTAGATTCACTCTTCCCAGTCTGGTGCAGGTCTACAATACTTTTCCTGGTGTCCTTCCAAAGCTCTTTGGTCTTGGCCATGGCGGAGTTTGGAGTCTGACTGTTTGAGGCTGTGGACAGGTGTCTTTTATACAGATGATGAGTTCAAACAGGTGCCATTCATACAGGTAACGAGTGGGGGACAGAAAAGCTTCTTACAGAAGACGTTACAGGTCTGTGAGAGCCAGAGATTTTCCTTGTTTGAGGTGACCAAATACTTATTTTCCACCCTAATTTACGAATAAATTCTTTACAAATCCTACCATGTGAATTCATGGATTTTTTTTTTCACATTCTGTCTCTCACAGTTGAAGTGTACCTCTGGTGCAAATTACTGACCTCTGTCATCATTTTAAGTGGGGGAACTTGCACAATCGGTGGCTGACTAAATACTTTTTTGCCCCACTGTACATATATATTGCATACATATGCAAAATGCAACATGTTTGTTTATGTATGCAAATCAAACAATTCTGGAGTTAGGACATGAGGTGAAAGCTGAGAAATGCTGAGAAATTATCTTTGTATTAAAAAATCCTCATTCTTCTTCTTCTTAGTGGTTCCCCCTTTAGGGGTCGCCACAGCTGCTAAATCCTCACTGGTGCAGAGTAATGGAAATGGGCTGACATTTATAGCCACAATGATCACTCAAAGCATTTTAGACTGAAAGACAAATTTAACCGTACATTCTTACAGGGTTTTATTCAGTACACCATATCTACCTCACATCCATGCCCAATTTATAATCACAAAATCCACACAGGCACAGGGAGAACATACAAATGCACCACAGAAAGGAAACCAGGAACATTCTTGGTTTGAGGTGACAGTGCTAACCACGGTACTACTGTGCAGGGTTGCCTTACATTTACCAGTAAGAAAAGCCTGTCAAATGCCTCTAAAGCAAAAAAAAAAAAAGATTCCTGTGGTCATGTGGTAGAATTTAAATAATTTTGATTGTTATAGTAGTTTTAGGTCATTTGTTTATAAAACAAACTTCTGTTTGCACTTAATGACTCAGTATCATAATTATTCCTGGTAGCTAGATAATGTCAGCACTCTGCACTCCCTGCTATCCAAATGGGATTGGAAGACCAGTAATGCGATTGAAAGCTACACAGCTGTTGCATGTGTTGCCATTATTTTTTCAAGTGCTGATTCCAAGGTCAAAGGTCAACCTTTAAATATAACCTTTGCAGTTGAAACGCATTTAAAGATAAAATAGACTTCAGAGGTTTGACCTACATGCGAGCTGAAAATCCATTTAAGTCTCAATGATTTCAACAGCGTGAGATAATAACTAAATTTCCTTCTGCTTCACACAAAGCTCTGATTTCCAAGCAAAATTGAATTTGTGTTTTACCAGCTACTAGTCTGAGCTGAAGTCCCTTTGATGTCTCCTTTAACTGGATCCTGTATGTGTGTGTGTCTATGAGCATATGTGCGTGAGTACCCATTACCACAAAATCAGCAGAAAACAAAATAAGTCTCACAGACATCAAAGAGACCCAGGAGGGAAGATGATCTGTTTTGAGTCATGGCAAACCACATTTCTCTCCCCGACCAGTTCTCCAGTCATCCCTCACTCCAACCACGATCCTTACATCTCTACTGCCACCCAACCACTGGGTGGCACATGCGGCAAAGTGTTGTAATATGTCAGCATGTCCTCTCACGCAAGATCCCTCCTTTCAAACCAGAATGAGTGATGTGCAGAACAGCTTTTCATTTGAGGATTTAGATGTTTGGGATTTGGCGATGCCTGTAGTCAGAAGCAACAAGAGAGCAATGAAATGGGAGTTTTGGGGGATTTGTTGAACCATCTGAGGGAGTGAAAGGGCCTTAATAAGGAAGAAGAGTGAGGAGATGGGGATAGGGGAGATGAATGAAGATGAGACAGAGATACTCAAAGATGGTAATTTTGTATCTGCAGTTTGGCAGCTTCAAACAGAATCTTTTCGGGTTTAGTGCTCAGTGGGATGTCAGTTAATGACGCTGCGCTGCCAATAAATACATTTAAAATATCTAAGAACAAATAAAGCAGTTAATTATAGAAAAGGATATTACAAAAAGATTTGTGTAGGCCCACAACTGTTTCTCAGTTTGGATGCATTAGTTGATTTTTTTAAATTTATTATCACTTTAACACATTGGGAATGTTGTCATTGCAAACAGTTCATTTGATGCTTTGTGATCCAAGTCACTGTGGGAGGTTTCTGTATTAAACAACAACAACAAAAAACCCTTCCTACCAGTGGGCTCCCAACTGCTTATACAAACACAGAAACCCAGCAGTCACTGCAAGCAGATGCGGTATTGGACGGTCTTCTGAAAAAAACAAAACAAAAATCCCTAAAACTGTTCTTTATCAACGCTTTTACAAATTGCCTCTATTGTGTTAACTATTGGCATTAACTGTAAAATAAGTTTACAATTATTTCAATTATCTTAGCTTAACATAAAGTCAGTAAACTAAAGGGAATAGAGAGAATGACTTGTCTAAATCAGCCAAAACCCACATTTATAGGTTCATAACATCATCATAACTAACACTTTATATTGCCTTTGTTTAAAATCTATTCAAGAAAACTTGTTTTTATCGTGCTGGACTGCATTTTTTTAGTGGGCATTTAAAGAACCAATATGAGTTTGTTGCAAATGCAACACTTCAGTAACTCCTAAAATTAAACTTCTGCACATCAATATTTTCTGAGAGAGACAATAAAAACAGCCCTTTTTCATTTATAATCATAGTAATAAAAAAAACAAACCCTGATGTTTACATCAAAGAAAACTCTTTCCCAATGTAGTTTTCTAAAGTGGAAGAAGTTACCTAAAAATGATTTTTGTGTCCACGCACATGCACGCCACTCTCCTGAGGGCTTCTCATCTGTCCCCTGTCTTGCTTCCTCTTCCACTTTCCTGCCACGTCGCCATCGGCCAAACCCCTCGCTCTTTTAATTTGTGCTCATTGATGAGATCAGTCACTTTTTCATTTTCTCAACGCCACACTTTCTGATATATTGTGCTTCAATTTTTCTTCAGATAAAGGCATGCCAACACATTGTTGTTTTTTCCTACATTGCTCACACTCCAATCAGTAGAATAGACATTTCCATGCCTGAATAAGCACTCTGCTTGCTGCTGTGTGTGGGCATTTGCATGTGTGTGTATACATATGAAAGAGATTCCTTCCATCCCTCCAGTAGTCCTTTAAGAACATGTTCCCACCTGTGTGAGTGTATCACCATTATATCCTCTCTATCCCCCATGTCTCAGAACAGATTATGAGCATTGAAGCTGACTGAAATTACTTTGAATTCTCCAAAGCCCCTAACCCCTGGGAACATACCTGTTCTTGCAAGCCTCAAATGTACAGGTGCCTCATTTCAAAAGACTACAGCCCTCCTCTCTTTTTCTCCCTCTCCCCTTTTCCTCTCTCATTTTCTCCCTCCACCCTTACGGCTGCAACTTTACCCCTCCATTGAACTAGTGGCCTATTGAAATACCTCCTCTGGTCTAGTCTGCACTTCAAAGTCGACTTTCACCCTGCAGCCAAATCCAAGGAGGCGGCCCGGTCAGGAATGAGTCCATCCCTCTGAATAATTAGGACTTCAAAGTCTGTAATATTTAGTTATGACCTGTTTGAAAACTGGAGAACCCCTTTAAAAAAATATGTGATTGATGCTGTCGTTTGTCCACAAGCTGACTGTTACTGTCTGACCAAAACTACTCACAACTTTAGTTAGATTAAGTTATCCTTTGAATTGTAAACACTTAACCTCTTTAAGCACACACGTAGTACAGTAATGGTAGTAATAGCAACTCAGTAGTTTACTTAATATTAAGCAGTTAATTGAAATTTAGGACAGTCTGAATGTTTGTTTCTGCATTTATTGTTACATTATGGCATAGTAGCCCTTACTTTTTCACATTATGAGGGCACTGTATAGTGGATAAAGTTTTTTAGGGTACATCTTCTCAACTTCAGCAGCAACTCTTTGTTTAGACACGGTCAAAACAACCTGCTGTCTTTCAAACTGAGCATCAGAAGGTGGAAGGCAGGTGATCTGTGTTCCCTTGAGTGAGGTATGGGCTGAGACTTGGGCCAATTTCCTGATTCTACCATACCGATGTGCATTAAAATTTCTGAGCAAACTGGTTAAATCTATGAATAATTGAGCCAGTTCTGGAAGCAAAGGTGGGTCCAACCTGGTATTAGCAAGGTGGACCTAATAAAGTGACCAGTGAATGTATAGTCTTGTAATTGGATAAATTGGTAGTGGATGAGTTTAATTTCAATTTAATTTCAATTTTATTTATATAGCGCCAAATCACAACAACAGTTACTTCAAAGCGACTCAAGTTTTTCTCACTATTTTGTAAATAGGAAATAATTTCAGGCATAGTCTCTAATTTGTGTTCGTTGTGTTATTTAAAATAGTAACATAGACAAACTTCAGACAGGAGTACCCAGAGATTGCACTCAAAACCTCACTAGTAACCATGTAAAGCATCTTAAGGCCTGAGAAGAAATCGACCCCAGTGAGTACATAATATTTGTTGTAATCTAAGAGACTATTTTCAACAAAATACAGTCCTTTCTTGTCCTTTTTTGTTAGCTGTTCCGGCACCTACACTACCTCTGGAAAGACACACAAAAGCCTCTGCCTCGTGAAATAAATTGGTGTAAATCTCCAGTGAATCCTCAGTGTCTCCGTGGCATTTTGAGAATTAGGCTGCCCATGTATCACCAAAGACAGAGATTAGCCTACAGAAGGCGAGCCACCTTTCCACATAGCTCTTATTACCTTTTATCCTCTGGTTTCACAATAAAAGTCAGACTGTAAGTCTACAAGAAAATGACCTTACGTGTTACTGGTTGTATGAAATCAGTATTTTCTTTATGGTGTCAGTTGCTCAACTTAAAATGTGTTTTAACACAGAATAATGTTTTTTGTGAAATGTAGTCCTTATTGGACTTTAAAAAAAAAAAAGAAGATGAAGAAAAGCAGCATTTTCTTATGTTGGGGCTACTCAGACCTAATCCTCACTCAAAACACCAAGATGGCGGCTGGCGATTGTCTGTCTTTTATGTACAGTCTATGTTTAAATTGTATTAGTGAGGGGCCTGAGCATATGTGTCATGATCCCCAAAGAAGGACCTCTTGGCATTGTTGCATTATTTCCACATTGCCACTTTAACTTCATCATGAAACCTCATTTGTTTTGGCAAGCAGTCCATAAATAATGTTTTCAAAGGACTCAAAGGAGTCTCCATCATCCCACCCTCGGTGCTGGTATTTTTCCCCAACTGTCCCCTCAACTTATAATTCGTTGCAGATCGTTTCATGAGAGTTTCCCACTGTGGTTTGTTCAGTGACGTCATTGCAAACATGCAGCATACTGCGAGCCTGTTGGAGTCAGTAGTCATCCTCGTACTGGGGAAATCATAATCTGGGGGGCAGTGGGGCCCCCTAATTGCTTTGTGTAATAATACGCTGCAGCGATGCACTCTTCTGGGATCCATGAATGTAAATGCTCCCCCTCCTCATCATCTCCTTTCTTCATTAAAACATAACGTCAGCACTGTACCAACAAAGGGACAATTCACAGAGGCTGGAAGCCTGGTGCATGTGCACAAATGTTCCCTTTGGGTATTATTAGTAACCTGTGCTCTTGTGTATTTCATATTTATTTATTTATCCAGCCAAGTCAATTAAAGCCAAATTCTTATCAACAATGGCATGCTTGCAGGGGGGGAGTGGATGGGAAAACTAAGCTGTACAAAATAAACAACAGTTGTTCTTTTGCATCGGTGTTGATATAAAAAAATACAGTCTTCATGAATTACATTATGTGTATGACACTGACATTTATCCCAAAAAATGCACATCTGCGTTGTGTAAAATTGGGCAGCATCAAAAGAATGCAAAATAAATGGAGAAAATCAATCATTATTTATTTATATTTATGATCAACAGAGTAAATATTTAGTCTGACAATGCTGCAAGCATTTCCAAAACCCCCAAATGAGGTGGACTTACAGTTCAAAAATCACCAGCCCTCCCCCCCAAAGCATCAAATCCTTAAAATGTTAATTACAGTCAAAACACTTTCTTCAGCTTCAGTTTTGTTTACACCACAGAGTCAGAAGAGGAGAAGATAAAGAGTGTTTGAAAAGACAAGAGAGGAAAGTGCTGTGTGGCTTTGTAATTTCACATGAAACATCTTAAATCAGCCGAAGGATCCCACAGAAATCCCCCAACTGAATAGCTCACAGAGAGAGATGGGACAGTAATGCACAGAGCTGAGCCAGCCATCACTACTCAGAGCCGTTCTCATCCTCAGCACTCACTCAGCCTAAACAAGCAGACAGCTGATTCTTCTCAGGGTGGCCCGAGTTTAGACACTGGTGCAGATAGACCGGAGCGTCAGGAGAGGATCCGCAGCTGCTGCCGAATCTCCGAAATGTGACAATTTTTCCGCATACCGCTGAAGCAATAATCAATTTAACAAATTCAGACTATCGACCGTATATCCTTTAAATATTCTGGAAGATAAAATCTAAATGACAGGAAACTAAAAATGGAGTTTAAGCATTAAAAAGTTGCTGTGGATTGAAATCTTACAGCATCCAGCAGAGGGCAGACTTGCAATAAAAGAGGAATAAGCCCTTTAGTGAGTAATTGGATCACTGTAACTCTTCTCCTAATGCATTTTGTGGTCCTTTAGTAAGCTGATAAGGTAAATCTAATAAAATTTTGATCATTATGCCTGCAGGCAGTGCTTTCAAATTCCCATCAGTTATGTATTTATTCGGTCAAATGTGCCCGAGTTTCATTTCTGTTTAAGAGTGAGAGAAAAAGGAGAGTGTCACAAGGCAAATACGGCACATGTGGTGTGGATCAGGATTCATAAAACTGAGGGGTGTCCAATCTGATCTGTAAATTATTGTCATGCTGAAGGCGCTGAAGAACTTCTTAAGTCTTGGCTTTGAATTGCCACCCCCACACCCTCCTCTCCCCTCCTTTCTTTTTTTTTTTTTTGAGTCCAAACACATGTTGACCATCACGCTTTCCTTTCTTTCTTCCACAGGCGACTGCATTCTTGACCTGAAAAGTCCTCACAGTTGGTTTTCATAATCACACTGCCACACAGCTGACAGCAAGATGAAACCTTGTTTTCTACGCTTTTTGGGATATTAATCACTGTGCAGAGCTCTTACATTTTCTGCAAGAGGCCAGTGTGGTGAAACTACTGCAGACTAGTCTCTCCAGAGCAGAATCAGTCTTTTTTTCATTATTGTTCTTTAATATTTTGAGAGGAGAAAAAAAATGGGCTAGCTTTCTGCTTCAAATATGAGGGAGCTTTACTAGACTATATTTTTTCTCGCAGCCTACATTAAAGACAGAACAATGCACGCACAGTACCATCATCACTTGCATGGTACCATGAGTGCTTTTCATGAATTGTTCAATTGCACAAAGATTCAAATTATGTTTTTTTTCCCTTCTAAGAATAAAAAGATTCTTATTCTCAGACACATAATGAAGCCTCACGGGCAGTGAAAGAAAAGGCAGCAGGCTGAAGATGTTCCCCAGGAGCTGGGCTGCAGGGAAATTTCACAATAGACCCTTTATTCCAGAGAGTGACTGAGTAATAATTCTTCTGCAGTAAATAACAGCAACAGTTTGTATAAAAGAGAAGTGCAGTGGACACATTTTAAAGATTAGGTTACAAAACCGACCTTTCTTAATAAATGCACAATGTATCATAAAGGCTGAATCACTACTGTAGCTTTTTTACAAAAGTCAAAATACAAAAACCACCACTTTTAAGACTGGTGCACAGTTAAATGAGTTCAAGTGAGCTGCAATGAGATGAGCTGTTCATGAAAGGTTTGGATAGATAGCTATATCAAGCTAGCTTCCATATAGGTACTTCATAAAATACTATGTATATTTTTATTCAAATTTCCTTATATTTGATTGATCTGAAGCTAAAAAGTGATGGCAGACTTACTTTGGGCGTCATACTGAGAAACTACTTCTTATTAACAAACACTGTTACCTGTAAGGTAAGCGCATTTGAACATAATTGGAAAATTAGCCCTGTTAAATCACGAAACGTCCTGAAGAGGGTAGTGTTTGTTTTAAGGTGGCACGACGGCTGAAAACTGATTTAACCGAGGACTCCGAACTAAGAAAAACGCCACCAGGCAGCCACGGAATGCTAATGGGAATAAATATACGGACTGTAATTCGTATTTAACTCGAGTGACTCAAATAACTTTGAAATTTAACCTGAAACAACAACAAGTGCCTCTTTCAGTGCGCAGTGAAGTCAATGGTGCCTCCTTAACAGAGTGCTGGCACTTCGGAAAGGGGAGTGCAAAGGAGAGGGTCAGAACGAGTGGTGGGTGGGGATAGAGCCCTTTTGGGAGAGAGAAAGAAAAAACTAAAAAAAAAAAAAATCACGTGTTTAGAGATCAAAGGAGATCCGCTTTGTAGAGGAGGAGGAGGAGGGTGAGAAAAAAGAGGGAGAGAGAGGGAGGGAGCGAGAGAGCAAGGGAGAGAGGCAGCGTTTGCAGGCAATGTAATTGACAAGGCTCGCAGTGGTGAAATAAACACGCTTCAGCCAAGGCTCAGTTTTTTATTGCACAATTTTGACTCTTGACGCATCGCCCGCACAGCGCACAGACCTGATTTCGATTATTTTCACCCGATTAATTCATCCGTGTGAAATTATGTCCCGATCGGCGCAGATCCAGCCGGCAAGATGATGATTTTACCAAGGAGAGGCTCAGATCGTGTGCCCGACTCGGTGGTCTTGGTGATCTTGGTGGTCGCCGCTTCTCTTGGTACCGTCTTCGCCAAGGATACAGCCTTTGTGGAAGTGGTTCTGTTCGAGTCCAGTCCCAATGGAGATTATACTACTTACACGACTGGCTTGCAAGGACGGTTCTCCAAAGCAGGAGCCACTATCAGCGCGGAGGGGGAGATCGTTCAAGTACGTGCAAAGTGTCCTTTTTCTTACTGGGGGGGATGACAAGCGGCGGTCCCGAGCAACGCTACCGGGACCCGGGCTGTAATTTAACCAAGCTGCCCTCCTAGAAACTTTTTCCGCTGGGACTTAGGGGTGCTGACAAGAGTTGTACATGGTGTGTGTGTGTGTGCGGGCAGTGTGTGTGAGGATGGTAACGAAGCTTGCAAGCATATGCGGTCACAAGATGGCTCCTATCTTGTGGAATTCATTCACAGGGAAAACATGCTCTTGCAAGTTATTTTGTTGATGTCTGGAGCTCACTTGAACGCGCCTTACATTCAGTCGCTCTCACTCTGAAACACACGCATTTCGGAGCAGTTTTCTTAAATAGCTACAACCCTACCACCGCCTCCACAAAGTTTGCAAACTCGTAGCGAGCAGGCGTTACGCATTTCGCAAGGGCCACTATTAAAACACTACGAAGCCACTATTTGTGCGTATTTAGCACTTTGTCCGTGTCAGAGCTGAGCCGCGTTTTTATATTAGCTTTAAAACCACCCAAAGCAAGTTTTAATAGTGGAATAGGTCTGCTTTTATTGACCGGACCAACGTGTAAAATAACCCCACGTCCCGCCGTGGTGCAGCCGTCACCACTACATTTGTAGTGGCACGTTTTTGGATAAGGCTCACTTGTAACTATTTCAAGGCTCCGGAAACACAAATAAATAAGAATAGAGTGCGTAGTAGTCGTGGAAGAAGCATCCCGGTTCCATCTTTAATTTCCTGGCCTCAGACATGACAAGTGCACTTGGCTGGAGCTGGCTATGCTTGGACCAACTCTGTGTGGGAGTCGCTAAAATATGAAGCTTCTCTTAAGTGCCAGAAGGATGTATTTGATGTTTTATTATTCTTGCCTAATGTGCTTGGACACTGTTTTTAAGAGTTTGGGTTCTGGTTATGTGCAAAAGCTTTGATGTTTAATGTTATATTTCCTAACCTCTAACATGTCCTGGATCAGGGGGTGCACAGCTCTTTGTGGGCGATTCAAAGCCACTCAAATGTAAAGCAGTTTTTGAATGGCCTGTGTCCTCTCTTTGAAGCTTGATGCAGTAACTGGGAGATGTTTGTAAAAGCCAGAGTGCAGCAAATGCCCCCATATGAAGGCAATGTGCATAAAGTTTGTCAGCAGTTGCATTGTGATCAGAGACATCATTTCAATATGGGTGTCAGTGAGCTCATCAGTAACCCGGAAGCCACAGCAATAATCATTCCTGACCATTTGTTTTTGCAGGGTATAGGACAGGTCGTGGTGGATCTGAGGCTTAATCAGGTTCAGCCTCAGTTGTGTTGTTGCATTGCCGTCATGCTCTCCAGTCAGCCAGACAGCTAGTAGCACCCTGCAGCCACCCCTCACTTCTCTGCAACAGTGTAGTCAGCTACTCTGCAGCATCTTTTGAGTGCACATTTTTGCTTCCCCCCCCTAAAAAAAACATAGGCTCTTATTTTGAAATAAACACGATATGTGGAGATCAAAGGCAGGGATACTCAGCACACAAATGGGCCCTGTTTATACACAGTGATGGCCATTTGGCGCCACTCGGTAACCACACAGAATTGTCGGACCTCAGCTTTACATTGAAAACCACATCTATTTAGGTTTGCTTTCTTTGCTAACATGGCCTCTGACCACTTAGAGACAGCTTATATTTTGTCAGGCTATAATGAGGGGCAGTTTGTCCGGCCCGAGCACGTCTTGAATTTCCTATTTTACCAAAGATTTATGTAAGTTGAAACTGACAATGAATGACAATCATACATCGTGAGGAGTATAATTTAAAACTAGTATCCAATTTCCTACTTTTGAATTCTATACTTGTAAAATAACATTGCAGGAATGTGTTGGGAAATTTCTGTGGTGTTGTTTTACACTGGAATTGGGTTAAACTCAAATATTTAGGTTCTTGTCTCTGGTGATGTCGGCAGCCGTTGCACTTGTCCACTTTCAAGGCTTTCGAGTTCAGCGAATAAGAAGCTCGCTTAAGTCTTCCTGAGGTTTGTGGAGCCCTCTGGTCCTCTGTTTGATCAGAACCCTGAGGGGTTTGCGCTACCTTAATTGTGTGTGTATAATAGCGGTCAGACCTCAGCAGGTATGGGTTCAGATTCCGGGGAAAAGTGGGGGGGCCTTGGCAACACTCTTGAGCAAAGACCCAACCGCGATCACCACTCGTACGCTCCGGACTCTCGTTTTGCTAATTCCCTAAAGCTAACACCCCCGCTGATCTGACTGAAGAGTGCAGAAAACAGTGGCACACGCTCCTGGGGCCAAAAATAATAAATTAAGTTAATTTGCTTCTTGCGCTCTTCTAAAAGGGGGGAAGCATGATGACGCATATCTGGCCACAGTGCCAAACCCCAGGCTTCCCAAGGCAGCTCCCTAATTGCTACAGTTCAGCTCCATAATAGCAAAGTAATCAATGTCTCCTTAAATCTGTGTGTGTGTGTGTGTGTGTGTGTGTGTGTGTGTGTGTGTGTGTGTGTGTGTGTCTGTCAACAGGCGTGACAACTTTAAGAGTGTATTTACAGCATCAACTCAACTTGGGTTCTAGGCAACCAGAGCACAGGTAGTTAATGGTTTTCACCTATTGTCCCAGATGAAAATACTTGCCTTATAGGCTACTATAATGAAGGAAAATGAGCAATTAATTAAATGGGGGAAAGCCCAATTTGGATCACCTGCGATTGAACTACTGAATATTCGATTTCTTGTTTTGCAGTCTTGCTGTACTTTTCCACGGGTTAGCGGCAGCTCAGACTTCGGTTAAACCTTTAATGCAGGGCATTGACGGCACAACCAAATCATTCCCTGGTTGATTCAAGTAGGTGCGTTTCTCACACTGGCAGCAGATCCTGCTTCTGCATTTACCGATAGTTTGATTTCAGAAGCCTAAACACTCAGTTAGGCTTCTCATCGCTGTGCTGTTTTCATTCTGATCGCTGTTGACAGCACTCGCACGGCATTTCTGATTAGAATGGATTTAATACGAAGGGAAACGCCATCTGCTGCTCATCACTCTTTATTGTCTCTCAAACGCCAAATCATCTTTCCTGTAGCGAGATGAGCTTCGATGCACTGCATGAGTTCACATCTGCCTCTGATTTCCAGCGGGCCCGTGCTGTCAGCATGTGAGTGAAGAGCTGAGGCAGGGACGTGGCAGGGGCATGCAGGGGACCAGATGGAACTCATAGTGTCATCGGCCAGAACCAGAGGGAATAACGTGGCTCTTGCCTGCTTTCTCTCAGAGGGGACACAGAGCATCCCCTGAATCCCACGTCCAGAAGCACCCAGAACCCCATTTGCCTTTGGGCTTCATCTCCATGCATATGAACACTGCGACTTCTTTCAAGGTGGCAGTTTTGGGGGGGGGTTTGTTTTTTGTCTTGTGCAGGGGTAAAGTGGTGGTTTCAACGAAGACAACGATGAGCTTAAATACTGGAGCTCCTACCTTGGAGCTGGCAGGAGTTGTGTCGCGCTGCATTTAGACTATAATGAGAGCTTTAGTGGTTTAAGGAATCCAGCGCGCTTTCTCGCCACAGCCTGGAAACCCCAAGAGGCCATAATGGGCCGGTCCCAGACGGTAGGTGCCAGGGACCGGGCCACTCCCAGCGCCAAAGCAACAGTAGCAGTACACAAATGCTGGTTTAAAAGGTTAAAAGTGCTGCTCCCTACTTTTTTCCATTTATTGGCTTGGCGGTTGCAGCTGTATTTTAAGTGCTATCGTCTCTTAACCGCCACCCTGTTTCACTTTCATGTCCCAGCCAAAGTAATTTGAGGCTGCGTTTCTCCCCTTTTTGGAATAGAACAGACTAAACTGTTTTTCTCTTTCTCTTGCTTAACACCCCCCTCTTATATGCACAAACTCATCCCACACCTTTGCGCTGGTCTTTTTGATGCATCCGCTGACTTCGAGTTGAAGCTCAGGTGAACTGGGCTGATATTGAATTGCGCTGCCCCTGGATCTTAGTTTCAGACCGTTCCCCACCTCTGTGTCCCACTTATCCTTGCTCCAGTGGCAGCCTGATGATTAGGATACAGAAAGTCAGTTCATTCTTGAAATAAATCTCAGGGTTGCATTTACTTCCCTAAAGTCAAAACATAACTAAAAATTCCTTTATCGTCTAATGTCTTTAAATTTGGCTGAAAAACAGCTCAAATGATAGATTTCCATGTCTCCCCCCCCCCCCCCCCCCCCCCAACTTCTGAGGACACCAACCTGCTAACATCTGACATTTTTACTTCCCAATTGCTTGATATAGCAAAACATTTCTGTCAGATCCAATAATAGTAATTTCAAAGAAGTGTGTGCCAAATGGTAATGATTACTTTTAGTCAATATTGAGATGTCTGTCAATCTTGAAATGCCTGACTTCCTGTTTTGATCACGTAGTACTTGTCCAAACTTCTTTCAACTCAGAAATGCTGCTTCTCCAACCCTCAACTGTTGTTTTTCTCACCTGCCGCTGGCTCTGTTGCTCTGTCTTATCTTCCTGCGCTTGCCTCTCCGAGCCTCACATTTCCACCGAATGCACAGCTCCACCTGGAACAAGTGCATGTTGGTACTGGTGGCCCCAGTAGCTATGTTAGTTTCCACTGGGCTGAATGGCTGAGCTTATCTTTGATGTTCAACTCCAAGAGAGATTAGCAGTCAGCGTGATGCTTGCGGCTGCCTCCTCTCCAGCATCCATCCTCTTCCAGAGTAACTTTGTTCACCCGAGTCAGTCCTCTCCTGACATGAGCTCAGACATGCAATCAATAGATTGCATGTCTGAGCTCACTTGTATGAAATTCTTGCATATGTCCTCTGTATTGCAGTTGAGTGATGAGGAAATATTTATTCATATTTCCCCCAAGGTTATGATTTTTCTTTGATGCTGCCTGTCTTAAGTGAGGGTTTTTCAACCCCACATTTGTGACAAGTTAAAGATGAAGAGAAGTCCTGAGTAGAGTTTTCACTTTCTGAATAACCCCTGGCGTGTTAGCCTGGTCTTTGATGAAATGGTGCTGAAAGGCCCAGTTCATCCTCTCTGCCCACATTTTTATCTACTGACACAGAGGGTCTCCAAAACAAAGGCTAAAGGGTCGAGGGTTATGAAATGACAATGCTCACAGTAGCTCATCCAGGCAGAGGCATGCTTTGTTGTCGGCAAGGAATGTGCTGACTAACTGTGGAAGGCCACAATGCCACTCGCCCCTTTTGTTGTACTTTTTTTTTTTTTTTTTTTTTTTTGCCAGTGAAGGTAGCTGTGCAAAGAGTTTCACTCTTAGCCCTGCACTCCGTCTTCTTTTCATCCTTCCTAAGTATATTTACTGTCATTGTTCCCTCACTCGTCTTGTTTGTCTTTCATGAAAGGAGAAGTCTTATCTCAGATCTTTCCGACTCATCCAAGTTCAAGAACACCGGGTTCAAAGTTCTTTCTTTTGTGTACATCATTATATAATGACGAGCCTCATGTGTAAGAACAAAAACACTTGCACACAATGGTGCTATTAATATGTGAAGATCCTGCCCTTTTGTGATCCATAGTTCTGTCAGGACCTCTATAGTCTAAAGGAGATTGTTATTTCAATTTGCAGACATTTATATTTACCAACATGACTCCATTTATGGGAGGACAGAGCATACAGGGAACGCATAGGGTGGCGGAGCAGATGTCAAAGGCGACAGATATGAACCTGCTTAAGGCATTAAAAGGAGGTGCTGGGGTGCATGTGGGTTGCAATGTAGCTTGCAGATGCAAAGCAAAACAAACAGACAGAATGAAGCAAATAAATGCACCTTATGTGACATTTACCCACCGGGTGTATAGAAGGATATCAGCTGACTGTTCAGCTTATACAAGCTGACACTGAGATCAGCTGCTCTGACAGAGTTGCAGTTAAGCTCGACTTTGTGGCCTAGCTGAACTAACTCTGCTCGATTTTAATTTCTGTATGGTTCAGTGAAGCAGAAACATGTTTTGCGTGTCAGATCAACCTCGGTTTTTGCACCATATTAATGTTGTGAATGCTCCCCCTGACAGCCTGTATATGAGAAATTCCCCCCAAAGGTCATGTACAGGGGTGCCATATGGGGATAAATCCATTTCAGGTGGAAGCTCTGACCTCATTATGTTCATCTATACCCTCCCATCGTAGACCACTGTGAGGCTCCTTTTGTGTCTGCAGGTAGTTGTTCCAGTAATGAGGACGATGCAGGCTGTAACACAATGAGGTCAGAGGTATGATGGATTGGTCTCGCTTGGTCAGATGTGAACAAGCTGGGTTATCTGTGTAAAGTTTTTTTTCTGGCACAGCACTGCATGTCTCTTGGCTCTGCAATGAATATATCACTGCATTTTCCCACCTCCTCCTTTTCCTGTTGCTAAACATGCGCCTTGGATTCTGAAGTGAAAAATTGACTCTATTTTTATATTGTCCCTGTTTCATGGGGATTCTGAAGGTATTGGGGACACAGGGTTTTCTGCTATATGTTGCCTGTAATGTTTGCTGAAGGACTATCCCCAGGAAAACTCATTTTCATTTAAGATGAATCACTTTTTCTGTAGTTGTAAGAGTAAATTCTTTGCCAACGTAAAACAGATTTATCTCCTGAAATCCCAAAGGGTCAGGTGAATTTTTTCCATTTTATGAATCTGCAAATGTAGAATCTTCACTGACAAACTATGCCAATAAAAGCTCCTTGGTACAGCCTAGGGCCTCTGCTTCTTCTCTTCGATCCCTGCCGGCAGCTCAGGCCACGCAGCAGCTCTGTCCAGCCCTTGGACCCTGAACAGGGCTGATCAGGGAGGGGCCTGCGGGGCTGGGTGAATAGCTGCCGGGAGTCATGCTGCGGGTGTAAACCACATGAATGTGCCGCCTGAGCAGATAGGATCAGGCGAGGCAGGGAGGCCTGGGAGGCCACGATGCTCGGCGCAGCACCGCGTGCTAACATCAAAGGCAGTGCGGAGGTGGGGGTGGAGGGGAGGCGGAGAGAGGAAGAGAGCGAGCGAGGGCTGGGCCAAACTCTTCAAAGGCCTCTCTGACTAATGCCGGGCCTGATATGTGTCGCCACAAAACCGAGTGATGATGCAATTGCAGGCCCCCGAGCTAAATCCGCTCCCATACAAATAAAGATGGAGGTGTTCCCTTGCACAAGCACGGTGAGAAAAATACTTTGAGTGTTTGACTGAAGCCTGAGCACCTTGCAGGTGAAGGTGTTGGGTCACCCTCTGACACTGCTGCTGGATGAATCCCAGTGGGGGGAAAAAGGAACAGGAAATGGATTTAGTGTGATTTCAGTGGATGGGTACATGCACGGGGCGTTTCTAAAGTATACAACAGGTGAAACAGAGTTGACTTTGTTCTTTGTAAAGTTTATACAGGTCTTGTGTTTACATGTGTGAGATAGCGTGTACTTCTCTTCTAATGTGCATGACTACAGATCCCTTCAAAATGCCCCCATGATAATCAGGCTGATAACTCATTGACAGCTCTCATGACAGTTGCGGAGCACACGCTGCTGGAGAGTATCTCCGTTGTTGACAGCGCACAACAGTAATTTGCTGTTGTTGATTCAGTATGCCAGAGGTTATTTGCATGCCTCCGATTGAAGTTATCTTTTCCTCGTCCTTGTTTTGCGAGTGCATGTTCCCTTTGAAGTTAAATTAGTACTAAACAGCTGCACTTTATTTCATTTGAAGTCCAGCCTTTTAATTCCTCCATCCTGGGGTCGGTTTCACAAGTCAGGACTGCAGCACAAAGCCTTTGTTGCTGGTTAGAAAAAAAGAGGCTTCAGCATTTTTGGCAATGAAGGCTGTAATG
The DNA here is from genome assembly GCF_057381915.1 of Diplotaxodon limnothrissa. NCBI lineage: Eukaryota > Metazoa > Chordata > Actinopteri > Cichliformes > Cichlidae > Diplotaxodon > Diplotaxodon limnothrissa. Next base: position 33,322,455 of record NC_140607.1, read on the forward strand.
CTGCAGCTCAAGGCTATTGCAGCAAATTGCTAATATACTTACATGGAGGGTGGAAAAAACTGAATTTGTATCAAAGCTTTCCTTTATTGCTACAAATGGCAGTTCATTTCTGATTTTTTTTTTTTTTTTTTTTTTTCCTCCCAGAAACTGATTTTTAAAATATTCTCTAACCCAAAGACATATGGTGTTCTGCTTTTCATTCTAACCTGTTGTTTTACTGGTGTTCCAGCAGTTAAAATGCTCAGTTACACTGGAAATGTTCCTTATGTGGTCAGCACATCATCAGTGAAAGCCTCATTAGCAAAATAGCCAGCAGTTTCACATAATTGTATCCACACTGAGACTTTTGTGCTGCTGGGAGAGCGAGGGGCAGAAAGCGTGGCGAACCACTGTGAGTTATAGATTGCGTTGGCCCTGTTTCAGTGTCAGTTTGCAGGTGCCATTGCCTCTAAAGTGCTGCTGTTAGGTGGATACTGCAATTGAACCTCACGCTGGGGAAGAAGTGCTGTCTAAGTCTTTCAGCCATTATTGGAAGGCTTACATGGTATATCCAATACTACATGTTAGATATTCTGTCCAAGCCAATATTATACAAAATGTTATGGGAACTCTGTAGAGGAAAGCTGTATTTTTATAATGCAGTACTATCAGTCATGATTTTCTTCACTAATATCAGTGTAGATATTTTAAAATGAGTTTTTATTTCAACAACATTGCACTAGAGGTATATTTTGATGAACGAGACGCCTGATCTGTAATTAAATACATTAAAACATCGTCATGATCAGTTTGGCTAATAGATGCGACTTTTTATGCCATGCAAATTTTTTCTGCATTACTCCAGACCCCACCCTTCCCCACCACCTGTACCCCCCAGGCTCAGCATGAGCCTGAGGTTTATGAAAAGGTTAGGATAATTACTCCTGGCCAGCTGTGTCCATATCTTTCTCCTTGCAATCCATCTGTTCACCTTTCATTGTTCTTGCATATTACTGTCAGGAAAAATGTCAAGACTTTCTCCCTTTTTTTTTTTTTTTTTTTTTTTTTTTTAAAGCATATGCCACAGCTTACAGCTCGCTAAATAAGCAAAATAAAATGGAGGACATCATTATTGTTGTCAGTATGCTTTCTCTATTTCACAACTTCTCTTGTATTTATCTAGATTCATCCTTGTGTCACGCATCATTGTAAAAGCTGCTCTTCCCATTTTTAGCAATTTCATAAAAGGCCAAGGAGATATGCTTTGTTTCCCCCTTCTCCCCTGACACTGTATGGGCACTTTGTTCAAACACACTTGGCTCACTAATGACAGCGTGTCCTCGGACATGTCAAGGAAATCTAGATTCTCAGAATTCTGTTTTAAGAGAAAGGAGAGATGGAGTGGGAGAGGATGGGAATGACAGAAAAAGACAGGCCAATACAGCCCTTTGCTATTCTGTCTGCATCCCACAGGCATGTGACATAGTCAAATTGTCACCCCCAGGGTGACATGCATCCCACAGGCATTTCGAAGTAAACACATCTCAGGGAATGTGGCCTCGCCATATTGGAAGCATCTTTTTAGCTCTCATATAATGAATGCAGGAGGATCTGAAGGTTGTATTATTTATGCATAAGAAAAAGCTCTGATACTTTTATGATCTAAAAGTAATGATGCTTGTGATCTGAGCATCATTGCAGGAGTAGTTTGACACATTGGGAATGGATGAGAGGATCAACAAAACATCACTGTCATTTTTATACTGTCACTTTATACAAAAAAAACCCAAACAAGGCAAATGACACCAAATTTGTTTTTAATGCACTTTTTTTAGGTGCTGCGAACTTTATGCAATAATTTCAGTTTTTTCACAGAAGTTGTAAACTAAATAAAACTTTCAGATGTTCCCATTGTCTTTATTATGAAGCATGCCCTGTAGCCTAATAAAAGATACATAAATGTGAAAATTATTATGGAAATGTTGCAGTCTGATGGCTGGAGTAAGATTAGGTGAGACCCATTTGGCATTATTTTTGTTTTAAACCTAACTAAGTTGGCAAGCTGAGGGCTCTTATTAAAGCAATCATCTAAAGGCTATTCTATAACATGCTAATGAATGGTCATAGTGCACAGTCAGTAATGTGTTGGCGGGAAAAAAAACAGCAACATGAGGCCAGACTGGGTTTATTAGCTCAGACTTCCACACCAGAGCTCACAGCGTATAATGTTGCCAAGACAAGGCCGGGAGTCCAAGATACTACATTGGGTGGATGTTGTATGACCAGCAATCTCAACATAAACAAAAATATAGGAGCTGCTACCTTATGGTGCTTTTGAGGGGTAGCGAGTGGGTACATGTATGCTTCAGTAATAACCCTTTTTGTGATATTAGATGTGCAGTTATGTTGTCTCGACTCGCTGTCGAGCACTCAGGGCTTTTGTGCTTGCAAGAGCCACACTTGTCTGTCCTAATCTTAATTAGCTTCAAACCAAAGCATCCGGTCTCAAAGGCGGTGAGGGTTGTTAAATTCAGAAAATATGAATCCATTAACATTAATCAGAATCCATCTGCAAAACTTAAAATGCTGTGCTTCCTGACAGCTGAGTCAGTCACTTTGTCAGTTGGGCTTCCAGTAAAAATCTGGATGGGAATTTCTCAGAAAGGCTTTTATGTGAATTCTCCATAATGGCTTTACACCCCACTGAGGTTTTTCAGTAGTGTTGCCACCAAATGATAACGGGTGATAACAAATTAAGGTGCCTGTTACGACATTTCCTAAATTTTATGTTTTGATTTAACACGAGTTTATCCTTGTGCCTGTTTTTGAGCCGTTTCCTGTTGGCAACCGCACATTATCCATTTCGGTCAGCTTTCCTGCAGCACTGCCTCAAGCTAAGCTCATGGACGGAGGATTTGGGAAGGTACTGATGCATACATTTGTCATAATTACTGTTTTGCAAAAGCTGGAGTTTGAATCGCCCAGGCAACGGGAAAGCTTCAGAATTCAAATTAGAGTGTGGGATTGAGCTTTAAGTTGTGGAGAAGGGCTTTTTTTCAGCTTTTTGGTTACTGCATCCAGGAAGTCTCCATCATTTTTGCAGTCTGCCCCCCTGCTGATTGGTCTTGGTTGCTTATGTATTAAAAGCTTGAGTTGGCATGGCACTTCTATCCTTGTGAGTTGAGGCAGCATGGAAGAAAGGTGAGGATAACGCAACAGTCCTCTTCACGGGCATGAAAGCATCTTAAGCCAGTTACACATATAATTGTGTCATAAAAAAATAAACAGCTGTGAATGCAAGTGCGTTTCTTTTGCTCGTTCCTTCTCTTGGTTCTTTCTCAGTGTCTTTTCGCTCCGTCTTGTGTCTCTGTTCCGCATGGGAGGGGAAGGAGGAGGGTGTATAAAAGTGGGACCACACATGCTGTGTCAATGTTTGCTGGAATAATTAGAGACAATGTGGGCCAATAACGGGAGGAGTGCAGTAACCTGAACTCACTTTGTTCTGCCCCAACAGCAACACAAAAGCCTTTCACAGATGCGCAGATCCGCAGGCTGAGAGCAAGAGCAACTGCACTTTTAGCCGGCGCGCTGCAGAGCTCTGAGGATCAGCAGGAAAATGGATTGGTTTCTATGGAACTGCTCTCATTTCACTATTTGTGCCAGCTCAAAGTGATGCTGATGTCACTCTAAAGGCCTTTTAAGCACTGCCTGAACGTCCCTGCCACCAGGCCCAGAAAAACAACCCTACCCCTTGTCACCCTCCCCAGTCTTCCAACACATGTCCCTGGCTTAGAGGACCCTCTTTAACTAGAGGATATCCGGCCGCTCGGTATGCAAAGAGCCTGTGGATTCCTGACGCGAGTGCTAGAGCTGGACTCAGAGGTGACTTTCAGCGTAGCCAGACAACTGTTGGATTAACACTTTGCGTTGAATCTGAGCCAATAGGAGGCAGCCTGGCCAGGGGTAGGAGGTACTGGGTTAAATGCAGGCTAATAGACTGCTTTGTAGCATATATGATGGATTAGATTTTAAGCATACCAGAGCTGCTTGTGTCCTGCATAATTTAACACAAAGTAAAATAGAAAGTTTTTTTTTTCTCAGCATATAATTAAAATGAGACAAATGAACATTTGTGTTGTACTTAAGGACACAAAGTGTTTTTAGTGCGGACGGGAATCAGATTTTGTGCCGAAAGAACCGAGCTAATGATCGTGAAGCGTTGCCTGTGCTGTGGATGTTTCTGACTGTAACAGAGTGACCCGCTGCTGTGCTCACACCCCGGAGATGGACCAACTGGTTTGTCCCCTCTGGTGTCCATCTTGAAAGGGGACACCGCTATGGGATGCATACATCCCCTGGAGGTTACTGGTGTCATTGTGGCACCTGTCTCCTCCACTCTTTGCCTGTGTCAACAGCTCAGATTTATTTACATTCACAGTTTTCCCTTTTCCAGATCTGGAATCAGCAGAAGATCCGTTTGTGAGATCTGGAGGTTTGTCAGTTGATGGAGTTTATGAATGTATTTATTTTATAGCTAAACCACTCCCCCCGAACACTGCACCCTTTCTCTCTTGTTTGCGAAATACAACAACAACGTTGTACACAGCGATCTTCTTGTGTGGATGCAGTACTATGTATTTATGCTACTTCTAGTGTTTCGATATTTATAGGTACTTGTCTGTGAGCTTGATTGCAGTTCAATTTTTGTTTTTGTTTTTTTCCACAAACCACATGCATCCTGAATCTCAGAAGCAGTGGGTTTGGTTCAAAAATACACCTTAAAGACTTAATGCAGTTTCCCTGCAGGACTAACGTGTGTTTTTAAGTCTTGCAACTATTCATATTTAGTATTTTTCAGTTTTGTGTGACAGAGTGTAATCTTATCTCTGCTTTTAGCTGCGGGATACACAACAGCTTTCATTTTATTCTCTTCCACCCGGTGTTCTCCTCTAATCAGTCTCAGATTCTCACTTTGCCTCCTTGTCATTCTCTTCTCTTACTCCTTCAAGGCTTGTTTTCCTCCTTTTTTCCACCCCCTCCTTCTTCTATCTCTCTCCTTGTCTTTCCATTCCACTGGGCTGATGTTCTTTTCTGTGCTCCTGGCTCGCAATGTGTTCCTCATCACAGCTTGCGTTTCCTCTTATCTGGCGTTCTTTTATCAGTGGCCGCCACACATGCCCGAGAAAAAGGGGAGGGGGAGGTTTGGGGGGCTGATGTTATCAGCAGGTGGAGATTTCACCACAAGAGTTCGGGGGCCCAGTGTGGCCAGAGGAGGGCCATGCCGGAAAGGCTCTGACATGGGAGCCAGCAATGTAAATTCTTTACAGTGCAGCCTCACTGTCATCTAAACACCTGCCTTTTTAGTTACACAAGTAAGCTTTCTGCATGACACTTGGAGAGAGTGTAAGCATTTGGCAAATGGGACGTCGACAAGGTTGAAGCTGTTTTGCCTTTTGTTCTTTCACCTGCTCAGCCAACAAAGAGCACAAGTGTAAATAGTCTTTTGCAAAAACAAAACTGCTGCAGCGATTGTAAAAGTGTCATTTCACATGTGGCCAATGAGAGAATATACCTTAAAACAGGTGCAAAGTATATTTAAAACCTTACATTAAGTTCTAATTGGCATCCGGTTTCAATGCAAAGTAGCGGCGTATGTCAGGTCTGTGCATCACAAAGAAGATAAATCCTTGACATGGAGGGAAAGGAGAGCAGGGATGGTAGGGATAGACCGGCGGGTAAACCAAAGCACAGGCTCACAAAAGCCTAAAATGATATCGCTGGTGGATATCTGGATGCTTGGGATGCCTTGGATGGCTGCTGTACACTTTTGGCTTTGTCTTTGCGGGGATGAATAGAGGCCTCTGTGGTAGTGATGACAGGCTTCTCCAGGCTGGGCCCTGGTTGGCTGGCAGACTAGGTGCTGAAGGTCTGGAAGATTCAGCTCTCTCGTAGGGGCAGAAGCCCGACAAAGGATGCTGATCGTCCAGGTTCGCCTCACAAAAGACGCTCTGTTCTTGGCCTGCCCTTGTTATTGTGACATGCCTGTTACATTCATACACATGAGTTTAGCTGAGACCGACACACCCACAGCACCAAGTATAATAGCCACCTGTGTGGGGATATACTTAGTTATGTTGGTGTTGTTGATTTTTGCAAGGGGCTCCAGAGACTGACTTTTCTTGGTGCAAAAATAAGTCAGTTTGTATAGAAGTCTATGAGGAAATGATCCTGTGTATTGCCTGACTCAGTAGACACTTGACTAAGTAACCAAGTTTATGGTCTAAATAACTAGTTCCAGGTCTCATGTAATACAAAATGATGTTTTTGTTAATGAAGCTTCTTTTTGCATTAAAAAAGATCAAAAGCAGGGTATGCTTTTGTTTAAGACTTTGGCTTTGTGGTTTGCACATTCTCAAAACAAGCACAAGGTCCCTGGTCTAATCCCAGGGGGGATACATGAATCTCTTTGGGGTTACATCAGGAAGGGCATCCGGCATTAAAGCTCTGTCAAATCAAACATGCAGGGCTGCCCACTGCGGCAGCCCTTTGTGAACAAGGGAACAGCTGAAAGTAGCAGCTTCTTCTTTGTGATTGACAAGGCTCTACTATACAAGTGGACAATGTGATTTCTCCATCAGGTCCTACCACCTTACTGGTGACATCTGGTTTCAAAACAAGAAGATGGAGCAAAATGCCCAAGTCAGGAGGCTTAAAAAGGGGACATCATGTATCTCATGCAGTTCATGGAACAGATGTAAGATATTAATAAAAACTGAAAGCTGTGATTCCTTTGACTGTGGGCCATTGAGCTGGTTTAAAGCTGATATGAAGTTGGCAGATAAGCCCAAAAGAGTATTTTCACAAAGAAGGCGCTGCAATGGCCTTAAAAGAGGTTTCATCATTGTATCATCCACCTTTGCTTAGATGGCCAGTGAGGTAAACACACTGCTCACTGTACTGTGCATCTTATGTGTTTACATGCTAGCTGGGGGCACTAATAGCTGAGACTAGTTGCAGTCTTTTCATGTTTTTTATTTCAAATTATTAACAAAGAAAGGAGAAGCTGTTTGGGGCTTCCAGGCTTGATGCATAAAGAGTGAAAGTTCTCCCAGACCCTTCACATGCCCCTTCGGGTCTATGCCAAATGCCCCTCTTAGAGATTCGTGGAGCCTCTTTGATCCTTATTCTTTCCTCCCAGCTGGGAGGCCAGAGGATGCAAACAGCCCTTTTCCAAGTCACACATTCTTTCCTAAGGACCAAGAGGTCCTGACCCATAGCTGCAGTGGAATTTCATATACAGAAATAGGCCAAACTTGCCAGGCCATTTGAATGTCCAGCCATCCGCTTTTACCATTCATCACCCTTAGATCTTCTGAATTGGATAGTCAGCTTTAACACGTCAAAGAGCCTTAGTTTGCCCCTTTCCTCTACAGTGTTTTCATCGCATCAATTGTCTGTTTAAAATCTAGCTTCACCAATACCTCAATGTTCAGAACAAACACGAGTTCTGAACTAATTGCTGCTGCAGGATTTAGTTTTCAAAGTACTTCACATTGAAATGGGTCCAAGCCACCTAAGAGGTTTTCAAAAACTATAAGAGTTTTGCTTCCTGAGAAGACTCAAGATTGTTTGTTTTGACATCCTCTCTAAATGACTCTTAACTTCAGACAGTTTTTCAAGCCTTTTTTGTCTCCAGGGACACTATTTGCCACAGCTCCTCTTTTTCCAGAAAAGGACTTGCAACCTGCAGTCCTCTTAGATGTGGAGCCAAATGCCCCGTAGGTCACAGTCAGCTAAGTGGTTCCTTGCATCTAATAAAAAACAAATCAAATAACATGGCTCCCTAGGGGTTTATAGCGCTACAGTCTCTGGACTCCAGGGCAGATAAACCTCTTCAAACGTCCCCATGCAAATATTTGAATGTGGGAGGAACTTTTTGGCTGCGATTGTATAATTTACTGTCAGGTTCATGAGCCTTTAGATTTATAGCTATTTCATAATATTACCTCTGTGCACTACACACAGTGGATTCTGACTATTAAAGCCACAACATGGCAAAGAGCTGACCACTGGGCTGCTGAACAGTTCTCTGAACTGTGAAATGACCTTATCTTTAGATGCTGGCCATTAGCTTTTCAAAGAGCCAGACAGAAAATACATTTGTGTAAAGTAGGTTTGATGTTTAACTCTTAAACGATGGTTATCCTCTGGGTCTTGCTTATTCCAGAGCTCTTGTTCCTCTTCTCCTGCAGTCTCCGTCAGCTTGTACCTCTGGCAGCGCAGCTAGGGAGAAGGAGAGGAACAATACGGCATTTGTGCACTGCTCTGCACTTGGCCTGCTGCTAAACAAATGTTCGGAGGAATTCTAATGGCTGGCCTTGCCCCTGGGCCCAAGCTGATCCCACAGTGACTTCATAAACACTCTCTGAAGTGATCAAAAGAACAAATCACCCTTTATAGGGAGATATATGGTAATGGAATTATTTCCACATCAATTAAAATATACTTTGGCTCTCTCTTGGCCTTGTGTAGACTATTTATTTTGACCCTGCTGCAAAAAGGGGAAGCGTTCTATTGCCCAGGGCGCATACATAAATTTTCGGGGAGGTGCAGTTTTTGCAGTAGTGTTTATGGCATCTTCTCAAGCTGCGGCTGCTTGTGGCGAAAATGATCAGTTGAAATGCAGAACTCCAATCATAAATAATTACTTTTCAATGACTGTTCTTAAATTTGGGTTATCTTTTACTTGCATAAGCTTAAGTCCTGAAAGTTTAAATAAAATAAAAAAAACACATCCTCACCCATTGTGGAACATTTAAAATACATAGACCCCGTTCTCAAGTGTTGGTGTGGCTTAGCATTAAATGGTCAGGTGATGTGGCCATGAGGTGATGAGGAAATGTCACGCATACGGAAGAGCATGTTATGTTCCCGTTTTTGTGTTTTTTGTTTTTTATGGAAGAGAAGCTTACTATTAGAGGGTTTATTCAATCAAATCAACAAACCCAATGTATTTCTCGCCTTGGGAGTTTGTTCTATAATATTTAAACAGCTCTGATGATTTAAAGTTTTGCTCTTTTTAACCCCTCAGCTTTAGGATCAAGAAGGATCGTGAATATATTGGTAAATATGGGCCATGAGTCAGTCGGGCTAATAGTAAAGTTGAATGCAGTAAATATTACAAATATTGTGTTTAGTTTAATGGCTAACAGACTGTTTGATCAGACTGTGATTTATACAAATCCAGGTACTTTATTAAGTTGGAACAAATAATATTATCTGAACTTAAACTTACTCAGAAGACAAACAAATGTTTTCTCTAAATCCACCTCACCTGCTATCACCTACCACTGCATTTTTCACCTCCTCGCCCAGGCCTCAACTTGGCACATTTCTGCTTTTTATCTCCACCCGCTGATGGAGCCAGCCATTGAAGCAACCTCGACACCACCCCCACTCCTCCACAACCTTTCTGTGTCTCTTTACTGCGCGCCTGCACAATAGCCTCGCTCGGCAGAAGTCCAAGAACGTTGTTTGTCCGATCACCGCTGCGGCCCCACCCCCCTTTTATTGGTGCATGCGGAGGGACAGTGAGTGAGTGTGTAGGTCTGTGTGCGCAAACGGTTTTTCAAGCAGTCAGAGGGAGGTGTGGCTGGATCGTTATGGTAACTTATATTGACCGAGCGGAGGGGGACAAAAAGTGGAGCTCGGCGCATGTTTTAGACTTGCAAAGCAGGAGGCGTTTGCTGGAGCATCCCAGATTGACAACGCATAGATGGTGTCAGGTGACAGGCTTTTGGCGCACTTCCGAGGCTTTGATGGGAAATTAACTCTTGAATGTCTTTTTAAAACTGTTAGCAACAGAAAAGATGAGCAACTGTTTGATCAAAAGTCCAAGGTACTGAAAAAGGAACCAAGTCAACTACAACTCCCAGGCTGCACTATGAATAAGTAAACGTGCTTTGAAGAGTTATAATAAAACATTCAGCAGTTTAAATCAGGTCACATATGAACTGTATTTTGTCCCCAGCTTCTGCACTGAGGTGTTCTGAATTTTTGATACAGCTCATGCCCACGACACGCTTTCTCTTCCTAGCAACATTGCCTGAGGGTTATAGGTATAGCTGCTTTGAGAGCCGGATATCATACTGAATGAACAGAGATTGCCATACATACAACATTATCCTATTGCCTCATTACATTGTCCAGCAAAACTATGTATTTCTGTGCATTTTTCATTTATAAAATGCTGGGAAATAAAGAAAAAAACTGTTAAGGGTGAGTGATTGAGCTAATATATTGATATGCTAGCCCCACTGCTGTTGTGTTTATGGTTTTGTTTATAATTCTTTATAATTCAACTCATTAACTGATTCACTTGTAAAATGAAGCTCTGGAATACCCTTCCTGTTTTGTGTGGCAGAGCTGGGCACCAACACTGATGAACATTCTCCACATGTATGACTAATGAATGTCACACATGTGCTAATAGCTAATAGCATTTGTTCTCCGCACTTGGTTGCTCACTTAGAGGCTTTTCGGTGTTCTTCATCTGTTTGTTTGTTTGTTTGGTTTTTTTAGGTGGTTGGCTTTCCAGTTTTATCCATTTTACAATCAACATAATCGAGTGATTTGTATTCCTATTTCCTCACAAGCGACTTTGTGCATGGCTGTTTCTGGCAGCTGCAATCAGTTGAAAAATCTTTAAATATTGCCCAACCATGAAACTAGTAGCAATCTTTAAAGCTGATTCACTGGCCACAGGTTTTGGATGTGTTTAAAAGATTCTTCAGTCACACACCTCGCCCCGGTTTAATCCCAGGCTTTGATACCCTGAACCCAGCTGCTCTGCCAGGGGCAGGGCTGTTCCAGTCATTTTTGTCCATGCCACTGACCTCCAAGCGCACCTCTGCGGGGTCTGGCCCAAAGCCGGACGGTTGATGGCGGACATTGTTGAAGCATTGGGTTTCCCTCACCCGGGCAACCGGGCCCCTTTGAGCCCTTACCCCTTACTGTTTGCCCAGCCACTCTTTCCTCCTCAGCCCACTCTTCTTCTTTTCCCTCTCGCCGTGGAAGTGAAAGGAAGCTTGAGAGACAGCATGTTGTTTTGTGCTCACTGCTTGGATATGCTGCTGGTGGCCGGCTTCCTATGGCGCACCAAAGCTCCCATTCACTTTCTCTCCTTCTCTTTCTTTGACCTCCTCTCGGGAACGAACCACTGTTTGATCACATTAGGGGAGAAAGAGAGAGATCAGTGGTGCTTTTGACATTCCCACTAGCTTTTGACAGTCTATGTGCAGCTGATCAGTTTGCCCGGCACCAGCAAGTGGCCTCTTTTGAATTTTTCCTCTCTCTTTTATGTTTTTTAGGCCAGCCATTGTTAAGCCTTTTGATTAGAATGTGTGGGTAGAGCTTAGCAGGACTGGTGTTTCATTTCTTATTTCACACTTTTCTCTTGAGTCTTCTCTCCCTTTTGTTGGGAAGAGCTTGTGTTGACTGCTTTTCTCAAAATGTCAACTTCTGCGATCATATCTGTAGGAAAAACATGCACTTGTAAGTGAAAGAGAGCAACGGCATGCGGATGTGCCACTTTGATCACCACAAAGAGGCCATGAAAGCTGGGGAACGCTTAATATGTTGGCCACTGAGGAAGCAGAAATGCAAAAACTGCACAGTTGGTGAAAAACCACAGAAGTTTCTACAAAAGGTGAATCAGAATGTGGGCGTTGAGCAATTGCTCGCTGATATTCTACTGTTCTTTTCTTTATCACTTCTCAGAATCACTCTGATAGCACACACTCCTCTCTTTTGATCTGCAAGGTTTGAGCATATTTGAGAAAGCTCACGTGGCTTCGGGTATGACCACTTCACAATTATTGGGGGCTGTGCTTACTAAAAAGCAGAATCTGTAAAAGGCTTAAAGGAGGAGGCCTCTGGAATCTTGTTTTATTTATGCCAAAAATGCCTGGCCACAATTAACCAACCACGACCATTCTGAATGTCAATTTAGGTCATTTTCTACCCTCACAAAAGCCCTGGACTTGGAGCCCATAAAGGAGAAAAAAGCTGATGTAATGGGTTTAAGAAAATCTCCAAGGGGAGTCAAACCTCACCCACACAACCCCAACCAAACCCCCCTGCCCCGCCACCACCTCAGTCTAAAATCCACTCTTCTGAAGTGGTCACCACCTTCGGTCAACATCAAAATATGATACGCAGGAACAGCGGCTCTGAAACTTTCAATGGTAGAGTTAGTTTGTAGACGGAGGAGAAGCATTTATGAGGATTTTATTTTGCAAGCCCCCCCCAAAAAACAGAGGAAATGTTTATGATTGACTGATTTGGTGTTTGGGATGGGGGAAGGGGAGCAGGAGATGAAGGCAGAGGGAAGAGGGTGAAATAGAAAGGAGGGGGGAAAGGAGGGGGGGTAAAGAAAAGAAATCCCAGCCTTGGCACACACACTCATGCGCGCGCACACACACAAACTGCAGTGTAGAGCACAAAAGAAACCTGTAACGCCTCCAGATTCCTTCTAGTCGAGTATCAAAGACATGCTTTGGTTAAGAACGAGACTAGTGCGCAAGATAGCACCGAGTGAGCCAGTGAACCCAGCACTGGCTCGGTTGGGTGCTGTGAGTTAATCTCTCAGATGGGATTTTTCTCCCTTCTTCTTCTCCACCCTCCTCCCTCTCTTTGGGGATATCGGTATTGCTGTGTAGCTCTGAATAGAGGGACTTGTCTAACCTGATCACTGGTCAGAAAAAGCACAGGGAGAGGTTCAAAAACCACACGCAGAGACGACTGCTGCTTTTAAGTTTGGACCAGTGGTTTATCCCACCTCTATTCTGCCTAGCATAGCTCTTGTCCCAGACCTCCTAATACTTGAAAGAATCTTTTGAAAGGGCGCTTTAAACTGAAACTTTAGATGAGAAGTATGGTGGGATTTAAAAAAAACAAAACAGTCTTTTTTAAGTTAGCTTTGTGATGACTTTATCCTGTTATTTCTTCAGATGGATTCATAGAAAATAAGTGTGATGTCTCTAAGGTGTCTGCCAAACTAACAGCCCACACCTCATAATTCTCTTTACAATGAGAACATTAATGAATAATAGAAGACAGGAAAACACATTTCCAAAGCTGGACAGAAAATCTAGCTTCCACCATATTTGTGTTTCCGAATCATTGTTGGCTTCCTTTGAGGCAGTGTGGCTTAACAGTTAGGGCTCTGGCTTACTGATCAAAAGCTTGAGTTTCTGAGCAAGCCCCTAAACCCTGTCTTCTCTGAGGGCTGGGGGGGATCGTATCATGGCTGACCCTGGGCACTGACCACAGCTTGCTAACAAACTAATAAACTATGCAGAAAAAGAATTTGACTGTGCCTGTAATTTATATATCACTAATCTTTATATTAGTATTCGGAGACGTCATTGATGTGATCCATGTCTGTGGTTACTAAAAGGCTATGATGCAGTGATGGCTACCCCTCATCAAAACATGAACGGCCCCACAGAAAAAGCTGCAGCTAGGCTTACAATACGATTTCTTTGATCAGATCTTGAGGCAAAAACATCCAGGAGCAACTTGTCAAGACTGCAGCGTCAGCTTTTCAGTTATGTAAAAACGATGACTTTCTTATGGAAGCCTGTTTCCGCCACTAAAAAAAAAAGTATCCATAACTCAAAATTTCAACTAATCTTTCTTGAAATTTCGAGTTATTTTCTCAAAATTTCGACTTATTAACTTGAAATTTTGAGAAAAGTAGCTTGAAATTTTGACTTTTCTCAAAATTTTGAGTTAATAGCTCAAAATTTCAAGTTAGCGCTGCCGGTCAATAATCTACGTGAATGACATCATTTCCTTGTTACCCGGAAGCTGAAGCCCTCAGCTACAAACGCTACAGCTAAGCTAGCAGTATCACAGCCAGTCATGAATGCACAAATTGCTGATTATTTTCAGCGTGACTTCACAAATGATGAAATCCTTGTGTTATTAGCTGAATCACATGGCGTTACTATCAGCAAACGTACTCTAAAAAGCGCCAATTAGTTGTGATCCGGTTTTGAGCGCGCATTCCACATAGATTACTGATTGGCAGAGCTAACTCGAAATTTTTTCGAGTTAATAAGTCGAAATTTCGAGTTATGGATAATTTTTTTTTTTTTTTTTTTGTGGCGGAAACTGGCCTCCATACTTTCTAGTTCAGGGAAAGGGTTGCAATGACACTCGACATGACATAAACCCATGTGTCACAGGAGTCCTTGTGCTTTATATACAAATATAAAATAGCTTTCAGCTGGTGCACAGTCAAGGTCAGTGTGAATATTTAGCATCTGCATTTTGCATAAAAGGGGAAAAATGGGGATAACTTAAATGTAGTTGTTGCAAAAAGTGCGACTAAAGTATTTACCGAGCTGGAGACTCAAGCGCTTTTTACTTATCAGCAAATATTCCACTATGTTTACCATGCAAAGCTCTGGAGGCACATATTGTATACGCATTGTGTCCATGTGACCCGGGCTTTTCCTAGAAGCTACAACAACGAGAACATAATTGGCAGTTTGGAAAGCATCCAAATAGCTTCCTTTGCCCTTGTTCTTTCCATCAGGATCTTCCCTTAAGGAATGTATGTAGAACGCCGCAGGCTGATAACAGCCCTCCCTCCACCTAAGAACTCTTCATTCTGTTTCCCATTATTCATTAAAATGGCTCTGTCTTTGTTTATTGTTTATTGTCGTTTCCTGTGGAATATCATTAGCTAGTTGGAGAGCGTGAGCTTCTGGGTTGCGCTTTCCTTCTCTCCCTCTGGTTTGTCATGAAAGGTGATTGTGCAGCCAATCACAGAAACTAGAGAACAATCAAAAGACAGAGAGGGTTCAGGAAAAAGCCAAGCAAGCCAAGAAAAAAGCAGACTTGGGGAAGTCGTCAGAGGCTGTTCATCAGTTTTCACAAATCTCTTCCGATGCATATTCCTCCCTGTTTTGTTTAAGTGTCTCTACATTTCAAACAGAATCACAAGGCTAATTGCAGGCGACGCATAACACATTCCACATGTGGTTTAATGGTGTCCCCGCTCTTCATCTTCTTCGCTCTAAGTGCCGCGTGACCTTAGCCATATGACCCGGAAGTGATGTAGCTGAGCATTTCCTCTGGTGTATTTGGAACCCCAGTAAGTGTTTCCTAAAGAAAACAAGTTGGAGGCAGCTGAAATCTGAAACCACGCTAATGCTGGCTGTCTCCCCACCTTGGTTCTCTCTCCCAAAACCCTGTGGCCACAGGGGAAGCAGAGGTAAGGTGGAAGGGAGGGGGGGTGAGTAGCTCTTACTGTATGAAACCCACTTTGTACACATTCATTTAAGTGTGTGAACATGCGCATGTACTGTAAGTCCAGTTCACATTCCTCTCAGCTCTGACTGGCAGGGAGCTGCAATCCTCTGCAAACACACTGTGTGGTGTGAGCCAATATTCAGGTTGGCCTCGTCTAGCCAAGCCCTGACAGACACCGGCATGCAAGGCCAAAACGGCTTGTTTGTGCAGTTGTCGTGCAGAAGGTCATTCGCTACATTAAGTGTGTGCAAGGACAAAATGAACCTGACCTTTGGAGAAAGCCTTGTATCCCTCCTTTGAGAGCAGCTGGATTATAATACTCATCTCACACTGTAACTGTCACACATACGCACGCACACCCCAACACTGTGGAGGCCATCGTCTCTCGCTGATTTAACGTTTGGCTCTCTGCTTTGATATGCCAAGGTTGCTATACAAATTTCACAAGTGACTTTGGTCATCTGAAGTGGTTCCATCGCCTAAACTGCATATCTGAAAGCATCTTTCTGATGCTGCATTGCTGCAGACAAGCACGAGCTCCATAAGCTGTCTCTGCTTCTTCTTTCACATACTGCATGTCCAAAATTTGGCAGTTTTCTGCAGTTTTATCTATTGATCAAAGTCTGATGTGACGGTCATAAAGTTGAATTCACAGTCCCGAGCAAAGCTTTGTTTACTTGTTCGCCTGTATTCTCATTCTTTACATCATAAATGAAATACAGATTACGAAAATGCTCGTACTTAAAAGTCTTTAAAAGAATGTTTGTGAGGTTTACTGTGTTTTCTGACTAATTAAATACAAAAGGGTTGATGAATGCTTAAACTTCGGGGTCTGGACGAAGTTGCTGCCGTGCTGGACATTTGAGGGCAGGGTGAAGGGAGGGGTAAAGGAGGGGAAGGGTAGCATGGGCCTATACGCTAATCCCATTCCAGCGGGCCAAGCGGCAGCAGCTTGCATCGCATTCCACAGCTCTGCAAGCTTTTTAGGGTGGGGGGAGTAACATTCCTCCATAGCCGGGGCCATCAAAGATGCCGCACAACATCAAAGGCTACTCATAGCCAAGGTGTTGATGACTGCAATCCTCCTCTCAGTCCACTTTTAGCAGCCTCAACCCCTTAGCCCTCCAACACATGCACACATAGAGCAGGCAGGCTGCGCCAAGCATGCTCACCCTCCTTCCTCCCTAGGCTCAGTGGCCATTCTGCAGCATTATTAATCACTGCTCATTAAGTAGTGACATTGACTTTTGTTTTATGGAGAGAGTTGAAGGAGGATGAGCCGGGCTCGCTGCAGCAGGGGATACCACTAATATTTGGGGTGGTGCTGGTGGTAAACATAATAACAATCCATGAGCACTTAATGCTGGTAATGTGGAACACAATCAAAAACACTTAAGTGCTTATTGTTCTTTTTTTTAATGTATTAAAAGCTTTTTTTAATGCAACCTTCCTCAGCATTCTCAGTTGCCTTTTAATAGGGTGTGAACTATTAAAAGGCAACTGATTTTTGTGGTCACATTTGCCACAAAAATCTGAAGGATGTGACTTTTGTCCTTACTCCTGAGTTCCATTTCTCAAAGTGTCTTTTATCCCCTGCGGTGTTCAACGTGAGCAGTACCAGCTATTGTTAATGTAGAAATCGAGCCCACTAGTAATAAACGGCAAAAAAAATGACCAGCAACAATACAAAAACAACACAAGGAAGGGGGGCGGTGCTCTGAATTAAAATGATAAAAACCAGCTTAGCCTGTTCAGCTAGATGCTACATTGAGTTGCAAGCAAAAGCAATTGTTGGATTTAGTAGGTAAGCTGACGTTAGCCAGATGAATGGGATCATTTGGAGTGAAGCCCATCTGGTCAAGTGGGAACTTGATGGGGCGAAATTATGTTCTGCATCATTAATTCAGAAACCATTGTTTAGTTTTGAGGATCAAAATGGAGCCAGCTTTCTCCCGGATAGTTTTCCTAACTCAGCTGAATTGCAAGCTTTCTCTTATAGCAAAACACTGTCCTGATTAGATGTGTCATTGCAATTCCATTTTATTTATATAAAACAATTGATAGTAGTTGTCACCGTAAGGTGCTTTATATTATATGGTATGTTGGGTAAGACCCAGCAATATTAGAAAGAAACCTCAACAATAAGATGACCTCCTGTGAGCAAGCTGTTGGTGACAGTGGGAAAGAAAAAATCCTTTTCAACCGGAAGAAAACTCCAGCAGAACCAGGATGAGGGAGGTGCAGTCATCTGTTCTGTCTTGATTGCAGTCTGTAATAAATAATATAAACGTAAAGCCAAGGTGTCTAACGGTTGCTAACTAATAATAGCTTTCTTTCGTAGCCATGAGTGATGCAGGATGGAGGTGGTTAGCCACGTAGCTATAACTTAAATACTTGGCATGTATTTAGTGCTGTGTTGTCGTGGCCATGATTGCTTTATTGTGGTACTGAGATCTAAGAGGCATCTACACAAGAAAACATCTTGTAGCGCATCACCTTGTTGCTGACAGCTGATTGCTAGTGGACATTTCCGGTTTCTGGTTGCCTCGGTAACTATCTGATGTATTCAGCTTAATTTCTGAAATGCTGATCACGGTTCACTTTATTGTTGCGAGTGCCATCAATAGCTGATGTTTTGAGGGCAATGCATATAGTACATAGATCCTGTACGTTATTTAACAAGTAAATGAAAAGTCCAAATTTATTTCAGCTTCTCAAATTCTTTGTTTCACATAATGACTAAGAATTGTGTCACTTTGGGATTTTTCACCTTGATTTGATCGAATAATTATTTTGGCGACATCATCTCCAACTTTGAACTTTGTCAGGACAGTTGTGGAAAAAAGATTATGTTGGAGTTTTGTACTACAGCTGTGCAGTTGCGTGCTGTATAGATTTAATGAGCCCCATTTCCCTTTGCTTGTTACACTGTTAGTCATGCTAATTAATTCACAGTGGCACCTTGATGCCGACAAATAATTTATGCATGTGTTCACCTACTTTCATAATTGTCCTCATAAGGACAGCAGCATCTTGCACATGGAGACAATATGTTTGCTCGCTGTTGTTCCTTTCTTTGATCACCATGATCTCAATTGTTTCCACTCCTCCCCCCAAAAAATGGTGCCATCCAACCCAGTGTTGACCCCTGAACTTTGTCAGCCTGTCCTTTGTTCATGTCACTCTAGGTTTTAAAGACTGAAGAGCTGAAAGTGACACCAGAGAGACTTTTGAGTGTGCGTACACACACACAGTCACACACACGCCATTGATGGTTTCGGGATGCACTCGCCGAGAGTTAATAGAGTCACAAGCTCGGCGTCCTGCTCAGTGTTAAAGCTGTCAACCCCAGTGCCTTGTGCTACATATCAGGACATTTACATGATATTGGGTGTCCTCTGCCAGTGTCCCCTGCTCACACTGAAACCATGACACTTGTTTGCTTTGCCCGTTGCTATGAAGATGGTGTAGAGGTGATTTTTCAGGGGAGTTTAAGAGGTGGACTTGGAGTAGAGGGGGGCAAACGGACAGTTGATGACGGCTCTGAGGCTCGTATCACAAAGCTGGCTCGCTTGGGGCATGGCCTTGACATTACAGCTTTCTTAAGTCTAAGTGATCAAAGTCCAACATGTAATTATTATTGTTGGATCCTTTTTCTGTCAACATTATTTTGTTTATTGCCCTGCCTTTGTTGGCTGGTTTATACCACCAAAATAAAAGATGGCTAGCTTGGCTAATTGTTCTTTTGGTCCCAGTGGAGAAGACAAAAGGGAGGAAGTCTTCATTATTTCAGAGGAGAAGCAGAAGGATCCCTTTACAGCGATAATGTTACAGGAGGAGGAGTGTCAGCCCCACCTGTATGGCCCTCCCAGATGCTCCACTGTAACTGGATCCCGCTCCCTCTCTCCTCAAGGCTACCAGCCCTCTTTGAAGTTATTTCTAGTGCTGGGAAAGAGGGGCAGAGAGGGATTGAGAGGGGCAAAGAGTGACTGTAAAAGGGGAGGTGTGTGTGTAGCGTTTTACTGGATGCATTTGAGTTTGTAAGTCTATTTGTGCATGCTATACATAGAAGGCTGCAATTCAAAACTCTTTCTCCTTTCTTGTGCTCACCCCCCTCAGTGTGATCTGACATTGAACTTGTGTAGCGGGATCAGAAGACTCGCTGACGTATACTTTTGTTTAGCCACAGTCTGATGTACTGTGGAGCAAATTAAGTTCAAAGTAAACCATAGCTACCACACACACACTTTGATGGATGCATTGAGTGGGTAGGGGTCATTATTTTGCCCCAGAACACTTTGACACTTGGACTGTATGAGCAAGGGATCGAACCACTGACCTTCCAATTAGCAGACAACCCACTCTACTTCTTCAGCTCCAGTCGCCCCAATTAATCAGCTAATTGGATTCTCAAGATCAGGGTTAACTTGCTCTAATTTTTCATGCGTAGCCAGATTTGTCCCCATCTAAGACTCATGGTTAAAGTAACCTGTCTGCAGCTGAGGACGCTTAGTGTAAATCCTCCTGGTAAGGTCTCCGAGTGTCTGTTAAACACGCACGTTTCAACCCGCACTAGAAGCTTAACCTCATAAAGCCTGAACTGGAGCGACTTGCATGAGGAGGTAGACTGCTTGCTTCACTCGGGGGTTTTGGGTCATCTTTTGGATTAAGGCTCAGTGTCAGACTGATTGGCTTCCTCTGTGTGTCTAACGTGATGTCTGAGCTCCTCAGGGTTCATTCAATTTCTCTGAGTCAGTGGGGAATGCGTGATAATTAAATAGAGGTGATGTGAAGCAAAAAAGAAAATAAAGAGGCATCTCACGTAAACAGATGACAGCTTGACCTTTTGACATTTGAATCTCAGTCAGATGTTACTTCTATGTTTTCCTTGCAGGTACCTACTATAGGTCATACGAATGAAAACTGTGCCTCGCAAATGTCGTTGGTGTTCTCAGCTTGTTTGTTTTTTGTGTTTCTGTAAATGCTAACTTTTTAAGAGTGAATCGGCTTCCATGAGTATTTGCGTTTCCCATTTATTTGAGCCGCATTGGCTCACAGGAACTGCAGCTCATATACTTCCACTTTTAATACGTTTACTGGAAGTCTGACCTGCATTTACTGGGACAGAGAGTTCATTTGCGGCCTTATGATTAAGAGCTGGTGTGCTTGTGTGTACACACACTTGCAGAAGACATCTGGGGGGGTAAAACACCAGCGTGTTTCTAATTGGTTGAAGTCTCCTTCCACGTCTGGCTTGCAGGGGCGTTTGGGGGTGAAGTTGACTGCATCCTGACCACACCACAGTTTGAAGTGGCTGGTGGTGGAGCTGGTGCTATGTTGACATTGTGGTGGTTTGTGTGATTTGGCCCGGCTTGTTAGCTGGATGTTACACAATTGAGCATCCATGTTATGTGCTGGTTTGCATGAAGACTTTTGAAGTTGTTACTGAAAAATTTAGACTTGCTAATTTGGTTTACTTGGTAAAATCTTCAGTGGTTATGACTGTTGTTTTCCTGGAAAGACCTGGAAGATTTGAATGGGTAGTTTTTAGAAAATCTGTGAGCTATAAATTAAAATTAGTTTAATTTAGTTGTAGAATCAGCCACCTTCATGCAGTAAGAGTGAGCTATAAATTCTACTATGAATACATGAGATTATTACTTTAATTGCTATATTCATGTTATTCCTTCATATTATGCAGTGTTGTCTTTGAAGGTAACAGTTTCTAATTGAAATACTCAATAAAAGGCTGTTAACCGTTATTGAGTAAAACCTTATGATATGATTCATGTTGTGTTTTTCACTGCTAGATACTGTGAATGTGTGCAGATGTACTGAGGCTCAAGGTTGTTTAACTGTGTGTGGAGCTTTGTGTGTGCTCTGCCTGTCTGGCTCTGGACATCCTGTTGCATTCCAGTCTGACTTAGCCATTTTCATGACTGTGTTTTGAGACTCTCAAAGACACCACAGTTCCCAGGGGAGAGTCTTTGAGCCGTGATTAGACATACCCACCTTGCCATCCCATCCCCACAACCATCAACACAAGAAACCGGTGTGTTATTCCAGGAAGTTGACAGTATTTTGGTAGTGATGGCGGTGAGGAGGATGAAGGACCTGGCTGAGTCAAAGGCTCGGGGGCTGTGCGTGAGATGCTTTTCCACTGGAGTGAATAAGTCACCCCTTGGTCACCCCGATATGTTTCACGCTACAAACAAACCCCTACGCCTGTTCTCAAACAGTGAGATACGTAAACACATGCACGGCACCGGGGAAGCAGGTGGGTGCGAGGACTGGCTTCCTGCCCAGGTTTTTCTTCCTCTGGATTTTGTGTGCTTGTGAAATTGGTGCCAGCTCCTCTTCCAAAACTTATAGGTGGAATCGGTAAACGAGAGATCTGCATGGTTAATCATTTAGCCAGCTTCAAGAACTTCAAATACAAACTGTCGTGCACTTCCACTTTGTTGTAACCGAGGCTTATTGTCTGCGGCCTGTAGCTCATTAAAGGAAGTGTTGGAATTCAGATTGAGTAAAATATTGGTGTCAAGAACAGACAGTACATGCAAGTCTATAAACATGTATAGATCGGTTTAGCTCAGGGATCATCCCCTCCTACTTGCTTTTGATGTTTTTTGGCTCCTGCCGTGCTGTAGTATGGATGGCTTGTTGTAATGCACCATTTTCAAGCAAGTGCATCACTTTAAATAAACATGCAATTCAGCAGCTTCTTTTGGAATTTTAGATTCTGGTACCCTGTGAGCATCAGCTCCCCTCCAGTTCACAAGGCTTTCCTTGCTGGTGGTGCTAAAAGCACGATTGGAGAGTAATCTTTTTGAAGTTTGTGCTTTGTCGCAAAAAATAAAAAGCCTTTTATTTTTCTGTGTCAAAAATAGATTGGAAAGAGTTATAAACAGGATTTTTTTATTTTTTTTAAGTTGAGTTAAAGTGCTGATTATGACCTTTTTATGTTGAGCATTCCTATTTTTCATCTTGTTAGGATACCAGAGGGAATGGAATTTGTAAAAAGCACATTAATACACAGCACAGGGGAAAAAAATGTAACTACCACTTTCACAGAAGCACAATATAGTGTGGCGAGGGCAAGGTAGGGCGACTGTCTTGGATGTGTAAGAGGGAAAAGGGGTAATGGGGGGCTGTAACTGGGGCCACCAATAATTTAGAAGGAGAGAGGGAAAAGGGGTGTGGCAAAGGGGAGGGGAGGGAAGCGGGATGGGGAAGCAGCAGAAGTGGTTGTTGTACGATCAAAGGCTGAGCGAATTGTGTCACAGACAGAGTGGGAAGAATGGCATTGAGTGGTGTGACTTGCATTTTGATTTCCTTTGAGAGCTTGGGGGGTGCGAGTGGTGATGGTGGGAGTTTTAAGGAGCACGGCTCTGTTTTGATCCCATTACCAACAGTTATCAGGTCACTTGTTTGACCATTAAGGATCTCTGAGTGAAAGATGATTGTGTGATGTTCTTATGAGTCATAATGTGTGAAAGTGTTTGAAAATATTTAGATTAAAGTATGAAATGTATTCATCCAGTGTTGCTATAACAACCAGAGTGAACTGGTGCACTGCTACAACAAAGTTTGCGTCAATTTCCATTTTATACCAGTGCTGAATATTAACAATGTCTGCAGGTGGTTCTCCAGACGGAGGTGTAAGATTGGTCGGTGCCGGGCTGTGACTAGCTTGAGTGACAAGCCAAGTTCAAATCCCCGCCAGGACTTTATTGCGAGTGTGGCTTGTGTAACAAGATATTCATGTGAAAGGCTGCCTCCCCAAGGGGCAGGACAGATGGGGTAGAACAAGAGACGCCCCCTTGTGGTACTTAGGGAGTGCCTTATGCCTTTCCTCCAAACCTGGGGTACGAAGCAACGGAGCAAAGTGGAGCACTTCGGTGCTTCCAGCAGGCTGAGCTGGTTTGATTTTTGGGGCCTTGCAGGGAAAGCTAGCAGTTGGAACACAAGAGAGAACAGTCTCTGTCTTATTGTGTGTTCGTGGAACTGCGCGTGTGCGTGAACGCACGTTTGCATATGTGCTCGTTAATCTTTTGTCTGCTCGGCCAGTAGCTGTGACCCACTTCGCAAGATCACCTCTCATCTCTCATCCAAGTCCGAGCTCCTTTTCCTTTTGCTCCCCATCCCCACATCCATCAACGCATAGACGTCAACATCTGAGAAAAGAAAAAAAAAAGTCTCTGTGGTGGAGATAATGGTGCAATGGCCAGCCTCTAAAATAACAACATGGTGCACAACAACAACACTGTCCCATTTGGAGTCCAAGTGCCCCCGCACAATGGCCTAGTGTTTAGGGACCAGGGGCGCAGGCGGGGCTCCCCACCACCATCCAAGCTGTTAGACAAGCCAGAGAGGGAGGTCATAATTAGGGCTGAACGATTATGGAAAATAATCTAATTGCGATTTTTTTGCCCCAATATTGCGATTGCGATGCGATATGCGATTATTTTTTAAGGTCTTTGTCTTCTGTATTATTAAACAAAGACAAGCAATACATCATATAGTATGGCCAATACTATATTACATTAATTTTAAACTGTTCTTTCCTGGAAGACAGACCTCTGTTATGATGACATGAGGTGATGCATGAATTGATGACTGACATTTTTATTTAACTTCTTCAATCACAACAGTATATTTGAACATACACAATAGTTTATTTTTAGCTTACAAACATCTGAGCATAAAGTGCTGACAAGGAACCCTGGTGTAAACATTAAAATGAAAGTCAGTACAATGTGCAGATTGCAGAAATATACATAAAAAAAATCAGTGGCTTTACCACACTCAGTTTTTC
The DNA here is from genome assembly GCF_057381915.1 of Diplotaxodon limnothrissa. Lineage (NCBI taxonomy): Eukaryota > Metazoa > Chordata > Actinopteri > Cichliformes > Cichlidae > Diplotaxodon > Diplotaxodon limnothrissa. The sequence continues at coordinate 33,346,576 of NC_140607.1, forward strand.
GACAAACTACTAGACAGTCATTCAATTAAAAAATAATATTAAATAAATAAAACTAATAAATAAAAAATACACACATCTTACTGATCTCTGCAGTCAGTAACATTACACATAAAGTGCAAACATAATAGCAATTGTATAAACACACACACAAACACGCCTTTAAAATTTAAAGGCGTGAAATTGGACGGTCTAGCCTTCTGATTAGCGTCACCGCTGTCTCGGTGGAGTTTAATAAACTCTGCCGTCTGCTTCTTGCTATCTAAAATATAACCAGACACTGGTGTAAATTCTCGACTGTCTCATACTTCTGTTTAATAAGTTTTCTGTTTGACGTTTAGTCAGCTGTGTGAAAACCAAGGAGGAACCCACCGGGGGATTAATAAAGTTTTATTTTATCTAATCTAATAACTTTAATCTCAGCCAAACCGATTTACTCACGAACAAACAAAACACTGAAAAAAGCCCAACAATAACATTTTTAGGTTGTCTAAGTGACTTATATATCACGTTTAACCCGAGCAGCGAAACTCCGCGGTGATCTGAAAATGATGTGCCGGGAGTTGTGCCGTTCTCGGCCGCATCAGTAACCCTCGAGCTCCCGGCTAGCTGTCGAGCTGGTGGGTAGCAGACGCCTCTGAAAATGTCGAAGCACTTTTGCAAATATGGGATATCTTGATAAACCGAGCAGATATTTGATGTTTACACAACTACTTTCTCGCCTGAAAATATGTTAAAAGTTTATTTTGTGACCCAGAAAGATTAGTATGAGTAATTTTAAAACTTAGTAGCGGCCGCCATTGCTGGAAACTGGAGTTTGGCTGGGCCGCGCTATGAATTCTGGGATATGGTAGTAATTTGGACAGCCTTCGGCGCGTCGCTGTGACGTAATCGGTCTACAAATGCGGCCTCAGGAGGATGCAGCCCATGAATTTGGACATGTCCAGAGTATAATCGCAGCCTTTGCGGTTAGAAAATTGCACTTGATCATGTCGCGATATTATCGCAAATGCGATATATCGTTCAGCCCTAGTCATAATCACAGTGCAAGCAGGGCTACGCTTCCTGGTCCTCATGTAGATCCACCACAACACTATCTCTGAGTCTTTCCCATCTGCACGCTTGCACCTTATCTAACATAACATCTAAAATGTTACCTTAGTTGACTGCAGTGTGCGGTATGCACAGAGCAGATGAGATGGTATGATTTGTACAGTGATGACATGTGGAGGGGGGCAGGTCGGGAGATGCTGGTTGAATGGAAAACTTACCAAGTTACGCACTTTAATCTTTGTCTTTCCCTTCAATTTTGTTGTCCTCCAAAAGCTGAGAGGGAAAATATGCTTTAAAATTATCATACCAAATGTGTATGTAATGTATACCTGCTCCGCCTGCCTGCTCCTGTCAGCCTAAGGCGAACGGTCAACCCGAGCAAGCTTTGCTCTACAACGAGAGAAAGGGCAGCTTTGAAAATCTGTTTTATGTGAAATCAGAAAGACAAGGTGACTGCATCCTGTGGATGTGTAAAAAGGTGTTTTGAGTCAGGAAAGCCTCGCTTGGTGATGACTTTTTATGTGTTTGCGCGCTGTTGCAAGAATGATCCACTTGTTTCAAAGGGTTGTGATTGAATGTTGGAGCTTAAGCTTTCATGTTTGAGCACACGTACTTTTGTCTGTGTGTGGGAGGTCTGAGGAGGAGGAGGAGGATTCAAGGATGAGGATTTTTTTTTTCCCTGTAAAGGTGTAATTCAGGCTATAAGAGAGAAAACGTGGAAAAGTAAGTGTATGTAGTATGAAAGGAGACTTATACTTACTTTCTGTCAGACATGTTAACAATGGTAGACGCTTATGTTAAAAATGGCCAAAGTTTCAAATGAGTTCAGCGGATGTGCAAGTAATTATTAGAAGCCTAAATCAGGCTTCAGATTGCTCTAAAGTCCCAAAAAACTATATCATGATATGCTAATTTCATGGTGTAAACATGTCGCCCCATTAGGCAGTGGATTATGCTCACATGGGTCATGTAGAATGAGGTTAATAAAGTTGTGAAGTTGAAGTTTTGTAGTTTTGTAATTTGTCATATCGTAAAATTTATCGTTATCGTGAGAATACTCTGAAATTTCATGATATTCTGTTTGGGCCATATCAACCATCCCAAAGTTAATCATCAAAAGTTACTTTAGTACAATCTAGGAATGCAAATAAAGAGCATAAATTGAGCATATTAGGTTTTTCTAAATGTAATTCTAACCTTGATACCTCAAAAAGCAAATGATTTCTGCTGTCTGCTTTCGTGCTATTAAAGCCGATTCCTCTTATTCAGATTTCCTCCCTAAAGGCAGAAAGAGAAGATGCTACCTTGTGGAGCTCTAGCATGATGCACGTTGTCCACATTCCTTTCCTGTGACTCGAACTTAGTCCACTTGATTTGCATTTGACCCCATTACTATTAGCTAAGTCCTCCCCCAAAACCCCTTCAGGTCAGGGGCTTGACCTCTCAGGGTTGTGGAACTGAAGTGACTGGGCACTTTCTGAATTTCTCTTCAATTGGCCTGCTGCACAACCAACCTGCTCCCTCTGCGATGAAGTGGGGTTCAAAGGTCAGGGTTCACCAGTGGAAGAAGGGTATCTTGGGTCATCAGCAGTAGCCCCCGGCCCAGAGTAGCCTAAGGCTCGGAGCCACAGATTGGGGTGCCGTGGTCACTGGGTTAATACGAAAGCGGCCTGCAGGTCATTTGGCCCAGTTCTAATGCTAATACGCGAGCTTGTCTTTGCTGTGTTGCCAAGGTGGGGAATTGATCCAGGATTTTGGTGACTCCACTTGGTTACAGTTTTTAATCCGATTTTTTTTCTTTCTCTTTTTTCTTTTTCCTGATAATTACAGCCTGACAGTCATGGCTGTCCTCTAGCCATTCCTTTTTTGGTTTCTTGATGTTTTGTGCTGGAGAGCTTTTATATTTTTGTGGGTATGTGAAGAAAAAGAAGGACACTTAATAACACATAAAATGTAATAAAAATATAATAACCTGTAATTACACGCTTAGAATGAATTTGGGTTTTTTTCAAGTTTTTTTTTATCATCTTTTAATTTTCCTCATGACGTACACATCTTTTGGGAGTGCATTCTAGCATATCCACAAGATTGGTGATTGGATTAGCTTTTATCCGTCTCCTGATGTCAAACTGTAGAACAGAATTTGTTGTTTTGTTTTGTTCTTATTCTTTGAAAATATTCCACTTTGCATTTTTCCAACCTTCTTCATCAATCAGTGATTTATGCCCTCCTTTATATGTAAACAATGTGAATGTGCTTGCTCTGCAAAGCAAAGAACTGGTGCATATTAGTGACCTTGTGTATGCGTTGACACCTGAAGTTACCTGATAGACAATGTTTGATGCTGCTCGAAGAAAATGTCAACATTCACTTTCCAATTTAAGAAGAGAAGATGCAATGTAACCAGTCACTGTGCATGTATGCACAAGCACAATAGAAATGGCAGCAGCATTAATCATTTCCAGCAGTAACAATGGTAGTAGACTTAATGCACCTTTCCCTAAGTAGAAATTCAGTAAAAATGTGCCTGATCAGCAGATCCATGAAAGCACATAAATCCTGATTTTGCTTATGTTGCTGCTGTTCTTTAAAAGGTCTTCTGTATGTTTAGATTCTGGATAAGTTAAGCACACAGAGAATAGCTCAGGTGCCTAATGCTTTTAAATTTCATCATAGGTTAAAAGAACATTATATTCCCTATAAATATGAGGAATGCATCCAAGAGATGTTTGTGCAGCTTTAAGCTTGTAATTTACCTCTTTGTGAGTCAAATTCAGAACGTGGGGATGCCAAGACCCTGAAACTTGATACATCATGTATGTCGGATGCACATTTTATTTTTTAATCTTGAAGGTTGCACATTCTGACTTTTCTAATGTGATACTAGCTCCGTAGCATAGAGACAAATATTTATTTCTCCATCTTATTGTCTTTCCAGATGCATCCTTTGGGACTATGTAATAATAATGATGAAGAGGACCTATACGAGTATGGCTGGGTTGGTGTGGTGAAGCTGGAGCAGCCGGAGTTGGACCCCAGTTGTCTCACGGTGCTTGGAAAGGTAAAGAACTGCTTTTTTATGTTTTCAAGTTTCCGTTTTGCCACCGTGTTAGTTTCTGAATTTGCCTTTTGTTTCCCGTTAATGTACATCCAATGACTATCCTTTCAGAAAGTTAATATATTACAGCACCTTGCTCTTTACTGTGCTACTGCAGGTTTGTTGAACCATGCAATAAAATGAAAATCAGCATTTAACAATGCAGGTGAGTCACTTTGACACCGTAATTCACTGTAAATTAGAAGCTAGCAATACTCTTTGATATTCAGAGCCCAAAAAAACACCTTGGATTTTGCCATCTTGGGGCACAAATATCTAATAATTTGATTACTATTTGCCTAAAATTACAATAGATTGTCACCTGTCAACATGCGAGTAAAGAAAAGTTATTTCCTTGCATTTGATGAAAATCCCTTTAAGGGTTTAGCTTTGATATAGTGCAGTCACTGAGACAATTCATGGAAGGATGGTTTAGTTTTATTTTGCTTCTTACTTCCCATTGTGGTCAGAACAAGAGTGTAGTGATCCCTCCCCAATCCCTATCCTCCCGCCCTCCCTTCCTCCAGTGCCCAGGCACCTCCAGTGGTATTTTATCGTGCTTTAATTAAGTGTTCCTCTTAATGGAATGTACCAACATTCCCCAGAGGATGAAATAAGGGAGTGTTGTCCATAGTCTCATTTATCCTGTACATTCCTGGTGACAGAAAGAGAGCAGCCATTCATAATATCAGAAGCCCACGTGCCATATAAACATCCTAATGGTGCACTTTGTTTGATGATGGTTTCTAGCTGACATACACTGAGACCTGAAAACTAATGTTATGCTCAGAACTCATTAACTGGATTTCATCAGCTAAGTAGTCCTTATCGTGGCGACGTGCCCACGCTTGAGTTTCAGCAGCACAAGTGGAAGAAATGGCACGTGAATAATACATTTAAACAGATGGTAAAACAGATATGTTTTCAGTCTATCAGATTTTTAATGGTAGGTAGTAGGCTGTAGTACTAGAAGTACAAGCAAAAACCTGACAAGGTCACAAACATCAGTCATTTCCCCTCCTGGTTTTTGATTCTGACAGTTTTCTATAAACGTAAAGCTGAATGTGTGTTTGCCTTTTCTGTAAGCATACGAATCATGTCCGTAACATTAGATCAGCAATTTAATACAAGCAGGTGCATTTTCAGAAGGAAGAGAGCGAATCGGAACGAGGTTGATAGTTTTTGTTCAGTCGTTCCCATCAGCTTGTTCCTTCATACCATGTTTAAAAGAAAAAATAAAAACACAGGAGAGACGGGATGAATGGAGGATACAGTATGCACCAGTGTCAGATTCAGATGCACAATGTTGTGGTTACGCGGGATGTGTCTTAGCCAACTGAGCCACGGGGACACCCCAAGTTAGAGAAACCCACACCTTCCGCTTAGTGGACCAGGTCAGAGCAGAGTCCTAATGAGCTGGCCATTTTTATATATTCTAGATCTGATCTTTTGCTAAGGGACACTGTAGCGGTGATGGCAAGAACTTTGGCCTGTGACCTTTTGGCCTCTAGCCAGCCTCCCCAACTTCTAGGTCACTCTTGTTTCCTCTGTGTGTACTCAGCCAGGACTATAATTAGAGGAGGGAAAGCCCATTGTTGCATCTTGACAAACCCTCGCCTGGGGCCTGAACACAGCTGGGTGCTTTGCGTTGGCACAAACGCTTTTGCCAGGCCAGACAGTCCAGTGTTTACCCCCTACCAGTCTGCTCCCTCTGCCCGACCAGCCAGCCAGACCACCAGGCCGCTATGCGCCCAGCCCCATTCCGGATACGATGCCCACTCCTGCACCCTCACCCCGCCTGGCCTGGCCTCGTGCTCGGCGGCCCCCACCCTTCTCCCGCCCTACCAGACTGTCCCCTGACTGAACCCAAGTGTGCTTTACTGCCACTTTGCCACCAACAGTGTCAGGGTCTTGTCTGGTCAATTTAGATTCCATTCAATTACAAAAACCTAGCGTCTAAATATAAACTGTCTGGGAACACTGGGCCCCCAGCTGTGCTTCGGAGCTGATCAACACTCACTGATGGGCATTTAGCTGGAGCTACACAGGACATTGCTCCTCTGTGCTTTTGTGATTTGTACTCGGTTATTCAGCTAAGTGGCACAGGGATGTCGGGTTGAGCTCATTATTATAGAGAACTGCTCTGACAAATAAAATAATCGCAGTAGAGGAAGACACAGGAAAAGGGGTCGGTCATTCCAGCCTCTGAAGTCCATGTGCAAACTTCACTAAAGTGCTGGTGTGTCATATATATGTACACAGTTTTTTCCTGCACTTCCTGTCTGGTTCCTGTGAGAGCTCCAGGACTATAAAACCTCTGACCTCAGTGTGCCACAGAACTAGAGCCCCTCCCCATAACAGCAGGAGAACTGAGAGCAAATGGGCTCTCACTGTAGTGTTTGATGTGTTCTTTATCAGATTTGGCTAAAAAGTGCATTTGTCTTGTTTATAATGTCCTATGTCCGAAGGCCTGCCCTGTTGCTTTCACAGCGCCGTCTCTGTAACTCCAGCTTATCAACCCTTAACTTTCTCTGGGGTGTTTGTAAATGTTGTAAATCATGCTTACAGCTCTGCACACATGTATCCTCTTTCATGTTGAACTATTTATTGCAGCCAGTTACATATTCTTGGTTGTCATTTCCTCCTCGCTGCTCGACTTTCTCAGAATTGACCTCCCTCCCGTCTTCGCTACGCTGTCTGTTCACACGCATTCACTGCAATTTTTGGCAGCTCCTCTGGAACATGAAATCATGCCACTGGCCTTCATTGGGGGCGCAGACCCGTCGGTGTCTTTGTTGCAGTGCCAGCAAGAGATCTCTTCTTCCAGTGCTGCAGTGCGAGTCCAGTGGGCACTGGACTCTCACTCGGGGCGTTAGCATGCCGGCTTTCCTCGTTTCATCCCGCCCGAGTGTTCATGACATAAGTCCCCATCCCTGGAAGCCAGGAGAGGGAAGGCAGAAGAATGTATGGGCAGAAAATTAAGGTAAAGAGTTCGGAGACTTGGTGTCTCAAAGAGATGACCTGGGTAAATGTGTCTGTTTGGTAAGTGGGTGGTTGGGGTTTGCATTTAGCATGGTATATATATTTTCTTTTTATATATGCACATAAGTAGCAAAATGGAACCTGTCCTCCCACACGGCCCTGCTGTTTGTGAAAAGCAAGACTTTTGGCTGGCATAGCATGTAAATCTCCCTGGTATGTGCTTGTTGTGTGTGGCCTGGTGCTGGCCTTAACCAGCTTGTCTCTGAACCATGATCAGTTCCACCTTAAACGCCAGCCAAAAACAACAGTTCATCGCAGCGGAGCGCGACTGGCCATGAGATCGGCCGCTACAAAGCACTTAAAAATAACTAGAGCAACAAGAAAAGTTTCGAGACCTTTACTGACATATCCTCCCCGAAATAAAGCCAGCTACTTTAAAGTTTTTGCCAGAGGCATACCACCATAAAAAGTGTATCCTGTGTGGGCAGCTCTGTCTTTGACACACACACAAGCTTCATCTTAAAACAGCAGTTTCTCTGGAACAATGTGAGCGGGCAGAGGAGTGTGTCCTTTTCTACTGTGGTCCTGAAGTTGGCACTGTGGGACAGCAGGCCAGAGCAAACAGCTGCTGAGTCTTAGTGCTAAGTGGCTCTTGGACTCTGTGTCTGGCATCTCAGCCAGAGCTGCAGAGAGGGTGGTGTGTGTGTGTGTGTGTGTGTGTGTGTGTGTGTGTGTGTGTGTGTGTGTGTGTGTGTGTGTGTGGGCAAGGAATGATCGGGAAAGTGCACGAGGGCTACAAGAATGATGTGCATCTGAGGAAAAGGGGAGAGATGGGCATTAAAAAGAAAGACATGGCTACAGACAGATGAGTGCGATATTGCTGGCGACTGGCTCATAGCCTGTGGCCACATTAGCCATCCTAGACGCTATAGTTTTACACACTTTACTGTTAGAGGTCATCCCGAGGCCACGGCAATGCCAGTAGGGTGTCATGCCGCAGGCCGTGTGGTAAAGAAGCTTACATGCTGGATTGAACTGGCTCTATGTGGCCTTGTTTTCAGACTTTTTCATACGAATACTGTCTGATCAGTGGGTGTATTTGTGAATGTGTGCACGCTGTGGCTCATCCGCTGTTTATCAGTATGGACATGGAGACCTAATGGGCTGGCAGATCAGCTTGTGTTTTGATGAAGATGGCTGAATGACTCACATTCTCTAACGATTCTCTTCTCACGCCATTTTTTTTAATTTTTTTTGCCTTCTTCATTTCACTCCTTCTGTTATAGAAAAGACCTTCGTGAACAGAAAGAAGGAAAATTGCTGCAGTTCTACGCTCCGCGTTCTCCCGAGTGTTTTGTTAAATTGCAATTGATCTGCAACTTGCACAGGGACCGTTCGATAATGACGAAGCTTGTCTTTTTGTTCAAAGTTTTTAAAAGAACTCTTTTCTCAGAAGATCCATAAAGATGCATGATATCGATGAGACAATTTCCCCCTGCGATTGTGCTAAAACTTACGGGGGCTTATTCCCGTTCAGTTGAATACCGCAAACCGAAAGCCAGTCTTTTTGTTTAAATCAAAGCCGTTAACTCTGGCGACCCCAGTATGAAAAAGAATTGAAGGCTAAACTTCTTCAACTTGTTGAGTTTTCACCTAACTTTAGGGATTTGCTTTTTTTTGTCACTGAAACACGTTTTTGTCGAATTCGACGGCTTGCAATTTGAAACAGTTTCCACACATTTGAATGCAGATGCAATTCTATCTGAGACTTCAAATGATTGAAATAATAGCCAGGTGATCACTCAGGACTTAGTGTTCTGTGCAGCCTTATTAGCTCTTAGAAACAAATCATGAAGTCGTGAAAGAAAGGTTCTAGATCTGAAAGGAAATACTTGATGAACTTCGTGTTACCCTGATGGGGTGAAATGCACACACTAACTCTTTAGCTTTCTCTCCACCTGGCCCTCGCCCTAAGCACTCTGCACAAACACTTTCAAACGCGGCAGCGCGGAGGGAGGGATAGAAAGAGAAACTGAAAAAGAGAGGAGGAGCAGCAGGGAGAGAAGAAAGGGGGAGGAAAAAAGAAATCTTGTGAAGCATGGAGCACTCAGGGGCCTGCCTCTTGGGTGCTTCTTTCATGTTTGTGTGCGCCTCAACTTGCTGATATTATCTTGGCCGCTCTTCCGGGTGGGGTGTCAGGAGAGGTTTCCACTGTGACCAGGCAGGAGCCTCTCTCTCTTTCTCCCTCTTATCTGTGTAGCCCCTTTTCAGACTCTTTTCTATTAACCTGACGTCCTCTGAACATGGTGGATTTATATCTGAATGAGCGCCTGAGTCACTTTTTTCTGGAAAAGTCATGACCGCAGTCTTACGCAGCCTGAGCAAACTTTTTTTTAGCATATGCATATGAACATTTAGAATCTATCAACATGGGATTTTTGGTACTGAAAGCTTTTTGATTTGCAGTTGTAGTTTACCTGCAGTCAGATATTTGGTTGTGTGCTGGTTACACTTGCAGAAATACAATCATCAAGCGATCTGATATTCCTTAAAGATAACCTAGCTTTTAATTAGCTTTTAAAAGTGATCTGCATTAGTAAACATTGACCTTTAGATGAAACAGGAAGTCCTTGGTCTCGTATCTGTCCCACAATAAGAACCGTTGCCAATTCAGGGTAAGGCTTCATACCTGGAAGTGCAAGAAGAACGATCCCCTTCGCAGCCTGTGTACAAGTTGCAGAGGCAGCACAGACAGCAAGAACCTGCTCTTGGTAATAACGGTGCAAAGAATGAAGTTTTGAAAGCATTCAAAACTGCGGTGACTCACTTGTGTTGGAAAGTTGATTAAAGCTGTAAAATAAAAATGACAAGTTAGAAATGCGATCGACAGCAAACAGGCATTTTAGTGGACCGATGAAACAAGCTGAGCTTTAAGTCTCCTCTCTAAAAAGGGCCTATGTCATGTGACATTCTGTAGACTGTATACTTTCCAAGCCTTTTTTTCCCCTGTTTGCATTCAAACCACTAATAATGGTGCAGTTTCCAGTGGCCTGTAAATAGTAATGCAGCATCACCTTTTTATTGCAGTCTTTGATTTTCTTGCAGTCTTGTTCCAACCTCCTTATTTTCTACCTACAGTTCCTCACTGTGTGTGAATGCCTAGTAGTAAGGTGAAGTGAACGTGGAGAGTTTTTTTTCCTAATGTATTTCACTCCGATGATTGAATTTTACATATAGACTCAGTGTAGCCTTGACTTCACTATCAGTTCTGTTCTGTATGTTTTGCTCCTTTTTCTGAGGCTAACATTAGTCTTGGACAGCAGCTCTTAATCTTTTACCAGTGTTGCACCACTCAAAGTTCCTCCTATATTGAGGAAGTACTTCCAATTTAGCTTATAACTCATAATAAAAGACCCTATAAATAAAGCTCCTAAAATCACCCTGGCTCCCATTTTATGCAGGCCACAGGAAAAAAGAGGGTACTGTCTTCAACCTTTACTGGAGCTATAAAAAAAAAAGCTTCTGCAGGCTTCTTCTCTCTTAGGGTGTGTTGGAACACTCACCCATCTTCCTACTTCAGTTTACCCCCATCACCCCCTCCCAAGTAAGTCTCTCCCCTAAATCACTGCTTTGCCGTGTTTCACGGCACTTGGAGGGACCCAGGGGTCCCACTGCGCTCGTTTCCATGGTCACTGGGAAGCTCCTTGTGTCATGTGGCTCAAAGTGAGCCGTCCCTGGACCGAATTACCCAGCTTTCAATGGGAGGCCAAATGACCATTATTAGACTTCACAGCTAAGGCCTCTATTTAAAGAGAGGAGAAAGGAGCCCTGGGGACTTAAGATGAGAGAGAGATGGAGGGAGAGAAAAAGAAAAGATGAGGCAGGGGGGCAGAGAAATAAGGGGGGAGGAAGAGAGGAGGGGAGAAGAAAGTGCATTTAGCTCTACTATGGATGTTTCTTTTTATTTTCTCCACCTTTACACTGATTTTTGATCTTTATCACAATTGTTACTTAAAAGTCTGACAACAGCCTGAGCTTAAGCTGTCTTGTCTGTCAGACAGTGAGCAAAAAGACAAAAGAAAAGATGAGCCATGGAAAAAGTAAATCTTAGAAAAGATAGGACCAGACATCCACCCACATCAAGCAAAGCCTTGTCTTTTCTCCCTTCATCTCTAAGCCCGTTGCTTTGTATGGGAATGTGCTTGTGTGCGTGAGAATCCTCGTGTCCCGCGCCTCACTGTGTATGTCAGGGCCGTGTTGTCTGTACGGCTCGAGCCCACGGCCTGGCACAAAAGCTGGAAACTGAAGCCCCGAGGTCCCACACAGCTAATCTGATGCCTCTCCCTGCTATACATGACTCCAAAACTGAAGGGTTAGCGGGGGTGAAAATGGCATCCTGTTCTTGTGGTTCAAACTTTCTTTCATGCTTTGCCAGGGAGGCATGGTTAGGTCCAGCACAAGAAGATGGAGAAGAAGTGATGTGTGCCTAAGCGAGAGTGTGTGTGTGTGTGTGTGTGTGTGTGTGTGTGTGTGTGTGTGTGTGTGTGTGTGTGTGTGTGGGTTGATGTATGAGTGTCATCGGAGCTGGTCGTGCCCTCAGACAGTGAGGTAATGGAACAAGAGAAAGAGAAACATGTAGATAGGGAGGGGATATTGAATGGGAATGCACCTAGTAGATTCTGGGTAGCACATTAGTATTGTTTACTGGAGACCAGTATAACAATAAAGATCTAACATCTGGATAAGTGATTACATGCTGCAAGAAGAACTTGAAGAAGAAAGTCAGTGAAAAATTTATCGGATAAATATAAGGAATACAAATTTATCTGTAAATTTTTTTTTTACAAAATAGAGGTACATGAAAGACAAGGTGTGTGTGATCCAGAAATGGATTTGTTGACCAAAAGATATTATAACCAAGAGATGACTTGCTGAGAAATGACAGTGTGAGGTGTTTTATTGCAGTAATAGCTGAATAAACGCACCTTTATATGGAGGCATTAAGGTCATGCAATATAAAGGTTGGTCAAATCCTATTTGCAGCAGGTCCTGTGTTCTAGTTTCAAGTCCAGTGTCTTCATATAAATATTTTTTAGAAGCCCACAACAAGTAAAATATAGTCATGAGAGGAAGAAAAGACTGGAAGAAGAAATAAAAAGGCTTTTTTATGTTTTCCAGTGCCATCAAACATCTCACGAGTCCTTAGATTTTTGTCTTGAGGTTTGTAAGCTGTCCCAGATTACTTAAAAGGAAATTTTTACATATCAAAAAGGATCTTGGTGTGAAACTGCATATGTGAAAATAGTTGTATCAAGACTTTTCCTTATTATAATTATCTCTTCTCTACTCCATTTGGAGGATACATGCAGTTGATGCCTTTTCAGTGTCGCAGCTAAGCAGACAAGTCCGTGTGCTCACAACAAATTGGTCACATTGTATCCCAATTTAAAGAAGAATTGTATTCTTCTTTATTCTACATAATCAACCACAGTCATCCTCCTCTGCTGACCCACTGTTAGGCTTTATAGTGGGGGAAGAAAGGAACAGTAAAAAAAAAGAAAAAAGAAGGATGCAAAATAAGGGGAATAGGGCCAAGTCCTGACCCGCTCTGCTGTTTGCCCAGGCAAAGAAGTGAGCAGGCAATGGCAACACCCCCAACCAGCAGGAGGATAGCGTATTACAAGAAAGAGAAGCAACAGCGGCGGTGTCTCTTTCAAGCGTGCAGGGGCATGGTCTCCTAAAGCAGCGTCGAGTCAGAGATTAGAGAAAAACTGTATAACTGGAGACGAATTACAGGAAGGGGAGAAGTAGCAGTTTAGTGAAACGCCTCCACTTGACTGAAATAGTTGCATTTTAAACGTTGTGCAAGTTCACAATATAGCAGCGTGGACACTGGGGACAACAAATATTGTGCTGTTGCTGTTTTGTTTTGTAGAAGAAAAAAAAAGAAAAGAAATTTCGGCACAACTCCTCTGCCTTACTGACTTTAAAGCGGTCTACTGAAAAACAGCCATACTTCTTTACTTCATGTACCCTGTTAAACGCTTGACCAGTAAGTTGATGATTTCAATCACTAGGTTTAAATCTTTTTCAGTCCATCACGATATTCATTTTGTAAATTAAGGTTGCGTTTTGCATAAAATAGACAACAAAGGATGACAAGCTTCAGGGCATTTATGGTGGCTGCCTTGCGACTGACGAGATGCCACCATGTGAGCGTCAGTCTCGTTCTCATCTGAGGTTTGTAAAAAACACTGGTGTAACTGTAGCTACATCCATGTTTTATAGACACCTGCGTCGGCTGCGTATGGCAGGTACACCTGTATGTGTTGTGGTTAGCAGCTAGCCCGGGAGGCAGAACGAGATGTTTTTCTCTTTGTTTGCAGCTAAAAAGGCTGTTGACTGAGCGAGAGCTTTGGCCGTCTTTTTCAGCTGCGTCTCACGTGCAGTTGATGTTACAGCTGTTGCAATCAATAAAGCTGTCTGCACACGCTGTCTAACAGTTTATTCATTCATATTGTACTCTGATTGGCCACAACATTAAAACCACTGACAGGTGTAGTGAATAACCTTGAATTTACATTGATGTTAGTTGACATGTACCACCCATGGGAACAATGCTGCAGACCAAGCACACCCCGCCCAGAGTAATGGCACACCTCAATGGCAGCGGCATCCCCCAGCAAGACAATAGAAAAAGTGATTTATAAACAGAATCAGTTTTTTAAAAAAGGATAAAAAGTCTTTTTCAAAGTGATCAGCTAAACCCGCCTGACCTTCTGTTTTAATATTTAACTTTGTTAGTTTGAGGTCAGTATCCTTGGCAGTCAGAGAGAAACACTAGTATTGATCTGTTATGTGCCAAGAGCCTTGCAGGAAGGAAAGCACAAATGTAGTGTGTCATCCCAGGCCTGCTGTCTTCTTTAGTTTCATCTGACAGCTCTCTTCAGTTCTTCTGCCTTTGAGTGTTCATTTAAAAAAATCCTTTAAACCCTTTCTAGAAGCTATAATCTAACTTGTATCATAAAATCACTCTTCCATTCATTAAAGTTCTGTGAGGCTGATTAAAATGACGGAAGGCCAAATTAACAATCAGTAATACTAGTAAAATCCCACCAATGAATAACAAGTGGGATTATAGTCCGTCTTTTCTAGTCATGACTTCTCCCACTTTGGCCCCAACGGCTTCTTTTAGACACTAGGTGGAGAAGAAGCTTTTGAGAAGTAGTGTTCTTGTTCCTAGCTGGATGCTTGTTTATTTTCCTGTGAATCACAAAGGGCAAGAAACCAAAACCGGTAAGAAAACAACATGGGAGGGACGGAGAGGAAAAGTGGAGGAAATTTAATTAGCGGTTGTCCATTCCTCCGGTCTCAATGTTTGGTCTCAGCAGGGCAGAGCAGTGGGCAGCGGGAGGAGAGAAGACTAAAAAGCATCTTGATTAGCGGCAGTCTCAGTCAGTGCATTTACGTGTGTGTGTGTGTGTGTGTGTGTGTGTGTGTCTGACACCACAGGACATCAAACCACAGGGAGAGATGGGAAACGCTGTCTGTGGTGCAAAACGGGCAAAGACGAGCTCGTGTATTTTTATATACAGAGAGAGATAAAAATGCGACGTATTCTGCGAAAAGTTCGAGTTCAGTGATTGCACTTCATCCATCATTTGTTGTTTATTGTGCCTTCGGGACGCACATAAGAAAACCGAACCATTGCTCAAATTTCCCGCCAAAATAAATGTAATTAAAAAGACAAGCAAGCATAAAACGAGGGCCATATTCAACTCGATGCTTCATGAAAGTCTCTCATTTTGTAAAAACCACAGTGTATCCTAAGTAATCTTTGTTTTTTCCCACATGATGACAAGATAATGAGATTTCATTGTCTTTTTTACATAATTCTGATCGAGGTTTTTTGTGAAAACATGTTTTTTTTTTTTTGTTTTGTTTTGTTTTGGTTAATTCAATCTGCTATCCGTGTTCAAAACAATTGCGCTAAAAACGGCAATGTTATAACATTCAAGCGCACATTCTCATCTGGTGTTTACGGTGTTTCCTGGAAATTATAGCCACGGGAGAGGGCTTAAAGAGAATATGACGCCACTGATAGGTGAACATACTGTTGACTGTTGCACTGAATAAAATTCATTTAAAAATGGTAACATTTGAAGCCAATGTTTAAATGTTACGGCCTTCTCGGCCGAGATTCCAAGAAATCTGTGGGGATCCAAAAATGTGTTGTTAACAGACACATGCCACAGATTGGCTTGTCGGTGGTGTCACTCGATGAAACATGAGTCCTTCACGAAAATCAAAACCGCCATTTTTTGAAACCAGGCGACGAGGGGAAAGGCTACACTAAAAACAACAATGTCGTCCGAGTTTGACAAGCAGGAGTTATACCATCGCCTCGATGTCCTCCATTGTTGTGGTGTTCATGCCACGTACAAATGACGCCACGGTACTTTATAGCATTGCTATACAGACCCCATTAGGTGGTCCTCGATTGTAATGGAAAACAAGCAAAACTGAGTGGAGCCGTGCAGGTACTAGTGGAAAAGGGCTAATAGTGTCTCAAATTCACTGGAGAAAAAGACACCAAAACTAAAAAACATGGGTTAGTTGTAATCTTCTTTGTTATTTTTTTTCTTCTAGGAAGTGAAGTTTATAATTCCTTCCTATAAAGTGACATGCAGCTTAAAGATTTTCACAGCAAACATGATACTTAGTATATGGGTTTTGATTACATGCTGCTTTTTACAGACTGCAGAGTAGTAGGTAAAGGTGCATTCCATTTGAAGTGGGAAGTTTGAAATTTCAACTTCCAGGTTGGAATTTTCAGCTGGAATGCCCCCTCATGTTGGATTTCCCACTTGGAAAGTCCACCAACTCTGACTTTGCAATCCATGATGGCAGCAGCAGCGCTCATATTTATATTACTGATGGACAAAAATGCAAACTTCTTACATGCTTCTCTCTTTTAAATGTTTCTGAATAAAATCATGTCTACATGTGGGGAAAATGTGAGTTCAGCCAGGCAGAATCGAATCAACAAATAAAGAAGAGAAAATTGATCCGGCGTTTAATGCCTGGTACTTTGTGTTTTTAAGGTCACATTTTGAACAGAGACTAAAGCAAACACCCACAACTGTTTGCCAGCATTGAGAACTGATAGCTTTTTTTTATGGCATTACTTTTCATTTTGGATTCTGTCAGAGCTTTATGAGTTTAGTTTAGATAAGTCAGGACTTGGTATTGTAGATAAGTGTGCATGAGCACGACTATGCATGAGTCTACACCTCTCTCTCTCTCTCTCTCTCTCTCTCTCTGTCTCAACTCTTTAATGGGGTCGGCTCCTTGCCAAGTTCCACTGGCAGGCCTCCTCAGAGGTGCCCCCTCACACACCCATGCACACACACACATATTTTGATAGCACAGTTCACTTGTATAATGCTGGTTATGCAATAATGGGTGAATGGCCACCCAATATTGTGCGCTGAGGCAGATACAGAAATGGAGAGGGGACACTGGTGTCCCACACATCAGCCATGGAGGGACAAATCCCAAAGGGCCACTACAAAGGCGGGCTAATGGACCGCCCCCAAAAAATCTGTTTTTTTTTCTTTAGTCCAGCAATATCAAGAGAGATAATGAATACGGCTGATTTTGTCAGAAATGACAGATGATGTGTAGGGCTGCCACGATTAGTCGACTAGTCACGATTACGTCGACTATCAAAATCGTCGACGACTGATTTAATAGTCGACGCGTCATTTGAAGCTTTGTAAGATCCCAAAAGCAGGAATAAGTAGCAGGATTTAAGAGTGTAATAACGGACTGAAACAGAAGATGGCAGCACTGCATGTACAAGGATGCCAGCTGCCGTTAAACCCCGAAGAAGAAGAAACTGTGTCCCAGAATTCATAGCGCGGCCCAGCGCAGTTGTCAACAATGGCGGCAGCTAGTTAGTTTTAATATTACTCTTATTATTCTTTCTGGGTCACAAAATAAACGTTTAACATATTTTCAGGCGAGAATGTAGCTGTGTAAACCTCAAATATCTGCTCAGTTTATCAAGACACCACATATTTTCAAAAGCGCTCCGACGTTTTCGGAGGCGTCTGTTACCCACTAGCTCGATAGCTAGCCGGGGGCCATGAGAGCACCGGACTCCCGGCAGATCGTTTTCAAACCCACCGCCCTACTCAGGTTAAACATATACAAGTCACTTAGATAACTTAAAAATGTTATTGTTTGGCTTTTTTCAGTATTTTATTTGTTCCTGAGTAAATCGGCTGAGTTTATTAAACTCCACCGAAACAATCTGCACATTTAATTAGAATTCAATTAACTATCATCTTGTCTTTATTTTTAGTTAGCACAGACCTTAAACACTTAAAGCTGTAAGCTAATGATAGTTATATAAGAGCAGATGCTGCTGGTGCAATAAGCTGTACTTTTACGTTCAATGGATGATGATCTGATTAGTCGACTAATCGCAAAAATAATCGGTGACTAGTCGACTATCAAAATAATCGTTTGTGGCAGCCCTAATGATGTGTAGTCTTTGTCCACCATAAACCTCAGAGTAGTGACTCTAGGTGAAAGCTCTTTGCCTCCTAAGGAAACCTGGAAATGTCTGCTTTTTCTGCCTCACTTTTTACAATTTTTCAGCTCTGGGGCTTCAGTGCAAAGAAAGTCCTTTGGCTGGACTTAGGGGAACTGATTACAGTGTCACAGTGACAAAGATAGTCATTTCATGCTGTGTGTGTGTGCATGCGTCCTGGTCAATTATATGTACAGCACAGAGATGGGGTCAAGGGTCAGTGTACCTGAAGTTTGTCTGATAGTGAGTTCATTATATCTGCTCCAGATTTCTACATCTCTCTCAATCTGTCATCCTGGACAAATCTCACAACTATTCATAAATACTGAGTCATAAAAACAAAATGTGTTAAATTTGGTCTAATTCAAGCAACCTTACCATGAAATGATTCAAATCAGGATCAATATAATTAAATTAAACACACAAATTACATACTTGCACACATCCTGCTTCACAGCAGGTTTAAGGGTTGGACCACACATTTTATTTGAATGTTTCTTACTCAGCAGGTTGTAAGTCTTATTGTTTGAGGAACAAAACTGTTTCTTTCATGTTTATTACAAAATGATAGAAAATCTCTGATAGCCAAGCCTGTGAGCTATCTTAAACCAACAAATGGCTAATAGTCATTAATCTGGCAAAGACAAGCAAATATATGCCACCCAGATATTTTTCTAGAAATTGGCGAAGCAGGGAGAAAAAAGCAGTAAAGACCTAACTTGTAAACATCAGATAAAAGTGTGATTCCTATGAACAGTGAACCCTTACCCCAGCAGCTCAAATGAAACCATGATTTATGGCAGACCTGCGCTCCATTGATCGGACGCCATGTGAACATGTTTTCATTTGGGAATGAGCTTCCCGGGGAGTCTCACCAGGTCAGACCTAATAACATTTACTTATCACTTTCAATGCCGCAGCCGCATTAACAGGTAGGCATGTACACGATGCCTCTCGTGCTTCTTTCTGAGTTGACATGATTATCGTGATGGATCACCCAATCTAGAAGTGGGTGTGGGAAATGTGCTATAACCCTGTAGCACCATGTGGCACACTCGCACAGACCCTGATGAAGTAACATTGACATTATGCCAGCAGATTATTAAAGTTGCCTGTCGTCTTAAACAAATTTTAGGGCTTAAACCATTCTTTTATTCAGCGTCCTTACTCCTCAGCACATGGTGACCAGGTCAGCATCCACTTCCTTACTTCACCTCTTATCTGCATGTTGGATATTAATGGCAGTCACTGAGCTCACTGAGTGCTTTAAGTGATTCTTTCCCCTGTGTGTTTACTTTGGGTGAACTGTCAGTTTATATGAAAGTGGTTGAATGGAGAGGAGCTCAGAGGCCTGCCGGCCCCCATCCCCCATCGGTGTGACACACAAGTGGATTTTTATGTGCTCCGTAAATATTTGAAATGGTGCCTTAGACTGCCCTTAGGACTGTTGTAACATGCTGCAGCTGCGAGAAAGCATTAATATTAAAAAAAAAAAAAAAAAAAAAGGGGGAGCGAATGGGCGAGTTCAAAAGTTTGTGAGGATGGAATCAGAAACTGAACGGTGACTCAACTAGGGCTGCACGATTAATCGTTAGAAAATCGCGATCTCAATTCATACTTATGTGCGATCTCATTTCCAAATGACAACGATTTTTTTTTTAAAAAGAGAGAAAAAAGACGACGACGATTGTACCGCATTTTGATCCGGGACGTAATCTGCATGAAAACAAGCGCTCACTCTTCCTGCTCAACAAATGACAAGGGCGGAGCCTTATACCACGTGGTACAGAAGCTGGCTGCTAAAATTAGCAGGGGAAAAACAACGGAGAACACGTCAGGGACGACGAGAAAGTGACAGGAGAAAATCCGTCCCGGTCAACCACCCAAACATCAATAACGGGAACCTTATACAGCGCTTCCCTATACACGTCGAACTCCTGCAGGCACAAAGAAATTACGGAGGCTATCACTTATCACCTGAACAAAGATATGGCTCCCATCAACACTGTGCAAAACGAGGGATTTAGGAAAATGATCAACACCCTAGACAAACGCTACACAGTGCCGTCCCGCAACTATTTTTCTATTGTTGCACTACCTGCTCTATACACGCAGCGTCGAGCAACGGTGGAGACGGAATTTCAAGCAGTACAACATTTTGCGGCAACGACAAAATGTGAGACATTTGTTGTTTTTATGTTTATTTATTGTTTTTATGTTCAGTCTTACGAAGTTGATGTGCAGTTAATAAGTGCAATAAATATTTATACTGGAAAAGAAAATCGCGAGAGAATCGTGATCTCAATTCTAAGCCAAAAAAATCGTGATTCTCATTTTATGCAAAATCGTGCAGCCCTAGACTCAACACTAGTCAGGTGTTTTTAGCACATCAAGGTTTTCTGAGTGACATTGTGTCCTTGTAAATGATTTCACAATAGCGCGGTCTTAATATTACAGTGGTCATGACACAACAGTAAGCAGATCCGGCAGGATCGCTAAACCTGCTGATTAAATGACACACAGGCCAAAACAGTTATGTCGAATATCTGTAAATAGAAAAACATGTTACGACAGAGCAACGGTTTGTCGGTGAAGTGCTCACATCAAACGGTGGGAGATGAAGAAGGATTAGTTAGGTGAGTAAGTGCTCCTAATCCTGCTGTTTTGAAAATGTCACGATAATACAGCCAGGTTTTGTCTGCTGAAGTTCAGCATCCACGGAGAACAAAGGAGAGACGTTTCAGAAATGCTTTTCTTTCTCTCAGCTGCAAAGGCGTCCAATCAGATGAAGCATAGCCACATTGAAAACTCTGATTTTATTTTAGCTGAATGTAAATAATGTCTCGGCACACATGCCTTCCCTGAAAGGGAGTGAGAAAAGGACATGAAAAAAAAGAGGGGGTGACCACATATGAGAAAATCCACGGGAGAAAAGTATGCCTTTATCTTTTAATAAACGGTAAAGCCAGGAGGCAACATGAAATTACAGCATAATAGCAGTGGAGAGTCTTCTGAAGACTTAATTGCCTTAATTATAGCAGTGCGGAGAGAGAGAGAGAGAGAGAGAGAGAGAGAGCAGGAAAGGAAAGCATGAGCAGAAGGAGGAAGAAGGAAAAAAACAAGGGAAGCAGAGGAGAAGAAAGGTAGCAGTGGGATAGAAGAGCTGGAGCGTGAGACAGATGTTGCAGGTGTATCCAGGTGTAGTTCGGTTTGCACGTGAGCCTGTGTTTTTCTGTTAAACATGCATTTATAAACACACACGGATGGCTCTGTGTGTGACACAGAGTTAATATGCCAACCCTCGGTCCGTGTGAATGACGGAGTGAGTTCTACACTGAGAAGAGACTCTTTCCAGACGAGTGAAAATTTCGCTCCCTCAGATCTTACAAGCTGGCAGGTTTACTTAGGGATGCTAAACATAGCTTTCATTTTCCTCTGCGTCTAGACTGAGTCCTCAGTGCTTTCTGCTGCGGTTTTTGTTCACTCGGGGACAATTGTACCCTAATTCTAATGTCTCCGAGCCAGCGGGAAGTTTGTTTAGCCAGCATTATTGTGAAGTACCTGTAAACCCCCCCCCAACCACCATTTTGGCAGGCAGTTCGGGTTGAGAGTTCAGCTGACTTTTGAGCATGGATGACTGATCAAGAGAGGGAGAGAGATCACGTCTCAGCTTTGAGAAAAATATTAACTTTTTGCAGGATTTCACAGTGAGACAGTTTTCGGTTTGCCTTGTTTTTGACCACCTCTGTTTGCCTCGCAGGGGTTTTGTCCTCATATGTTTACTTTTTGATTCATGGATAAAGATCAAATCTTACAAACTACCGTTGGTTGAGTAAAAAAGTACAAAAGATGGGGAATCATGGTAATCTAATATTATCTGAACACTTTATAGTGTTTCAAGTTCTTGATCAGTGAATCTCCACTGGTGAAAGAAGCTCTGTTTAAATATACTTCACTTCAAAGGTGTCAAAAGTAAAAGTACTTCTGCAGTAAAATGATCTTCTTAGTGTTTATTGTATTTTTTATTATAGATGACATTGTTATTCACTCATTATCACAAACCGGGGTGCTTGGGAGTAACTTAAATAACAGTTTGTTGTATTTTATGAAATTACACTACACTAAAGAAATAGTTCCATAATTACATCACTACATTTTATCATTGTCCACATATGTAATATGTGGACAATGTACCAGTACATGGTGGTAAATATACCACCAAAATTCCCATCTCCTTGTTTCTTGAACAATTCACCCTTTAATGTTATATAAGTTTTTATAAAACCCAAATATTGTAAACTGTTACTTGTCAGGCAACTTTCTGTCTTATTGCAACATTCATCGCTGAAATAGCTGACAGCATCGGTCGGTCTTGATCTCGTCTTTAAGTACGAATGAGAAGATCAAAACGCCATCGTGACTTCCTTCCCGATAAGCTTAATGACCAGACCTCTTTGAAATCCCTGTTGAATCTCAATGAAAGCCCACTTTTCTAGTGTGCAATTCATCTTTTTTTGAAAGGTTTACCACAGACGACTTGGTGCTGTCTCAGATTTCTTGCACAATGTCTCGTTAAACCCAGTTTGACTCATTGAAATAAACCGTATTTTAGTTCTGAGCAAATTTTTTAACCGTATTAATCCATCTTTTGGTGTCCGAAGATTGTAATTTTTTTTATGGTGTTTTTTTTAAGCAAGCCAGTTTGCCTGTGGGTGCATTTTTGTTGTCGTCAGGCAAGTCCCTGCACTGCAGCGCGGGCCTGCCCGAGTGGAGATTCTTCAGGAGGGAGATCTCTTTCTTCTCAAAGCGTCTTACCAAGAGCTATTAATTATTAACTGGGAGAGCTAACATCAAAGGAGCAGACTTGTGCTGAATTAAATGGGGGCTGGAGCCTGGCAGCGTGGAGCTGAGAGAAAACTGGGTGAGAGGGAAAAGCCGATTCCACACCGCTCGCTTTTGAACTTTCCAAGTACAAAAGTTAAAGAAAAACGGAGAAAGAAAAGAGCAATGCTAGTTTATGTAAAGGAAGCAGAACGAAAGAGAAAGTTGGAAGCGCTTGTACTTATTGCGTGTTGCTGTTGTTTTTCATGGGGCTTTCCTTCACTGCTGGGAATGATTGATTCAGTTTGTTTAGTTAATTAGTCTTTAATGAGCTATGAAAGCCAGATTCATAAACATCTTGTCTATGGATTAAGCCATGGGGAAATCTAATTAAGACAGCTTGAAATTCAGAGACATGATATGTTTACATTTTCCTGAAGCTGATGTTCACTCAGAGTCACTCAGAGTCAAGCCCCCCCCATCAGAGGACTTTTGTTCCTTTTGTTTTTCTTCCCCTGTGCTGTAAAATAAGCCCATGTACTGAAAATCTAACTATTCTATACAGTTTCATTATTTGCTGTGAATGCAAATAGTAGCAGTGGACTGTGTAAAGGAATTAAAAGCTGCCAGTTAAGTTGGAAAAAGTTTATTTCAAACTTGCTTTAACTTCACCTGCTTGTTCTTGGACAGCTATGTTAATCATTACCACCTTCCTACAGACTCAGGAAACACAGGAAACTTAAGAGTGTCACGCAAGCATCCTGTAGAAAAGCTAATCTAGGGTAAAGTCACAAAAATGATATTAAATAATGGATTATTTTGAATTTAAAAGCCTTTTTACTTTTCTTCACTCCTCATTTTTACACAGGACCTTTAGTGGCCTGTTTTTACAATTCTCTGCCATCCTATAGACTCACTCATGACAAGTAATTGATAAATTAGTCAGCAATTATTGTCAGTTGAAGCCTTTGTGACATGATGTGCCATATAGCTACCAATTAGACAAATAAAACTTGAATAGCGCACCGAGGGCTTTACAAGCCTTTGATTTGAGGAGCGCTGAGGGCCTTTTTGAGACCCACGGTGGTCTTTCTACTGAACTACATGGCTGCCCTTTTGACAAATGATGTTGAAAGTTGCTCAACATCCCATTGTTGAATGTTGTTACCTCAGAAATCAACATGATATGTTGGGAAAAGAGCAATTGTGCCTCCCCCGCACATACCACCGCTCCCTGTCCCCACTCCGTGTCCGTCCTCCGTGCCTGCAGAGTGGAGCGGTGACACTCTGCAGCCAGTCGGCAGCGGAGTCACAGCACTGTACATTGTCACTTTGATCTTCACCCCCCGTCCCTGTTCCCTCCAGTTATGAAGAACGCTGGCAAGAGCCCAAGGGCACTTGATAATACCAGGATATGATCCAGCCGCGCTCTTTTAGATCATGTAGTGTAGACATCAAAACGCTGTCTAAATAGGGCACCGTGAATCAGGCGGGGTGAGAACGGGTTGTAGGGGAAGGCAGGAGTTAAGATAAAGGAACTATTTTTTTTTTTTTTTTTTTTTTCCCTGACGAGGGGAAGCCAATTTGGATTCTGCAAGGAGATACTCAGGGTTCTGCAGATCCAAGCATTTCCTTTATCTTTTGCCTTTAGCAGAACTCTTCAAAAGGCCTCTGTGTTATGACTTTCCCCCCTCTCAGATGAAAGGAGCTCACAGTTTTAACAGCAGGAAATCCATGATAACTTTATTTAACTTTTCTAAACCTGCACAGCAGAGTTGCATCACATGGAGCTGTGCATGCGTTAGTTCCTTATGGAAGTGTTTAAGTCTCTGTCGTATTATTAACTTAATATGGCGCAGATATACGTGGAATGACATCATGGTGGAGAAAGCCACATGTGCATCCAAGCAAATGTTGTCCCCGGCTTGTTTACGTCTCATCTGTTCGATTTAATTTTTCCTTCTCGTTTTCTCACTTCAGATAATGTGTGTGAAGGTTACACTCGGGCAGAGAACTCCCTCTAGTGGCCTTGAGTAAAATGTGAAATCCAACTTTGGGAGTTGAGTGTCTTTATCGGTATGATTATGCATTCCCCGGCTATTTTTCCTCAATATATCTAATGATTACTTTGTTCTGTGTTGGCAGGCAAAGAGAGCGGTGCAGCGGGGAGCCACAGCCGTCATCTTTGATGTATCTGAGAATCCGGATGCCATCGACCAGGTTTGTACACACAGAGAATTACTCCGGCATTCACGCTCTCAACAGCACTGAAACAGTCTAATCTGTCTCGGTCTCTCCGTGAAAGACTCTCCGCTTTTCATTTCTGAATGAAGCTTAGCAGCTTGCCCTGCCCTTCTGGCTGGCAGTGTATGAGTGTGTGTGTGTGTGTGTGTGTACAAACAATGATCTTTCTATCTTTAGTTCTGTTCAAAAGCACGCGGATCAGCCTCGCGCATTCAGCCATTCCGGGCCTTTCATCTCTCCCAACTTGTGTTTGGAGGAGTGCACTACACTCTGTGAGGACTGAAAATTGATATCCAGGTTCAGCTTTCACTAGACCATGACCAAACTCTGTTGAGCTCACAATTGCACAGGTAGCATACTTTACCTCACCTCCTGAGAGCGTTCTTTGAGTGCAAGTTTAGGGGAGCACAGGCTAAAGTAAGAAAGCATATCTCTTGTCACACAAATCGAGACAGTATTCCTGACTCCCGTGTCTCTGCCGTTAAGAGGTATAATACTCGAGTTGCTCCTCTTGAACGCCTTTGTCGCAAGAATTCTCCTGTGGTATTCATCCCTGCCACACCAGGCCTGGACTTGCAGGGTTTTTTTTTCCCCTCTCTCCTCGCCTCTTCTTCTCTGCTGCCGGATCATAAAGCGCGTAGCTGAGAGATAAAAGGGATTGCGCGCAGACCACATGAAAGGCAGCGCTAGGCGGCTGTGTTAAATTCCCCCGAGAGGCTTTTCCAGTCAGAGCAGCCCGATCAGCAGAGACAGGAGTCACAAGGCCGAGGGGCAGGGAGGAGGAGCTTAAAGAGAATTAAGGTCCTGGGGCCAAAATTAGGAGAAGCTTTATAAACTTAATGTACTTGACCTCCTTTTTCCTCTGTTTATACTGTAATGTGGGGCCAAGTGCCACTTGGAGTTTTGTTTTGGGAAAAGTTAAGTTTATGGTTAACTTTGTGCTTGTGTACTGTATTTTTATTTTTAGCTAGTTTTTATTGGGGCATTACTTGTTAAAGGGGAAACTCGAGTTGCAGTGGAATCGTTTCTCAGAGTAAGAGCAGCTCACCAGAATCAAGCGGGAGATCAAAAGTTTCAGCATCTATACTTTTAAACCAGAACATACAGTAATTCACTGGGGAACATGACGACAGCAGAAGAAATAGCAATGTGAATATATCTTCGGTATTTCCCTTGGGCTTTTCAAATTACAGATTCCAACCAGCAGACGAGCGGGAAGAACAGAGAGGGCGAGGAGGAGTAAAGGAGTATGCCAACTGACTCAAAAGCCAGAACATACTATTCACTGACTATTTCCTCCTACTCCCTCTGGCAAACGTGGCCGCAGTTTCCATGTCTCGGGCCTATAGGTCATTTTTCCCAGCTGGGAAAAGTTTAAAACTTTTTACATTCACAAAGGTCACCGGTTTCTCTTTGCCTCATATCCTCTTTGTCTCACACTACATATGTTAATTGGTCTAGAACAATCCACCAGAGAGTGGTTTAAAATTGTTGGAGTTGAATAAAAAAGAACAATCAGTCCTGGGCATAATTAAAAAGGCCTCATTTTGCATATTTGACACTTGTATTTTTATTTTTTATTTTTTATTCCTATTTATTCTATTTATCCCCTTTGTATATTTTATTTATATTTGTCTCTGTATTTATATATGTGTGTGTGTGTGTGTGTGTGTGTGTGTGTGTGTGTGTGTGTGTATATATGTATGTGTATATGTATGTATGTATGTATGTATGTATGTGTGTATATATATATATATATATATATATATATATATATATATATATATATATATAAAACAGTTCTGTAACTGTAACTTCGGTCGTTGCTGTGCTTTTTTTGGAAGTCGAATTTCCCAGAGGAACCCACCCGAGGGATTAATAAAGTTCTATCTTATCTTATCTTATCTCAAATGCATTTGAGCTCAAGGTTTAATATCCACAGACCAAACTTCAGCTCAAGCAACCCTTTCCATGAACTGTTTTTACATATATAAAAACAGCTTGAAATTAAAACTATAATGGAGCTAAAAAAAAAACAAAGGTTCAACCTGTCCGTACCTCCATATTGCAGTGGTCTGCTTTGATTCCAGACAGACACACACATCTCCCCTGGGGTTTGCGACAGGAAGGGGATCTGGCTTAAGACTTTGCCTGAATCAAAACATGCGGAGCGACCCACTGTGGCGTCCCCTGGAGACGAGGGATCCGCTATTTCCACTAATTAAGGAGGAAGGGTAGTTCTGACTGTGAAAGCACAAACTTATCGGTTAACTTGCGATTGACTAATACCACAGATAATCCTCCATTATGAAACAGAATAACCGAGATTTACAAAATAGACTGAAAACTAGTGACCGAGTGCATAAGCTCAA